>NC_089646.1:71882400-72507400 GCF_037042795.1 Molothrus aeneus
AAAATAAACCATATAGTGCTAAAATTGTTCAAAGTATCCTAGATCTCTCATGACTGAAGACATATTAATATTTCAATTATCTATTTCAATGATGATAGGAGTATTGTATAACAGATAATTCCTAAATTATTTCTTAAATTTTAAAAACTATAGCTAAGATAATATTTCTTTTAGAAGTGGTGGGTTGCAAGCTTTTCAGCACCAGGGAAAACCAGCCATGATTGCAGAAAACTAGAAACTGATAACAGTGATATACTAATATGAGCTCCAGCTCTTAAGAGAAATAAACCATCAACAAAGATTTGAGCAAAACCTCCCCTTTTTAATATAACTCCCCCATGTTCTATGTTCTATTTGCAGATACTCTTTGACACCCTCTTTCCAGACAGGGTTACAACCATCTCCACTCACAATATTTTTGAGAGATGAATTATCCTCTGCCAGTTGAATTTGAAAGTGAGAAAAAATCATTCACTGAAATCAATGAGCAATCCCAAAAGTGATACAAAAAGATAGGCAGAGGCATGAGCAGCCAGTACAGGTGCACTGCGGGAGAAAAAGAAAGGTAGAGGGAGTTCGCCCAGGCCCTTTCTTGTTCAAATGCACACTGTGTGAGATCTCTTTTGAATCCCATGACCATGTTACCCAAGCACAGAGATAATATTTAGCACTTCAGCATCTGTAAGTGGAAATAGAGGAGTGGCTGTGGGAAGCTGGGTAGAAGGGGGAACCAAAGAAGCAGATTATTAACATTTAATTAGTGCCTTGGCTTTGTGTGACTACCCTGGTACTGTACAAAGGGCGATGCTGCATTTACATGCACAAGCATAATTCGTGAAAGGAGTTTGATAACATGTCTTCAGATCCAGTTTTTCTGTTCATTCAAAAATTCAAGTCTGTAACTGCACAAAAAACTGTAGTATATTTTAGCATGCTGATTTTGAAATTTTAAAAAAGAGACAGGCAATTAAACTTTGGAAGCTTCTATGAGGTTTTAGTCTGCATTGTCTATCTATGTAGCAGGGACCAATTCCACCTAACACTCAATACCAAAAATTATTAAAATAATGTGATGTACTTCTTCCTCCTATCCACAGATGTCTTTGGAAGAAGCATTTCTTTGATTCTTTCTGGTTCACCAAATTATCCTCGGAGCAATACAGGGACACTTTTTTGCTTACCTTTTTGAACCAGTAGTTTTCTTTTGGTCTCACAATATCCCTCTGGATCAAATCTCTGTTCTTTAGTATGCCCATCATTCAACTGTCAACTTACTACAATCTGAAAATCTCTGGGTGATGCATTCTCTATTGACGTTCCTGTTAGTGATGGAGATATTAAAAAAAATAACAAAAGATTCCCATACTCTGTTGCTTCCCAGTGTTCAGGATTTTGATCACTGTCTTTTGGGACCATATGCAAATAAAAACACTGGTCAGTGGAAAACTGGTCTAATATATTTTCACCTAGCACTTTTTTGGGGGGCACTGATTGCCTCACAATCTTACTCTTTTAAAGTGAAAGGAGTTTTAAATCAAGAGACTCCAGTGTCAAGAGCAGGAGTCTCGGTATCTTGCCTCTTTTCCTCATGTCTGCTAGTTGCAAGAAGAGGAGAATTGTTTAGTCAGTCTGGAGACTGAAGGCACATAATGTTGATCATTCTGGCAAATGATATGTTTGCACTTACTTGAAAATGTTGTAAATGTGCAGAAGTGGAATGCTTTTCATTAAAATGTCATGAGAACCACCGAAGCTTTAAATACTAAGCTGTTTAAATCTGTTCTCATTTTCTATTTTAGGTGATCAACAGTATGATGATGGATATTATTAATTTGCAGTCAATGCAGCAATCACCATCCTTTTAGTTTTTTCTCACTCAGCCATCTCATAAATAATCAATTTTCTTTTCCTGGCTTGTAGATTTAGGTGTTTGCCTGTTCAGACTCATCTGAAGCACTTTTTCCAAGTGACTCCACAATCTCCTCATTGTTAATATCCCTCTCCAAATATCTCCCAAAAAGACGTACAGCAGCATTTGGGTTTAAGTACAAAATAAATATTATCATCAATCCAGATCATCAAACCAAAAAACAATAACACAGATAATTTTTTATGAATAAGCCACTATTCAAATGATTAATGATTTTTAAAAATAAGCTGTTAGTATGGTCTTTTTCTTTGTCCATGACCTTTGAACATAAATATGGTAGAAGTAATACTTCTAACATCTACATACACTTCTTCACTCCCTGTATGTACCTGACAGGGTCATTCTCAGCAATACCATTCTTTCTCTCACTTTAGATTATGAGATAATTTTATATTATGAAGTTTAAAAAGATCTTCACTTTTCTAGTCTATCATCTTCACTTTTCTGTCATAATGATACTCAGTTTTTATCTGTGAGAGAAATGCAGTGATGTTTCCTTCTAGCCGAAAAACAATCTCGTCAGCCCAGCTGTCTAACCATGAAAAATAGTATGTCTCATTATAGTTGAATAAAACGTAGAGAGCCACAGCAGAAAAACTGGCAGTCATCATCTAAAGAAAGCTCAGGATTGTGCTGTGGGAAAAAAGCAGCTGTTTTGTATGATGTCAAATCACTTCAGTTTCTCAGAAAAGTCCTCTGAGTGGGTGTAACCAAAAGTTAGTGCGAGATGGAAAGCTGCTCATTGGCTTGAGTTTTTTCTTCCAGTCCACTCACCTCTGAGTGTGATTGTTTTTATTCGAATGGAAATGTCAGACATTACCACGTAGTCATTTCTTAGGTAGCCTAGCAGGAAGGAATAATTGTGTACTTAGTAGGCACTATTCAAGATGCATAATTTATGTCTGAAGGGGCTTACATACATACATACATACATACATACATACATACATACATACATACAGGCATATATACATATATACTGTTACCAAAAACCAGATTATTTTAACCCTTCCTGAATGTTCTGCACAAAAATTTGCATCTATATATATTTTTTTTTTTTTTCTAAATCTGCACAGTGGATTTTCACAGTTTCCATTCATTTTGGTAGTTCCTGTAAGCACTCTGTTTCTCAGCAGAGATATTGAAGCAGTCCCGGACAGAGTCTGCAGGGAGTGCTCAAGCTACTTGTGAAGTGTATTCCTTCATAGGAGTTCTTTGAAGCAATTAGAAATCCCAGAGTCATAATGTGTTGTAAGACATAAAGCAGACACACCGGGTGATGTGACAAGTGAGTGAGTCAGCCAGCAGAGGTGTCAGGATAAGACAAGATGAAAAGACAACCCTGAGAGTAATTCCCTGAGGTATGTGCATTGTCACTGGCACACAGTCCAAAATTGTCATTGTTTTCTCTGAGAACTGGGCACAGAGGGGAAAAGTACAAAATGTCTAGACTTTTGAAGTGTTGCAGTGTGTCTGCAGTGATTTGATGTCCTGATAACCTCTTTACAACAATCATCAGCATATGGTGAGAAGAAGAATACCCCCTTTCATCTTGTGACAACTGCTGTTCCTCCTTTGAAGATCTCTGGTACTTTAAAAAGTCTGAGTTACAAGATTATATTGATAATGAAGCTGACCCAATGGAAAGCAGAAATATTTTATTTTCAATTCTCTTGTAGAACATTCTTCTGAAATTCAGGGGCATGAACCAATTCCTGTTTTTGAATAGCAGATTTGATCTGGGTCATTGCTGAGAACGTCTAGCCCTCACTGAAGGGTTATTTTTCATAAACTCAGGAAGAGTCTCCTTTCTTCACTTTTCAGGAGAAAGTATGCCTTATAAATAATTTTCCTCTCTACTCATGGCATACAGATTTTATGGCTTTCTATGACAGAGGCTGATGACTTTCTGCCATAGCAGACTCTCATGAAAATGAAAGGTTGAATGTATATATGAGAGCAGTCAATAACTTGAATAGAGTACTTTGTGTCTTTATGGTGCTCAAAACTCCACACTTTATGGTTGTTAAAAAAAAAAAAAGAGCAGAAGGGAGAGAAGGTAGCCATGGTAGAAAAGTAACACTTGGACCACCTTTATGGCTGAGAAATCAACCTGGACTAGGAGATGCTTTTGCTCCAACAGACAAGATGGGACTGGTGGCAGTCAAAATCCTAAAGCGAGTTAAAGATTCATAAGGGCTAAGAAGCAGTCTATAGAACTGTAAGTGAAGGAATATCATCTCTGAGAAGTAACCAAGAAAAGCCCTGGAGTTCTCAAGCTGGGCTGAAATTCATGTGTTAGTAATATTTTATCTCTCTTTGTACAGTAAAGAGATTTTGCTGAAGCTAACTGTTTAATTGAGAGGCTAGAGGGTTGTTCAAAACCTTTGAGAGTTAAAACAGGGAAAAACAAAGTACCAAAGGATCCTCACATGCCGTGTGTCAGATTTTTCAATGAGGAAGGGAGTCTCTGCAGCTAGCTAGCTAGCTATCCTGTAAACTAGGATGTCAAATAGCTCTTGGGCAGACTCATTCAGTTCGTCCGCTACTCCAGAGTGAATCTTACTGTGGTGCTGTGTGAGCACCAGAGATGAGATTTCTTCCTCACATCTGCAAGAATGAGGTAGAGAATTGTAAACATGGGATGCAAGGGAAACAAAGCCAATTTAAATGCATGTTACATTTCATTTCCAGTATAGGAAAGCAGAAAACAAAGCTAAAATGCCTCCAAGGACTGTTTGCCTGGACAAGCATATATCAAAATGCCAGCATGCGACACCTTAGGGTACTGTGAATTCCTGCAGATAACTGAAAAAAAATTATTAAACAAAAAAGACCCTGAAAATGTTAGAAATTTAATCAGGTAAAGAAAGTCACAGAAAAATTAAGAAACTTGTAAAAAATGCCCAAGGAACCAAAAGGATTTTTCATTGCCTTGGGAAGCTTTGATTAGCTCACTCAAGATTTATATGGCAGATAATTACATCCTGGGAAGAACTGACTGATTCAGATTTCTTTCTGAGAAAAGCAACAATTTCCAGTAATTATTGCTGATAATATTAAATAAAACTTCTTTAGCAAGTTATTTTAAGAACAAATGCTTCAGTGTTTTTTCTGGACTGTCTTCAAACTCAGATACACAAAGTATAATTAAATCATATTGTGTGTTTTCCTAAAAAATTCTGTTTCATCCTCCTTTCCTTAATAAAGGAAATTCAGAGCTTCTTTGAAAGACATCAAACAAGCATCCTTTTTCTCTGCCTTTGAGGAGGTTTTCCTTATAATTTTAGAAAATGCTTGTCAAGACAGAAGAATATAAAAGAGAGGACTGAACTAGCTTATTTGTGCTACTGAATCTATATGATTTATCACATGCTTAGTGACAGACTAATTCAGTTATGCCACATCATGGCCAGAACTATAACCCTGCCTTAAACAGAGCCATAGTTTCCCTATGACAACTCAAGCAAAATGGACTACCTCTATTTACTTCAGATTGTAATGAGATTCTTATAGCTGCTAGGGCAGCTGAGATCCCCTGTGAAACCCACAAAGGTTCCGAGAAGCAAAAAAAGCAGATAGAGAAGAAAATCAGACCTAACTTCAGCTGAGAAGCTATTGAGGGAAAGAAAGGGCACAACCTTCCCCATCAAATTTTGTGAGCGCAGATATATGTGTGACTTTCACATTTTGGGAAGTGCAAGCACTGCTAATTCCTGAAAGATTTTTATTTAAAAATAGCTCTTATAAGCATCTCTTTACATGGTGAGCTAGCAGTATGAAAAGGATTTTCTGCAAGGATCTTTGTGAGGTTTATCACCTTCTTTCCTATCTCTCCTAGTATAAAATCCCCAAAAATGATAGTTAGCAAGGTCACTAAAATACAAGTGAGTGATTTTCTGCATTAAAGTAATTAAAATCACTCTGAGACAGAAGAGGGTAGTTTTTTGTCTCAGAGTCATGGAATACATGTAATTGCATTTCAATTAATTTACAGGATAGAAAAGAGAAACAAGGATGAAGTATTACAGGTCTGTTTTAACTATCAGATATGTATTCTCACTGCTTGCTGCATGACAGTGTTTTAGTACCTTGTATTAAACAAGCAAGCAATTTAAAGGTCAGTTAATGACATCATTTTTGGAAATGCAGTCTTCTGTTGAATATGTTGCTAAAACAGTGTATGATAAATACGTTGTAAATGTATGAACCCTTTGTCATTCCTCAGTTGTAGGAACTCTTTTTAGATCAATGGCAAAATTTTTACTAATTAATTAATTACCTCTCTATCTTAGTTATAATTATCCTTAGTCTGTTTTTGTCAGCCATCTTTCATTTAGGCTAGGAAATACAAAACAAAAAAGAGTAAGCTCTGAAGTGTATGTTTCTACTCAATTTGCCAAATACTGAGAAGCCAGTAATCCATCCTTAGTGACAAAGACTATAATTATTCCCTTTTTTATAAAATCATCAGTTTACTGCGAACAAGACAAATTTTGCCAGATTTAGCATTGTACTCTTCAAAGCAACAGAAATAAATAAACTGAAATTATGTGTCCTAAGAAACTATTCTACTTTATGTAAATACTGTGTGGATGATGGTTTGGGAGGAACACACAAATTCAACTAATGTGCAAATTACTCCCTTCAAACCTTCTCTTGGCATAAAGCTGGAATTCTGCACATGAAATAGAAGCTTTTGCTTGTATGAAATTCAGATTCTGTTTGTCACGCAAGAGTTTTCTTAACTTGTTCTTGAACTGATTTTTTACAAAAAAAATTATCTTTTTGTCACAGATAAAGTGGGAGATTCAAAGTTTATTAGAGGAGCCCCCCCATGGAGTCATGAGGTGCAGAAAGGACCTCCTTGCTTTCTATGCTCCTTCTCAGAGAGGAGCCCAGGGGGCAGCTGGGTCCAATCTTAGGCACAGTCTTTGTCAACAGCTTAAGTAACTTTGTCCTACAGGATTAAAGATGGCAAATCAGATATGTTTATATAAAATTAATTATTTATTATGGGAAATGATTAGACAAAAGATCTTTTTAGTCTAAAAGAATTGTTTGCTATCTAGTATGTAAGCTAAAATTACTAGTAGTGTATAATACAGGATGGTGCACTATGCAAAAGCAAATATATTAAAACACATTAAAGCTAGCAAAAAGGAACAATTATTAAGTAGGGATCGATGTAACTCACCACACAAAAGCTTATGGGCAGATTTATTTCACTCATCCTTAAGGAGTGTCCCTGGGAGGCATCCCCACTTGAAGGGAGGGAACATCATACACACACTCCAAGACAGAATATGTTAGAGGAACCGGCAGTGAAAAAAAGTGGACTGGATTTTGACAGTGTAAAGTGACTGACTGCCAGTCACATGTCCAGGTCAGCTTGGCAGCTTATGTGCCAATCCTTTGCCTCACTATCAGGATGTTAATTTGGGGCTGATGAGTCAGATCGGTTTCAGCAAAATTCAACACCAAAAGCAGCACACAGCATCCCCCTGTCAGCTCACCACTGATGGCTCTCAAAACAGGGCATTGCTGGAGTTGTTTGCCCATGTTCCAAGGGCAAAGAGTCAGCTGCTCTGTCCTTCTGCAAGTACAGATAATATGGAAAATTATATTAAAATATTGAGGATGGATTAATATAATTTCATAAAAATTAAAAATCCTATCTCAAATGGTGAAAATTATGCACAAAACTAAAGTATCATTACTGATACTTTGAATTCAGTCAAAAATATTTAGTAACAAAAAAATGCTTTTAAATATTTTTTCATTTCCCACTTCAAAATTTTCATAGTAAAATTCAGGAAATTTTATTCTAAAAGAATAAATTAAAAAAAAACCTGTTTCTTCTTCTTTGCAGTGCTTTGGCAAAACCCAACTCTTTTTTTTAATGCTCTCAAATTCTTGTTCAGCCAATACAGCCACCAAATCATCATAATTAGTCGTTGTCTTACTTTGAGCTGGTCAGGAAAAGTAGTATAATACACCTGTATGTTAGTATTTGTTTAAATTTCATTTCTTAGTGTTTAAACTTAGTGTATTAAATATATATTTGGGGGCATTAGCAGCTATTTCTGAAGTCAGACATATCAGCTAACCCAGCATCACCTCTTAAAGAAGGGAAGGTGATCCCCTGTGGCTGTGCTTCACTAGACAGTGACAGGAGACCCATTGACCAGGACATGCCATTTGCAGCAGCAACTAAAGCAAAAAGCTGCATGCTAATGCCATAGAAAGACACCATTGTTTTTGCTGGCTGTACACTCACATGCTGAATGCACTGAATGCTCTCTTTTTTCTCTTCTGAAGTACATGGATTCTAAAGACAGGCAGAATAACCAGTTATGAATCAGAAAAGATGGTTTAAATGATGAGGTCTGCCTCAAAATATGCAGTGGGGTTTTGTTCAGTTATTTCTCTGCTAAGTGCCACCACAGACAAATGCATATACCTATTCCAGGAATGGATGTAGATTACAGGAGCTGGGGGGAAAAGAAAAGGTAAAATGTATTTCAGAATCACAGAATCCTCTGAGCTGGAAGGCCCCAAAGAATCATAAAATCCGACTCTTAAGTGAATGGCCCATACAGGGATCATGCCCACAACCTTGATGTTATCAGCACCATCCTTTAACCAGCTAGGCAACAAACCCCCAGCTACCACAACAAGAATAATTTCAAATAGTTGAGCATCGCAATTGTTGTCAGATGGTGTCTTGCACTGGAGAGCACAAAGGTGTACCTGCACCTGGGCACATCTCCCACAGGGATGCTCATGGCTGGTCCTGGAGGAAGAGCAGGGTACACCCTGCAGCTGTGGCTTAGCTGCCATTGCAGACCATGCACTGGGATGTGCCCTGCATGATCCCATCAGGGCTCTACCTGTGAAGCTGCAGCAGTTGTGGTAAGTCCCAAAAAGGACATGTCCCTCTGCTCCTGGGTTACAGTGACCCTCCTAGGGAGCTGCTGCCCCCTGTCCTGCCCATCAGTGAGGCCATGGGGCTCCTCTTAGAGACACAGGGCCTTGCCCAGAGTTCCTCCTCACCCTGTCTGCATCTTGTCAGTCACTCTGGTGTGAGCTTCAGGCTTCTGGTGGGTCTTTGTGCTGCCCTGAGATTGTAATGTTTCAGGAAACCCTCCCGTGCACTGTGCTGGAGCCCTTGTGTGTGATTTGTGCTGCTGCCAGAGCTGCTCCGCCCTGCTACACTTGTGAGTGTGCTGAGATCTAGAGCTGGAGCTATCCTACTGTTCTTCTGCAATACCCCTCCTCCTCGTACAAGATGATGTCTCTCATCAGCTTATAATCCTTTCTTCCTGCATGCCTTCCTGCTAGAGGTTTAAGAAGCAAGTTTTTTCTCAAGTCTTCCTCCTCTGTGTGAATAAACTTAAACTACATCCTTAATACCCATGTTTAGGCCCTAAGTAGACATTGCATGTCACCACCATGCCTTTTTGTCTGGGGAAAACTCTCTGCTGCACAAGATTTTATTTGTCAGGCTACAAGACTTCTGTATCACTACCAGAGAACAATGAAATAGGGGCTGGTAGACATTTCCAAGCTGAAGCAAAGGTAATTTAATTCAAATCCCCCCCCAGAAAAACAAAAAACAATATCAACACCTCCCTCTACTCAGCTGCTAGAAGAGGATTAAAAACCAAGTAGCAACAAGTGACTATTCTGGTCCCATTTTCACTAAAAAGATGTCATGTCAAACTACCTTTGACTGCTTCCTAATCAAGTTTCTCCAGTCATCACATTTTTTTTCTTCTGCTCATCCTGAAAAAGGATGTACCTTAATACTGGGTATTCAAATAGCTGTTCTAGACATTTTCCTGAAAGTCAAGACAAGTACTGAAGAATTTAATGAGAAAATTTTCAAGTTAGAATTCAGTGAAGCTTTGAAAATTAAAGCATTGCAAGGTTTGCTGATCATTAAAATAATGTTTTAGTAAGCTGAAGATAGATTGTTGATATTGTAAAAGATCTACATCACCTTTTCAGGTTAATGAATTCTGGATGTGGCAGAGAGAAATAAACTGGAGCTGAGATAAACGACTGAGCTCATAAAATGATACCTAGATTCATAATTTATTGAAACAAAAATGAGACATTGTTTTTCTTTTTTTACACAGACATGACCAGATGTAATTGATACAGATGCTAATGACCAAACATGAGTAGTGCTATAGAATTGGGTACAGAACATGCTTTGGGATATTCATTCAACTAAATAACTCCAGTGTAATTGCAGTGTGAATAACTCTTACTCTGGCAGTGTGCAGTGTACAAAAAAGCAGGATGATTCTGAACTTCACCTCAACACAGAAAAACTATAACTTTTCAATACATTAGCCAGTAGGTGTATTTATAGGTAATTACTACATAGGAAAAAAATGTAGACATTTCTGTGGTGATCAATGAAAGTGGTGCTCATTGTAGCTCTTGTCACATCTCTATCGCCCATGTCTAATCTCTGTTCATTGTTCCACCTGGGAAAACCTGTAGGAATGTGAATACAATGCTGCAAATTCTATTGTAGTCATCAATAAGAGCAGTGTAGCATAAGAGCAGACTCTATCTCTCTTTCCATGACCCAAGAAAGTGTTTACAGCACAGTTCTTGAGTGCGAGGGGAAAAGAGAGGTATCAACAAGTTATGAGTCACTCCTTCAAGGTTCTGTGTATGTTTTGATACCTTTATATAGGAGATGTTGGTACCCGTCATTGGTTTATTTGAAGCTGGACACTTAAACCATGAGTTTACTCCCCTGAGGAGCCATGAAGTAAGAAGGAGCCCTTAGGCATTTTCACCTCTCTATGCACACACATCATCCCTGACAGACAGCTTTCCAGCCACTATTCAGACAGCTGACTAGTTGACTCTCTATTCTTATGCATGAATTTTATTCTCACAGTGATTTTCCTGAATCTTTGCTGCTGTATTACATTTGCCTATTGGTTTTATATGCCTCATTATCTATTCTTCTTTAGTTAATTCAATTTTTCCTCACAGGTCATGTTTTCAGGACCTCTGGTCATTCTCACTGCTGATCCCTGGACTTCCTCCAGCTGGTCTGTGTCTCTTTTTAACCATGAGTCAGTAAGGTTAATGGAATTTAAATTTACACTATTGCATGACTGATGCTTGGGTCTCTGAGCTTGTTTTGCTAATGCTCTTACACTGTACTTTACTGCATTATTCAAAACTATATGAAAGATTTGCCTAAGAATCTTATGTTTAATTTTTGATTGTTTGTATAGTAAATCGTCTCCATAATGTTTAGAAATTATCTATAATGATCACAAACAATAGCCATTCATTAAAAATTAATCAGGAAGGATTTGGATGGTTGTTTTTGCAGCTGAAAATTCAGTAGTTAGCAGAAATTTTCAATTAATCACTTTTCATGCACTTTCATTTCAGAATCCAGGAAAACAGAAACATGGTCCTGACTTCTGTGCTTTTCATCCCTGTGTGCCAACAGAAACAGAATAATTCTCAGCGTATTTCCTCAAATGTCTCCTTCCAAGTCCCCCTTCCAAGATGCAGCAACTGTAAATCTTTTTCTGCCAAAGTGTAGCTGTTGACCCAGTCCCTGGTTGCAATAATTTGCATATTATTGAGTTCCACACCTGTAATAGGTCAGGAGCTCTCATATCAGAAAAAAAAGATCCATTTTCCAAAGTCAATTTTACCTTACACAATAGGATTCACATATGCCACAGGTCCGATGATTCTCACTGAAAATGCAGACCTCTTTGTTTTCTTTGCAAACACCACTATGTTTCAGAGACTTTCTGTAGCAGAGATTTCCTCTAACTAAAAAAGAATGCTGATTTTTTCTGATTTGAAGTAGGAGTTATAAGCCCTTGTGTAACTATCAATTTGTTAAAGCAGGACTACTCCTTTTTTATGCATGATAACAGCAAGACAGAATTCATTTTCTGAATTCTTCACTGCTATTTAAAGAGATCAGATGATTGTTTGCACAATTGAAATACTGTGAAAAGATATAATTTTGTCCAGATTTCCTCAAAGGTCCTCTGTCGCAGTTTTAAAATAGTGTTTTCTTGCTTTTTCTTATATTCTTTCTAGTTTGCAGTTGCCTAAAGTCTATCTACTTGACATGGGAATCTCAGCTCAAAAAAGGATTAAGCCCAAGCAAGAATATTTGCAGATAGATTTTTTCTTTCAAGCATTACTGTTATAGAAGAGGGATAGTCATGCACAAAAACAAGCTCTATGTCAGCTGGCATGGATAAAACAAAGATCATCGTTTCTTGGGAGAGTTCTTTCCAAACAGACATGCTGACTGCTCATGGGTACTGCAGGTGAGTGCTACTGCTAAAGGAGTATTGCTGGACAGAACAGCACAAATGCTGTCTCAGAGCAGGAAGAGGGTACAGTTGGGTCTCCACTGGATGAAACAGACCCTCTGCTACAGATTTTCTTTCTTCTGTGCTCCTGCTATGGATAAGCGCCACTTCAAACTCAACCACCTGCTGGCCGCCCCCCCCAGCTTTTTTTAAGCTGGTTTTCCCCAGAGGTGATGTAAAGGGAAAGAAATAATAAAATGTGCTAGTGACAGCACAGCACTACATTAGAAAGGGGAAAAAAGTTATGCTTCCTGGTAGTGTGCTCCTCCAAACAATAGCAACCTCTTCTCCCCCTCCTCTGCTGTGTCTTCAAAAGAATGGATGTTTTCTATCACCTTGATATAACATTTGACATTCCTGACATATCCTGCTCTATTCTAGATACTATCATGCTGCACATGCTACATTTAAAATATAAGCTGAGATAAAGAAAGATTTTAGCAGGAGGAATATTAAGCTCTTGCTGCCTTTTTTGTTTTATTAAGTAGGTCTTTCTGCAGTTTGAAAGGTCCTCTGCAACTGATTTCCCATGCTGATAAGTTGTTTACTCACAAGCCTGAGTAAAGAATTTCCAGCTGGCTAACTTCTCAGTTTAATTGTTTTGAATGTTTAAACCAGAGGAAGATGCTATTTTTATATTCCTATTTGTTGACGTACTGCAAGGAGAGATATCCCCATCCTCTGCAGAGTCAGTTTTATAGGGCAGCACAGCTCAAATGTCATCAGGAAAATAATACAGGTACTGATTCTCTTCTTCACTATGCATTGTTAACTTTATTTCTTTGTGCTAGCAGTTCTTGTAACGCATCATGAGGGCTTAATGTTGGCCTAAGGAAAATGCAGAAAGAGAGTCAGATACCCTTCGAAAGGAATTATGCTCATTAATGAGAACATTTACTCTCTTAAACATCTGTTAAGAATTTGAGACTGAGAGATATCTTCACTCCCTTCAAGAGAGAAAATATTTTATGCTCCCATTTGTCTTTTAGCCTATTAATAAAGAGATATTAGGCTATTATTTTTCCTTTAGTTCACATTGAGAATTTTCAGAGTACTTGGAAAATGTGAACTAGGTGGTTTTGGACACAATTTCAGAAGTACTGAACTCACTTCCATAATAGAAGCAGTTTACTTTCTCTCAGTTCTGCCAAGTATAATGTTACAGATTAAATTTATTCTTAATTTTGCTGTGGTTATTTAAATATTTGTCCAAATTTTATCTATAAAACCTTAAATTCAAAACATTTCTGGGGTAAGCTCTAAGACAGCAAGGTAAGCTTGCTGTCTTAGAGTTTACACACATATTGGCAAATGGATTCAGTGATTCTTATGGCTTAATATACTGTTGCAACTACCTTGCCGTTTTAATACCCAATCAGATACAGCTGCTGGTACTTGTAAACTGGAAAGGTCACACAAACCTGAAATAACTTTAAGGCAATAGACACTGAAGGAGAACCCACCAACCCCTCAGCAAACTCAATTTACTGACCTTTATTTTCATACTGCCCTTGGCAAATGGAAAGAAAACCTAGAACACAGAGTCAATAACATAGCTCATTCAAGTATTTATTATGAGTAAATAAAAGAGGAAACCAGCAGGAGGGAAACATTAATATTTTCCATTCACCAGGCTCAGCGCCCAGTAACTACTGAAATGAACAGCTTGTGTTCCAGTTTCCATCTGAAGCATATTGGTTTGGCATTACAAGAGTTACCAAATTACAAACTGCTAATAGTTATGTCCCTACATACTCAGTCATTAAAGCCATATCTACAAATATGCATAAGTATTCTCTGGAGACAACTGGAGCACTAATGAAGGGTTATTTTAATTCCAGCTGAATTTTGGTAGCTAGAGATAGAAGCTGTAGCCCACAGCATAAGCTGCAGCACAGAAATGTCTGACTCCCAGTTATGTTTTTTTTCCTCAAACTCTCATGTGCAAGCAGAGAAGCACCAAATACAGTTTTTTAGGAATCTAAAACAGAGGCAAAACACATTCTAGTGGTGCGACGAAGTTATGTCATGGGTTTTTTATTATTAATGCATATTATAACTCAATCCACATATGTCCTAGATTTATTATTATTGTTCCCTTAAAGGTCTTCTACCTACAATTATGCAAACCTATAGAATGAAAATTTGCAATGCAGCTGTGAGCACCTCTATGGTAAGAGCTTCATGATTTGCATGAAGCATGAACCATATTCTCAGTATCTTTCACAGTAATACATAATATCACCAAAACAAAAGTGAGCAGAACTGAAGGATGCTTTCTAATTGTGAGTGAAGTGTCAGGGCAATTAACTTAGGGCTACAGAGTTGTTCAGTGCAAGGAAGAAAATTGCAACAGGAAGAATTTTCAGGGAGATCTAGGAACTGGTTTCTAGCTGCTGCATACTTGCAAGGTGTGCAATGTAATGTGCTAAACCAAATTGTGTGTTGGTCTTACTGAGGTTTTCTTTACTTGAAATGGATAGGTGCAAGTGTAAAAAAGAGCACACACTCACTTTTTTGACATAATGGCTTAATCCATTGCTGATCTATTCAAACTCAATATGTATTTGTTAAAACTTGTAGAATAGCATGCTCCAAAACTCTACATACAGAGAAGCTCTCAAGGAGAGAACCTAAATTCTGCTTGTGTTCATGTGTCTGATGTTACCCATTAGCTAGGTGAAAACCAAACCAGACAAACAAAAAACCAAAGACAAATGGAATAAATGCAAAATCAAATCAGTGCAGAGTACTAGACCTGGGGATGCATGTGGAGCTTGGGCCACCTGAATATAGCCATAATTGCCCAGTTCCATGAAAGGGGGGCATATATGTCAGACAAGAGATGAGGAAATACAAGTGATTTAAATAGAAATGCTGCTGCATATTCCATTTCAGAATCTGACTCTTGTAATACAATGCAGTGGATCACCAGAAAAAAAGTAAAGTACGGAAAAAGCCTTGAAGAAATGTAGTTTCTACAGTGTTCAATGACTTTCTCCATTTTCTCTGACTGTCAAATCTTTTAGACTGTCTCTACATTTAATTAAAGTACAGGGAAACACTCAAATGGGAGGATTTTCCTTCAGTGTAAATGGAAAGATTAATATTATGTATCATCATGGTGCAGACAGAAAAGTTTATACAGAAAATTAAGGGCAGGTATTTACACTTACATATCCAATAACAAGCACATTTGCTACAAAATGTGTGCATCTCCTCCCAGTAGGCCCAATTCTTTCTTTTGCAGTCAAAATTCAGGGAGCTAAACAAAACCTAATTTTAAAACCCTATGATATTCAAACTCCTAAAAAATAGGTTTATTCTTCTTTTGGGAAGGAGCTGCCTATTAGAGCTGTTAGGATGCAAGTTCAAGGCATGAAAGAAATTTACTCTTTTGTTCCTCAGTTCCCTTGTTTGCTAAAACAAACAAACACACACACACACAAATAAGCCCCCCAAAATGCCCACCCCAACTACAATGAAGCCTGATTGCTTGAACAAATACTTTCATTGTAGTTTAGCTGACTCCCTTAATAGGCTAAAATAATTATTAGGTAGATGCAAGGAGTTTTCTCTCCATGCTGCAGTCTGAAGCCCTGTACTTACATATTTTCTAGTCTCACACTTTCCCAAGGATCTCTATGGTTGCAGTTTTGGGTGCTTCAACGTATCTGCCTATTTGACATACGGCAACAGATCCTTGGCCTCCGTAAATCAGCTGAGTTCCACCAACATCTCTGGAATTACTCTGGCACCAATATTGCATGGCTACATGGCTTGCTTTTGCGTCCTATAAAAAGAAAAGTAGAACTGAGAAATAGTGTGGAGCTTTGCAATATCAACCTTTTAAACCTTCACAATGAAATGTGTAATTCTCAGGGGTGGAGTTCACAGTCCTGAGCTGCTTGTGTTGTATTTAGGCTAAGAACAGAGGCAACTCCACCAATGTGTGACAGCTATGTCAGGATTGTGAGAATTGCAGTTATAGAGGTCAAACTCATGTTTTCCTGTGAGTGGGAAAGATTTTAATTCTCATCTGTTTGCCTAATAGCATTAAGATGATGTATTATTCATAAAATGCCCTTGTGCTTCTTTTTAATCAGCTTTGGTGCTGCTTTTAAGAAGTCTTTTTGTTGTTTTCTAATCTTTGCCTAAGTATATGAGAAGAAATCCTATGTGTGTATCCTCATAGCATCTGTCAGCGCTGCAATTCTAGGGAGAAGAACTTGTAGCTATGCATCTCCAGTAGATTTTAATGTGCCATAATTTTCATCAGTCTGTATTTGAGCTTGGTCTTCAAGGGCATTACATTTGCCTTCCAGAAAAACTGATTAAAGGATCTAGAAAGCCACTCTGTACTTGCCAGAGACTTCCCACAGCAGTGCTGTGGGTGCTCCTCTCTCCTTCCTCACTCACAGCCTCCCCCAAGCCCTTCGGGCCAGGGTGCTGTCCCCGTGCTCCAGGGGAGTGAGTCCCTGCATATTGCATCCAGTCACACTGCCTGGGCTCTGAAAAATAGAAAAATAGCTTGCCCAACTAATTCTTGCTTTTCCGGAGCAAGAATTAGTTCCTGCTCCAGAAAAACCAAGTTTTTTTTCATTGAGAAGGTGAGCGAGCTCACAACATTGTGTTTATATGGAAGGTTAAGAGGTTACAGAATCACACAGTATATCTGCTCTCATGTAAGGGAATATTAATATAACGCTTCAGACAGGTTGTAAGTCATAGAGCCAAGCTGGGAGGTGAGCTGCCAAGGTCTGCCAAGACCTTGGCAGGTTTGGGACCTGCCATCCAAATGCTGAAGCTGAGAAAGCTTAAACTTCTACCTGTAAGGTTATATTTTTGCTGGACTATCTGTCATAAATATATTGAAGAAGCAGATAGTACATCAAAATGAGGAATAGCAACTCAAGGGTAGCAACTGAGAGTTTAATAATTAACTTTAGGGAACCCATATTAAATTTTATGGAGAGTTGTCAACAGCACACACTCTGAAGACTCTAACCTGTTTATTCATGCAAATTCTGGACAGTATGTTGGAGCTCCTACAGCAGATAACAATATTCACAGACTCAGAAAGAGAGTGAAAAATATATGTCAACATATCATCCATATCAAATAAAGAAATTTTCTTCTTTTTCCCTTAAACTGTCCCTTTTTCTAAGTAAGTGCTCATTTAAAGCACTCAAACAATTGCAGAGCACCATGTTATCCATCGTTATTAACAGAAGAATTCAAAAAGACATATAAGCACTTTTGAAACTATTGGAGCTTTGAATTGTAAGGACTCATTTAATTTGTGAGATATTCCAGAATCTTTGGTATCTTCAGGCACTGACATATGGATCCTGTCATGATTTCAGTCTTCATGAACACTTCAGCTGATAATTAGAGTAAACTCTATGTATTTTGCAGAAGTGAGCTAACTTACTCTTTCTGATGCATTTTAGTAACTTTAACAAATACAAAAATTTAGGAATTTGCCTTCCTTATATTTCAACATATTTACAGAATCCCGTTCAGTACACTTTTTTTTTCCCAGACATTTCAGTTCATAAAAATGTTTTTAAATACAAGGATATTGTGAGATAAAATACCCTAAATTACCTCAGTGGTTTTCCTTGGCTTCAAATTAATTGAATTTAAATTATAAGATCCAAGTACTATAAGCAAAGGCACTATATTTCAGATAACTAAAATTTAAAAACAATATACAGGAATGACTTCTACATGCTAAACACAAAACATACAACTCAGACTTAAAGTAAAAATATTATCCAGGAACACTGCTTGGAATTAGTCTAACAAATAGCATACTAGTTGATTACTAAATTTTGTGTTATTTTCCTGAATAATTCTGAGTGTTTTAAATACAAAATATAAGTATTAAACTGGAAACAAAGTAGACAATTTATCTTCACTACTAAATTTATCTCTAGATGTCAACTAGAAGGACAGGGTTTTGGTTTATCATGAAAAATACTTTTCTCAGCCTAAGCACAAAAGGGCATAGGTTAGCAGCCTGAAATTGAGACAACTATTCTTTCTTATATAATCATAGTTCATGAAAGCCTAGAAATTCACAAATATTTTATCAAAGAACTCTTCCCTGGTTATTTTTTATTTCTTAATTTAGGCTTTCTAAATCTGTGGGGTTTGTGTCAAGTTATCATGGTCGTGGTACAGATTTCACTGTGCAAGGAGAAAAATTAATCCAAATAGGAACATGTTGAACAATGGGAATATGTTGAGAGCATCCCATTGTAAATGTAATGTTTCAGTTTGTTTCAATGTCTACAGACTTTGCTCTCTGATCAACGAGCAGCATTTCAGACAGTTATTTTCCTAATTAGTAAAATTTATATTGGGAATCTTACACTTTAGTGTAAGAGCCTCTACTAAAATCACATTTGAAATTCAAATGACATGTGGATTGTTTCTCATTTTAGTTCCTAGGGATTTCTAAAACAAAAGACCATTAAAATGAGCATCCATATGCTTTAATATTTCTTTTTAAGAGATAGCTCTTGATTCCTTTTAAGTAGAGGTTCCAAGAGTGCTCAGTTTTAAAATAATATTACAAATATTCCTTTCCCAAAATAACCATTGAACTGAAATACTGTTTCTCCTAAAAGAATCCTAGCACTCTTTTGCCTAAGACTCGACATGTTTTTCATAAGCATTAAGCTTATTATGTTTCCTTCATTACTGCCATGTGTTTTGAAAGTGGGCTCATTTACTTCTTGGCTATCAGTCATAAACCTTTTTTCTTCTTGTCTCCCTTTTTTTATTCCTATTTCAAGGCACAAAACAGACTAGATGTCTTTGAACAAAATATACCACACTATCCAGCATAAAAAAAAAGCATGACCCTCTAAAAGTAATTGAGAAAACCAATCCATGTCACAAGAAGGCTGTGACACTTAATGGCATTTAATTTACACCTGGCCTGGCTTCATGCTGCTGCTGCTGTTTAGAGATGCTTATGATCATCTCAGAGGTAATGGGTTTTGTCCTGGTTTTTACTTCTGACCCATCTCAGACGAGTTCAGTTGTTCATGCCTAAGAAATTACCCAAATTAGGTGTGTGTGAAAAATGTTTCATTTTCTGTTCCCTAATAAGGATAGAGTTGTTTATTGCTCTCTCTGATTATTGCTCTCTCTGACTCAACTTACCCAGAGGGTCCACTGCATGTCTGCCCTTCATGAAGCTTGTGATTCTGAACAGGTTAGATGATGTGAGCGAAGAAAATAGTATTAATTTCTCAACTGCAACAGTAACCAGAGTTTCAACAAGACACAAGTAGCAATAATCCACATGTTTTCTATGCATCAGACCAGACTGTCCTCACTGTCTTGCCTAGAACTATTTTTGAACATATTTTTGAATTAACGTCATAACTTAATGTAGTTATCACATAATCTGAAGGAGAGAATGAATGTTCTTCACTAGAAGATACTATGAAAAGCTTTGCTTTTCATGACATTGTCAGAATATTTATTTTTCCCTTCAAGTAGTACAGTTCATCCTCACCCATATCCCTGATTTGGTCTTTTTGTACAGATCTTCTAACTTTTGCTATTTACCAAGTAATCACCTGTTTGAAAAATTCTCATCCTTTCTCAGAACCATAAGCTCATTTTATTTTATGCTGGAAAGTATGTACCAGTTAAAATGAAGCTACTTCACTCTTTATTTTGCCAACAAAGAAACTTGCAGTTTTATAGTGAAAATCAACTTTTTTTTTTCTGCAGGTCAGTGAGATTGGCTAGACAACATTTAGGAACTCAGTATTCCCTGTAATAGAGTCTTGAAACACTTTAGCAGGTAAAGCAAACCAAAACCACACAATGGGAATTCACTTTAAGAATACTCATGTCAGGCACAAGGTAACTTTTCCATCTAGATTAAGCCATTTCACAGACACTCCACTCACTCCTTTCATGGATAAAAAAGTGTGTTATAGTTTTCTTGCACCTCAATTGATTGGAATATGATAAAGCTTCTAGGGAAATCAGTAAGGAAAAAACACTTAATGCATTATATTGAGCCATAATTCCTTTGGGTCTTGCTCATTTGCAGTTCTCATTATGGCTTTAAATAGCTGGTTAAAAAGGTGCAGGTTGGCATCTTTAATGAACTTCTGTTTATAGCAATTAATATTAAAAGCTGACCAAAACATTGGCAAAAAGAAAAATGTCATGAATTCCAATTGTTCTGTTAGAAACAAAAATTAATTAAAATTTCAATACACAAATGCTTTTGTTTTCTTATAGAGGTTACATAGGAAGATTGCAATGGTTTCTTTATTTGCAGAATAATTGTTGCTGAAGAGTCCAAAGAGAAATAGGTATAGCCCCATTTTGTTGGGGCTGGCAAATCTTTGGAGAAAAGGAGATCTATGTCCAAGATAACATTTTTTTAATCAACAAAAAATGCAAACAATAAGGGAACAGCCTTCAAAAAAATAGATCCCTTCTTCAACTTAGATAATAAAGTGGGTAATATATGTTTCTTTTGTATCTTTCCCTTTGTCCCTTTCTCTTTGTCCCGTTCCTATTGTGTGAAGACTAATTTATTATGCTTTATACAAAGAATTCCCAAGACATGCAAGAAAAAGGTAATCAAGGATAATTCATAGTCAGTTATCCTAGAAAAACCTAAAAATTATCCAAATTGTCTAATTCTATGAAACCCTGAAACATGTATTTTCTCACATTGTTTCTAGTTTTATTTATGTTCCTGACTTAAATCACAAAAGTAATGAAGACTGTGGAATTTCCAGTTCATAGAAAAACAAATCTGAAACATTACAAGTAAGAGTATTGCAAAGACATCTGTGTTCAGCTTATGCATGTTCCCATTGCTCTATCATTTTCTGCATGACTCTTCAATAAATTCAATTTTTATCAGAGAATCAGATTAAATTGGATATTTGCAATGTGTAGCAAAAGAGATTCACCTCCCCTTGCCTAAAGGTCACAGATTAATTAATTTTAAATAAATATGAATTTTAAAGGCTTCCTGGTTGGTTTTTAAAATAGAGTTCACATTGTGACAGATTTTAAAAGAAAGAAAAATAAGCAAATTGATGATGTAAGAATGAAAGGTTTCTTGATATGCCTGAGTATTTGCCTTAATATTTCAATTGAGGATGATGTAAAAAGCAATATCAAAAGAATCCTGTATGGTTTTGCTTCATTCCCTTTCCTCTTGAAGTGCAAAAACCCTCTTTTCTTACTCTGTAGATTACTGCTTTCTATCTATTAAAAATTTTACCTAATATATGCTCTCATTGATCTTGAGGACACACAAAAGAGAACAATCTAATGCAAGTCCAAAGTTTCAAAATAAATAAGCACAAGCATCAAGTAGCAAATCTTTACAAAATTAAAATCCAAATTTTAAGTGACTGCTGGATTTGCCTATGATTCACTTGCAATGAGTCCAGGGCCACATATTACATTAAAAAGCAAGAGCATAACCTCAATTTTCTTACACTACAACAGTGGGACTGGGGTTTTTGAGACTCAAACTCTACTTAAAGCCCCTGCCTTGACGAATTTCTTAAGCAAATAATTCAATTTTTGCCTCCCTCTGCTGTTTTGCTAGTTCTCCCTATTTTGATTGTATAGGCTTTATGAAATAAATACCATCATTTACTGTATTTTTTCATGGGACATAGAACAAATGCTTTGTGAGTGAGCAAAGTACTTTAAATAATAAGGGGTGGGTTTTTTTATCCTAGGCACTGAGCTATCAAACATTCTGTCTCTTCACCTCTCTTCTACATGCTCATCAGTGTTTGGACTGACAAAATCAAGAAAGAAAAGTTGAAGAAAGGCTTTGCCTGTAACATTTCTTAGTGCCTACTACAGAAAAAAAAGTGTGGCTTTGCAGTCTGCCATCCTCCCTGAACTTAATAAAACCACATTTTTATTAATTTTAACAGTTCTATTAACAGTTTTATTGACAGTTTATTGATTGTAGTTTATTTAAACTACAGTCTTTGCCATAGTATCCAGTTTGGGGGTTGAAATGTTTTCATACTTTGTGGGATGCTTAAACACTGTTATCTTATAAAACACAAAAAGATGCTATTGCTTGTACTACAAGGGACCACCATATTCTACAAAGCCATAAAGTGCAGATCCATAAAATATTGTGTAGGAAACAGAGGATATGGTAGCTCCTGAAAAAAATAACAACAGCCTCTGGCATTATCCAACATAGAAAGAAGAGGTTTGTTTCTACATTGAGGTAAATATGGGGCCTGGAATCCCTTTCCTCCAGACAAAGGTAATGGGTTCACCTTGCCTCTTTGAACTAATCTATTCTATCTAAAGCCTGAACCTTATATAACAACTGCTTTGTGGGGATTTCAGCATCAGGAAATGAGGATGGTGCTTTCTGAGTCATCCTCTCAACTGGATCATACCTGGATCATATTGTCAATAGTAATTTTAAGAAGGGCCCTGCCTGATCCCTCACACCCACCAGCAGCAGCACAAGACACAGACACTCTGACAAATGCAACCAACAGATAACCAGCTGCTTCAGTTTTGTACATTCTTCTGCCTTCACTTTCAAAACAGATAGGAAGATAACTGCTCAGTGGTTTATTACTTGTCTTTTTTTCTCTTATATTAAAAGCAAGACAATAATTTGGAAATAAGCACTTTAAAGGAAAAAAGATGGCATTTAATTTCTGCATTAAAATAAGAAAATGAACAAACTCTCTACCAAAAACTGAAAAATGAATAATACCAACTCTAGCATTGTCCTGTTGGTATAGCTTCATAGCGTACTGTAGCACTGAGGCTTGACAGAAATTCAGGGTGTCACTGCTGAACGAAGCAGTTAGTTCACAAAACCTCCTTAGCCCGTGGGCAAGAAGTTCACAGCCATTTATAACATGCCAGATGTGAGCTGGGTTATGTTTTTAATACTAGTTCTGAGGCATAGAGTAAACAAAACAGAAAAGGACTGATTTTATCTTCACAGATATGTGGTATCTGTGGTTTGTTTACTGCTTTCAATCCTCAAACAAGAATGAGTATTTATGAGAGATGCAACAGGTCCATGCACCTGATGTGAAGGCTTTTGCACTCACAATGCTCGTTCAGGAGCAGCAGGTCTTGCTCTGCTACCAGCAGCTAAATTCACCCAGCCTCTCCTTCCCATCCTCCTCTACAAAGGCAAGTGAAGGGATTGAGCAGAGATTTCCACCGGGCCCCCAAATAGCCTGTTTAACCCTTGTGCCTGGCTCTCCAGTATCCTTTCTTTGCTCTGGCTTTGGTCTTTATGGCTAAGCTCAGAGGAGGTGGCCTGTGGCACAAAGAGAGGACACCTCTGCTGCCAAACTCTGCAGCATTCAATCCTTCACACTGGAAGGCCTCGACAGTTTCTTTCTAATTTCCTGTTATGGGGATGTAAAAGAAATGGCTCGGCTCCTTGAACTCTTTCCTGAGCATCCCTCTTGAAGCAAAGAGGGATTTTTTCTTCAAGAAAAAAGTCTGCTCATTGCATTGGGTGCAGGTGTTAGAGACCAATAAACTGAATTAATCTATTGAATTAAAGGAAGTGATGATCTTTATGAAAAATTTACTAGCAAAATACCATTATTCATTTGCTTCACACTGGATATTTACAAAAAAGAATATAAAAGTCACAGAATAATGTAAGTATACCTTATATTACATAATTAATCATATGAACCAGATGCATAATTTCTCTAACTTAGAAAATTAATTGATACAGAATGGGGAGAAGAGAAAGAGATACAATAAAGACTATTGCTTTTGAATCACATGAAAATCATGTCAGGCACATGTATAATTTAATAGCTCTTGTTCATTGCATATCTGATATTTTATATTTAATCAATTTTTAAAATAAAAAATAAGTGAATACTTCTGTTTTTGTTTCCTTTCATGGCCTTGAACAGGTCTCTCTTGTAGTCTCAGTTATCCTCTTTATCCTTGAGGGTAAAATTATCAAAGAAACAATCTAATGTCATGTGTGGAAAGAGCCAGTTGTGAGTGTTCTGTTGCAAGCAAAGTCTTACTGTTGCTGGATCACTTATTTAGCTCTTTCTTACTTAGAAAAACAACTTTAATTTGTGCTACTTTCTTTCTGGCTACTTCAGGTGACAGGGACTTTGAAACACGTGATGAGATATGCTAGGCTGTCTGATGACAAATAACAAGTCTGAAACAGGAAGAAGGAGTCCTGCTGAAAATTGAAATGCCAGAATATGCTGTTTCCCACAGTGAAAACACTTTGCACATCACAAGTAATGAAAATGCAATCAAAAATTTCTTAAATCTTTTTTACAACCATACACACACACTTGTGCACAAATAAATAATTTAGACATGTACAGCAAAATTAAAACTCACAGCTGATTGCTGTAATTGATTTGAATGTAGTCTTTAAAATACTACCTATTTACCTGCTACCTGGTGTTAGAAGAAGTCTTGTGATCAACACCCCACAATGCAGTTTCTCAGCATAGTCAAACCAGTGGTGATTTGCAGCCTTGAACACATTTATGCATAAATGTGTGCAGTCGCATTCTTCTACATGCATAATTCTTTGTGCCTTTCTGTTTCTTT
The DNA here is from genome assembly GCF_037042795.1 of Molothrus aeneus. Lineage (NCBI taxonomy): Eukaryota > Metazoa > Chordata > Aves > Passeriformes > Icteridae > Molothrus > Molothrus aeneus. The sequence continues at coordinate 71,907,340 of NC_089646.1, forward strand.
TCAGCAGTATAATTCCATCATATTCAGTACAGGAAAGTATTGTTCCCAGGAAGTTTTCACAATGATAATGGAAAGGCAGAATGCTATCCTCCTTGAAGAGCATGTGGGTTTGTCCATGAAGAAAAAATCTGCTTTTTTTTGAGAGTCTGTGTGTGTGTGTGTGTGTGTGTGTGTGTGTGTGTGCGTGCATGTGTAAAGTTTACTGCTGGAACATGTTTAGGCTGACAAAAAGTTCTGACTGCATTCTGTGGGTTACAAAAGCCCACAACAGAGGCAATACACAAGGGAATAAAAAGACTTTTCATCCATTCAGGTGCAAATGCACATATATACTGCTGCTTGACTGAAAAATGAAGAGGGTATCTTCTGGTGGTCCAGAGGGTAGCATTGGCATGATGAACATGCTATCTTCACATGATTGTGCTGTTTCTTCCAGAAGAAAATTTAAATTTGACTCTTGGTTTCAAGAGGGATAAGATGAGAGCCCACATGCTAAGACAGAGATCAGTTACCAGAATACAAGCCTGGTCTGCACATCAGGTTGCACCCTTATCCACTGATTACCCACTGCTGATCATCACCTGTTGGGTGGGATGGCAGAACCATCACTGGCTAGGTGGTGACTCTGAAGTTCTGGCTTTGGCAACTCCTTTTCCTCCTGTTGAGGTGAAACCAGAGAACCTGACTCGCCCTTCTTTTTTCATAAGCTTCAAAGTGTAATATGGATGCGTGTACTGAATCCCTATAACTTGCTTACTGGCTTCAGTTTTAAGTTTGTTAAATACATATAATTGGGTACCAGCTGCAACAATCTAAATACAAAACTCAAAAAACTCCCTAAAAGGTCTGTGAAATTCAGCAGTCTACTTTTCTGCATGATCCACATGCAACAAATTTGTTTGGTATATTTCCAGAGTTACACAAGTGCTTTCTTCGATATTGTCTCCATTTCAAACCAAGACAAGGTTTGTCAAATGCATTTTCTTATACGGCCATGGAAAACATTTTTTCTGAACTAACTGCACTAGTGAGAAGCTGTTTCTAACATTTTCCTCAGATAAACATGCACCCTGGCATGTTACATTTAAATAATGGAACTGTTACGTTATTGAGATGACAGAGCTTTTACCTGCTGAGTTCAGTAGTGAAGAGAAACCTCATAACAATCACATCAGTGTAGATAAATGTAAGGACATACCCTTTGGGAGAAGCCATCCACACTCAGAAGAAAAAATTCACAACTGAAGGCTGCAACCAAGAAAAGAGATTTTTATGTTGGCTACTGGGCTAGACAGACTGCTACCCTGATCCAGCTGGGCATTTGTCTTCATAAGTCTTCTAGAAATGAGGGAAAGTACTTCCGCACAAAATTTGAAATGCCATCCCATTTCAATGATCTTCTAAAATATTTTTAAGGGGTGCATTCCAGAAATAAATTAATGCAATTCTGCCCTATAGAATAGTCCAACAATCATTCATAGCATCAAGAGGGCTAGGAAGGAAGAATTGAGATTAAATGCAGACCTGGAACTTCATAAAAGAGATCAGTGGATATTTGTAGACAGAACTGCCTATTACCATAGATATCCTTAGGTAGATTTGTACAAAACAGCACTAGCTAGAATGTTATCATGTTTTCACTAGAACAGGATTACATCAGATTTAACATAGCATAGCTGCAAAGTGTCACACCAGCTCTCACAACCAATCTGGAAGTAAAGCACAAAATAGCAGACATTTTAAATGTGACCTTTGTATACCCAGTGTTAAATGTCTTTTTACATGTGAGAAACTTGCAAACTATTTTTTCTGTGCAAATAAGTTCTAAAATTTGAAGCCAAAATTAGAGTAAACCAAGTTAATCAAGGAAAAAAATTCCATGGTTTCTGTTCTAAAGATGTTGGAATTGCAAATATTCCTTCTTTCAAAAAAAAGTAATCATAGAATCATAGAATTGATGAGGTTGGAAGCAACCTCCAAGATTGCATGAAAGTAACTAGCTACAAGTACTGAAACAAGTCATGATTATAAAATGCTCTGGAGCACCATTTTGCTTTGTAATATGCTAAAGCTTTCTGTGTTTTAGAAAAATGCAGTAGTTTTTCTCTGAATCACATTTAATTTGGCAAAGATGTATACATTTATCAGTGAATTAATTATTCCTTTGAATAGTGTTGTATAAAAATGAAAGCAGTGATTTCAACTTTTTCAGCCATTGGATACAGGATAAAAGTTGTTAGCGTGTTCCACAGAGTGAACCACTAATCATTTTTGCTGAACATAGATCTGGAACACACCCTTTGGGATTTCTCTTATGGACCCTACATATTTGATTACATCTGCCATAATTAATTACTCAAGCAAACATAAGCATTTAACAAACTGAGAATGTGGATCTACATGGCACAAACTGTTCCTTTGAACCTTGATGACATGAACTTTGAGGTTTAGGATTGGAGCCAGAAGTCTTGCCATCAAGTTCAGTGCCTGGAACAGATACAGAAAATGTAAACTCTCTACGCCAAAGAGCAGCCCAAGTGTGTCTTAGAGCTTTGCAGCCAGACTCTGCTGAATTCAGCACAGATCCTGCTGATTTCAGTAGCCTGGCTTATCACGTTTTCCTGAGACTGCTGGAAGCACATTTTCTGCTCATTTTCCAGCCAAGTATGTTATTGGCACACTATTCATCAGGTTGTAAAGGCAAGTCCCTTTTTTTTTTCATTACTCTTTAGGAAAAAAATGAAAACAAGCCATTCTCAAATGTACTTCCTCCTATATCCCCCAAATGGCACCATGGGGAAACATTTGTTTCATTTGTTTTAACTGGTTAGCTTCGGTGCTGCTTATTTCCACTTGTCCTTTTTTTTAACACGAGCCAACATTGGAGAAACACATTACTTCTCTCATGGAGGACAAGTTTTAAATGGGCTTCTCATGGGCTTCCATGATAACTCATTAAAAAGTTTTCCGAAGGGCAGAGAAACACATGATGTGCAATCATAGCACAACTTCAAGTGCTGGGCTGCAAAATACATTAGTGAAAAATACCTACCACACAACAACACTTGTAGTCAAGTATTTCTGAACAAAAAGTACATAAATAACCTCATAAGAAGAAAAGTTTTGTAGGACTATTCTTCTGAAAGTACATGGTCTTGACTCATTAAATTATCCTTCAATAATTTGCCCTAGCATGGTCTCTCTGGGTGGCTGAAATAAGCAACATCACGTTCCCACAGCTGACTCCATCCCACAGCCCATTCCATCCCACAGCTCATTCCCAACAGTGAGAGCTATTTCCTGCTGGAAATTGTATGAACAACCATATTGGCATCATGCTGTGCTCAAGCCAAAACTCTTAGCTTCGAAGCTGAGCTCAGGCAGAGAGATCTATCAGGAAAGTTTTGTAATTTCCAGTTTATATCAGACCACTTTGTAGCATAGGCAGAGAAAGCCAGATGTGACTAGATCTGTCTGTGCAGAAATAGCTCTCTTCTTGGGAGTACAGGGTGAGTTGCCCTTGGAGGGTTTGTCAGTGGAGAGGGAGAGGTGAAGGATCCCCACCGTTGTTTGCAGTGTTCATGAGGTGGATGCTTTTAGCACAGCTCAGTGTCTCTTGACCTGCAGAGCTCATGCCTCAGACATCTCATATACTGTAGTTTATATTACTCAGATTAGTAGGCAGGACACTACAGGCTTTTTGTGGAAATTGAAGTAGCGTTTCCTGTTGGGCACTCAATATATTCCTATATATTATTGAAATCCATGGGGAATTGTGTGGTGGAGGGTTTTTTTTAGTTTACTCATTATCTCCCATCCTAACCGTATTGATTTTGTTTTCCATCTTATTTTGCCAGAAGGCATCTTGGATTGAAGTCTCATGAAAGAGATATTTAAATTACCTCACTTTTTTTTCCTGTTGTGAATCCTTCAAGCATTATTGAACCTAAGTTGTTTTTAACTTATTCTTCACTCTTATAAAGTCTGTTTTCTCTGAAATCAATATGTGGTTCCATAGCCACATTTAACCTGTGTTCTGTTCACAGATTTACAAGGCTGTGTCCTGTGAAGAAAGGATTAACATGAAGTGAGCACTGTACAAGCCTCAAAATGAAATTTTGGATTTTGAAAGTATTACATAAAGATGCACACATCTGCATTGCAGAGTCAAAGCTTTATGCAGAAGACAATTTTGTTTGCTGAAATGATAGTTATACTATAATTGTTCAAATTTCCTAATTTATAAGCTTTCAGACTAGATTTGGACTCAAGTTGCAATGATGTAAATTCAGACTAATGGCTTACCATGTTGGGAGCTTTTTCCTCAACAATAGGAACAAACCCATCCATTTTTCATTGTACCTCTGGGACTAGTGCCATTGCCTGACTCAGAGTGTTGGAGTTAAACACATTTCATGGTAAAGAAAGAGAAAAAATAAGTATTCTTCACCATTCAGGGTCTTTCTGTGTAACCTATAGGGACCCAAAAACATGCAAGTGGGGTTTTAGAATATATTTTCTTGTCAGCCTTTACTTAAATACTACCAAACTGTTCTATCTGAAGCTAATCGTTAGCATACTGACACAGTATACCAATATAGTACTATTCCAGTATACTAATCCATATTAAGGATTTGATCTCAGCTTAGGTTAACCAACCCATCAACCTTTTGCCTGAGAGCATTTGAGCTGCATTTTCAGAAAATTAACAGAAATTTGGATCGCCTGACATTTTGAATGAATACTGTCATACAAAGAATACAGAGGACTTTCAGAAAATGTCATCAAAACCACATCCTAAAGCCAGAGGTGCTTGAGATATTCCAAAAAATTAAAGTTAAATTTGAGAATTTAAGGATTTAATTAACTAATGTTTAAGTATAAAGCTTTTGTTAAGACTGACAGAACTACTTCCCCACAAGGATGGTTTACTAAGTCTCAGTCAAATATTATACTGAATATGAAAATCAAATGCTACCATTTTAACTTTGACTCTTAACAAAAAAGAATTGGTACCTACTTTCATGGAGACTAATAACAACTGTTTGGCCACCCCTAAAGTGTGTTGCTGCAGTCTGTGTACTTCATCTCTTCACAGTTGTGTACATTATACTTCTTAGTTCCTCTTTCTGCTAAAACTTTGAGTCCCAAAGCTAGAAAAATCAGTTCTTTATATGTTAGCACCAAACAGTCTCTTTTTAAAAAACAATTAGCTATTTTTTTCTTTGCTTCTGAAGACAAAATTCTAAAACCTTTTGTAAATATCAAGGATTTGAATTAAAAACAAAATAAACACGATTCCCTGTCAGAGTTCCAGCAGGCCAAGTTACTAGACAGAGGAATCCCATAGGCATGATTGTTAGTCTGCTTTTGAAAACCTCTTGCAGTTCCCTTCAGTAAGAAGTATTTAAAATAAATACAACAGAGTGAACTTGGTTGGATGCCTTCCAGTAACAGAGAAATATAGTGTTGATTTCATGTGGAAGAGAAAAGCCCATTACAAAAATAAAAAACCTTCTACCATCTTCACTTTTATTAGAAAACTTTATATTGTTAATTTGTGAGTCCCTTTCCATTTTGTTAAAATAATTGATAAGCATACTCTTCATATTCATCCATTTGTATAAGACCATTTTCTCTTTCTTGTTTCCTTCATATATCATATAAGATTGAACAAAAAATTTCACTGAAAGGATGCATCAGATATCAGGAGCACTTTTTTGAAGAGGCAATCTTATATGTGTGTGTTTTCACTGCTTTGAAGACTGTGTTCCTGAAAGAGAAATTTCTTGCACTACAAAACATATTCTTTTTCAAGCTATATTTTTTCTTATAAGTAAGTAATCTTTTCTTTGAGGGAAAATGTCCCTTGGAATTGCAAAGAAAGTTCAAGGAATGTTAATTTTAATTCCTTTTACTTGGCAAAATTGTGCACCAAATATATCACTTTGTTTTTGCTTTTAGGTGCAGAAAGAGAAAGAATTTATTTCCTGAAAAATAATTTACAGAAATCTTCTCTATTAAAGTTCTTGTGCTCAGATAAATGAACAATGAATGGAACATGCAAAAAGAACCAGTTGAATGATGTATTGCAAATAAATAAATGCAAACATCAATACTAGGTAAATTACTTTTTTCTTTACATGATGTGAAATAGGAACACTTCAAATTATGTTGAACATCTTTTGCAGAGGTTCTTCCCTAAGAGCCAAAGCATACCACAGGGCATTCAAAAGCATGAAATTACATGAGGACATCTGGAGTAATTGTGTATCTCTTTGACCATGGTGAGTCTCCTAGAAAATAACTTGTATGTGATTTATAAGGAAAAAAAAGAAATTGTTCTAAACTTAAATGTCATTTTATCATCCAGCAAAGTCATAGTGGCTGCTTGGAGAAGCTAGGATAAAGTTAAATCACTAATTTCAGTCCCACAAGGGCTTGATATGAGGACCAGTTTTTTACTTGTCTTCTGGCAGTTGTAGGGACATTCAAGGAAATTTCTTTCAGATAGAGTTGCGAGGATGAATCATTTAATGTATCCCAAGTGCATGCAACAGAAATTCCAAACTTGCAGCATTCAACAAGATGTGAACTAATTAAAATATTTTTGATAGCCTTCAGAAACTTGGCAGTCCACTCAGATTTTTCTACCGGGTAGTTTCAGAAAGCCCTACTAAATTGTATGCTACTGAGCACTGTCCTCATCTACTAAAAGAGGATAGTTATCCTTCTATTTATTGGTGGCGTTGCCCTCTACCATTGTCACAGTGAAAACAAATTCACATTATTTATGCAAGTTCATACAAATCAAGGTGTAGATTTTGACATGTTCATCACTTTCAGTTGGATGCATGAATATTACAGTATTTATGCCAAAACAGTATTTCTGAACAGTGTTCAAGGTACATTAGCTTGGACAGACTAGCACATAATATGCTTGCTAACTGACATGTTTTATGGAACACCATTATGTATTCCTACATAAATGTACTTTCTATTGTGTACTGTTTAGTATTCTGCAATGGTGCTTTTCTGACTTGTCTAGAAAAAAATTACTTATTTAATTTTATTCTACTACATTGGCTTTTCTTTCTATTTTTTTAAATGTAATTGGTTTTAAACCTTACAAGTTCTCTATTTCATCAGTTTTATGTTTAATTATCACATATTTTGACCACACTTGAAATTATAAAAGATATCTCAATTTGTGAAAATTGTGTGCTGTTTGGCAGAAGTGTTGTGCTTATTGTTTTGATAGAAAAATTCTCCTGTGTTAACTTATTTTTCTTGAACACTTTGCTTTTAGAAGTTACTTTATTAATAAGTGCCTTGGAAATTCATGCACGTGTTTATAACATTGTTAATTCTAGTTTTCACCTCTTCCAATGCATTGAAGAAGATTCACCTAACACAAGAAAATTTGCATTAAATTCATAGGAGAAACCGTTCAACACACATCAGAAACAAAACAGTAAGAATAACATTTAGTAGTTTTTCAACAGGGCCTGAATAAAGTACATTTCTTTAAAAGTTGGAAGTGTGGATGTGTTTAGGGTTTTCAATGATCTTAACATTTTCAGGTTTTAGCTCTTCTACTAAGCTCACGAAACACACAGTATTGCAGCATTGGGCAGTAAACAAAACCATTCAAAATCACAGACTACTGCAGTGAAAAAGAATTAAATATTTCTTAGAAAATAGATTTGCTACAAAATTCAGAGAAATGAATTTGTAGTTTCAGAAAAAGCATACTAGAATTTGACAAATATCCATGCAATCAATCTGAGGTAGCTACTGACCCTCATTTCTACTCCTTTTAAATCTTTCCCAGATTCTCCACTGGAAATGGTTGTGCTATTATTTGTCATTTCATGTTGTAGCCTATGTCCAAGCATACATTATGTGATACCAAATTTTGTTATGTTGTTCCTGTCTTGCTAAAAAAAAAAAAAATTGTTGTTGAGCTATGGCTATTTCCACTAGTTTATAAGTAGGGAGACCAGACTGTATTACACCAGGCAAGATGAGAAAGAAGAAAAGAGCACAGAGCACAAGAGTGAGTGTGCTGAATTAATAACAAGCTGGTAACTCCAGAATTCAGAAGTGAAGCACCCACATGAAAAGAAAATGGGAGGTCAGAAGATGGCAACTCAGGAATTTCAAGGGATCGGCTTGCTCACAGGAACAAAGGATGGCACACCTTCATCTACTTGGGCATAGCTTGGACATCAGATATGAGGGAAGGCAAGCATACAGATGTCTGGCCTTGAGGCATGCTGCTCTCAACACACTAGGGAGATAGCCAAGAAAATTGTTGGATACTAATAGGTCACGGGTATAATTCTATTTTGAAGTCTGCACACACAGTAAACAGATGCCCAAGCAAAAGTGACTCAGAAATCTGAGGATTTATAATACTATTTGTAAACAATAATAATTTGCCTCTTGACTACCTACAAAATCCCAAACCAGGAGTGATGTACAGCAATCCAAATAGAAAGTCATGCCAAAGAATACAAAAGAAAACCCAAGGCAAAAGTAAGCACCCACACCAATGCCTTAAGAACAATTAAAGCACAATCAAATGTAGCAAAATATTTCCAATTAATCCATAGGCCCTAATATTTTCAGGGCTTTACTAAAGTCAAGGGAGAAAGTTACTTTCCCTTATCATTAAGCCATTCATACACAACTGCCATTTCATTCCAAATTAAATGAGAGCTTTGAAGAGAATTCTTGCTGACATCTTGAGTTGATATCCCTCTTTCTAGCTCTTAACACTTTTACCTCAGCTGTGGAGTGCCATGGAGGTACAATGGAGATGGAGATGGAGATGAGATTTCAGAAGCAAATTGAGGGCGAGCAAAGTTCTCATAGCACTTCAGAACTACAAGGGAAATATTAGAAATGGAAGAAAAAGATGGGAGTTATTGAGGCTTGATGCAGATAATTTTTGAGGAATGAAAGAACAGTTAGGTGAGAGCATTCCTCTATCACTGGAATTTTAAAGGGAGACTTTTTGCAAAGCAATAGGAGGGGATTTTATTATAGTGCTTAGAATAAGAAGTAATAAAGATGTGAATAAGGGATAGGCACAATTCATGTGTGAACTGATTCTTGTATGCACTGCTATAAAAACACTAACAGAGAGTGATACAGAAAATGTGTAGTGGAAGAAGCTTGTAGCTGAATCCTAATGCTTGTCTTAGTGATAACTATGTACATGGTTATCTTTTTCTTCTAAGACTGCACAAAGAAACTTTTCATCTTCATTTCTGTTTGTAATGAAAAGAGGCAGTTCTGTGCCATTGTTAGGCATCTATACACTTAAAAGGCAAATGTAGTTAAATCAATTGTGTTTCTTAGTATTACCTGGACTACCTAGGAGACTCAAGTCACTGATTCTGTGCTTCCTGTCCTTGGGTGGCAAAAATAGGTACAGGAATCTTTTAAGAAACAACATCAAACATGATAAATAATGGCTTTTGTTGTTTGAGTTAAGAAAAGTACAAAAGAATATGCAGTAATGAGACAAATAGCATAGCATTTAAACAATTCAATTATGTGAACTGAAACTTGCACCTGTTTCAAGCTGCTACTGAGGTTTCATTGTAAATAGCTGGCCTTGTACTGTTTTGTAAAGTACCTTGTATTTGTTATAAATGTAGCCATTAATCTATCCATCTCTTGAGGACCTAATCCGCATGATTGTTCATTATTTGAGGGCAGCTGTGACTAGACTAGGAATGATTATTCTTTTCCTCTGCTGCTTAGTGCACTGCTTCTAGTTTACAAATACAAGTATAAATTGATTAATTATAAACTAGGAAGTGAAGGTGGGGGTAGGAAAACCAGAATAGATACTATTTTTTTTTTTACTCCTGACAGAGCTAGACTGCACCTAGCTGGTTTACTGAAGACTCAGGTAGTGTCCTTGCATTCAATTCCCTAAATATAGTAGCTAATCAAAGCATATTATGGCACTGACATAATTTCCCACTAGAGAGGCATCCTTTACATGGTAGCTCGCAGTAGTTTCCTGAGGGAACAACTGAGTAAAATCTTTAATTTAAAGTCTGATTTGATTTAAATACAGATTTCTTTGTATTTGTTTTCTCTCCTTAACTGGAGCTAGTACACTGCTTCTCTTGATGTCAGGCAATATGCAGTATTCCAGTTCTGGTGAATGCGGTACTGAATGGGGATATGTGATTCTGGCATAGGAGATTTTGCCATGTCAGAAGTTGTGTTCAGCTGGGGGAAGACTCAGTGCCCCAGCCTACAACTTCAGTTCCTGAAAAGAATTTAGTCACTAAATTAGAAGGACTGTAGTGAGCTGAGAAGAAGGATCTCGTTGATCTGGATTTCTCTATTGCTTGGTAGGCAGTTTGTTGGAGTCTGGGAAGCATGCTGGCTTCCATCATAGGCCATGATCTGTTTCTCTTCTCCTTATTTCTTGTTCAGGATTCTTTAGATTTGTAGTTCCTGCAAAGTTTGGGAGGGTTTGTGTTTGGTTTTTTTGGGGGTTTTGGGTTGTTTTATTCTGTGGGAAATGTGGGTGGGATTTTTTTTCTGTTTTTTTTTTTTTTTCCATTTACTATTTCTGATGCAATAATGGCTTTTCTTGGCTCTTTTTGTGCTGGCTGCTGGTAGTCTATGCATGGCTGATTAAATGCTTTTTGTTCCTGCTTTGTGCTTCTAGTTACAGAAAAAGTAAATTTCTGAAACGTTTCAGTTTCTCTTAAAGTACACTAGGTGAACCAGCATGTTTACCACTGTGGTGTATGAGTATCTAAAGAACTCCAGGGCTCTTTGTGCTAGGTTCTGCCAGACACTGAATGTGACTTCAAAGACAAAGGAGGGAATCTGCCTGGAGAACAAAATGTCAAGTATCTGTAGGGGCATCTGTGGATTCACCTAGCAACCCACACAAAAGCTAAGGCACTTTAACACACATCTGTATATATATATCCAAGCATTTTCAGTTAGATTCTTCTCTTCACGTGACTTAAATATAGGCTCTAGGCAATTGTGTTTGACCAAGGTATGATCATTGGCAGCATATCTTTTGCAACAAGAAGATACATCATCTTTTGAAAAGGCAAATAATAGCTCCTTGAATGAGAAGAAGGCAATTCCTTACTGTAAGGAGCTGACTTTTAATGGCCTAAACATGCCCACAGGACAATGGAGTTGATGGGAAGCTCTTCACAACTTTGAATCCTGTGCCACTCACTAAATCTAAGAGCATTTTCAGTCACTATTCTATCTGAGAAGTTGTGCTTAAAAAATATTTTTCCCACTTTTCCATCTCCTTCCTCCAACTACTGCAGTACTTTTTTCAGTAGTTTTTCTTTGGCTGGAAGATAGCCTTTTGGACAGATAACTGAAATTGAGTACTTGCTACAATTTAGTTCTATTAATGCCCAACCACAAAATTTTGCAGCCTCAAAAAAAACCAAAACCTGCTGCCTTTCATCTCAGAGGAGACACCTCAATAGTGTAACTGCTAGTGGATTGAATAGGTTCCTACCAAATCATAATTTAAGTAGCTATATTTTAATCAGTCACTCATCTAATGTTATCTACCCAGTACCGCAGACTTAATGCCACATATTTGGGATTTTTATTACTTCCAGTATCTGTTTCTTAGAAGACTGAAATTATCCCCCACAAATTAGACTGAACTGCAAGAGTTTCAGATTCAATGATTCACATGAAAATACTTTTAATTTGAATTTATGAAAAACCCCATCCACTATAAGCCACAAATCAAACCAACTCAACACACCCTTTTCCACATGATTATGCAAGACAAGATGTTGACTTTTCTAGCTCAGTGATTTCACTGGCTTATGATTCAGCCTTGCTGGTTTGCTGGTACTGCTGCAAAAAGTGTAAAGGAAACCCCTAAGTCCATATTCTGCCAAAGCATACAAACAGGCTTTAACTGCAGCGTATGGTATTCTGGATAATAAGATGATTGTGGCTTAACTCCAGCCAGCTGGTAAGCACCACACAGCCACTCATTCACTCCCCCACCAGTGGGATAGGGAACAAAATTGGAAAAGTGAGAAAATTCAGGGGTTGAGATTAAGATAGTTTAATGGGGAAATCAAAAGCAAACACAAAGCAAAAAAAGGAATTAATTCATCATGCTCCATCAGCAGGCAGGTGTTCATCTCCAGGAAAACAGGGATCCATCACATGTAACAGTGACTTGGGAAGACAAATGCCATTACTCAGAACTTCCTCCTCAGAACCCTCTTCCTCCTTCTTCCCCCATCTTTATCTGCTGAGCATGAATGAAATATATACGAAATTAAATGTCCCTTTTATCGGATGTGGTCAGCTGTCCCAGTCATGTCCCCTCTCAAACACTTGTGCACCCCCAGTCTCCTTGCTGTAGGAGCGGGGTGAGAAGCAGAAAAGGCCTTAACTCTGCCCAGCAGTGACAAAACCTGTGTTATCAACACTGTGCTCAACACAGATCCAAACCACAGCCCTGTACCAATACTGTGAACAAAATGAACTCTACTCCATTCAAAACCAGCACATAAGACCAGCGAACAGGACACAAATCTGGGAGCAGACTGTCACAGTTGGATTACCTTCCATTTGTTTCCCTTGTGTAGTAAATCTCTTTATCTTTCAATACAAACTTACATTACAGAATCAGGATGGCAATTTTCATTCACATTTTAGGCAAGTAGTTGTGATTTTCTCTTTGAGAAAAAGGAAGAACTCTCTCCCACACCTCAGGAGCAATGAATGCATCCAGCCCTATAATTCTTCTTATACCTTTGTACAATATTTCCAAGTGTTATTGCTGAGAAATCATAAAGAAATACAATTTGGGGGGAAATTTCTTTCCATTTGATGCAAAGGTATAATCATACAATAGGAAACAAATATCAAAAGCGTAATTTTCCTTCCTTCTCCTGCCCCATTTAATTTTGACCTAAAAATATAATTAAATATTTATTGATTGGTCTAAATCACCAGTTGTAAAATGCAGACAATTATCTCACAGTTCACTGATTTCTGTAACTGCAGTTTATCTTGCTGTCAGATTTTCCTCAGTCATTCTCTCTAAGTAGGTGGAGAAAAAGACATGTTTAAGCAAAGCACATAGAACATATAAAGCCCCTCCAGATGCTACACTATTAATCAGTCTGGTCAAAGAGCCTCTGGTGGTAGAAAATCTGTGAAGGGGAAGAAACCAAGGAGTGGGAGGCACAGAAGGCATATTCAATACTCATGTTTCTGTGGCTCATCCTTAGTGTCTCAGTGGTTAAAAGTGGTGAATCAAATGGCCAGTTCTAATTGGGCAAGTAAATACACCCAACAAAATTGGTGACTGTGAAGTTGTTTTTCTTCCCTGTTACCTTTTGGAGATTTTGAACCAGACCTTTTGGGTAGGGGTCTTTGCTAGGAATTAAGGGGGAGCAGAGGAAAATAAAGCACTTGGTCTTGAACACAGACTTCATTATATCAGACGTTGAGAGAAACACCTGGGTTCCTGACAGGACTAGGGCATGTACCAGATGTGCTATTTTCTCTCCATAAAATCAATTTTGCACATTTTAATAGGTATTCTCAGCCTTTTGTTTAAATTGATTATATTTGAAGTTTTGTAGCATGTAGAGTTTTTCCTTAGGTTTTGACACAGACCTTTAATTCATATCCCCACGGACCCCTCAGATGTGTCAAAGAGTAATTTCTTTCTTATCAATAAAAAGTTAGCCCAGATCACAATTACTGACCTAAAGTTCAAAGGCCTAGTAACTCATCTACAATTTCTTCCATTCTGTCTTTTGCCACCTTTCAGTTGTTTAGTCCTCTTTCTCCACTAACATTTTCTTGTTTTCCATAATAGTGAATATATTTCTTAACAAAGACTTGTCTCCCAAGCTCGGATACTGAGTAAAATTTGATGCCTTTTCCTTTGCATCAGTTTCTCTGAATAAATGATGCGAAAGATGCTTTGAGCATAAAACTAGTATTTCAGAATATTAAATATTAATATTACAGCTCTCTCTCTCTTTTCCTCCATTTGACCATATACAATGTGTTGGAGTCCTTTTTTGCCTGTCCAAGGTTGTAGTATTTGCTTTTTTCTCTTGAAAATTTTGGGTTTTGAGAGTCTACCATGTGTAATAGTTATTTCCAAATGTGTTATAGTTATTTCCCATTGCATAAATAGACATATAACCCATTGCATAAAATAGACATACACATATTTCCATGTGTAATAGTTATTTCCCATTGCATAAATAGACATATACTGGTAACCAGAGTGAGACACTAAATCACAGCTGAAATATGAACAGTAGATTTGTTTCATTATCTTCTTAACAATGATGGGCAACACAGAGATTTTCCATCTCATAGAGTCTCATGCCCACTGTCTCCCATGGAGAGGAGTTGTACAGGAGTGGCTGATCACATCATGGGGAGGCCTGGCCATCAGTCAGTGCATGGTGAGCAATTGTATTGACCATCATTTGTTTTTCTTGGGTTTTAATAATTCTTGGGTTTTTATCTCTCTTTATCTCCCTTTAAACAGTAGTAGTAGTAGTAGTAGTAGTAGTAGTAGTAGTAGTAGTAGTAGTAGTAGTAGTAGTAGTAGTAATAATAATAATAATAATAATTCAAAAATATTTTACTTTAATTCAATATTTTAAACTGCTCTTATCTTGACCCATGTATTTTTACACTTTTCTGATTCTCCTACCCACCCCACAGCAGGGGAGAGTAGAAGTCAGCTGCATGGTACTTACTTGCTGGCTGGAGGTAAACCACAACAGTATATGAAGTTTCTTCCTCACACCTTACTGCAGATCCAACAAACAGTCACACTGACAATATATAGATTATCTCAACCTGTGTGATAATCTAATAAAACTCACTCTTTGGAAGCTGTAAATTAAAAACAGAATTTTTCCCTCCTCTCTACAAAAAGTGCTTGTCTAGGCTAAGAGGAAAGTGTATAGCATTTATATTACAAAGAAATACTGAAAGAAATAAAATACTGATGTCCAGCTTTTTTTTCTCCTCAACAAGAACTTCAAAACAGTTCTTTTGAATCTAGAATGAAACTGCAGTGGCTCAGTGAAAAAGAAGAGAGTTAAACAAATAGTCAGTAGATAACATGAGTTAAGGACATTAGACAAAAATATTAGTAAACATGCCCTTATGTTTATCATTCCAGAAGCAGAGCTGTCCATTTTCAGATCTTCTTCTAACATGGATTAAAGAGTGAGCAAGCAAGGCAACTCTTTTCAGTATGGTGAGTTGTCTGGTGAGGACAGCAGGAAGCCTCCTTTTTCCCACTGTGTTCAAAATCCTTCTTAATACATAAACTGCTATTTAATCCTAAGGAGATGCTTCTATTTCTGCTTTAAACTAACATTGACTGGAGTTTCAGTGAAAGGATAAAGTGTCTGTAATTAGATCTATCTGATGAAGAACATGCTGGAAAGTGGGAAAAAATATAACTCTAGTGTATTCACGTCATGGAGGTGAGGAAAAGCATTCTGAATAGAAAAGAACCCTTATTTCCTGAGTATCTGTTTCAGTTTAGTTTTCATTCATATCTTTAATAGATTTATTTGGAGATATTTTATCATGCATTAAAAGTCATTTGACTTGCTGCTCATACTGCAAGGCTTTCCAGAGGCATCTAACTTTCCGCATGCTATGTGCCAGGTGATGAGTGTAGAGGAACCTACTGGCTGGACTGCAGAGTAGGTATGAAGAATAGTCTTCCAAGAAACTCTTCAAAATGAGGGGCCTTCATTCAGTTTTTCCCCAGAACGGTATGTTTTAGACATTTTGAACTGCTAAAATAAAACAGTTATTTTTCCCATTCTCCAAAACAGGTACATCTAATGCAGCATTTTCTGATCTCTTCCTTTATCACAGCATCACTGAACATGTTGATAAGATTTCTTATCTCTCTTCTGGTGGAAGAACCCTGACACAGGCCAAAGCATCAATTTCTCCACCAGCGTGAGAACTGCTATTATTTCAGAAGAATGTAAGAGAAACCACAGAAAGTTCAGATCTAACACACTGCTCATTTGATCTAAACATTAGGCAACTAACATAACAGGAAATAAATTCTTGCCCTGGTGTCCCTTGAAGTACAGAGCCTCATATTTTGAAACTGAAAATCTCACTCCTACTGTCACAGTCTCCTTGCAAATCAACTGCCAACACTGCAACGTATTTGCAACTGTTCATTTAACTCTTAGTAGTCTTGTACTTAGCATCCTACTCTCCAGGGGTTAGTCAAACAAGGATTTCTGCTCTCCTTGCCACTGTCATGCTTTTGAAGTCAATGCTTTTATACTAAATTGAAACTAGAATATATGTCTTTAAAAACCTGATGTCCAGGCTTGAATCCAATTCATCAGGTGCTTTTAAAGAAGCTCCTGCTTGGAGTTCTAAATGCAAGATCTTCATTCTTGGATTCTAGATCTTTTCTCCAATGAGGATGGAAAGACAGGAAATTTATGGTCCCACTATTACTCTATTGATTTAGATTCCACCTTGAAGTTGTGGATAGTGGAAGAGGATAACTTCAGCTAACCATGGCACCTTCAAAGTCAAGGTTTGTTCAAGAACCTGACATCTGTGTTTCTGACAAAGAGCAGAGATATGACATAAGTCAATCAGACTAAAATGTTAATTCTGAGCTATAGCAGTGTAATTTCTTTCCAGGTTAACAATCTTGTCCCCCTTTTCCTTTCTAAACTAGGTGCCTTCTTGCCACAATCTTGCTAATGGGCAATTTAAAAAGAAGTGAGGAAAAAGATGTGATTGATTAATCAGCAGATTCTTATGTTTTCCAATTGCTTCTCATTTTGATGGAGATCTCCAAGTATCACACTAAGGGACAATGCTAGACTGAGAAAATTGTCTGGAAGAGTCTAGTTAAACCACCTCAAGTATTTCATTTTCCTGGTGAACCGAGCAGATGAGCTCTCTAGAGAGGAGTGGTCAACTCAGCACAGCAGAGCATTTCATCACAAAGGCTTCTGGGGCATCCTCATAAGCAAGAGGGGGAACTGTGCCAGGCCAGGGGAAAAGGTGTATTTGCAACAGTACTGTTGTATAAATAACTTTATGACCCAGAGCTGCCCCATCATCCTGGGCAGTGCCAATGGGAAAGCTACATCCTTTCCTTCAGGGCTGCAAATCTTCATCTATTCATGCATTTGCCAAATACAGACTTTACCAAACCTTGGACTTCTCTGGGGTTAGGCATTGGCCCAGTAGTCACAGGGCTCTTAATTGCTTTTCAGGTGTCTTAGTTTGAAGTCTGGTAGCACTAATATGCACAAGCCTGTGTTGGATCATATCAAATGGGCTAATAACCTGCTGCTGAGCAAAACCAATAAAATCCATTTCCTTCCTCTCCAAAACACTGAGTAATTTAAGAGATGCCAGTGGGAGGAACTAATGAATTCTTAATTTTGGGTTGTTGCTATAGCAATATACTCAACATTTACACCAATGAGCTGAAAGGGAACCAGAATTTTTATTCCCTGTACATTGGCCAGCTATCACACAGCAATAGCTCATCCACTGGAGTGTAAACAAAATAATCTTGTTTGCTACCTGAAGAGTTAGGCTCAATTTATAAAAAGCTGAAGAAGGCTAATATGTTTGTACGTATTCTTTTGTACAAAAAAGCTGGAAACAGTGCATAATATTGACAACAAAAATTTATTTGTACTTTAATTACATAAATTGTACGCCAAAGAATGAAGGACAGTGGGTGCTAATAATGTGGAAATTTCCATGTATGCACAAAGGTTCCAGAAATGTGACTGACTTTGATTCAGTAGCCCTTTGTTGTGTTTTATCTTCATTGAGGTAGCTTTACTTTGATAGTTCTTTTGTTACTGGTGAGACAGCTGAAAAACTGCTCACAGTTCTGCACAGTTGGAAATTATCATAATAGAAATGACAATATTCCCTTTAGACTTCTCACCTTACTGAACAACATCTAAGCACAGTAGTTATGCCTATGACAGGATGCTGTACTAGTGCAACAGAGAAGACTTGTTTTCAAGTCCTATTTATCTGGAGAAATATTTCATTGTGACTTGTATATTATTATGAAACTTGGCCAAAAAGTGCCAAAATTCAAAACAGTGAAAATTATTTGAAAGGTATTAAAATGGAATAAGGTGGGGAAATATAATTTTTATTAGATATTCATATGCTACTTTATTTTGAATTAGATATTCAAAATAAAGTAGCATATGAGTCTCACGCCTGAACAAAATAGTTTCTCAGCATGTTTCTTTCAGAATGCACACTGGAGCACTGCTACATCTCTATTGTGATAAGAAGCTTAAATGAAAGTAATTATTTTTGCTGTACACCAGTAGATGATACATCACAAACTCTGCTTCAAGATGTTTGTACAGAAGTTCACTTCACACAAATTCCTTTGGGGATAGAGACCCAATTCTCACACTTCACAGCATTTTTGCATCACCAAGAGCAAGCACTCTGCCCATTCCTGTTTGAGAGCTTCTGAAACTCTGTCACCAGAGTTTCAGAAGCTCTCTAATACCAGGAAAGAGAGCCTACTTTCAGATTTGCCAGAACAAATCTTATTTGGTGTAGTAAGATGGTAGAAAAGGAAAAAAAACCCATAGTTTTTATACTAAAAGGTAATTAATAGAAAGGGACACAGTTGCATACCCTTTGTATATCACTTTTTGGAGGGCCAGGAATAAAAAATTCTCACTGGAATATAGGCAAGTTTCAACCTCATGACCTAATACTCTAGTGCTATGCTTAAAAAAGGTGACTTGGAAAAGAATGAGCCACAGCTCCATTTGGTGAGCTGTGTGTTCTAGTTGATATCTCAGACATAGTAATGAGTTCATATATCAGACATATTATCCAGACAAGGACCCTGAGAGGAGATACTGAGGAACATCTAGGACCTGTACTAGGACCTTTAGCTCTAGGTCTAAACACTGCGAGAGCATCACCATGCCAACTCTAAATATGAGAGCATCAAGTGGCTCTCTTGAGAGCAGCTCTGGACATGCTTGCAGGGATTTTGGTACTTGGGGAACACACCCACCCACACACCCAGCTGGCTTTGAGTGCCCTGGGTTAATCAGCAGTTGAGAAGCCATCCTCTGCCAGGAAAGGAGAAGGGCATGGATACATCTTCTTGGCATGGATGTGCCAGTGGAGACATCATCATCTCAAGTCCCACCAGCTGCTCACCTACTTTCCTCATCCAAGGGAACATTGCTCTCCATACGATGAGCTCACTGTTCCCCTAAACTAGACCAGTCAGGAAGAACCAAATGACCAGAGACTTCCCATTTGAAACAATTCCTCTGTTTTTTGCTTAGGTCAGTTAAGAAAGGCTCACACAAATATCTCTGCTAGCAGGTGGGTGTCAGAGTCAAGTGCACAGGCCAGCTGTGACAGCAGATGCCAAAACCAGCAGGACCATATCTTCCTCTCTCATGAGGCACAGCCCCACCATGCCCCAGTAAGCCAAGGTTAAGGAGGGCTGGTACCATGGCTGGGGCCCAGGGTTGGTTGCAGTCCAGCAATTGCCAGTTTAAGCTGCAGACATGAGTTCTCAAGAGAGAAAACAAAGAGGGAAAAACAAAGCAGGGGTCGGCAATGCAAAGGCAGGGCATAGGTATTCCTGCAAGAAAGCATGGGTAAGGGAGGCTGACAGGCAGCAGAGAGAGTAACAAGAACTGTCTATGGTCAAATCTCAGGTCTTGAACTAATCTGACCTTCCTTCCCAAACATATACAGTCTGAGGGAAACACATCTTTTTCTTGTTAGAGCAGTGTGATAAATAAGCAGAAGGCAAAAGGATCCTGCTGTGCAGTAGGATCTAATACAGAATGGATTTGATTTACCCAACTATGCTTCTTCCCTGTAAATTTACTCCCCGATTGCACTTTCAAGAAGCAAGGTGAGAAACGGTTGTGGTTTAACTCCAGTCAGCAATAAGCACCACAGTCTCTCACTCACTCAAACACCCCCCACCACACTCACGGTGGGGAGTAGAATAGGAAAAAAAAGGTGAAGTTTTGTGTGTAAAGATAAGAATGCTTTAAAATAAAGTACTACTATTACTACTGTTACAAATGATACTAATACTTTAATGAAAAGGAGAGAGAAATAAAGCTCAAGAAAAAAAAGTGATGCACAACACAATTGTTTGCCACCTTCTGACCGATACCCAGCCTGCCCCTGAGCATCAATCAGACCCCTATCTGAATAACTCCCCCAGTTTATACACTATTCATGGCATTCTGTGGTATGGAATATCCCTTTGGCCAGCTGGGGTCAGTTGGGGTCCTGGCCATGCTCCCTCCTAGCTTCTTGTGCAGCTCCTCACTGGCAGATCACGGGAAACTGAAAATCCCTGGCTTAGGGTGAGCTCTACTACGCAACAGGCAAAGCATTGGTATGTTATCAACTCTACCGTCATCCTAGGCCCAAACTACAGCACTGTACCAGCTACTAAGAGGAAAATTACCTCTATCCCAGTTGAAACCAGGACAGAAATTTACAGTGTTCCCTATCATAGTGCAGGCAGAGGGTTTAACTTCCACCTTGATGGGCCATGCAGAGAAGCATTTTCACATATGGAAAACTGTTCTCAAAGTGAGAAGAGTTTCAAAGATTAATAGCCAAATTTTGTTGATCACCTGTTCCACTAGGCAGACTCCTGATCTCCCATTTAAGAACACATCATCTTCTGCATTATCAGATTTCTTCTCACACAGTGAATTCTCATCAGCTCATAGAAGCAATATGTTCCTCATCAAGTCTGCTTATTTTAATGATTTTTAATAGGCTTTGCTTCTTTGCCCAAGTCTCATCCCCAGTGCCTCTTCAGCAAGCTGTATCAAGGTAAAAAGGAGTTTCCCTTTCAAATTAATTCAGCTAGCACAATCTCCTGAAATCTGGAAGTACCAAACCAATTTGGACTCTTTACAACATTTGCAGTATTAGATACGGTGTGCGGTTTGTCAGCAGTGCTCAGACAAGTACTTCCATGTCTCTGCATGCAGAATGTAATATTTGTGTATTTGAGAAAGTACAGATGAATTTCTGCCCTGGTACACTGCCATCCATATAAGCAACTGGAAAAGAAGATAATGTGGGACTGTAAAGGACTGTGCTTGCAGAATGCTTCTGCTCATTCATTACAACTCATTACAACATGCTCTCAGACTGTGCCATTTATGTGAAACCCACATCCTGGTCCTGTTTTAGGTATTCATTGTTAGTCTTGCTCTTGCTTCATTTGCTGTAACAATACAGTTCTACCCACTTGTGTTTTTCTTCTATTGAAAGAGAACTGTTGAACTTTGTATGATCTGATTCAGATAAACACTCATACTTCATATAACAGTGCAGAGACACAGGCTAACTTAAGTGGATATGATGTTATACAGAGAAATATTGAAAATCACACAGTCTTCTGTACCACGAGGAAGGTTATTATTACCAAATTTTCTTCATTTTCAATCTTCTGTCTCTGCACTGGCACCATGGAGAGGAAGGAGCCCTCTAAGGCTCTAGTTCCATTTCACTGGCCTCGCTCATATCCTGCCTCATAATTCTCCTTGGAATCAATGGCCCTTCCATACACAAGTGGGAAAGAAGTGGCTGTCTTGTCTCACTTCTCCTGAGTAATCTCTAAATGTTTATTTGTTGTCTTGTCTTAGACTCTACACATGAACTTTCAACTACCTTTTCTTTATTCAGGTGGTATTTTGCTTCAAGAGGCAAGAAGACTTAGATAGTAGCAAAAGAAAAAAATCTTGATAAAAAGAAGTAAAATAATAGCATCTCAACCTGACTGGCTTCAGCTGTTGTCAGTATCAAACAACTCTTAGCACCAAAGTATGAGATTTGGTAGAAAAATCAAGCTGTTTGATTCATATTTTGTAAACATAAATTAATAATCTCAATGCCACAGTTACCATTAGCTACAACTCTTGACTAAATGTGAATGAAGATTAATCATGCTCTGTATAACCAGCTCAAATAACTTAACACTGAATTTGTCAAGCAAAAGCATTTGATTAATATTCAAGAGGCTTCAGATGGGTGAAAAAACTACTGCAGCAAAAACAACAAAGCAAAAATGCAAATATTTTGTGTTAGCAGCTCCCTCTTTAGTTCCAGCATTGAGTGGGATCAGGCTACTCACAGTGTCAATGACTGCTTATTTGAATATTTTTCTCCTGTGAGGTAACAAGTTATGTAAATATGGCTCTGGTAAGACAGTAAAGATGCATGGTGAACTATGACCCAGAAAACACCTTCTACACTTTTCCGGTAGAAGAACCCTTAACCCTTCAGTGCAGTTAAACAGAAAACATGAATCTTACCAATACCTGTGTCACCCATGGTCTTGGGCAGATTTCTGCTCAACACAAACCTTAGGCATAACACTAAACAGGAACTATGGATAAAAAATCATCCCACATACACACTTCAAGGGTTCAAACTTTTCTCCCTTTCTTTTCCGGACTTTTATTAATCTGTGCATTGCTCATTTCATCTTTGGTTATGTAGAAATGGAAAAGAGAGGAGGAGTGGATATTTTTATATATTTTGTTAATTTTACATCACAGTAGGATGCATGGCAAGGTTTTGATAGTGGGGGGGTGGTAAGACTACAGGGCTGGGTTCTGTAAGGAGCTGCTAGAAGTTTTCCCTATTTCTCATTGAGCCAATGCCTGCTGGCTCCAAGGAAGAGCCACTTGGCCAAGGCCAAGGCCAAGGCTAAGGCCAAGCCCTGATCATGGTTGCACTTCTGGATAATGTATTGAAGAAGGAGAAAAGTAACACAGAGTAGCTGCAGCCAGAGAAAAGAGTGAGAATATGTGACAGGAACGGCTCTGCAGACACCCAGGTGAATGTAGAAGGAGGAGGAGGAAGGGGTGCTGCTGGTGCCAGAGCTGAGATTCCCCTGCAGCCCATGGTACAGACTGTGGTGAGGCAGCTGCGCCCCTGCAGCCCATGGAAGTCCATGGTGGGTCAGACATCCACTGCAGTCCAGTGAAGACCCCACCTTGGAGCAGGGAAATACTGTGAGGAAACCTCCACCTGAGGAGGAAAGAGCAGCAGAGAGAACATGTGATGAACTTACCAGAGCCCCCATTCCCTGTACTCCTCTCCCACTGAGGAGGAGGACACAGAAAATTCTGAAGGAGTTGAGTTCAGGAAGAAAGGGAAAGTTGGGAGAGAAGGTGTTTTAAGATTTAATTTCTCACTATCTTACACTGAATTGATTGGTAATAAATTAAATTAATTTCCCGGAAGTTGAGTCTGTTTTGCTGATGTTAATTGGTTAGTTTTCTGTCTCTGTCCTTATTTCAACCACTTCACAAGAGAATGCAGGAATAGAAGGCATCAAAATGGAGCCCAACCTAAAATCAATATAATCATGTAGTTAGTAACTTTACAGAGGGGCAAAGTATTGAAGACATTTATTTCAGTGGTCTGTCTCCAGGTTAAAAAAAGCTGAACCTCCTGTATGGAGAATGTTTTGACTAATCTACTTGGTTTTGGTTATTTTTATGATTTGAACAGGAGTCACTCAAATTAAACAGCTGCCTCTTGCAAATTTTTATCAAAAGAGCTCTAATAACACATCTCAGTGTATTCCTCAGTCTTCTCACTTCTGTTTCATACCTTCCCTGTCACTTTCTGAGCACAGATGCCACTGTTACTCCATCTAGCTGAAACTCCTGCCAAACCCGTCTCTTGTCCTTGAACTGCTATCCCAGTTATTTTTCACACAGCTGCTTACAGTTCCTGTCTTGTTATCCATACAGAATTTTTTTAATCTATTCAGTTTATTATGTATTACATTAAGCTCAGTGCAAATTATGTAAACCAAACCCCAGGCTCTATTAGGAGAAAGATGACCAGCAGGCTTAGGAAAGCTTTTATCCCCACTCTGCTCAGCGCTGGTGAGAGTGCCCTGGCAGAGTGCAAACCAGTCATGTGCCTCCCTCCTCAAAAGGGATATGGAGAAATAGGAAAAGGTCCTGCAGGGAACAAGAATGAAGGACAGAGACTGTGGGCAAGTGTCTTGTAGGGACAGGTGGAGAGACCTGAATTGGTTAAGCTTGTTGAGAGGGAGATAAGGGACATGTTGCTCTATTTATAGAGCCGAACCAAGATTTTGGGCCCAAATGTCTCCTGGCAACACCAAATGATGCACCAGGAAGCAGCAGTCACAAACTGTTACTTCACAGGCTCAGATTTAAAAAAGCTTTTCAGTGACAGAGTAGTGCAGCACAAAAAGAGGTTATGCATAGACTGTGGCATCTCCCGTGTCCAAGCTTTGGAACACCTGGTTAGATATAGCCACAGCTGGTCCAGACTCAGCAGCAGTCCTGGCTTTGAGCAGGAGGTTGGTCTAGATGACCCCCAGTACTCAGTTTGTGACCTGAGATTTGATTAAGATATGCCAGCATCAGCCACCAGCTAGAAAGTTCATTTTCAATTCCTAAGGAGCAGATAATGCCATGAGCCACATGGACCCCTAACTCAGCTTCAGGGACAGACTCAGAATTTGTGGAACAAAACCTCAGAACAGAGACAATAATTAAGGTAGAAAGATATTCTGAGTTATCAAACATCTCAAAACTTCATCAGCTATTCACTCTTATGTTTATTAGAGGTAGGGAGAGAAATGTGTAATTTTCTTTTGATTATTTTTTATTTCAGTTCTTTTAAGTTTTGGCTTGTTATTCATTTGTCTTTACTAATGGGCTGCCTAGGTTCGTTCTTTTTGATGAAGCTATAAAAGTGATTCTTCTTAGTTAAGTTCAGTCTTGTTTTCAGACCAGACAAGCAAACATTTTATTCTTTTGAATAAAAGATATAGACAGGAGATTTTTTTTTTATTTTTTCTTTTTTAATTAGGATGGGTGATTAGATTTACTGAGGAACATACATCAGTCTCTGCTGGCACAGGGTGATACTACATACACTCTGGATTAATTGATGGAAATTAAGCATTAGACTTCTGTCCTTTGCCATAAATTCTTCAGCTTTTGTTTAGATTTCAGCCCTGACATACCGTTATCGCTTTCATCTCACTGATAACATACACAGTGAATCAAAAATGGGCTTATTTTGCAACTTCCAAACAACAGGACTGTATTGGAAAAGGCTTTTAAAAAGTAAATAGTTTCCAATAAGTAAGGCTCATTTAGTCAGACCCCTTGACTAAATGCTCAAATAATGGATAATAAAATGATAGATTAGCAGTGGTAAGGTTTACCACTAAGCTAAGATAGCCCTGCTAAAGAAATTATACTTAGCACCTCCCAAGGATAAGTGAGCATTTACTGATACATGAGAAATGTGATACACCTGCACAAATCAAAACTGAATTTTTCAGTAACATTTTTATGGAGCAGTAATTCAAGTGTTTTTCAACTCTTTTCAAAGTTCCATTGGACTGGGAGTGGAGTCATTTCAAAGCACATAAAAGTCTAAGTGCTGCTGTATTTTTGAAGAAAATATGCAAAGTGTACTTCTGCACCTTTAGCTATGTAATACCCACTTAATTGTCAGGTTAAATTTAATTTATCTCAAGTATGAAGTCCCCACAACATTAAGATACTACTACTATTAATATATATATATATGTGTTTGTGTGTGTATATATATGCATATATATATATATAAGAAAATTTCATATATGTATATATATATATATATATATATAATTTCATATACATGAAGGTCAAAGCTGACTGAAACCATGAGAAGACAAAATCAAATGACAAAAGCACCTTTTGCTCCCGTCTTGTACAGATGTTGTCCTCCACCCACCCCTGCCCAGAGTGCCTCACCAATTAAATTGTCATTTCATGTTGTTTTCTCCCTGTGTTATAGCATTGCACTTTTCTGCTAGAGTGGTTTTTCCTATTTGGCCCAAATGTGAGCCTTTTGTCTGAGATCCATTTTATAGAATGAGCTCAATTCTATAGACAGCTGGTTGATTATTGCCCTCATGAATGGAGCTAATCACAAAGCGGTTATTGGTCTGGATTTACCATCTTGCAAAGAGATTTATAGAGGAAGGAGATCAGCATTGTAACAGTTATTTTCCATAATACTGAGAGAGTTAGTTCCCTGTCCCCAGCTGCCTTTTCCCTCCCAAATATGCTTCCATGGTAACATACACAGAGCTGCTGCAACGGTGAAGTTAATCTCAGAAGTTTGGCTTTCCCAATTGCTAATATTCTGCACTGAATTTTACTTGAAACCCTAGCAGCATATAGAAGAAATAATATTTGGCAATCTTTGTGTTACTTTTGCTTCCTGATCTATTTCCAATTATCTTTTATTTCAGGTAGTATTTTAAAAAGGACTGCTGTGTAAAAGAGAGTAGTATTTTAAAAATATATATATAATTAAAATAAACTTAAAGGGAAATCAGGATAATTCATGCTTTACAGCTGATGCACCATTCCAGGGGAGGGGTGTCAGTTGAGTAGGTGGATAATATATTGATAGAGAAGCTCTTGTTATCCTTGGTGCTGGGCACAATCAAATTCTAAAACACCTTCTGATAATACTTGTGGAAAATGTCAGCCAACATATGTTGTTCATATCAGGGTTGTTCCTTTTTACTGGGAGGACAGCCACAAGCTCTTGATTGAGCAGATTTAATTATAAGTGAGCTATATGATTTTGCTATTGAGAATAGAATTTTCCGGGTGATATGTCCTCAAGCATCCATCAGTATTGATGTAGAACATCCAGAAAGAACTGGCTAGAATAATAAGTATTGAAAGTATTGTACATCTTTGATCCCTGTCGGTGCAAAATTTAATTTGTTACACTATTTACACATTTTATTTACTTAACTGGACTTGAAGGTGAAGTCTATGAACAATAGCAACTGCCTTCCAACTAAGGAACTATACTTCTGGTACTGTTGTGAACACTTGTAATATGCAAAATATGTTCTGTGTTTGCTCAAAATCTTCTTAATTCTAGAGAATCTCAGCATTAATGTAGCTGCATCAGTTTAGTCATATAGAATACAGGGAACATACTGTTAGTGAATATTCACAAAAATACATATACTTGAAGAAATTTCCAAACACCTTATAGGAACTCTGCTGCAAAATGAGGACCTTCAGAGTAGAAAGTAGAAACTGTGTCCAACAGATTTTTCCTCTGTAACTCCTTTTTTAATATTCTAAACAAGAGCCACAGCAAGCCAGTGGTCCTGCTGAAGTTAAGATACAACTTGTGTAGGAATTAAAAGTAGATATTAATTGGAATTGCATGACCAATCTGATTTTTGTTACTCTCAATTTAAAATTGCCTCATGTTGTATAAATCTTGTCTCCTCCTAATATGCAAGTATGAGAGAGAAAACTGCTTGTCTGTTTTGGTTGCAAAAACTACCTTTCCAAACATGAGCAGCTGCTATTTTGTCCTGGTCTGAAAAGCTGAGCTTTGGGCTGCATGAACATTTTCCATTACATCAGCATGACATTAACCTGCATGTAAAGTCATAGCTAGGGGTCACATCTTCAAACAGATGAGACACACACATGAATGACCATTTCTGTTTGCAGCCAAGCTGAATGTCAATCAGGCAGTTGCATGTGTAGCAAGGCAAGTGAGCAAATTGTAGAAAATTTCCCTCCCCAGAGAGAAATTCTGAATGAAACACTAGATATGCTAACAGATGAAAATTGCTAATGCTTTATCATGCCCATCTTTCCATTGGCAGTGAATGGAATCAGCTGGGAATTGTTATTGCCATTCATACTGCTGCTCGTGTGCTTTGTTCTCTGCCAACACCTTAGGTAAGTCAGACTCTCTGCTTCTGTGGTTAGGAAAGTGGAATTTTGGAGCCCTTTGAGAGTTTTGCCTGTAGTAAAATACTGACATATTCAGCCTAAAGTCATTCTTCAGCATTATGTTTGCCACTAAGATGCTTTGTAAACAGTTTAAACTGGCTTGGCAGACTTCTTTATTATACAGAAATGTATTAAAAATATATTTTATTGGGTGAAAACAATGGAAGGAATCATAATGCAGGCTAAGACATTGTAACAAGTAGAGTCAGTTTAGTTTTAGGTAGTAAAAGAATGGCATAAAAAAGAAAATATTATTCCTGACCTAGCACATAGCAACAAATGAGGGTTTTTACTGAGCTAACTTCAGTTTAAAACTGTTAAAAATGGATATCTGCAATCCTTTAAAATCAATATGGTACCATAAAGGTACCATACTGAAAGATAAAGAGGAAAGATATTCCTTTCTTTTTAAAATGCAACTGAAGAAGAACAAAAGGTAGGGAAGAAGATTATGAAAGACTTCAGGATGGTTGACAGAAGCAACTGCATTTTTTAAAAATCTGTTATATCTGATGCAGTACAGATCAAATGATGGTAATAAAGGATATGGGACATTGCTCTCCCAAAGTTTCAGTAAATGGGACCTATATTTTTATCAGCAAGTTTTCTTTCTCTTGATTTTCATGTTTCAGCAACAGTGAAAAAGGCTGTAGAATAGCTACATATTAGCTGTACACACAGTAGTAACTTTCTATGAACAGTAGTGACTATATAACCTTAACAGTCAATGGATTTTCTACATGTAGCTTTACAAACTACTTGTAAAGGCTGAAGTCCAATTATTCAAAGAATCAATGTCCTCCCCATATATTCCTTCAATTCACCATATATTGCCTTCTTGATAGTCTGATACCAAGTTTTACAATTACAGGCAACTCATTTCAAACATATTTACTGGCTGAGCAGAAAAGAATAGTTTTGGTCTCTTGGTACATGATACTATTAGCAGATTTTCATGATCTTTGGTAGAAGAAACTGAATTTCCCAGTACAATGTAGAATTATAATAACCATATCAAACAATAACTGTCTAAAAATGAGAAAATATGCATCACACACATGCTCATTTCATTTTTACAGCTTTGATTAATTCTGGTCCCTGTCCTTCCATTTATTTATCACATAAAATTGTATGCTTATGATAAAAAAGGATATATCCACTTACTACTGGTAAATCTGTGTCAACTATATAAAATTGCATAATAAATGAAAGTAAAATTATCCTTGTAAAGTCATTATGAATTTCAGTAAGGACAAAAATATATTTTACATACATATAATACATTTAATTTCTCCCCTTTGCTTCCTTCTTTCCTCCTTTTCAACCTTTGCTCTAGCAGCAGAGCTAAAGAATACATTCCAGGCCCAAGAACACACATTGTAGTTTCCAGAACTATTTGATGTAATACTCCAAAATGGATGAAATAAGAAGAGAAACATGCAATTTAACACATTTCTGCCCAGCAAGGTGTCACAGAAGAAGCTTGGAGGCTTATCAGCAATAGGAGTTGGATTTTCTATCATTGTCTCATGAACAATATCATTGTGGTAGTACAATGATCCATGTCCAATCATGTCCAAAGTTTTAAAAGCAAAAGGAATAGATCAAATATACATTGAGTCCATAAATGACAAAAAAAGCCAAACCATTTGTGAACTCTTGTAATCATTTTGCAATAGTTCATTTTGTTAGCTAGACTGAAGTATTACAAGCATACATTAATGCTGTTTATAAAGTCAACTTTTAATATGCAATACTCCTTTAATGAACAGCTCCAACAGATCTCCCCAAGTGACTCTTTTGCAAAAAAATTCAGGACAATTGGGAAGAAGTCCATAAAGTTTACTCATTGGAAGGATATTTAGTGGAAAATGAGAGATGGCAATCCATCAGTTTTCTACTTTTTTACTATGAGAAGTGATACTTGACTTTCTGATCACTAGGCTTGAAAATTTAGTCCTAAAGAGAGCCTAAAACCTTTTTTTGAGAAACAACAAGGAAGATGGTCAATCAGGCATATTTTTTCTCATAGTAGAACATAAAACTGATAGAATCTCATCTCAGAGGATTTCTCAATACCTTTCTGCAAAATAGGGGCTGTTTAACATTTGTCCTCTGGTTGTTTTCCTAGTTGAGCTACCTGATGATTCTAAATACTAGAAGTAAACAGAGATTTTAGTAGAGTGGTTTTGAGACAGTTCAAAAGCAGAGCAATTACTTTTCAGCAGTTTGGGCACTCTGGAATGCAGGCTCAGAACATCAAAGAGTCAATAGTAACTGGATATTTGAGTCTGAGGATTTTGGAAGAGCTGCAAAGCTGTAACTTGGGCTGACAGCACTTCATTTAGGAGGTGTAATTACTGGCCTTTTTCTTCCACTGCAGTAAAACAGTCTGTTTTGTTCAGCTTGCATCAGCATGCACCAAGCACAGTATTTAATCTCGGGATAATCAAGAATTATTATTTAATATAAACATCCTTCGGCCAGTAGTTGAAAATTCTTTTTTTTTAATACTTGTGTGTGTGTGTGCTTTCAGTGACTGCAATTCATTTTAAAAGGCAACCCACGTGGAGAGAAAACAAACAGTCATTGAAATCATTGATAATGAAGTACAATAGCAACAAGTTCCCTCATCCTGATTTTAAAATCAGAGCCATAACTTTGTGTATCAGACTTCTCTTGTGGATCAATCAACTCATGAGTTTCCCACATGGGGATTTAGTGCAGCAGCCCAGGTGTGCTGAAGCCAAGATCCTCCCACTCCCCAAGCTGGCATGGAAAGCTGTTAGGATGGCATTTTCCCCCTGATTCTGGTTTTCCCTCTGAATTATAAGGAAAAAGCACAGTCATTCCCACTCTGAGAAAGCAGGGAAACAAAGCAGCCAACCACAGACATCTGAGTGTATTTTCCAATGGAATGATGAGTCACATATTATGGTCCATGGGAGCATTATCCACGCAGGAGGAAGGAAATGATGGTGAGCTAGGACAGTTGACTTGCTTAGGAAGATTTAACAAAACTCCTATCTGTGGAGAATGGAAGGTGTCAGAAAAAAAAGGATGTGGTCTTCCTCCTGAAAATCCTTTTTAGTGGGATGAAGTTCAGCGCCTTTTTCCCTGCAGCTATCACATTGGCCTTTCCTAGATGCAGGGCTCCCAATGTCCTGGTGAGGTGCTGGTGTGGTGGGTGCCAGGCCAGGGTTCGCAGTCAGGGAGGCCAGTGGCTGGGACAGGAGCAGGGCTTGGGGCTCCAAGGCATCTCCCAAGCATGAAGTGACTTTCCTGCCTCAGGATGTCCAGCCAATGGTGCAGTCACCTCTGTCTTGCTTCTGCTCCCTACAGGATAAGTGCCTGCAGGAGTTCCCAGTGTGCAGCTCAGTGAGGGAAAAGCAATGTGATTGTACTGTGTACTTCACAAAGCCATGCCTTGTGTCTAGCTAGAGCTAGAGCATTAAACAACAACTATTCCAAGGGACTGAGATAAAGGAAGAACAGTTTTCTACTTAACTAAGAACCTAAAGAAAGCAGACTTGAAAAAGCTGTTTTGCATGGTTTTGCAGTGTGTCAACCAGACCTGCACTCACCACCCTGTAACAGGCACAAGGCAAGGGTGCACATCCAGAATGATGCCAGATGGAAGCAAATGGGTCCTCTCCTGCTGTGGATGTCTTGCCATCTCCTGGGATGTGCTGTAGCAGTGGGGAGAAGCACCAGCTGGAAATACCAGGGTGCCTCAGCTATGAACTCACAATTCAGGGGTATGGCTGTGGCCAGCATTGCATCTCAACATAAAACACAGAGCTTGTACACTTTTCAAAACAAAAGCTTGTTAATTTTAGTTGCCACAAAAAAAAAAAAAAAAAAACAAAAACAAAGAAAAAAGAAAGAAATAAAACAAAACAAACAAACAAAAAACCCACAAAGCCACAACAAAAAGGCACGAACACCTCAAAAAACATAACAAGAAACCAAAACAATTCAAAACAAAATCAACCAAAACTACCCAATCAAAAAAAGAAAAACAACAGAACCCCCATACCAAAACAAAACAAAACAAAAAACCAAACAAACAACCAAACAATAAAGCCCACAAAAACCACACCACAAAATCTCCATATAAAATACACCTCCCCACCCTGCATTACCTCTATATCTTTCTGTTTGCTTAGATAACTGATAATTTTTAGACAGTTTAGGAAATGTGTGCACTTCAGCTTCTAACCTTGTTTACCAGCTTGGTGCCACAAAATCCACTGGAGATTTGTGTAGGCTGCACTAAGCCTCAGCAACCACTCAGCAAGAGACTTGTGTGAAGGATGTCAAAATTCCAGTGGTGCCTTTGGGGTAGGAAGAACATGCAAAGTCTCACAACAAGATTAATATTTCATAGATTTAGTTGCAGCTTCTGGGTGACTCTTCAGAACAACTTAACAATTCAGTTGCTGATGTATTCATTTTAATCTCTCCTCCTGCTTTTCAGCCTATGTGATAAGGAGTAAATCACCCATAGCCCTGCATGACCATTGACATCTCACTGAACCTGAAATAATTAGCTCTTGTGAACTGACCTATGTTGCCACGTGAACAGGTATATAGATATTAAGTATAATGCAGGCAAGAGAATTTAGCTTTTAGAACTAAACTCCAGCGAATGTTGGTCTCAATGAGAGTTCACCACCATCACCAGGGTTTCTCAATATAAACCAGATAAACTTTGACTGCCAGAAATAAAAGAAGTCCTTGGAATCACCTGTGCTGCAGTGCAGTGAAGACGCACAGTAACAAAGCTTTTGTAACAAAGGCAGCTTTTGTTCCCAGATCTTCATGTTTACTGAAAGGTCGTTACGATGCACACAGGAAACTCATTTTGCGGAGACTGAAAAGTCAGCTATTGGTGGGGTCTCCATTTCTCTGTTTAGACTAATCTATAATGTGAATTTCTAAGGTTCACTTAGAATATCTATTCAAGGTAAATATGTAGAACTCGCTTGGAGAACCAACGCCATTTTTCACATTTGAACTTAGCAGACTTTAAAGTGAAGTCCATCTTACTTGCATGTAATTTCTTTCTCCTACAATGCAGCCTTTCTGGTTTTATACTTTCCCAGACGCAGCTGCACTTCCATTACTGCTCTGTGACAATTGATTTTTGTTTTTGTTCATTGTGAAAGAAGCTTTGTGCTTGCCTGATATGTCAAAATCTTCTTCATAGGCTTGAAGAATTACCAAGTACTCCTTATCTATTCTGAGAGTAATGGTTTACTTGGTATCTCAGCTGAGCATGTTTAAGCCCTAGCTAGGCAATTCTCTTGAATCTATTAGATAAATGGCTAGCCCAAATTCTGTAGATGTTTGAAGAAAATTCTCATAGTTTTGCATTCAGAGTGGTGTTTGAAGTTTGAGTATAAAGTGTTTTCCTCACACCTGAGTCTCTTTTCACCAAGCTCTGTAAGTAACAACAAACAGGGAAGAATAATAATGAAAATTCAGTTTCCTGAAGATTTGATACAAAGCTTTTCTTGAATAATGTAAGGTCTTTTGAAATGAAGAAAAATATTAAAAAACCAAACTAACCACAAATGAAAAAAAACAACTGCCTGTTGTTTCTAGCTGTGTCAGACAGGTATCAGGTACATTTACTTACATATATAGAAGTTTTAGAGCAACAAAGCAACAGTGGCTGGGGGCAGTGATGTACAGGATAGCCAGAGTAAATTCACATCTTTCTGAAGTTGTAGAGCAGCTGAAATGTTACCTGTTGACTATGACTATGTGATTCAGAGTGTCAAAGGACTATGATTTGAAGACTTCAAGTTATTTTATCTCAAATGATTTTCAGCTATCAAACTGTAGCTTTGCTACAGTATATTTTTGTGATCCATGTGTCTGTGCCTTTGGAAGCTGAGCAAACAGACAGAGGCTAATAATGACAAAGAACACCACAGTTTTCTGTTTTATTAATGTCTGTGTGTTTATAATACAGGTTGCCTGGATTAACCTGAGAGATGTACATCTGGTGAAATAACTCAGAGTAAGCATTTACACAGTGGGTGTTTATGCTGGGTTTGGCTGGGATAGAGTTCATTTTCCCCACAGTAGATGGTATGAAGCCGTGTTTTGGATTTGTGCTAAAAACAGAGTTGCTAATCTAGATGTGTTTCTGTTCTTGCTGATTAGGGCTTACACAGAGCCGAGGCCTTTTCTGCTTTTTACCTCACCTCACTAGTGAAGAGGCTGAGGGTGCAAAAGGGTTGGAAGGGGACACATCTGGGACAGCTGTGATCATCCCTGATGATCAAAGGGATATTCTAGACCATATGTCATCATGCTCAAAATATAAAGCTGGTGAAAGAAGAGGAAAGGAGGGGATATTTGGAGTTATGGTGTTTGTCTTCCTAAGTCAGTAGTACCAGAGGGTAGTGACTGCTTTCCTGGAGATGGCTGAACACCTGCCTGTCCAAGGGAACAGTTGAAGGGAACATTGTTCTGCTTTGTTTGCGTATGTGGCTTTTGCTTTGCCTATTAAACTGTCTTTATCTCAAACTACAAGTTTTCTCACTTTTATCTCACTGTTTCTCTCCTCCATCCCACTGGTGGGACAGTGAGAAGGCAACTGCATGGTGCTGAGTTGCTGGTTGGGTTTGAACCATAACACTATTGACACAAGCACAGCCCAAAGCAGAGTCCTGAAAGTCACTGGCTCCACTGTTACCATGTGCCTGAGAGCTTGTATCCTTGAGAAATTGTATCTAATGGAAGCCATAAATCTCCAGTACAGTTGAATCTGGTTTGCACTATTCACCATTGCTCACAATCTTTTCCCAGGTCTTGTCTTCTGTGTTATTATCCCCATTAGAGCATTTAACCAAAGTTGTAGTTAGTATTAAACTAGAGGGTTTGGCACTTTTTGTATCATATCCCTCAGCATTAAAAATCATGTTTGCACTAAAATTAACACCTGTTATTACATTTACTAGGTCACTAATATAACAATTTTACATAGTCTTCTCAATATGGGTTATTTTGATAACAGAAGACATAAGAATCTTTTTGAACAGAAGACATAGGAATCCACAATTGTAGGACATTAATTGTGTAACATTTACTGATTTTTTAGATCATTATGAATTCATTCATTAAAGTAATGAAGGTAGAGGTTTGGTAGAGGTTTTTTTGGTAGAGGTTTTAAAATCTACCTATCACACACATATAAGGATAACACTGTACAGAAAAGTTAAATACTGTACAGAAAAGTTAAACATGACAACCTGACTTTAATGCTACTAAAACCAAGAAAACAGATTATTACAGCTATACAGGAAGTCTATTCAAATGTATGAGCACACAGGTTTTGCTGAATTTGAAGTCATGTTAATTTGTGGTTAAGAAGTATTGTACTCTATAGTTCATCTGGATCTCAACAGTAAAGATAAATCTTAGATGTTATTTCTTGTGGTAAACTGACAGCTCTATATCCAGCTCCACTGGACTTCTAACTTACTGTACAGAGGTGTGACATTTAAACAATTCTTAAGAGCTTGTTACATTTCACTGAGGCACTCTGAACTGTCAAGAAAGTCCTACAAAGATATCTAGATTTTCAGGCTGGAGCTGCCAAAAACCTCTTGGCTGGTAGAATTTGCAGTAACACAATGCATCACTGTGAAGCCAAATCAATTGATTCTTAAGCAACCATTACTGGGAAGTAGGGAGTCTGTTCATTAGTGGAACTGAGTGAGGTGTTAACAGAGAGCACTTTACTGCCAGTTTTCAGAGCTGCAGGAGGAATATGCAGAAGGGAATTGAACCTTCAGAATCTTGATTCCTCATCATCACAGCTACACCCTCAGAAATGCAGAGAAAACAAGACCAATTTTGATGACTTGTCAAAGGTTGCCTTTTACAGCCATTCATGCCTCAGATAGTTTAATCATATCACGTGCTTTTCTTCAAATGTCAGTTTGGCAAAAGTCTAGTCACTAGGCTCTTATACCTCTATTTAGCCTTGATTTATCAGAAGTTGCTGCTGGGAAAAATCCTAGACTTTTAAAAATGCATAACTATGAACACACTCAGAGCACTGCTCTCTTCTAGTGGTGGGAGGTACATGTCCTTCCTTCATAGCCCTACACAAAAAAGGACTCAATACCACTTCTGAAGTGTTGTCAGGGTATATGAGAAGCAACTATATTCTGCTTTCATCTCTTCAAAGGTTATGTCTTCTGATGCAGTTATAAAACCTTCTTCCTGACTTCAAAGCCCCATTTCAATCAGGTTTTGACCCTGAACCTTCAGAAGTATGGTACAGAC
Organism: Molothrus aeneus; assembly: GCF_037042795.1. Classification (NCBI taxonomy): domain Eukaryota; kingdom Metazoa; phylum Chordata; class Aves; order Passeriformes; family Icteridae; genus Molothrus; species Molothrus aeneus. The sequence continues at coordinate 71,943,591 of NC_089646.1, forward strand.
AACTAAAGTTTAAGAGAAGAACTCCTTACCAAAGACAGTAACAGTAAAATTCAATTTTAAAACGTCAATACTGGTTCTTAAAGACTTTATTTTGAAGTTGTTGATATGGCTTCTTTTCTACCACTTCTGGTCAGAAACCTGAGGATACTAAAGGTAGGATGATGGAACTTTCCACGTTTAACGAATAATAGGGTCAATCATCAGTCATACTCTTCTTTTCCAGCCTTGGCAGGGAGCTCCAGCTCAGGCAAAAGAATACCTAGATCTAAGGTGTTTGACAAGGAGACATCAACACAGGATTTTTCTCTTTTCCATGAAGCTCTAGAAATTCCTAGTACTTTTGGATGTTATGGAGACAACATGAACCAAACTGCAGCGTTTGATTACTCTTTTGAGAGAGTGACACATACCTCAAGAGTTCAGACAGGAAATTAGAAAAAAAAATTACAATACCCTGTCTCAGTACATTTGAGATACTTGATGAATAGACTTTTGGAGTGAGCCTTTTTCCCTTGCTTGCCACAACACGCCACATGAAAACACTTGGAAAAGACTGCAAGAACATTTTTATGTTGAAAATTTTAGTTAACTGATCTGTTAAGTTCTCAGTCCAAACATACTTCAACTTTTCAAGGTCAGATAAACTTGCACTTATAGATGATAAATTTTAAGCTCCTTTGTGACATTTTGACAATCACGATAATTGCTTGAGGTTACATATTCCAGTCAATATATCATGAGATTTGCAGAATTTACACTGCTGCCACATGACATGTAGCACACATTTCATTAATATTTCAGATTCTCAGAGACCAGCAAGGGATACTATAAATTCCAAGTGCCACAGGACATGGAAAAGAAGCTCTAATATATCCATTATCTTTGTCAATCTGCATTTTAGATATAATTTATTATTTCTGCTATATTTTGCCTCTGTTCATAGTTTTGGTTTATATCTGTTTCATGCTGCAGTTTTCTATGCTTTTATGCCAACCAGTATTATGTTTAAATATATTTACAGTTTATTATTTATTTAAGCAATCCTGGAAAGATGAGTATTTTTTTTAAGTTCAGCCGCATATCACACACCCTCCTTGTGTCCCTGTAAAAGACTGTTTGAAATGTGAGAACAGGGTGAAAGCTGAACACTTTCTTCCCTTTTCTTTTAATGATACTTTTCAGTACATACCCAAAGGTAGATGTAAAATTAGATTACAAAGGGATGCAAGTATGTTTAGAGCAATTTGTTTCACCATAAATTGGATATGCTCAATGCATTGTAATATCACAATTTCCTTTTCAATGCACATTGTGTGCAATGATGAAATACATACATTACATTTGATGATCCAAAAAGTGTTACGCAATTGTCATGGCATTGACAAATCGCCATACAGCAGAACATCAAATACAACTGCTAGAGGCCTGTATTTTCCTGCAGAAATAATAAATAGGTTTCAGACTCATCTATTCAACAAGCCTCAGGTTCTCATTTCTGAGTAGTTTCTTTCAGTAAGAAGTCAGCTCATCCATTGCTGAAGTATATTAACCTACAGTTATTTCTTCTCCATTAAAAAAACAAATCAACGGAATGACCTGCCTCAGTCTGTTCACACTGAAGTACTGTAATGTAGAGTCTTACTTCTGAATAAATAAATTATACCAAGTAGATTAGAACCTCTTGCTTCAGGCTTCTGACATCTGACCGAGTAAAGACAACACAGCTCTTTCTGTCAAAGAGATGATGGGTGAAAAGTTATGTTCCATTATGCACAAATACCACAATTAATTTATTATTTTCTAGAAACAGGCTCTTGAACTCATGCCATCATCTTCTCACAAAAAAAAAAATTACAAATTCATACTGATCTGCCTCTGAGGATTAATGCTAATTTTGTTTCTCATGAGTATATGTGATTCTGCTATAAATCAAATGTTAAATTATCTTCAGGCAGGAGTTCTACTCCCTCCAAAGCAACTAATGATGCTAAGTCCACAACTGAACAGCTACAAGCAAAGCATTACAAAGCACAGTAACTTTAAAGGGAATGCATATCTTGCAAAACAGATGACCTGTTCATCTGTTCATGATATCTGGATTCAATGATCTTGTTCATTGAAGCCAGATATCTATTATTCTGCATTTTAATGTGTGCTGAAGAACTCCAGCCCATCAAAATCACATCCATGTTTGCTGCTCAAAAATCTCCACATTAAGGCAGGTAATGCAATAAAAAGAAAGGGATTATGTAGTATCTTTACTGCATGTATCAACTGGTTCAGGAAGGTTATAAATGTTATCAGGGCCATGAATGGACACACAGTGTTACTGTGTTGTTGACAGAAACAGCAAATTTAATGAGGTATGCTTTTACTCAATGTGTTCTTATGACTTTCTTTGGAAAGTCCATAGCATTTCTGAACTTATTTGGCTTGGGGATTCTACTCAAGAGGGAAACACAGTCACTCCTCCTTAATGTACACTGTGACTAACAGTGTACATTTCCTTTAAAAGAACATGTGGGCATAAAACAAGATACAGAAACTTAAAGATTCAGATATTTCTGCTGTAAGCACACATGTTGAACCACAATGTGAATATTTAATCAAAGTCATACATTTAGTCTGTGATCAAGCAAATGCCCTGATTATATTGAGAAAGTCTGCCCTGAAGTTTCTAGTTATGAAGCACAATTTACAAATTTAGATTAATTGGAGTTCTGACAACTTTGATTATTTCTTTAGTTATGCCACCACTTTTTATCAAGAGCCAAAAATGTGGAATGAGTTTCAATTACAGGTGTCTGTCCTAGCCAAGAAGTATTTTGAGGTGTTCTTGTAAATAATTATTTTTGTAATAGATAATGATGTATGGAAAGAACTTGATGACAGGTGGCAAAAAATCAATTCCTCTCAACAGCATTTCACATATATTTTAGCTACCTTCAGATTTAAACCCTGACTGAACATTTGCAAAGTTAAGACAATGAAAAAAGAAACTTTGCAGACATTTTTATTTTACAAGACAAACAGAAGCAAAGACATGTTTTAGACTTATAACTGAAATACACTGGAATACAACCAAAATACAATTTTTCCCCTTGGCCTTCCAACCTAATAACAACTGCAGCATCCCAGAGATATGTTTTCTGTTGCAAGAAAACATTCAGATAGATTCCGTAGAGAATAAATAACCTTTTTCAAACTCTGGTGTTTATCTCTGACATAAGACCTGTCCCCCCCCCATAGGCAATATTCTGCCCTTAGTGTCTGCTTTATAGTTTTGTCAGGGCTTGCAACTAGGTTTTGTTCAGTCTTTGAAGAATCTTCTGCAAGAGATGATTTATTTCCCCCCTGATTCAGATGTCACTATTTAAAATGCATTCCGGTGAACTTTAAATGAGAACATAACAAATTAAACAAGAGCATGCCCTGGGCATTTATAATATAAACAGCTGGAGAACTAACTAATATTTTTCCAATTAAAAAAACTCTAGCTCATTAAGTGTGAGGGAAAATTCATTTCAGATCTTCAAATACAACAGGCTACTAAACAGTCAATTAACTTTTGAGTCATGTCTTGTCCTCCAAAGTGAATGTTGATACCACTCTGTTACTCGAACAGTATACCTAAGAAAGAACAATCCATTTCATACCTAGTAATTTTTTAATGAGGCCACTTATAGGCCACTGCTAATGTCATGTATATTACATTCCTATGTTCAGTGCACCTACTGCCTGCAGCGTTGACTTTGAGTTTTAAGTTCTGTGCAATAACCAAAAAAATTATTACGCTGCAATAGTGAGAGTGATGGCTACAGATAGTATACGTTACATTTCCTTTCACTTTCATATAAGCAAATTAACCATTTTACAACTTTTATCCATCACTTACTGCTTTCAGTCCTGCCTATTGCAGTTGGTGGACCTCTCAACATGCAGAGTACACATCTTAAAAAAATGCACTTAGGGATAAGAAATGCAGTTTGAAGTGCAGAATGGTTTTTAGTCAGCTGAACCATATGCTTTACTGTAAGGACTAGAATTAAAATAACTGAAAAATTTTCTAAAATGTACTCAGAAAAAAAAATCCCAGAAGTAGCAGTAAGGAGATGATAATTTGTGAAGAAGCTTTTAAACAGAAAGGTATTGTGGGCAGAGTTTCAGCTCACATAAACTCCTATAAAGAAGAGAGTAACTTCTTGTGGACAGAGGATAAAATTAGATGAAGAAATGTGACACTGTATCTGTGACTGTAGGCTAGAGATGTGCACAGCCAAACTCAGAGTTTGTGGAGGCAGTTTTCTGAACTCCGTAATTTCTCCTTACTTATGAAAGAATCATAGAACATCCTGAATTGGAAGGGGCCAAAAAGGATAATCAATTCCAACTCCTGAAATGAAGACAGAATATTAACTGAGAAAGGAGACTTCATAGATTTGAGAGAGGAAGATATTTACAGTAATGAAAGAGTGTGCACAGAAATGTTGAGATTCCAGATTTATATACAGCACGTTATCTTCAAGAGCAAGAGCTACTGCTTAACTCTTAAAGCAAGATAATGTTTATCACACATGTTTCATGGATATGCAACAGTGGACAGATATATTTTGAAGAACTTTTTAAGCAGAAAGAAATAAAGAAAACCCTGTTCACCAAAGATAACTGCAGCCAGTTATCATAGCCCTCCTGGCAGGTTGGATACTGGGAGATCTGAACCTGAACAGGAATTTTTTTAAGCAACTTTTCCCCAGGCATAGTAAGACAAAAACTACTTCAAAAGATTTTGGTTCAACCCTTCTTCATTTCATTTTTTGTTTCATGAAACAAGAATTGCAGGATCAGAAGTTGTTAATCTCAATCAAGGCTGTAAGGATAGAGATCAGAACCATGCTGAGGGTTTGACACGGTAGCATCATGGCACTTGGGAACTTCCTCTAGCCTGGGAAATAGCCTTCAGCTCCAGGATGTCTGACTGCTTTTCCTTGGGAGCTAGAGACACTATGCCCAGAGTCAACTCCTATCCACATGGCAGCAAATTCTGATTTAGCCAACATGGCTCCTACTAGCTGCCCTGCTCCAAAACTCAGAAAGCATATCACATTTTGAGATAGCATGTACAACCATATACAGAACAAAATCCATAAAGCTGTTTTGTCCAGGATAAGAACTATGATAATTTATACCTTGGAGAAATCAAAGTTCACTGCTAAATTTAATGCCAATTAAATAGGCAATTCACATGCAGCAGCAGCTTTTACAAAAAGAAGAGTGAAAATAGACCATTTTTAGTTTTTCTCTGCAGTACACTCTTCTTTCTCTATTTCTATAGCCCAAAAGCACATCTTAAAATGTTATTCCCTTCCATATATTTCTGGAAATAAAACCCACCTCTATTTTTATTCTTATATTTAATTACTATAGCCTTTTGCTGGATGTTATACTTTTTCAAACAAGCAACACAGACCTGAATTTCTCTTTCTCTTGTGAAGATTTAATCCTACTCTATCAAGTTTATGGGTTGCAGTAACATTTTCATACTTGTTCTGTGTCAAAGTGTAACGGAAGTTTTAAATTGCTTTTACGTGAAACTGAGCTACAATTGGTAAGCATAAAAAGCACTTTTCATCCTGAAGAATAATTTATCTTGGAGAAGATAATAAGTTGGTACAGTAACTGTAGAATTGAGAAATGCCAGCTTCATTCAACCTGTCTCCACAGGAGAGATTCAGTACAGATGGATTTCAAAATAACAATGAAAATTAAATGAACGTTAAAGAGCAAATCACTTTTTGTGTGCAATCTCAAGCTACTCTACACTCTTAATATTCCTATTTGAATGTAATATGCCACTGTTATTCTAGTATAATTTTATTCTCAAAAGCATTCAGATGAGAACCTCTTGAGCAGTGAACAAAGATAACAAGAACTGTTTAACCTGGAATGTTAAAATTGTGTCTGAAGACATTACTTCTTGCAGGGACAATTGCCTCAATAAGTGGGTACCAGGAGAAATGTTTCCTAGCAAAATGTTTTTACATCATGACAGTTCTTTCCCAGTTCTTGAGCCATTTCAGCTAAACACAGTCTGAACCAGTACTTACACATATTTTAAAAATTAAGAAAGATAGCATATTTCCTGATGAGTTTCCTTGATGTTTTGGTGGGTTCAAAACTCTCAAAGTTTCACCATTTTACACAGATACACCAGGATAGATTAATCCAAGACAAAATTTCTTGGGACAATGAGGCATCTCCCAGGATCTTTCAAAGAATTCTGGTATACTTAGTGAGAGATAATGCTTTCTAAAAACATCCTGAACTTTCACTCAGAATAATCTCCCTTAAATGTATTTCACTGACATTTACATCCAGAGGGAAACGAGCAACACGAGGAAACAAGATGAATAAACATTTTCTCAAGGTAAGCATCCTAATCTTCAAAAAAATTAAAGAAATTCCAGGTCTGTTGTGTTGTATTCTCATAAGTTGGACTGTTCCATTCCCCCCTTGTGTTGTAATGGTTCTGCCCTGGTTATCCCTCCCCTCCCTGCACTTGTCTGTTATCCCAACTCCTCCCCAGTTGCCCTAGCAACCAATGTATCTTTTTTGTATCCCTCCCCGGTGTCCCTGCCTGTCACTCTCTGCTCCCACCTTTTTATCTAGAATCTTCCAGCTGGAGCAGTGAGTGATTGGCTCGGGAGCCAGGGCCCCTCCTTTATGTTATTCCCATTGGTGTTTCCCTTATGTCAGTCCTTGGTACCCCACTCTCCCCTGTACCCCTATTCGCCAAAGGACTGACTCCTCCCCTGTATCCCTCATCCTTTATAAGTTGTAACAACCACCCCCTGTGCTCTCTTTGGCTGCTGGTTTACTTCTGGGAGTCCAATAAGTCTGGATTATACCCCAATTGGAGAGCACCCTAGTTATTCCTGCTGGCAGAAGCCTTGACGCGGCCACGTCCTGTACAAGGAGGCACCACTGCTATAACTCAGGGTGCTATCCTTAGGCGCTGCCCCTAAGTGCTGCTATTGGGGTAGTGCCCCCCGAGCTGCAAGCGGTGCTGGCCAGCTTGCCGGGATGTTCTGAGAAGGTCGAGCCTTCTCCATCTAGCCGACACTGCTTCACAGGTCCCCTAGAAAAGTCTGTAAGACCTAGTAAGTAAAGACTTCAACGTGCAATGTATTTTTGCAGACCTGTAGAGGTTTCTGTCTGATGTAAAATAGATATTCTTACTCTCACCCTTACTACTTCACTGGCATTTCAATTCATAGCCTCCTGGACAGTTGTCTGCAGAGGGAAGCAAGACATGGAACTTACATGGAATATTCCCTTGAACTTCTAGTCCACAAGCACCCCCTGTTCCTTTCCCCCATGGCTGCTCTCAATCCGTTCTCCACCCAGCCTGCATATTTTCTTAGCATTGCCCCAGCCCCGGTGTAGGAACTTGTACTTGGTCCTGTTGAACCAACTCTTGTTAGTAGTAATAGGCTAGTTCCCTGGGAAACTTTGGGTTAGAGGACCTAACAGTTCTCCCCCCTCTTCTGAGGCTCAGTGAAACAACTTGATTCTATCTGTTCGGTGTTCGGGATCTCTTTGTTCCTGAAAGCTCATGTAGGGAGAGTCTGGAGTAGGCTGGGCTTCCAGGCTGTGTTACCCTGCTATAAACTGTACACTAAAGTGCTGCTGCCTGAGAAGACAGACATTAAGTACCATTTAACCTCATCAGGAATCAGAAGATTTCATATGCCCAGTCTCTGCATGATTGAAGTTCTTTTACTTCAGAAATAGTGGCCAATCCCCCTAACTAGTGATCAGTAGAAGAGTATATGCCATTGTTCAAGGACATGAAAAGCAGGCAGAGCAATTTATGACCAACAATGATGAAGTAGTACAGGAAATAAAACCTCGCTTAGATATAATTAATTTGAGAAAGATTTCAGTGACAAGGGCACAATGCACACATTTTGCAAACAATAGCTCATTTTTCCTTTCTACTAGGAATTCAGAGGTACATGACATCAAGTGTCTTAACTATCAAATACAGGAAAAACTTTTGTGAAACAGCCTCATGTTAATTTCCCTCATGGAATAGAATGATAAAATACTTTGGGTTAGGAAGAGCCTTTAAAAGCCTTCTAGTTTGACATCCCTGGAAAGACCAGGACACCTTCAACTTGTTCATGTTGCTCAGAGCCACATCCAGTCTGACCTTGAACTTTTCCTGGTAGGGCATACCTAGGCTTACACAGTGTCAGGGTCTTTTCTGCCCCTCACTGCACTCAACCAGAGAGGAAGCTGACTTTCAAGCAGCTCCTGAGACCCCCACCACAGCTTCTTCACCCTCTTCTGCTTTTCCCTTCTCACTGTCACATATCCTCTTCATCAGCTACCACTTGTTACAGCCACTAAAAACCACTTCTGCCTTGTCTAACTCCCAATTCACCCACTGGCCTCCCTAGACCCTCAATTATATGATTTACCCAGCAGAAGCAGACTTGGGGCATCTCCTTTGAAAGGTCTGTCACCACTCTTAATATGCTTTTTCCTTTTTATCAGAGAAATGTTAAACTATATACACATTTAATGAAGGGTAAAAAAGCTAAAAAGAGAGCTATAACTAGTTACACTGAGCTGGGGAAACAGAAAGAAAAATTTTATACCCCCTGGGTGAAGCAGCTGTTGCCCTTACAGCAGGTAAGGTAATGCCTGCAATTACTTCATACCTAGACATTGCTAAGTGGCACACTGAGCACTGTTAGCAAAAGTAAATGAAGCATTAAGGTAGCCAGTGAAAAGCCTTTCATTTCCTCAAGTCAGCAAAGAGGTATAAGATCACATAAGAGCAAAGAAAGTAATTTTATTTAGAGATCTAGAAGCTTGCAGATGGCTGAAAGACGAAAGCCTGACATAAGTTAGCACAACAATTTAATATTCCAGGAGAATAAAAAAAAAGATTGTTGTTTTTTGGGGTTTTTTTGGTGATCTCTTCCTAAGTTTTGTCTCAGTGTGCAATTAAAAACTAGTGGAAATGAAATTTGCTGTACATACATATTAGTGATTACTTAATTTTGTAGGAGGCAATGTCCAGCCCTTTTAAATTCTTGAAGTTCCAGGTTTCACTTTGCAAGGTAAATTGGTGAGACAACCTTTAGCAGCTGCTTTATTTGCCAATGAAATAGTCTTCGAAAGTAAAAAAATGGCTCAATTTGCAAAAGGATCATGCTGGTCGTGACCTTCATTTAACCCATAGAAAATAACTTGTCTTCAGTAAAGGGCTGATTCAGATGGTTTTGCCTTTGCTGCTGCTGTTGCTAAAAAGCCCAAGATTCTTCTCAGACTGTCAGACAATTTATTCTCAATCTCCAGCAATGTGAAACTCATCAGTTTCAGATTACCTGGAAAACACTGTGTTAAGAGCCCACATTTTTTTCTATCATCTCTCTTTCCAATTGTTAGGAAAACCTCCAAACCTAGTAAAAGTATATTCACAGATAAGTGTCATCAAGGCATGTATTTTTCACAGGCTTGGTGTTGCATGGAAATATCTTATCTTGGGCAACCTGTGTTTCAGAGAACAGCTATGTCCATTGCCTGTGTTGTTGCTGATCTTGACCTTAACTGTGTTTTCCTGCTGCAGATATTCTGGAGCTGTCTTTGGTTCCAAAATACTTTGATTTGCTGATCCATGAATTTCCCTTTTACCTCTGCTAATCCACCCCACAATTTACTGGAAGAAGATCAAAAGGACCAGCCAGCACTCATCTGGGGAAAGGGAAGATGGAGAACAATAGTCACACACAGTCCCACCATATGGTGGTGATAGATGTCTCATTCCTTTAGAAGGCTACACATTTTGAGAACTTCTCTAGCTCTGCTACAGACCAAATTGTTTCTCTTGGTCTTCCATCTATGGATGAATAGGGTTTAAAGTGTTCATTCACATCCTTTCACATGATGGTTTATTACACAGGGCAGGTAAGTAGGTCTGTCATTGTCTTTTCCTTCCAGGACTGGAGAATCACCAACAACATCTTTTGTTGTCCTGAAATCTTCCTCAGTTTATGATGTAATTAAAGCTTCCAGACTAAAACTGGGATTATTTTTCTGCCTCATCAAGTATCAATGTGACTTGTGTGTGTGACTACATTGAATTCTTGCTCCTGGGAAAACATAGAAAATTGTTTTGTCCAGAAATTTCTCCTCAGGCTTATGCTTTGCAACTGGAAAATCAGTTTTCCCAACGTGCCAAATACAAACAACACATTGTTTTCACTTTGTGTTTCATTTTACATTCTTATAATCTAAAGAAAACAAATATGTTTTCCCTCTCTATAGCTATCATTGTTTAAAAAGAAATACATATACAACTTGACCTTTACCAGCAGACTGATTGTATCTAGTATTATTCCAGCCTCAGGAAATACATAATTCTGAAAATCAAAATTGTACCATCAAAGCATAGCCACAGCATTGGTCCTAGTGGCCATGGGGAGAACTCTAACAGCATAAACAAATTTGAGATAATGTCAAAGGCACTTAGTCGTCATCTTTCACAAACAACTTACTAGATCCTGTGTTTTCACTGCTAAATCACAAAGAACCACAGATACAAACATTTTCTAGTAACAAACATGACAAATAATGGAATTACATTTCCTTCTTCGTTTTCTCCTTTACTCAGTGGAACACTCACTGTGATTGTGAAGGTTCAGTGAAGTATAGGTTGATGAAGATTGATGTATGTTTAAAATTAGTCTTAATAAAAGATGCACTGCTGTTTACTGTATCATTACAGATTGTGAGTACAGTTGCAGGTACACACTGATGTACTCATCAGGGATTGCATTGTACAGATTCCAGCTATGGAATTTAGCTACATATTCTTCTAGGATCGGAGAGCAATGAGCTGTTGATAACTCTTTAAAATGCTTTCTATGGCAAACTATCTAAAGACATTGATGACATACTTGTCATACCTACCATAGGTTTACAAGTTAAATAGCATATTTACTTGTCTTAATTGATTAGTAATATGCCATACAATACAATGATAATTTTCTTTGTATATCTAGGTATAAAATGTGCTGCCATTTGCCCATGACAGGATGGGAAGGAGAGTCTGGAAAAAAAAAAATTAAATCCTGTGTTGAGATAAAAACAGTTTAATAATTATAACAAAGGATAATATAATGATGATAATAATAATGATCATGACAACAACAATAATACTAAGGGAGAGGAAGAGGGCGAGCTAAAACCCAATTGAAACAAATTATACACAATCCAATTGCTCAGCACCTGCTTGCTGATACCCAGCCTGTCCCTGAGCATCAGTCAGACTCCTTTCTGTGTAACTCCTCCAGTTTATATCCTAGGCATGACATTCAGTGTTATGGAATAGCCCTTTGGCCTTTTCAGGTCAGCTGCCCCAGGCATACTCTTATTCTTAGCTACTACTAGGATATTTTTTTTTTCATTTCTTTTTCTTCTGAAGTATGCAAGTTGTAACATTTTGATCTTATTTCAATTAATATATTAAAATTTTCAGATGAAAATACTTATATTCATACATTTCTTTAATCATATAAAAAATTAGGCTCCACATTGAAGCAAATACATTTAAAACATAAACAATGTTGACCGACCCAGTATGAAAAATTCTTACAGATTAATAAAATTACAGATAAAAATGCCAACGTTTCATTATTGCCAGTGAATCAAAGAAGAGGTGAATTTTTCTAGTTACCTAAACAATTATTATGAATTATTAATTATAAAATTAGGCACCCAAAATAAGAATGCAAACTACAAAAGGTAGAAATGGAAATTTGAGGAAGTATCTTTGGCAGGTTGGGAAAAGATGTAAGACACAAAAGAAAGGGATTATAGATCACATTTATATTTGGAATTTTCTCCTAAAAAATCTTAAAGTAATCAGACTCTCTTCTGTTTCCAGTCCCATTTCAAACATTTATTGGCCTGTGGCTGGCATTTACCAGGATTTCCTTAAAAACCTGATGAATCAGAGGCAGCAGCAAAAATAAATAATAGTGGGAATTCATCCCCAATAGCATTCAGTGCTTCAAAAGTGTTTCTTCTCCATGAGGCCAGTCCCTGGTATTTTGTTCATTGAATTGGTCCAACAGCTGGACCTAATTATGAGGATATTTTGGCAACAGGCTTGAGCAGCATGGCTGTATAAATAGTTTCTTAGTAAGATTTCCTGTTGATGATTTTAGTGTCACTTGCTCTGCATTGTGCACAAGGTTATGGTTTAAAGAATGAGGCATTCAGGGCATAGAAGTGTTCTGTGTCTTATGTGTTTTTAAAGTTTAGTATTGATCTGCTGTCTAGAGCGAGAAAATATCAAAAGAATTAAAGGCTTAGAAGGAAAAAAGGAGAGAACCAAGGCAAGGAAGTAGATCTAAAAAAATCCAAGAATGAGTAGCTGGGACGGGAGGGAATAGAGTTTTGTTACTAGAATTGGTAGCCTCCTTGAAATCTGAGAAACAGGGAGAAAAGGGAACTATTTCTGGATTCCTGTACTGTCTAATGATATATGGAGTGACTTATTAGAAAAGAAGCAGCATCCATAACCTCATCAAAGGCAGAACTTTTAATCTGCAGATTTCATTCTGTCGAATTTCCTGTAAGAACTAGAGTACCGTATGTATTTTACAAATGTATTTCACAAATGTATTTCTATTACTGCAACTTATAAACAAGGAAACTAAAAGCCTTATCAGTGAAGTATTTCTGTCTGACATGATATTGTTACATTCACTAACACTTTTGGACTATCTGGGAAATGGAAGTCACTAACGCACTCTCTTTAGACTTGTACTTCTAAGGAACTTTTATGAGCTAGCTTTGAGCAGTGCCATATTAATTTAAATAAAAGAGCACCTAGAGGTACAGAAACAAAAATGCATCCATATTCTGACTTTAGTTACAGACTTACCTAAAATGCCACTTAAAAAAAAAAAATCAGGATTTACTGAGGAGGATCACCCAGGTCTCATTTTAATGACTGGCCTGGAGCTAAGGTAGGGAGTAACTCAGAGAAGCTAGTGGTCTTACTGGAACAAGGGCATCTGAGTCTGGGCAACTGGAATTACACAAATGATATCAGACATTCAGTGTCAGTAGGAATTGGGTAGCTGGTGACTTGTACTTAGAGTGAGAAAATAAATAAAGATGAAGTAAAAAGAAGAAAGTCCCAAGGCAGGCTTTGATACATTAAAGTCAGGGATTTGAGTTAGCTTGACCATTAGTATTCAGAGCTGAGCAAAATCAAGCAGCAGGGAAGGACCACCTGGTGCAGGGCACAGTGTTCCAGAAGGCTTTTGTACGCCTTGGAGTCTTATCAAATTTGTGTTGTCCAAAGCATGTTTAAAGCAATTACAAGAAATGCTGGAAGAGATGCTGGGTAGCAAGCAGAGTACAAAGGACACAAACACTAGAAAATAATGTAGTACAGCGATATTCAGTATAATATTTGTATTAGTAACTCTGCTGGGAGATATTTATTGACCATACATTGTGACATCATACAATAAATAAATATAAGATTTAGTACTGCCTAGGGCAGGCAAGAGATGGACATATTTTAGACTTGTTTTGGGAGACCCAGCCCTAAGTTTCCAATCGACCTCATTCTGTAAAGCAGTGAAAGACAAACACAAATTAGTACTTATTTGTTTTGGCAAGGACCTTGAGTAAAACAGTATGCTAACACTTCTGCTAAAGGCATGAAATCCCTAAGAATGCAGCCCAGCAGACAGTGCAATCCCCTGTGGTAGAAGATGTGCAAAACCATCAGGACATTCATGGAAGCTGTTGAAAATACATAACTAGCATTTTGCAAGGGAAGGCTGGAATGATTTTTCTCTCCAGTAAGATGGCTCCTTCCTTGAGAGGGTAAGTACCCCTGTTTGAAATTATTTAAGCTCAAAGGAAATTGCAATAAAACTGTAAAAATAATACCCAACCACTACACAAAACCAGACAAAAATTCAGACCCAGAGCCACTTCTTGAATGCTTGGGACTACAGTGTGTAAAGCTTTCCTTTGCAGATGAGAGCTCCTTCACCTGAGAGAGGGAGGAGTTGGGAGTCCCTTTAAGTCTGTGGGGAAGTGAGCACCAGTGAAGGGACCCATCACCTTCCAGAGCTGTGCGTGCGACAGAAAAGCAGGGCAGACAGTGGTCCACAGCCTCAAAGGCAAGTAAGGATTAAAAATAGCTTTGGGAGGCTGATATGATTCTCCCTTGGGGTCATTGTAAAACTAAGCCACTCTGCCTCTCTCCCAGGACTGGTCTGTGGCTGAACCTGATGACGGTGAAGGAATTTGTGCCAAAGCAGGAGCTGGGACTGCGTTTACTGGGTCCCTGACTATCTGCACTGGGGGTGGGAGCTGCACCTCTGCTGTGAGGACAGAAGATTTCCTCTTGCAAGAGACATTGAAGCTGAAGGCAGAAAATGAATGTTTTTCATCCTTCCTCCTGAGAATGGGGTTGGGACTTACAAAGGGTTTGTGGCACTGATGGGGACAAGAGGGGCCATCAAACAGGACAGGACGGCACCTTCCAGTGCTGTTCCTTGGATGTTCCTTTGATAAGGAGAAAGGACCCATATTCTGGGTCTCCTAGAAATAGCTATAGAACTGTTTAGATAGGAAAATACCTGTAAGATCATTGAGTCAAATCATTAACCCTGCACTGCCAAGTTCACCACTAAACCATAGCCCTAAGTGCCACATATGCACATCTTTTAGATACCTCCAGCGAAGGGTCTCATCCCTCAAGACTCATCTTGCTGGAAAAGTATCTTCTTCTTCCTCAGTAGCAGCAGAAAGAAGATATTTATGGAGTTGACTCTTCAGCGCCCACAGTCCAGCTCTGACCAAGGCCAGGGCGACTGACTCACAGCATCATTACCAATAGACAGGAAGGGACAGAGCTGCCACAGACACTGAGACAGAAGCCTCAAGGAGGGGAAGAAATGGTAACAGAGAACACAGTGACCTCCACCATCTGACTCATCCCCTGTTCATTCTTCTTGGAAAAGCTCACTTTGTTCCAAAGTGACAAGCTGGGAATCCACAGTGCAGCTGGGGTACAGAGCTGACGATGCACAGGGAAGGCAGAGGCTGCTCAGCATATCTGGTTTAAGGCCCTATTTCATTCTGCACACAAATGTGCGTGTGTGGCTGCTCAGGGTGATGGTGCATCTTGGAAACTGAGCCACAATTACAACAGAACTATCTCTACCACTGAGGAATATCTGCAAATGCCCTCCAGTGTGGGCATCCTTACTCCTCTGTGCTGCCAAAGAGAGCAGCAGAGCAGGCAGAGGCATCTAGACACAAGAGGCAATATGAAGCTGCTGACTTAGACAGTGCTGCTACGCTAATATCCTCAGCTGGGTTTATTTCTAATGGACCTTCATGTTCCATCCTTGCAGCACTGATTAGAGGAGTTATGCACTGTGATTTCACTGTTTTGTTCTGCATAATACACTATTCTGAAATAAGCTGAGAGGAAAATGAGGCAGACACAGGGAAAGGAGGATTTGTGCATCTGGTTAATAAAGAAGCCCTATAGGGCAAAAGAAAGAAATAAGAGACACCTGTTTCTGACTTGGCTTGATTACTTTTCATCAAAGTAAAAAACAACCTTGCAAATGTCCTTAATGTAGAAATTAATGTTTTGTTATTATGTGAGACTGGCATTTTCTGGCATATACACAGCCTGTGTTAGTCAGATATTTAGATGATAACGATTTGACATTCATAAACAAAAACTATGCTTGAAAGATAGATTTCTTAATTAACTTGGAAAACAAATAGACAATTCAGGATGTTATTTTGATCCTGCAAAACTGTGAACACATGTGCATGAACCAGCATAGGCAGGGCACAGGAACAACCACAAGACCACAGATAAAATGCAAGGAAGTAAGTTTAATTTTGTTACCTCACCAAACAAGGCACCCCAGAGCAGCATCCAGGCAGAGATGCAGGCACTGTTGGGTTTGGTCCATACTAAAAGTTCCCCCACTTGGATCCCTCAGCCCTGGCTGCCAGGCAGCATTTTGTCCTCCCTTGCCCTGGCTTTGCCCAAGGAAAACGGGTTCTCACCTGCCCACCCAAGAGGGGCTCAGCCATGCCCCACATGGGTTTTTTTGTTTTCTACAACCTTATGAAAAGCCCACCATGACTTTAAAAAAACCCAATCTTTCCACAAGCAGCATATAACCTGATTGCACTTCAATGCTGCATGCAATGTATGGCTGTTTATAATTGATGAAGTATTAAGGATATTGGCTCCAAGGCTCCTTGTGACAGACACGTCACAAAACCACAAATAAAATGGATCCATGGTCATGGAATTTATTCTACTAGAACAAATATTTTAAAGGAATGATATATTTACAGTCTATAATATAGTCATTTTTACCAACAACAGAAGTAGTAAAAAACTCTTAAAAGTGCACAAAATCTTTGTAAAGCAAAGTTAGCAAATGAACTCTGTTATTTCAGAAGAAACTACAAGCAAAATTTATTCATAATAAAAGACCATATTCTAGGTAGCATTTTCTTTCCTGTTTCAGTTTCATTCCCAATAAATGCTGTGGGTTTTTTTCCTCTGAAAGTGCCAGTTTTCTCTATAACTATATTGATTTTTAAGTTAAGTAGTTCTGAAACTGTTATTTCCTAAATAGCAATACCAAAATGAGCGAAAACCTGGTACAGAATGTTTTGCTGCTGACTTCAGAGAAGCAAAATCTTTGTTTCTGAAGAAGCCATCAATTCCTTACAGGATTTAAAACATAAAAGCATGCACATGCACACATACTTTTTATCCTCAAAATAATGTAAAAATGAAAATACCAAGCCCAATGTCTGTACATTAGGGATATTATCTAAGCCACCAATAAAATACTCTAAGGCAAAATAAGACATTAGTGAAACAGAAAATAAACATAAATGAAATTCTATGGATGGGCCAGAAGCTATGAGCTGCTCCAGAGAAATGAGAGGGTCATCCCAGCACAACAGATAGGAAAGATCACTACAAAGACCAACAATTTTAAGGGCATTTTTAAAACCAGTTTTTAAAAGACATAATACAACTCAGGAGCAAATCTGTTACCAAAAACCATACATAATAGAAAAACATTTTAAGAAATTATGTATTTTATTTCTTTTACAGACACAAAGAAATGGGACATAACCCCTCAATTTATAGACAAAAAGTTGTTTCTCTTGCACCAATTTTACGAAACAAAACATTAAAAATAAGAATTGCAGCACTAATCTGAACAAAGCCAAACAGGTAACAGTTCAGATGCAGCCGATGTGGAGAAAGCAATGCAACTCAAACCCTAGCTTGGTCAGCTTGGGTTCTAGTGCCACCTGCTGAAATAACAGCAGTCTTCCCCTTGCAATCACAGCTAATGAACAATTTAAATAAATCCTCTGCACTAGACAGCGACACACAAAGAAAGGTCACGAAGAAGATGAAGTGCTTGAGTAATCAAAGTGCACATCCAATGAGCCATACACTGAACGTAGTAAATCGAGAACCTTCTCTTGAATGATGTCAACCTGCTCTGAAGGGCAGTAGTCATCCAAACTTGATCTGTAAAAAAAAAAAAGAAAAAAAGCATGAGAATACAGATATCATACAGATATCACAACCCTGTAATGCCCTGTGGCGAGGCTGAAGCTTCTTTCAAACTGTAGCAAGTTTGGCCTCCCAGTATCCCTTTGAAGCATAGTGCTGCGCTTCTTAGCACTACATGTTAAGTTTAATAGAAAGTCTGCAGCAGATCAGGAACATGATCTAATCTTTCCTGTTCTACTTTCTTCCTGAAACTGGTACAGAACACCCTGGCAGTCAAAGGTCAAGGAAATTATCTAATTAAAGGACACGTAGAAAATTTAGATTAAGAAATTGAAATGCTACTGGTAAAGTAGGCAGGAAAACTTGAAAAACATCTTCACAATACCCGGCATTTAGCATTTTTTACAGTATCTATTAATGAACTTCAAACAGATACAAGTAAAAACTGGTTTCCTGAATTTTTTATCTGTTAAGATCTACAGAGATGATTCTGGTTTCTTCACAGCAGTGGATAATAACCCTGCAATTGGCCCAGGGAATAGAGTTTATTTTTTTGCAGGCATTAGCCATGCTAGTTCTTGTTGCCAAAACCAGTTTCATATCAGCTTCTGCTATTGTTGTTGGCTCTTTAAGAGCACAATTAATATTTCTGACTGATTAAATTTCAATATTTTGTCAAGAGGCACACTGTGGTCTTCAAATTAGATTTTTTCAGGCCAGTTCTTTGGTTCTCCCAGGTCTCTGGCTTCAAACTCCATTCTCTTATTCTAAATAAAACCTTTACAGTTCTGGAAGCCTAACTTTTACCCCATAATAAAGTTTTACTAGAACTTTGAAGAATATAAATGCCTTTTAGTCTACTAGATGAAAACTCATTCCAACAAAAGTTTCACTGAAAAAAAGAAATCCTATCTGTAGTACAACAAACCCTAGAGTAAGAGAGTAAGGGAGGTGGGATTTCAGCCCAAGCCACCTTTGCCCTAATTAGCTCAAGTAACACAAGTGGAGATGTATGAACTCCAGTGACAGCTATCAATCCCAACATACACAAGGCCTCAACTCAGCCTTTATATAACCTGTGCTGAAGCACTGTCAGGCTTCCACTTTAAAAGAACTAGTGCTATGCTGACAGGATCATTTAGCTTCATAAGCATAGTCCAGACATTTTGAAGTGAAAATATCTGAGCAGTCTTACCGAGCAACTGTCACCAGTGTGGGCTTGGGCAGATCTGTCAGTAGAACTTTAATGGATTGGATGAGGCCTTCGATCTCGTCTTCAGTGCTAACATGGTGAGGAAGCTCCACATAATCACAGGTCAGACCAGCTTGATGGACCTGTGGGTAAATTAAAGAGAGATTTCATTTCTGTTGATGAATTATTGATATACTTATGCATGTAGAAAGTCTTAAGGATACCATCCCTAGCCCGTCAAGTAACTTGTACCTCTTCACACGGGGGTTTTCCCCCCAGCTTGTTCTTTAAACAAGTAAAATTCTGGAGGTTGTATGGATTGTTATTCCAGTACACTGTAACTCTTTTTATGAATTCAGAGTATGCTGCAGCCCTTGAAGATGATATAGCTGTGATACGTTATAAATAGGTACCTTATTTTAAGTTCTACAAAGGAAACCAACAGACTGGTGAAATTTAGCCTCCATTCACAGGATGCAGCCCAAGACATCACAGTCCTGGGAGATCACACTAAAGTTCCCTAAATATAGACAGACAAGCAGACTAAAATTTTAGCAGCTTTGAAAGGAAAAGCTGGTCTAAGTAATAAGACATAAAACCTGAGGAAAATTACCAAAATCAGAGGAAATTCTGAATCAAGAAGCAAGTCTGAAAGGAAGTATGACTCTCTCCCTCTCTGCTGAAGCTATGCTTTTGACATCTGTCTGCTTTCTGCTTTTGTCACCTACCATTTCATAGTCTGGGCTTTCCATCCTGGTTTTCAAACTGTGAACTAGTTGAACAAGTGGCTTCATTCTGGAGTTAAAACAAAACCAAAATTTTTTACAAACAGCTGGAAACATTTATATACCTTAAATGGCTAGGAAAAAAAAAGGTGAGGAAAAAAGAAGGAAGTCGAAATGATGGCCTAGGATCTGAAAAGGAAATTTGCTCCTCTGTCATCTTGCACTTGCAAAAATAGAAATTATCAGTATTATTGTACTGTTTCACCAGGTCTTTATCTTATAGAGTCCTTATATTTATACCTGCCTCTGGCAAGTCTTCCTTGTGCTTCTTTTAGGGTATATCTGCAGACAAGCTGTTGCAGCTCAAAAGTCTTATGAACTTTATAGGAAACACTTCTTGTCACTGTTACAGAGGTTGTACAGTAACTGCTGCATTTGATGTGGAAAATGAGTGATTTTCCTATCAAGGAAAAGCTCAGACTTTCCCTGTCTCTTTTCACCTGAAAACTTTTCATGTGAAAACATCTAGTTTAAAAGCAGAGTGATGCAGGTTCAGATGTTTAGTGGAGACTTGCTCAGGTACAGTTCCATTAATTTCCATTTTTCCAAAGAAAGCAAAACCTTTGGGAGCACCAAAGAACTGCTTCTCCATGTCCTCCTCGGTTTGTTGCCTTTTTTGAGAGCTGTGCTACACATTGATGACCAAGGTTTTAGTCACCAAATATGCCTCCATCCATAGACAATAAAACTTGCATGGATCTGTACAAGACTGAGCTTCCAAAGCTTACAATAGTACTGAAGACAGTAGACTGCCTTTCCTTTTGTTTTGTTTCTTTCTCCTCTAGGACTAAAGAAAAAAGCGTATACTTGCAGAGACCCTTTCCTTCTCTGTTATCAAAATGCTGGACTAATCAGTTCTCAAACTTCTATTTGCAATTTAGGCCTCTTAGAAACCTCCTACCCAGGATATGAAGCCCATTTCTGTAGGGTTTCTTCGTCATCAGTGTCACACAAATCCGCAAATGCTGCTTCCAGATCTTCCAGCTGATGAACACGGTTTTCAACACAATCCATCAAGTCTTCCTTTAAATAAGCATATACAAAAGTATGTTAGGAAAAAAAAGAGCTAAGAACATCATGACTTACCCTATGATTTAATTTCTGTAATGACTGATCTACTGGAAGTGGGGAATCAGAAACAACTGATTCATTCCTACAGCACATCTTTTCAAGAGGATCATAACAAATGCCTGCAGAAACTGTTATACCTTCAGAATAAATCATCTCACTTTGTCCTGGTTTTCCCACTACAAATTTTAAAAAGCCACCTTTTAAATATGTATCTGTTTTTATTCCTGATTAACTAAGAAACATAAAAATCTATCTGCCAATATTCAACATATCTTTATTTCTTTATTCACACATATTAATTAGGTTTCATTTATTTGTGATAATTAAATGTGCTGAATCTCTCAGTATTAGTGTTCAGATGAGATTATGAAAGCCTGTATTTCCATGTTTTAGAAGCACACAGCACATAAAATGAAAAGTACATTACAGTACTTTTTTGCAGGACTTAAAGTACAGCATAATACCATCCTTTCCACAACTGAACAAAAAGGTAAAATACCAGTTACACATTCATCACAGCTCTGAAAATCACGAAAGAACAACAAGGGAAGGAACGGGAGAGCCTGGAGGGAGATATAAAAAAAAAGAAAACCAGCCACCAAAAAACCGAAAAAGAAACACCCCACCTAAACCCAGTTAAACCATAAAAAGAACAAGTTTGCTGGTGACTTACTAGGTTTTCATTCCTTCCATGCCAATTACCGTTTTGTTTACAGAAACAATTTTTGACACTCTTACTAAATATTTATGCAATTCACATATTCAATCAAAACATTTAATAGAAAAAAAATTCTAAGATGCTGCTGATTAGCATTTGGCTGCATAGCTTAATGTGAGACCACTTCATTAAGCACCTTTGATAGGTTCCTTCCTGTTGTCGTAACTCATTTTCATTGGGTAAATAAAAAGAATCATTCCTTCATACGTTCCAGAAGGAAGCATCATACCTCTGTTGCATTTTTATGTGGCTTCTTGAAATTGTACAACTCTTGCAAAAGCTCATATTCTGTCTTTGAAAAAGAAAAAAACAGTAAGAAAATGACTCTTCAAATGAGAAAACCAATCCTCAAAGCCTTCAATAAAAGATCATTTCCCTACTCTAGTATGGCAGACAATAATGAGAATAACAGCCTTTCATTAGGACAAGCTACCACTCTTTGGATAATCAACACTACTGTGCCTTTTGAAAGGCAGTCTCCTGATACCATCATGGCTTTCTCAGCAAAGGTTATAGAGGGTAAAAAATGACAAAGGCTATCATCTCCCCCGATGAATCTTGCTGCGGGTATTTGGAAGGTAATCTCTGGGAACCCAAGCATAGCTTTTATGTCCCAAGCAAAAAGCAGAAGTTGAGTATATCCCTGAGTTTGAACATACACTCAATATTGATACCAAGTGTAAGAAACTCCTCCTGTTTGGTGGTTGAAATTTTTTACCACATACATTCCCTTAGAAATACTTCTTTAAAATGGAAATACCTCTTCAAAATATTACCATGAATCATTAACCATGATCAGCTAATCTGCTAATTTAGCTTAGATGAGAGTTTCTCCATAGACATAAATATTAGGGCTGGGACTCTTTCGTGAGTGGTACGAGGCTACTCAATTTCCATACTTACCTGTGTGTACATTTCTTTAAATGGATTTTTAACTGAAAAAAAATCTAAGTCGATGTCCAAAACATATGCATCCCCCTTCTGCAGTACTTGGCAGACATCTTTAGCAATGTCCCTTATTGGGCATTCACTGTTTTTAAGACGGCTTGAAGCTGAGTCTTCTGCCAAAGTTTCTGCCCCATTCAGGGCACCTGCATTTTGCATTTCCTTTTTCTTCACACTCTGAGTGATGTGATCAAAGTCAGCAGGAGCCACTGAAGAGGCAGAAGTGGCACTTGCTGTGTCATCTGTATTTAGCTTCAGTCTTTTAGCAGATGCTACTTCGCCACTTCCTTCACCGCTGTTTGATGATTCAGTAGGATTGATGAGAATGACATGCAAATTTAAAGGCTTCTGGTTTTCCAGCTGATCAGCAGGAACATAAAGACCATCACTTAAGAAGTAATTATCTGTGCCTGTAACCCTACAATTGACAATAAATCCCAGTTAATACACATCTTGGCAAAGAGCATAGGAAAAAGCATTTTATACTTTAGGGACCCAGAGAAGAATGAATAGATGTTTGATGGCTAATGAAAGCCATAAAACTGTGTAGACAAAATTATTTCTTTTAATCCTCAGGTTTAAATTATATTAAAGTTTTTTCTACTTCTTTATTGTGGAATATATTAAAATTCACTCTATATTTATTATAATAGCCCTACAAAGTTTTAATGGGTAAGAAAAAGATAATCCTTTATGGGCTACTAAGATTAATTTGAAATTGAATTGCATTTTGAAGACAACATCCAGAATTGACAAGATACTATGGCACATAAGATTGCAAAGCTATGGATATTTTGTCTTGTTTTGTAATTTTCTGGGAAAATTCTGATAGTTGGGTTTGCAAAGTGCCCTGAAATGCATAAATATTTACTTAGTGAAAGTACAATATTATGAATCCGTAAGTAGAATTTAACTTTTTTTTACCCCCAACACATTCCCTAAACATGGTAACTAGAGGATAAGTAGCTAACTATCAATTGAATCCACTTAAAAATCCCACAAAACAACTAACCAGCCAAAAGCAACACTAAAACTTCTGCTTACAGTGAAAATTTAAAGAACAGGATTTTCAACCTGTATTGCAGTACATTAAGCCTTAATCATCATAAACTCAAATTACAAATAAGATTAAGAAGTGTGAACTGCTGGCTTGTGGTAAGACCTTATTTGAATACAGGGTATCACCATCAATCAACCACAAAGACAAATCATTTCCTAAGCAGGAGAGATTTGAAGTTCAGTTCCCCAGTATCTTGTGGATGGATTATCCTCAGTTGGTCAGGGGCTGGATTACAACCCCATCTTGTTGACTAGGCAATCACAGCACATCTTCCCAGAAATTCTGTGGGGTTCACCATGAGCTCATAGTACATTAGTGTCCACTAATGATGAGGCTGTATCTATTGCCTATCCATCTGTCGTCATCAAAACTTTTAGGACATTTGTATTTATGAGAATTCTTTCTCTTTCTTCCTTCATGGTTTTGGTAAGCCTAGAACCTTGAAGAAAATGAACCCAACTGTCTTCAAAAGGAAGTCTGAGATGTTGTTTTCATGACTGCTAAGGCCACCAGTGAGAGAGCTACTCGACTATCGTGACTTATTCCTATATATTGGCTAAATGATTAAAGTAACAGAAAGCACTAGCTATTTAAAAAAAATAATTTAGGTTCCCTTTAGGCTTCAGATTCAGAATTGTAGAGCTTTAAGTGTTTTATTTAAAGTGGTAAAACAAAGCATTTCTCTGCTGTTTTCTGTTAAACTTGCTTCAAAAGATTTATTTTGCTATGCTCACAAGAGATATGATTTGCATATATCCCCTAAGGCTGCACAAAATCCCAACACTGTGAATATGGTGAATGCAAAATTATTATGGACTGTATCCTGCAGAATGATGAGGGGCTCTGATTCAAACTTGAATCACAGAATAATTAAGATTCAAAGAGACAACTGGAAGTTTCTACTCAATCATCTGATCAAAGCAGAACTGACTTCAAAGCTAGGTGAGGCTGCTCAGGTGAATTGTCCTTTATCACATGATGGAGAATTCACTACCTAAGTGCCTGTTTCAGGGCTTAACTAGATCAACTTCAAAAACCAAAAAAACTCCAAACAAACAAAAAACCACACCCCACACTAGAAAAACAGTCATGGCTGATACCAAATAACAGTATTACTAGTTAGACCAAAGACTAAGTTGATACAAGTGTAACTGCATTAGGTTCTAAGGAAATTATAAATACAAATTAAATGTTCATCTTTATCCAAGAAAACAAAAACTTCCAGTGAAAAGCTATAGAGATGGCTTTTATATTACTAGTATATGTCAGCAGACAATTTACCTGATAGTTGTTGTTGATACATCTTTCCCAACTAGAAAACTGTGTTTCCCTTCCGAGATCTGCTGAGCCCAGCGAGGGTGAAGCCACACTACTTGAGAAATATGGCCAGCATAAACAGCAGGCATAATCCAGTTTTCAATACTTAATTCACTGTAATCAGTAGAGAAAGACAGAAGATAGCAATGTTACTTTCCCTACAAATA
The DNA here is from genome assembly GCF_037042795.1 of Molothrus aeneus. Taxonomy (NCBI): domain Eukaryota; kingdom Metazoa; phylum Chordata; class Aves; order Passeriformes; family Icteridae; genus Molothrus; species Molothrus aeneus. The sequence goes on from NC_089646.1 coordinate 71,968,478, forward strand.
AAAATGGTCAAGAACACCACAAACATCTTCCACATCTTGAAGGCCCCCATGCAAATCATCTAAAACTAGTACTCCATGTAAGGGTAACATCAACAAAGAAAGAAAAAGAGGGAAATCTTTATTCATAAGACAAACCAAGAATGTCTGTAGTAGGTATAAAAAAGTTCAGACCAAGAGTGAAATTGGCTTCACTCTTAGTGTGGCACTTTGATTATAAACTCCTTAGTGCTGGACCTGGCAGTGTTAGGTTAATGGCTGGGCTCAATAATCTTAGAGGCCTTTTCAACCTTACTGACTCTGTGATTCTATGCCCTTTATCTCTTGATACATGAGAGGAAAATGCAAGGAACATCATCAACATTGTTGATGATGTTAACTTCAAACTGACCTCATGAGACTGTTTTATTGTAAACTGCTCCAAGTGTATTTTAAATATCATCCCAATAATTACAGTGAGTCAATCCATATCCACAGGATTAGCATCTTTCCTCATTATCAAGACCCTATTTTTTAGGTGTATGATGCCAGCTGTATCCTGGGCTGCAGCTAAAGAAGCATGATGAGCAGGTCACAGGAGGGGATTCTTCCCCTCATTCTGCTCTTGTGAAACCACACACCTGGAGTGCTGCATCCAGGTCTGGGCCCCCCACATAACAATTACATGGTCCAGAGAAGGCCGCCAAGATGATCAGAGGGCTGGAATGCCTTTCCTGTGAGGACAGGTTGAGAGCGTTGGGGTTGTTCAGCCTGGAGGCTGCACAGAGACCTTATGGTACCTTCCAATACCTCAAAAGGAACTACAAGAAAGCTGGAGAGGGACTTTTTACAAGGGCAAGCAGTGATAGGACAAGGGTCTACACTGAAAGAGTGTGTGTTTAGATTAGATTTTAGGAAGAAATTCTTCATTGTGAGTGTGGTGAGACACGCCACCCAGGCTGTCCAAACAGTTGTAGGTAACCCATGGCCAGAAGCATTCAAGGCCAGGTGGGATGGGGACTAAGCAACCTGGTCTAGTGGAAAGTGTCCTGGCCCATGGAAGGGGAGTTGGAACTAAATGATCTTTAAGGTTCCTTCCAACCCAAAGCATAAAATGATTTTGTGATAGAGTCCACAAAACCTTTTATTCATCCAATAAAGAGAACAAAATATTGACTCTGGCTAAGGTGATTCAAGTATATCAAATGCATCAGCTTGTAATTGCTGTAAATCACCATAATACTGATGCAAACAGTATTTTAAATACTGTTTATTTATTTTAAAATTTTATTTTAAAATATTTATTTTAAAATAAACATTTATTTATTTTAAAACAGGAAGAGCAAGACAATAGCAGAGATCATAGTGGCTTATTACCTATCTACCTTAGGTGGGGGAAAATAGTGGTCTTTATGATTGTAATAGGAACATCTTGTTCTACTTCACATATTCAGCATGCCAGCAAAGGATGTGCTATTTCAATCTCAAAGCCAGTTTTTCAGTGTGACAAGAGAAAGACTGTTTCATAACTACAGCTTTTCAGACAAAGCATGCATGCAGCGTGCTTTCCTGTTACCAGAGGAACCACTTGGGATAACACCATCATACACTGCTGAGCCAATATGCAAAGCAAACTCATACATCTTAAATTGCTTGATATGCAAGGTGACTTTTGCCATTAAAAAATAAAGTTTCAGCAAAAGTGAAAAGACAGAAGATACAACTTGAATCTGACTTGTATCTCTTTTGTTCATCCTTCCTAGGCAGTCACAGCAATATCCACTGTGAATCAAAGGCAGCAAGAATTAAAGTCTACTCTGATGCAGTACCCAGGACATACCTAAAAAGAGCTTCTTTGTCAAATACAGTGTCTGCAGGCATATTCACAGGAATAAGAAGGTCTGGATGGGAATCAAGATGAACAAAACTGATGTTACTGGCAGGTAGATGCTTTGAACCAATGGCACGATAGATGAAAGGCAGCACCTAAAGCAACACAAACAAAAACATTTTAATGATAGCCAGTGGGCTGAAAAATGCAACAGCTTTAGCAGCAAAACCACCAGTACCACTTTTATTCCTTTAGAATTTGGATTTGAGGGAGGAGACAGAATACAATACAAAGGGGAAATAAGTCCAGTGGCAAGACAACTCATGAACAGTAATCATTATAAGTCCAAGTGTTCCAGATGAAAAACTGCTGAAGAATCACAGCTCTACACCCTGTTTCCTTCTTTATAGGAAGTCTTGTTTACAGTAGCTCTTCTCACTAGCCAGTGAACTCAATTCCTAATCCTAACCCAATTCCTAGATGTTTGAGGGTTTTTTTTTCCATTTACAACTAAGACCCAGGAATGCCTTTCCTCTTCTGCAGATCATTGCCTTCTTTCTCCATGATATAAAACTTCCTCACCATGCACTGGTGCTATGGAGATAAAAACAGTTTGCTCCTTATAAGTTAACTGATACAGATTGAAAACTGACCCTACCATGATTTAAACTTTAGCTGACCATTAAACCTATTCCTCTTGAAGAATTAATTCCTAATCCCTCCATGACTGTTTGCAACAGAGACTACCTTTCTCAACTGCCCAACTTTATTCCCTGCTTAAGTTCTTCACTCAGAAGTGTGAAAAACAGATGAGGCAACTCACCAATTTACAGCATAGCAAACCGCTGAACTGCAATAGCATAGGGTGGTAAAAATGAGAAAACTGATGGCTGATTCCTCTTGGAGCTGCAGTACACAGACTCTCTTCCACAGTTAGAAGGCATCAACTGCCTTGGCTACCAGAGCAAATCCAACAAGGATTGTGAATCACAGCCCTATTATACAGGGAATGTGAAGACTGTAGGAAGCAACAAAAATTATGTCTGACCTCTGCATTACCACAGCAACTGAGCTACTTTTTTTGGCATAAAACTGATTAAGATGACAACCCCTGCACACTGCATAGGCATAACCATAAAACATATGTATATTATTACAATAGTAGATAAAATAAGACTAAAACCAACATGGGTTCCCTGGCCCATGGCTTTTAATTCTTTGTAAAAAAGAAGCAATCTGGCCTACTAAACAACCAGTATTTACAATTAAAAACAGTATTTACAATTAAAATTGAAGCTTTACCTCAGGTAAGTGCAACTACCGATTACAAGAGACAAGAGAGACTTGTAAGTTCTCTAACCTTGGAAGGTCTCCTGATTTGGATTAGAACAAAATTTCCTTCATCACAGCTGTTAGTATTAATCAATCATGATGCAGCTACTGACAACTTGCTCTGGAGGAACATCACTATCAGCAAGGCTGATATAAAATTTTCTGTGAAGTTCTTGCACTTTGGGACAAAAAGCCATTTATGTTTTATGCAAGATAGACCAATTAATCCACATTCCTACAATGAAAACTTTTTAAATTAAATATATAGTATTAATAGAACTTTAAGCTAATTAAAACCAGAAATATAGAGACTAAAACAAAGAAGGATCATTAAGAGGAATTATGTCAGAATTCCTATCACAGTGACAGTCTAAGTCCTTGGCTACCATGAAAAACCAGCTATCACAGCATCACATATTCACTGAGTCTTAGCAAAAATGAATTGTATTAAAGTACTTAAAATTTGTAAAATTATTGTCTTTAATAAAATTTACTACATTAATATTTTATCTTTGCAAAGAATCTAGTAAAGAATCTGTTATTTTAGGATTAAAGCCTCAGTTTATGCTATTATAAAAAACCTTATGAAAAACCAGATGCAGCAGTTCAAAAACAATTCCTCCTTCACTCCCTTTTTCAAAGACTCCACGAAAAAAAACCATAGCTCCAGATTTTTAACATTTCTCGTCAAGTGGGAGTCAATCTACTAGTTGGGATGGGATTATATTTACTTATCCTCTGCTGACATGCCATACACTTAGGTAGGGTTGAGTTTCCAAGCACTCCACTAATAGCTAGCAAATTATAACTGCAGTGTAACGTAGGTATTATCTCTTTTAAATCACAGCAATTAATGATACAAAGAAGACAAAAAACCATTCGGCAATGAGTGCTTTAAGAGATGTCAAAATGCGATCATGGCAATAAGTAGCTCAGTCGCTGAATCGGGAAGGAAAATCAGGTCACCTGGGCGCTCAAGTTCATTGAGGTTTCAGCAGCGGAAGGGAAGGCAGCTTTAGGGTTTGTGTGCGGCTGCGGAGAGGAGGGTCGTTCCCAAGGAAGCGCCCGGAGAACCCGCACACAAGACAGGAAAGCGCATCTCCCGGGGAGGCCGCCGGTGACCGCACCGGGCACTTCTCTTGGCTTCCATCCGCGCCGCGGAGCAACTCGCCAACAAACTCACACGAACAGGAACAAACGAAACCGCTCCCCATACCCCACCCGGGGGAGTCCCCATCGCCCGGCAGCCCAGCGCGGGGCACTCACATCCTGGTGGTCCTCCACCACCCACACGGGCAGGGCCGGGTAATGCCGCCGGGAGGCCGCGCCGGGCCGGGAGGCGCCGCCGGGCCCCGGCTCCGCTCCGTTCATGCCGTCGCTCCCCTCGGGCAGGCGGCGCTTCCGCCCGCAGCGCCTCCCACCGCTTTCCTGTTCCGGAGCCGGGGCGCTGCAGGCGGCGCTGGCCTCGGCGGCGGCGGTGGCGGTGGGGGCGCCAGGTGAGCTCGGTGTGCCGGGCTGCCCGCCGAGGAGCGGCGGAGCCGCCTTGGGGCCGCTCCGCGCTGCTCGCGGGGCTTCGTAGGGGTCGCGGCCTGGGCATGGCGGGGGCGCGGTCCCGGGGTCGAGGGCGCGGTCCCGGGGTCGGGAGCGCAGCGGCTCCGCGGGGCTGGCGGGGTCGGGCTGGTGGGGCCGTGCGGCCGAGCAGAGCCCGGAGCAGGGAGCGGGGCCCGGCCGGGGGCGGCTCAGCGCCTCCGTGCCCCGACCCCCGGGCCGTCGGGAGGTGGCGATGGGGTGAGGCCGGGTGGCGCTGGAGGGGTCAGGTCGGAAGGGACCACAGTGGGTCGTCGGGTCCAATATTCCTGCTCCAGCAGGGTCATCCCAGAGCACATGGCCCAGGATTGTGTCCAGACAGTTCTTGAATGTCTCCGGTGAGGGAGATTCCGCTGCCTCTCTGTGGAATCCTTTCGGTGCGCGGGAAGGCGCACACTTAGAGAAGTTCTTCCTCATGTTCAGGTGGAACTTCCTGTGCATCAGTTTCTGCCCATTCGCTCTTGTGCTGTTGTACTGCACCGCCGAGAAGAGCCGGCCTCCATCCTCTTTGATACCCTCTCTTAGACACTTACAGACATGGATGATGTCACCTCTCAGTGCTCTCTCGTCCATGTGTCAGTGTCCTGTTGCTCTCAGCAGGGCATCTGCAGGGAGAGGCGAGTTAATTCAGTGTTTTTAGGGGACCAGTGCTGCTTTAGAATGCAATGGCTCCCGTCAGTGCAATAAAATTCCTCTTTAGGTGACAGGGGAAGGGGAGTTTGCCCTTTTCTGTGTTTTTGAACTTACTTAACTTTAAATAAAAGTTGAATGGGACTTGAGTTTGCAGCAGAGGGAGCTTTAAAATAATTTGGGCATGTAAAATAGTTTCTTGTCTTCTTGAATCTTTTTTTCCAGTTGTGATACTGTGCATCCCTGAAGGACTGAAATAAAGTGGTAGAACAAGAGCAGTTCTCTGGTGGCAGGCAGATCTGAGAGCTGATAAACAAGACCCTTTGTTTGAATGCTGTGACATGTTAGAAAGGAGCACACCTAAAGACAAGGCACTGTGGTATGGCCTGTTTCAATAAAATGTGTATGTGAATGTTAGCAAAGTCTAGAACAGTCTTCTGTTGCAAGCCTGAGTTGTGTAAGAGCACAACAGGAGAGCCAAAGCAAAATTAATTCAGCATCTGATGGGTTATAATTAGTAATATCAAAGGGGTGCCCTATTGCCACACAAAATGGACACTGACTTTCTTTTTTTCTCCTCTGGTTTGTTTGGTTTGTTGTGGCTTTTTTTTTTTTTTTTTTTTTTTTGAGAGCCCTTACAATATTGGAGGGTACTGAGCAGGTACAGGTACAGGCTGACTGGAAGGAACAAGTGGCTTTATACGATCATGGCTGCTGTCTCCTCAAAGTGTGGAATTCTCACTCACATTGGCCCTTGGTTGTTCTGGAGAGGGAATGACCACTACCAGTTCCAGTGGCTTCCACTAAGCCCTGCATGTGAAGAGTCCTCTTGATTCCTCCTCTTTGATATCAATCCTTTGCCCCTGTGTTTCTTTTCCTTTCTCCCTCCAGTTCACCAGAAGCTGTCTACTTTCTCTCAGCAAGTGCTACATCTTTTACTGCAGTGTCACCGGAATGCAGCTGAGAGCGGTGCTCTGAGCAGTCCAGGTCGGCCATGTTGCACTATAGCAGGTGGGAGAATATTCTGTGCATGTACTTCAGCAAAGCCTCAGCGAAAGGGAGGCTTTATTTCCTTTTTCTGGTGATCTTTCCAATTGTGTGTGTGTATGTCTCCCCTTCCTTTCTCACTTTCCCTTACGGAAAACAGGATTTGACTTCTGGAAGTGCTTAGGTCATTTTTTTCACCTCTCCTTCCATTCCAGCCATAGATTTTCTTTAGTGCTTTTTCCCCTTTTTTCAGGTTTTGAAACTTAACATTGTTATTGAAGAATCAATTTAAACTTTAATGAAGCACAGTGCTTTCATTTATAAATGTTAATGCCTTAAATACATGCCTAGTTTTCAGTAACACTTAAGCCTACTTTAAGCAGTGATAGTTTCTCAAGGGTAGCAGGGCCAAGAATGCTGTTGAGGGATTTCTTGGGAATTATTTATTTCAACAGAAATTAAAGAATAGCACAGTCTACATGATTTTTTTTCATAACCTATAAGATGTGTAGCCTGTTTTTCCACAAAAATAGAACTACCTCACTTAAAACACTTTGAAGAGTCTGTTGAATTCAGTCCTTTAGTACATTGGGCACTCAATAGTGAGTGTAAATTGCTAGCATTTAATTTAAAATTTACATGATTTGTTGAGCCAGGTGGCATGCATTGAGGTATTAGTTAAGTCATTCTGCCCAAAGTTTGGAATTGTGGTCGAGAGAGAACTCTTTGTTATGCAATTTTGTATGACCACTGCAGTTATTAGTAATGAGTGATTTCTTTGGTGTGGGGTATCCAAAGATTTTATATCAAAGTGTCGAAGTACTAGTGGAGGTGCTTGTATCATTGACCTGTCATCATAACAATAATTTGTTGAAATTATATTGCCTCAACTGGTAAAGCATGATCTAGCTTCGGTTCTGGCTTAAAGACAGTAAGTGCTTTCATGGATTAGAGGCTTGAAGGAGTCAAAAGGGGTATAAATAGCCTGCACTAAAGGTCTGAGGAGCACAAAGCTCCCAGCGAAAGTGGATATCATTTACTGCTTCTGTTAAAGGAAATTGCAGTTTCAGCACTTCAGGAGTAGCTCCTGCAGATGCATTGAGGACATCTTACAAAAACTGTGTGACTCTGGATTTTTATTCTCCTCAATAAAGGTGAGCCATGTCTTTCCATTCTGGGCGAGGATGTCCCCGTGGCCAGGGGGGACCAGGAGCAAGAACTTCAGCACAGACCTACCGCCCTCAGAACCTGCGGCAGCTTCACCCACAGCAGCCCTCCGTGCAGTACCAGTATGAGCAGCAAACTGCCCCTCCAACAACCTACTCCAACCCTCCCGCCACCGGTTACATGCCTCCCAGGCCAGACTTTGTGCCCTATCCTCCTCCAGTGCCCCCTTCCACACAAAATCCCATCAGCCAGTGTCCCATGAGGCCACCATTTCCAAACCACCAGATGCGGCAGAGCTTCCCAGTGCCTCCATGTTTCCCTCCCACTCCTCCACCAGTGCCGAACCCTAGCAACACTCCCGTGCCAGGAACACCTGCTGGACAAAGCACCTTTCCTTACATGATGCCTCCCCCCACAGTACCACACCCTCCCCCGCCACCAGTCATGCCACAGCAGGTCAGCTACCAGCCCGTGTACTCGGCGGGCTACTCGCAGCAGTCCTTCCCGCCGCCCAGCTTCAACAGCTACCAGCACAGCTCCAGCTCCTTCCCGAGCAGCACTGCCAGCAACAGTGCTGGCAGCAGCCACTTCCGGCACACGGGGCAGTACCAGGGAGAGAAGTCCCAAAGTGAGCGGCGCTCCCCGGACAGGAGCAAGCACTACGATGAGCACCGGCACCGCGAGCACGGGCACATGCACGGCGACAGGCACCGCTCCGCTAACCACGGGGATCGTCGGGATCGCGGCCGCAGTCCGGATAGGAGGAGGCAGGAAAGCAGTCGGCACCGGACGGATTATGACAGAGGAAGGATATCGCCTCATCACAGAAGTTACGAGCGAAACAGGTAACAGTTCTATCTGCCTGCCAGGGGGGAGATGTCATCATCGGTGTGTGTTTGCATCAGTGTTCTTGCCTTACCCTTGTTTGTCCCTCTAGCTCGGGAAGTTGCCAGTAGTCAGGTGTCATGGAAAAATTACTGTTTAGACACCTTCCAGGCACACTGCTTTGCCTCACGGTTGTGAGCTGGCAGACCTGTTGCTCTTGTCCACGGAGATAGTTTTCAAACAAGAGCTTCTTTGCATCCCACTGAGTGGATTGTTGAGTAGTGCTCAACATATTTACCTTAGAAATTTATGCGCATGTAGCAGGAAAATAGAGTTGGCACTCTAAAACTATGGAAGGTTGAGTCTTCCAAACAATTAACCCCCAGCACTTCAGATTTCAAGATTTAGAAACCAGAGTTAGGGTGCCAGGTGTTACTTTCTTTCAGTAAGCCTTGTATTTGTAGAGAATACTGATTTGGTGAGGTTTATAGTCTGATAGGGGCCCATAGCTAATACTTGCAGTAAGGTGTTTTGGTGAAGAGCATGTTGTGTTCAGAGTAAAGACCTCAGCAAGCCAACCCATGATCTCAAGAGGACTGAGGTGAAAATGAATATGGGTGAGTTGCAGGCTTCACTGATGTCATTCAGAGTGTGCACTACTTCTTTGGGATTTATCACGTAATGTCTCTCCCTCTTCTTCATGGACAGAAATAGCTTGGAAATTATGGGCTGACCTGATATAGTTTGCTGTGGCACATTTTAGAGCAAACCATCATCAGTTAAATCTTTCTCATATCTTGGATTTGTTCTGTTTGTAGCTCTTTATGTGTCTAATGAACTTTGCCTAAATATTCAAAGAGCTACTGGCAAGTAAAGTATTTATCAGGGTTCCTGGATCACATGCTCTTAATTTTAAAAGCTCAGAATTTTTTCATAGCATGTGTAGAACATGAATTTATACATAAAGCCTGCGTAAATGAAGCCCCTTTGATTTTAGATATGCAGAGACTTAATTACAGACCCTTAAGACACCTGCATTCAAAAAAAAACCACACAAGCCTCACACTCAGTAAGTTTACTTTGATTTTTGAAAAAGGATTTTCGTGGAACTTAGTGCAACTGGCATTAAGGCACTGGCCTTTTCTGTTTAACGTGCTTGTGGGGTTTTCTCCTTTTTTCTGCATAATTTCAAGCTTCAGTTTTAAGTTTTAAAAATGCATGTTTTCAGTAGCTTCTTTCTCAAACACTTTTGGATTGCTGCGTTAGACCAACAGCTTCCAGATCTACTTGATAATGTATCTACTTATTTTGATTCAGAACTGGTTGCCAGACTCGGGGTTGATTTTTTTGTGCAGCATCTGTCTCTCAAGCAAGTCAGATGGCATAGAGTACGCTCACTCTGAAGATGGAAATCCATGTCTGAACAAGGCACCAACAAACAAGGATAAATGGGGCTGGGGAAAACAATAGATAATTTATCTGAACTTTTTGCTTTGTAAATTTGCATTGTTTCATATTTCATATGCGTGGAAACAAACATATATCTATATATATATATATATGTTCATGAATAATTTTAACTCATTCTGTTAACCCACCAAGCCACTTGAGGCAGCTGTTTATAATTCCTAGTGTATCAGCAGACTAGAAGTTTTAACAGCTGCACAATGACTTACCAGCTGTTACCAGAGTATAAAGCCTGCCTGTGTGAGCTTTCCTGCCTAATAAATACAGTAATTTCATAGAATCATTTAAACTGGAAACTGTCTTTAAGATCATCAAGTCCAACCTGTAACCTAATGCTGCTAACTCCTCCACTTAATTGTGTCCCTAAGTGCCACATTACATTTTTTTAAAGTGCCTTCGGGGATGTTGATACCACCACTTTCCTGGGCAGCTGTTCCATTGCTTGATAACCCTTTGAGTGAAGAAATTTTTCCTGCAATCCAAATAAAATGTCCCCTAGTGCAGCTTGAGGCTGTCTCATTCTGTGCTTGTTACCTGGCAGAAGAGGCTGACCCTCCCCTGGCTACATGCCCCTTTCAGGCAGTTGTAGAGAGCAACAAGGTCTTCCCTGAGCCTCCTTTTCTTCAGGACATACAACCCCAGCTCCCTCAACTGCTTTGCCATTCATAACGGGAGAAGAGGAGAAATGGTCCTGTGGGGAATTCATAGATGTCACCTCTGCATGGTGTGAATTAACTTTAGTATTGAGATAGATGGCTTTGTGACAAAGGTGGAAGACATGGACGCTTGACTGTCTTTTACAAGTTTCCTGAAGGTCAGTGTTAAGAACATCTGCGCTTTTAGCAGTCAGCATGTGGATGTCATTTTGTATAACACGATCTTAGGCCAGATTTCTCATTTAACTCATTTTTTGAACTTTTCAAGGGAGCGGGAGAGGGAGAGGCATCGTCACCGTGACAGCAGAAGATCACCATCACCAGACAGATCCTACAAAAAGGATTACAAGAGAGCAGGAAGGTAAGGAAGGCTGCATGTGGTCTCATGAGCATTTGAGGCTCGGTGCATCCACTCATGTGAGGTTGTGTGTTTGCGTGTGAAACCCAGAAAAAATGAGTGTCTTAAATTAATAAGCATCTACTGATACATGCCAGTTTTCTCAGGAACTTGTAGAGTTAGAAACAGGATTAATCTCTGGAGACAGAGAGTTTCATTGCTGTGTCCTAAAGACTTTCTCTTAAGTCTTCTAGTCTGTAAAGTACCAAAATTATTTAGAGTCACTCTAGGTTATCTTTTAGAGGCTTTTCTTATATTTATATTTCTTATATTTAGAGTCACTCTAGATTATCTTTTAGAGGCTGTTCCTTTCTGAAAGTTGAAAATATTGCAATGTTATTGGTTTTGTAGGCAGAAGAGATAAAAAAAAGTAGGTAGTTTCCTTACTCCTCTTTCAAAAGCATTACTCTTGTGATGCACCTTGTGTTGTTCTAAGGTGTATTAGAGTAACAAAATTGTTGGTTCTGTAGAATCCTTTTAATAAAACTCAAGTTCTTTTGTCATACCAATAGTTTGTGGGCTGTGCTTTGAAACTTCTTACTGTAACTTCCAGTTATGACTGATGTGACTTGGTTTTTACCAATGAGTTCCTAACTTAAAAGAAATTCACCTAGAATGCAAGTAGGAATTTTTATTTAAAATGACATGTATTTTTTATTTTATTTTATTTATTTTATTTATTGAACATGGCTTAAAATAAATAGCACATTGAATTTTAAGTCAATTTTATAGTAGTTCAAAACTACAAATTACTCTTGTACTCTTTATGGTGCAAAAGTAAAAAACTTTAAAAACTGGAATGGCAACTGGATTTTGCTGCAATTTATATGATAGCATGACTTACTGATCTGAAGCAAACTGGTTTTCATTTTAAAATAATAAAGAGAATTGCTTTTGTTTGCTTTCTCCCACTAAGCCGGTCTCCAAGCAGAGAGAGAAAGAGAACCCGGTGGGAGGAGGACAGAGAAAGGTGGTCTGAGAACCAGAGCTCCAGTAAAGAGAAAAATTATACTGCTGTCAAAGACAAAGAATCAGAAGAGAATGCATCTGAAAAAAATGAAGAGGAAGATGAGGAATTGCTTAAGCCAGTCTGGGTTCGCTGTACCCATTCTGAAAGCTATTATTCCAATGACCCTATGGATCAAGTGGTATGTCAGCGAGAACTCTAAAATGACTGCAGACAGTCCTTTACAATATGAACCCCTCAGCAGGATCATAATTTTGTGTCATTTAATTCTTCTCTCTTCCCAATCATCTCAGTCTTTTAACCCTGTTAGGGCTTCATGTGTTGCTGTTCTCTGTTTTTATCAGTTCCCTCTGTCTGTTAGCATTCAGATAAGTGGTACATGGAAGAGGCATACCTTTTTTCTTGTCTTCAGGAGGGAAAGATCTGTTTTTTCCCTGTTATACACTGTTTAACCTGTGAGCAAAAATGCCTCAAGCACCATATATTCCTGCAAACTTGGAGAAGTGCTAGAAGTGCTATACCAGCAAATGAAATAATTTCTTTGCTAGTTCACCTGGTGAAGAAATGTAATAATATGCTAAAGCTTTATTAGGTATTCCCATGTTTCACTGAAAGATCTGTCTTTCCCACCTTTTTGGGTTTTTTCATGAAATGCTGATAGATGTTGACTTCTTGTGCTATTTTAACACTGTCCTTTTTTTTGTTCTGTTGTTGTTCTAATTTTTTTTATTAACAGGGGGACTCTACTGTGGTAGGAACAAGCAAGCTCCGGGATCTGTATGAAAAGTTTGACGAGGAGTTAGGAAAGCGACAGGCAAAGGCCAAAGCAGCCAGGCCACCATGGGAGCCACCAAAAACCAAGCTGGATGAAGATTTAGGTAGGCTGAAATGATGACAAAGCTCTGAAATGGACTAATCTGCAGTCAACCTGTTTTTGCAGTTGCGTGTATTTAATAACATTGATAAGTAATTTTAAATCCCTCCTTTGTATTTCATATCCATGGGAGTTTTACTGTAGCTTTTGATTGAAGTAGGGCTAGATTCTTTACCCAGAAAGCCTAGGGGGAAATAGGGAGTATTGAGCACTACCAAATGCTAGTTTCTTCCATGGCATGAAACATCAGCTCACCCATGAGCATGATCAGATAGTCCAGAGAATGGCACATGAGAGGCTTTAAGGAGCTCCTGGTTTTACATTTCTGAAGAGTGAGCAAGAGTAGTGGTGATAGACTTTGTGCTGTAAAAGCAAACATCTGAGTTTTTCTTCAGTGTTGTATTTTTGTTGTGCAACTCTGCTTAGTATGGTCAGACATCTGCAGAAGTTTCACAACATACTTTATCTGCATTATCTTGTTCCACCTATATGGATCTTCTGACAGTGAAATACAGTGAAGATGCTGTATGGATCTTCTGACAGTGAAAATCCAGCAGCATCAAGTACTGGGGAAATACTGGTTGAATTTGCAGTGCAGAGGTTTTTATAGCAATTTGTCTCCTCAGAAGTCAGTGAAAGCTATTTTTCTTGGTTTGTTCTGTGAAAATTGTTGTTCTTTTCATACTTCCAGCATTTCAGTGTTTCATAGCGTGTTTTTTAGTCAGTTGCCTTAGTTCAAGAAATTTGTAGGCATAGCATGATAATTCAGATAATCTGTTGGGTTTGTTTTATAAATATTGCTTCATGTTGGCCAGATGAGCTGCTTCAAACTCTCAGGTCTCATCTTAGTAACTCATTAAAAAGTCGCATATCAAAAATTCCAAAGCTGAAATACAGGCATAATTACATGGTTACGTGCTGATGGTATAAAAAGATGCAATGAAGAGGAAAGCAAAAAACTAAATACAGATGAAATAAAATGTGAACTTACTTTTGTAAAGGAGTTCTTCACATTTTTTTGAAGAGTGAATTTGCATATATTTAAACTCCTTCAAGAATCTCTAGCAAAGTTAACTGTAGGGTTTTTTAGGAGGTGTTTTTTCATGTGTGAATGAATCAAGGACATGGCTGCTACACTCAACATACCTGTGTAAAGCCCTCATTCCTTAGATCTCTGAGGAAGAAAGCCTGTTGCTCCAGGCTAAAATATGAAAGGGCCAAGGGCAACTTCTGCATTTTTTTTTCCTCTCTTTCTGGAGAACCCTAAGGCTGTATGTCTTCATTGCTCCCCTGGGCTAACTTGGTGTCCGTGCCAGCTTCTCCTACAGCCATGTAGTGTCTAGTAGTTTGTCTTATTTTGTACTTCAGTAAAGGCTGTCTCTGTTCTGGCTTGTGTTAGCAGCAATCATGTGTTGCAGTGGGATAGCAGTGCCCTTCAGGAGCACTTTTAGATCATGAAAGGCAGATGATGGAAGAAATTCTTTACTGTGTGGGCAGTGAGACACTGGAACAGGTTGCCCAGAGAAGTTATGGATCTCCTATCCCTAGCAATGTTCAAAGTCAGGCTGGATGGGGCACCGAGCAACCTGGTCTAGTGGGAGGTATCCTTCTCCATGGCAAAGGGATTGGAATTTAACAGTCTTTAAGGCTCCTCCCAACCCAAACCATACTATGATTGTATAATTTCAATGCATTACATCAAAAGGTTCTGTGTTAGTCTCTTGAAACTCCAACTTACTCTCACAGTTTCCATGCATTCAGGTTTTGCACCTGAAAATAGACTTTAGTATTAATCAGATGTATATCAGAGAACTTTTAAAACTTAAGTTATTTGTAGGAATACATGTGCATACTTTGTGAGGAAACTATTTCAGCTGGGCATAGATGACTTATGTAAACCATGTGTTCCAAGGATGCATTTTAATAACACCTTATGCCAAGTTATGAACTGTGTAAAAATACATCTTGAAAAAAAAAGGGAAACATTTTCCTAGTGATGTTCTCTCATTTTCTCTCTCTCCTTTTTCTTTCAACTAAGAAGAGTCTTATGTTCAGTAAAAATGTGTACTTTGAAACCATAGTTTCACAGTATTTGAATAGTAATATATTTGCTCTTATGTCAAAACTTAAAAAATGGAAGAAACTTTGCATTTTAGTCCAAGAATAAAATAAGCTTTACTTGCATACTGGTAAATGTCTTGGCTGTGAAGGCATTTATTTAAATTGGAGCTGAGGATATCTGTGGAAATGAGTGACTAGAATTCATGCACAAGAAAGGGAGTTATTCCACAGTACCACAGGAGATTAGAGATACTGAGATCAAGGTTTTTGTGTGGGTTTTTTGGTTTTTTTTTAATGTTAACTCCAGACTTTAATTCATGATAGAAAGTGCATTGCTATGGAGAAGAGAGCATGTGGACGTGTTTTTCAGCCATCTTTATTTCTTCTGTGTGAATCAGAGAGCTCCAGTGAGTCAGAGTGTGACTCCGAAGATGACAGCAGCTGTTCCAGCAGTTCAGATTCGGATGTTATTGACGTCATTGCAGAAATAAAGCGTAAAAAAGCACACCCTGATCGTCTCCACGAGGAATTGTGGTACAATGATCCCGGACAGGTAGGGTGTGAGGGAAAAGTACTGGGTATCCAAAGGTCACTCTCCCAATACATTGAAAATTTTGTTGTCAAACATGCAGAATGACTTCTATTTCAAAATGCTTTCTTTACCCTTGTTTTCCCTTTTCTCTCTCATCTTCAAAGCACTTCACTTTTGATTTCAAGAGTGTGGTTCCAGCTAATTAATCCTGGGGATTATTCAGTTGGAATTATGTCTGACAGTGTTAATAAAAACTGAATGCTAACAATATGCTAATGCTGTCCTTTTAGCCTTGAGATAAAGGTACACAACTGGAGAAAAGGCAATATGTTTACATCCTTTACAAATTTTTCACCTTAAGCTCTCGGCTCATAATGATAAATAATGTTTTAAATATGCAGTTAATGCTTCTAATTTCTTGTCTAATGGTTCTTTTGTAATTGCATGGAGATTGTAGTTCTCATTAAATATAATTGCTGAGCTCATGAAGTGCTGTTTTGAATGTACACATTGCACAGAAGACTAGTTTTTGTTTGCAAATCCACTATCTTCATCTTTCTTACTTAAGTATTTTACAATCTATTCTCTCATTTCATGTGGCACCTCAGTAAATTTATTTTTCTGTCACTTTGTGTGATGTATGAGTTTAGCATGCAACAAATCATAATGTGAAGAGATACTGGAATGCATATTGCCACTGTGGTAATTCAAAAGTCTGTTGAATATTCTATTACAGATTCATATTTATGCTTCTAGTTAAAAAATGATTGAGCATAGCTAGCTGTTTTTATTTGTATGGAAAACAAAATTAGCAAACTGTTCAGATATTTAACAGAAAAATTTGTGTAGCTCTTGGGCACACTTCAAAGTATTGTTCTATGAAGAATATTAACAGAAAAAAAAGTGAAATGACTGTAGATGGAATAGATCCGGGAATGTTTGGTATATTAATTTCCTGCTGAAAAACGTACTTTACCAAAAACTTTCTTGGGACTGACTCTTGATCTTTCTTGAAAAGGCTAAAATCAATCATGGTGAGCCTGTCAGTGCTTTACTACTTCTGTGTAGATTTTATTTGAAAACTTTTATTTGAAAAAAAAGATTTTATGAAGTTTTTATAGGTATTTATCTGCTTTCTGTCAATAAATAAAGCAGGAATGATTGCCATGCACTCTGACATGTACAGGTACACCATCTGACATGGAACTAGATTTGTGGGATGGATCTTCCCCACCCTTCAATCTGAGAAGCTTGTTTGTTAATTTGGATAATCTCCAGCAGTGCTGACAGTTGCCAGAAAATAAATTGTTAAATTCAATGCCACCACAGTGGCTGTTGCCTTACAAATGTGATCTGCTTGTTTGTGTTGCTCTGTTGGTCAGAGAAGGCATTGCCTATGTAAATTTGTGATCTCTCACCATCATTTTACCATCAATTCCTGATGGCTCTCTGCAATCTCTGCATTATTTTTCTATGAGCAGTATTGTTAGGGACAAGATAGATATGTATCTGATTGCTTCTCAAGTCTTGGGCTTTACAGCTGCTTCACATCTCTGTCAGTTTTGGCCTGTGTGTTTGAAATAATGGAGGCTGTATTCGTGCGGAACAGTTCTAAGAATTAAGGATGAGAGTTTCAGAAATACGTGATGATTATTTAAATAGCCTCAGTAGATGCTTCTTTTTGGAGCACTGATGAACAATTAGCTGTTGACTGCTTTTTTAATTCTCTTCTGTCTTGTTGCTGTACAAGCCACTGAGAAAGTATGCTTCTGCCTGTGAGCATGACTCTATTTCTTTGAATCAGTTCTTTCCTTAAGGGTCTCAAGAGAATGGGAAAAACTGTGTCAACAACAAGCTGTCACATCACTCCATTGTTAAGGTTGGCTGACTAAGTTTCCAAAGGAGTAGGGAAGTGTCCTGCTTTTTGTGTTACTTTGCACATACACATTGTGCCAGTCTGAAGAAACAGAGGTTAACATCAAAACTTAAAGGTTGCATCCCTATCCCAGCTGCCTAAAGCTAACAATGACAGTGGTTTTGGGATTCTTCCTTCCTGTGGTATCTTCATGTTATATCTAACATGTGATGATGCCATTTAGCTCCACTGTGGATGCTGTTTATGTTTTCAGACTACTTGTAATAGCATGGAAAGTTCTGCTAGTTTTTCTATTGCATTGCAAGTTTATTGTTTGGTTGGTTGTTTTTTTTCTCTAAGGCTAAAAGAAGTTTTGTGACGGTGTTCACAGGGGTTTTCAGATGAGGGAAGAGATCAGAATTTGACTCCATATTTCAGAAGGCTTGATTTATTATTTTATGATATATATTACATTAAAACTATAATAAAAGAATAGTAGAAAAGGTTTCATCTCAGAAGGCTAGCTAAGCTAAGAATAGAAAAGAATGATTAACAAAGGTCTGTGGCTTGGACAGAGAGAGAGCCAGCTCTGCCATGATTGGCCATTAATTCCAAACATCCACGAGACCAATCACGGATCCACCTGTTGCATTCCACAGCAGCAGATAACAATTGTTTACATTTTGTTTCTGAGGCCTCTCAGCCTCTCAGAAGGAAAAAATCCTAAGGAAGGATTTTTAATGAAAAGATGACTGCAACAAAGTTTAACTTCTTGGATTCAGGCTTTGATTAAAAACTGGGGTTGGGAACTTAATTTGTTTTTCTGGTTTATTTCTGGGCTTCTTATGTTGGATTTCTGCAATGAGCGTAATGTAAGAGCAGAAAGCTTAAGGCTGGTGCAGTAGTTGATAGTCTGCATTGATCTTTGTCATAAAAGTGAAAAGAAAGACACCAGCTTTATGATGTATTGCATTGGCCCTTTTTGGTATTGGCGCTTGACGCACCCATACAGAATACTCAAGTGGTATTTTTTCCTCTTTTATCTTTTTTACTGATCTGTTCACAGGATGGATTTGAAGTGTTCCCATCAGTTCTTTAAAGCACCAAGTAAAATATTTGAATGGCCTGCATTTTAGAGGATAGCCTTGTTCCATGGCAGAGGGCTTAGTTGAGGATGGATTTTTCCATCAGAGAACTCAGTAGAACTATTTGAATATGGAGAATTCAGCATGTAAATATTGACACATGCATGTTTAGGACCTAAATTTTGTTTTAGGCAGTCAGCATGCTGTTTGTGTATATAAGCAAAGGAAAAGAGGTATATTATAGCAGGGTGGTAGAATTCTGCTGAGAATGTTTTTCCATCTTGTGCTTCTGAAATAGTGATGGAGTTCTGATGCTGCTGTGCATTATACTACAGTGTTTTTGGTTTTATTGGCTTAAAAACATCCACTTAATCTAAGCATGACAGGCTTTTAGAAGCATCAGCACTCAGGCCATTAAAACCAACATACTTTTCCAAAACCGCTTTTCGATAAAACCAGAATCCTATTTTGTTTTTGACAGATGAATGATGGACCTTTGTGCAAATGCAGTGCTAAAGCCCGGCGAACAGGAATCAGACATGGCATTTATCCTGGTGAAGAGGTATTAGTAATTCTAAGGATTGCAATTATGAATACAAACTTGCAGCTGTATACTCCTGCTTGGGTTGATTTGAGGGGGTTTTCCCATGATTTATGGGCTGAGTGAAAAAAACCTCTTGTGCAACCTTAAATCACTTAGTTGCACTACCTCATATTTAAAATGCAATACTGGTAATGAAATCCGCCTGGAAACTATAGAAAACTTTTGCCTGTGTTTGTTTAGCTTTAGGATTGTTTGGGTTTTTTTTTTAAGTTTCTAAAACATGATTGTGTTAATAGAACTTGTGATCAAAGATCTGCTATCTTCAAGTGGATAATTGTGTTGCGAAGGGCCCACTTTGTGAAGTGATTGCTTTAAAAGAAAATAAATAATAATTCTGCTGCTGAAAGAAGCAGGAGGCTTGTCAGGAAGCATTCTTGCCTTAGCATGTAGGCTTTTCTGCCTATCTTTGTACTTTCTCTTGAAAAATTTTATTTTTCAGTTGGCCTTCTTACGTATATTTACTGAAACAATTTTTTGTCTGCAGTTAAGGAGTTAGGAACATTTCTGTGAATTATTTGAGTTCAGAAAATTCACTTTGGTCTGAAGCTTACTATAAATTTCTCCAGTTCAGGATCTATTCCTCCCCATGTTGCATCTAGGGTTCTTGCTGAAAAGGAACAAAATTTAGGAGGCGAAAACTAGTATATATAAAACTTGCTGCATGAAGGCAGCTGCTCCCTGGAACAATGCCATCTGAGAATCCGAGGTTTCACAAAATCTTCTTGGATATAACGCTTTTCACAGTGTCCAGTAGGTGGAACTGCCTACTTTTGAACTAGCTTGTTTGCAGCTGCCTTGTTGAAGCTTATTTGTGAGAAGCTTATTTTGGGGCTGAAGAACCACCTTCCTTAGTGCCAGAGCAGCATAGTGGTGTAGCTGTCTTGCCATCACCACAGGTCAGCTTTTGTCCTGCAGTTCAGAAGAGTACCCTGCTCACTGCAGTGGTTTTATTCTTTTTCCCAGTGTATTCCAAACAGGCTGGTGGCAGCCTCTGAACCACAAGTTGTATGTAGGGCATATGAAAAAGTGATTTTGTCTGACTGTTGAGGGGTTTAGGTCTTTACACAGGACTGCTTCAGAACAAGCTGGAAGGAACCATGAAATCACAGGTGTCTGGCTGCCTTTGGATCTCAAAGTCAAGCATTACAGCCTGGGAGATAAGAGTGGTATTACCAGAGCGACCTCTGTGATGCTAGACTAATCCCTTCTCTTCAGGCCTCAGATTTCCCCCAAGCAAATGAGCTGATACCTGTCTATCTTGATGATGTACTTTGAGATCTTCTCATGTGATGTCCAGGCTCCTCTTTGTGAGCTTTTAAAATATGTTTCCTGAAAAAGATTTATATAGGAGGGGAAATCAGTCTGGAACAGCTAACTGTTCTGTGTAAGAGAGATGGAGAGTTAAATGAAAAAAAAAAAGTCCCTTTTTTGCTTTTGAATAGCTTTAAAAATATTTCTTAATGTGAAAATGGAGATAAGGCCACACTTTCCTCCTTCCCAGAATGCTTAATTATGACTACCTGCTTTTATTTAATTTTTCCTAATGCATATTTCATGCTTATTAGAAATGCTTTATTCTCTCTTTTAATCGAAATTTGCCTTGACTCTACACATAATTCTACTTATCTCTTTCTTTAAGCCCATTAAACCATGTCGTCCCATGACCAACAATGCTGGAAGACTATACCACTACCGAATTACTGTGTCACCTCCCACAAATTTCTTAGTAAGTACTTTATAAATAATTCAAACTAGGACTTTGATTTTGTTTTCTGTGACAAAAGTCATAGTGCTTCTTGCTTACTCCCTGGTGGTTTTGTTTGCTTTTTTAAGACAGACAGACCTACTGTTATTGAGTATGATGACCATGAATATATCTTTGAAGGGTTCTCCATGTTTGCACATGCCCCGCTGACAAACGTAAGTATGGCCATTGCTACATACTTTAAGTTTCATACAGGGGATTTCTTTAGAAGGTGCTCATTCTGCCCTGAAGCAAAACATCTCTCTAACAACAATACATGTATCTTACCAGCACTGGGCATAGGGGAAAGATATTTGTACTAATGAATCTCAGGTTTTGTCTTGACTGATTGTGATCGGCAGTGTCTTTGAACTGTGACTGAAGCTGTGACGTGAATAGAAGAAATATTTTTATGTGTTTCATGGTTTGGAAGTGAATTAAACCATGGAAGAACTTTCCAAGACTGCTAATTGAATTTAAATTGACTGAGTGGGTTTATTAAGTTGGCAAAGTTTAAAAAATAGCGATAGCAACAAAAAAAGATTTTCCTTTTAACTGACAAAAGAAATTTTCAGAGATCCCCTCTAAAGGGTTTTCTCTCTTAAAACTTACTGAGATGTATCCAATACTTTGTAACAGCTGTTCAGCTTCTTCAGGATCTAGCAAGTTACAATTTTTCGTAAAAGTTGTAGATACGTTGTACAGGTTTTTAATTTTGTCTTTTGAAAGCACATGTAACAAGAAAATTGGTACCCAACTGCCTTGCTTTCCAGTAGAAGCTGAGTTAGCCAAACATGAATGGAAAATATGCAGATTCTTAATTTCAGTACACTTGAAGATTTTTTTGTTATCTTGGTAATTTCAAGATTTTCTCAAAAAGTTCAGTGTGTGTTAGTTTCTATGGTTTTTATACCTATTACTAGCTACCTCACCAGTGCCACAACTCAGTGAATGGCTATCAGCACAGGATGGAACATACATAATGGATATGATAACCCTTCACTTCTGGTAGTCAGGGGAAGGGAGTCTTGTTCAGAAGTCAGTGAGAGAGTGGAGTTTAGCCTCTGGCATGGCAATGGGAAGCACTGCTACCCAGGATCATTAACTCAGCCTCGGGGTTCAAGGCAAATTTATCTCAAGGCTTTATGTTTTCACTTTGCAAATGAGCGAAAAGGAGAAGTTTTGTTTTACTCACATTAAATAATAAGGAGGTCCCCTTATCTTTAAAATTTTTGTGCCTGCTGTATGACAGGAAGGCAGAGAGTTATGGAAATCTTCAATATACAGGCAACAAGGAAAACTTCTTTGATATGAGTAGTTGGTGAAGCTGTTAAGCTTACTGTAAAATGCATGTTTACATGCATTTCCAGATAGGGGAAGTGATCAGCTACAAATGATTCTTTTTGACAGAGTTGAATACAAAGCCACGCTGTGGTGCCAATTCCTGTTAATAACAGATATAAAGCCCTTTGGAAGGAATCCCTTGATGTCATGAGATGATTTTGGCATACAACATAAAACCTGCTCTTTGAGGGACACTTCGGAACATATTTGGTAAAATGGAGCAAAAGGTAGTAAAAATAGAGATCTGAACACCAACATCAGTATCTGTAGTATGTAATCTTAAGTTTGCATAATTAGGGTTATTGCTGAATTTGTACTGTTATTATTGAGTAATAATTGAGCAGCTCAAGTATTAGGGAAAAGGGTTAGTACAGTTGTAGAAAAAATTATTTTTATATTTAAATACCAAACCAATTTTACAGTACCAACCATGTGCTCCTTTAATGTGTATTTGCTTGTGTACATGGAACTCCAGTTCAAGGAGATCTTAGTTGTGGTCACTTCTCTAAAGTATTCAGCTTCTAGTTTAAATTATGTGTTAGGAAGTAAGTAAACAATCTATCTCTGTTTTTTTTAAAGCCTCACTGATTTAAATGTGACAGGTTTTCATCTGCTCAGATTCTAAATGGTATATTTAGCTTCCAAGGTTTTGGGAGGGTTTTGTATTCACATTTAATACCGTATCAAATTGTAAGAAATGCAGTTTTGTTTGGTGCAGCTTTGTAATTTATCAATCTATCAATAGATTTTTGTAGATATCAATAGATTTTTGTAGACAAAATAGTCTAATGTTTGACATTGAGCTGTAAGAAGATGCAAGCAGAATATTGCACTTAAGCTATGTACATTTATTTCATTGCAACCCCAGCACTGTTCAGATATTTATTTGTGTGCTTATAAATGTAAAATAACCTTGGGTTGCTTCACTTTCACAGATCATGGAATTGTTCTAACATTCTTTCATACCTTTGAGGCCAGTGAGTAGTAAAATTTGGTAAGAGCAGTAGATATGTAAGGGAAAATTAGGCATTTTTGTAGTCTTTTATGAATTTAGCTTTTTTTCTCAGAAAATCCTATTAAAAAAATGAAACACCTTCAGCAAATTATGGACTGTAAGAAGGTGAAAAAAGGAATTAAATGTTTGTCTTGCTAGCTAGTCAGATGAAGTTGAGAATATTTATGGCATGAATTTAGTATAAAACTGCAATTTATTCCTAAGCTATCGCATTTGACTTAAAACTGCATTTTAAGACAGTACAGCTGACACAATTGGCAGTGTGCTAAAAACATCTTGCTTTCAGATCACTCTATCAATCTGACATGATGTGTCACAGACAAATTCACTTGCAAATATCCAGTTGAGGGAAAATAGAGGTTTACAGGCATACTTTTTCTCCCAAAGAAAATTTCATCTCCAGTAGATGGCATTATTTAACTTTCTTTCACCATCCCTCCTGTCAGCACTGTGTTTTATTATTGAGGTGAAGGCTAGAGCTGGTACTCCCTTTACACATGCTTGTGTTCTTGTCTTTGCATGATCCCCCAAAGCAGCTGTTTTAGTAAGGGCCCTTTTCAGCAAACAGTAGTACCTTTGCATACAAAATTGTGTTAACAATACATTTGATGCTGTATAGTTTTTAATGCTGAAAATTTTCTCTTTTCTTCCAGATTCCTCTATGCAAAGTAATCAGGTTTAACATTGACTATACAATTCATTTCATTGAGGAGATGATGCCTGAGGTAAGATGGAAAATTAGTCTAAAAGTCAGAGTAGGTTATGAGTTGTTGATATGTTTCATGGATTAAACTCTTTAGTGTCCCACCTTGTGAGATCTTAAGAGACTGGCTCTGTTCTGAACAAGTGGCTGAAACAGAACTTGAATTTATAGGTACTAGCATAAATCCATCTACCTAGGCTATCATATATTAAAATCAAACAATAAGAAGTGCTTATATCATAGGTTCCTTTCATTTTAAGTTATATGCAATATCTGTAAATTGAAGTAGGCATTACCCTTGTCTTATATCTGACAAAAACAAGGCATGTGGAGGTACTTGTTTTCCAGGACCGCATAAGACAATGGCGGAGCTGAAACTTAATCAGGAGTTTGAAGCTCTGAAGATTGCTTATCAGTACTTAATATAAGCTGTTGCCAAAACAAATTTCCTGTGGCTACAAACAAAGCACATTGACTTCATAATCTGTTTGTGGTGGGGTTTTTTATTACTAATTAATGCCTGGTCAAGCCAGTTTGCAAAAGTAAATTGCTGCAGTGGAACAGTGTGTATAGGGTACAGAAGCACCTCTGCATATTAACTATGAAGATTGTATTTAATTTAGTCATATATATTTACATTTTTATTTCTAGTTTTCTCCTTTTCTATTGCTCAACAGCATCTAAATTTGTGCAACAGCCCTAAGATGCCTCAGAAAGAATAATGTGATCAAAGCAATTAATTTCTTGATAGTGAATGTACTATGTTGTCTGCAGATCTTGAACTGAAACAACAAATGGCCACCAAGCAAAATAGGGAAGTCACCATTTGGGAGGGCTTCTGGGTAAATGGCTCCAGCATTATTTGCAGACTATCTTTACTAATGGTTTTTGAAAGAGGTTGTGGTGTTGAGTTTGGAATTTACGGCCAATATCATACATGCACAATTTATATCAATCTGGCCTGATTCTGTTTGTTCAGGAAAGTTTCTATGTTTGTTTGCTGAAGGAGCCACTTCTTCACTTGATGCAAAGAATCTGGTTTTGGGGTTTTTTTCCCCATTTCATCTTTTTTCTTTTTCTTCTGTTGGCTCTTTAGGTCATAATCCTCAATTTGTGTTGTACTCATACTTGCTAGGGAAGTGATCGTGATACCACAGATTGTGATTTATGAACATTTATTATGAGCATGTGGGAAAAAGTGAACTATGAAAAAGAATATTTCTCAGAAATGTGTCATCTTCTTAGCTTGCTCAGGTGGAAGCGGTTTTAGTGCTTGGCAGATTATTGCAGATTCGTAATTTTTGCCTACACTGTTGATTTGGACATGGAGTGAAAAGGATTCAATACCATTCTTTCTTGACAATGCTTTCTGAGGAGACCACTGTGCTACATTAGAGTAGATGATCACAAATATATCAATACTGTTTACAGAACCCAGCATCTAGTGGTTGGCAGATGTGAAGACGCTGGTTTTTTTCATTGTGTTTTATTTAACTATATATGAATGGCATTATTTGTATTGCAGTATTATATATTTATAGTTTTATTCTGTTCTTTTGTTTCTCCAGAATTTTTGTGTGAGAGGCCTTGAACTGTTCTCTTCATATCTATTCAAAGATATTTTGGAATTGTATGACTGGAATCTTAAAGGTAGTGTTCTCTTTGAGGGGGTCCTCAAAATAGCAATGTATCTGCTGTTTTCTATGAGAGGGACAAACTTCAGCTATTCTTCAAGAAGATGAAATTAGGGTTCAATAGTGTGAGCTGTTGCAATGAAAATGCACAAACTTGGCACTGTAGTCTCACAAATAAACTGAATTGATCCAAAACTTTTATATTTAATCAAACAGTGAATATTACTGCATGTTTAATATTGCACAGTATCATGTGCATGGCATTTTGAAAGTCAAGGTGTCAGGTATTCTCTTATTTTACAAGGTAACAAGTTGCTCATACAGTATTTTTCTGCTGTCAACTCAGAAAGCAGTGTCATACAGACAACTGTGGAGAGTTAAGGTTATCATTATAGCTGAATGTTTGTGTCTTTTGACAAGATGAAAATGCTTCTTTCTGCAAAGACCGCAACAAAGGAGAATGGTCTAAAAGAGAAATGAGAGCATTAGAGGAATTGCATTTCAGTATCTGTAGGGTGTCTTGACTTTGTCTGTGGAGTTGCACTCTGCACTTTATGTAGTTAAGCAGAGGAGCACACAGGTTTAATAGATTTTGTGCAGCCTTTGGTTTGATACTAAATATATATACTAAATATATTCTAATATCAGTATTGTCTCTCCTGTCACTGCTTCGGATTGTTCTTTTTTTTTTTAACACCAGGTACTTACAGGTTTAGTTTTTATTTTCTTGCAAAGCTTTATATAATGAAAAGGAAAGTAAAAAAAAAAACCTCATAAAACAGTACTGTGGAAATTTACATGTTCTCTTTGTTATGGTGAACAAAAACCACCCCACTAATTGGGAGGAGATAAACTTGTGCTTGTACCTGTAAGACTTAAGTGTAATAATTAATTTATTATATAAACCAATCTTTTTCTATTACTGTTTTATTTAAAAGTAATGGGTTTTTTGTTAGGTTCTTATTATTTTTAAATTATTTAGATTTCTTTTAAATTGTGTGAAAGCTTTCACTACAAGTTGTTTCGTTGTTTCTCTGGTTTTTTTTGTTACTTTTTGGATTGAAACTTAAGCCCTATCAAATGTAATCACCATTCATTGATTTTTATCTGCAGCAAAGTTGCCTCTGTTCTCCTTTTGCAAATACATTGCTGTTCATAAATTTTCTGTATTTTTTTCGTATTTAAGGTCCTTCACTTGAAAATGATTCTATTTCCTGTCCCAGATACCACTTCATGCCGCGGTTTGTGAGATTTCTCCCAGGTAATGTTTGTATTATATAGCTTTATACAAATTAGATCTAAAAATCTTATAAAAAAACCAAAACAGAAATGAACCCTATCCCCCAGAAGAAAAACCTCCACAAAAAAGCCTTTATTGCAAGTCAAATAGTTCAGTCAGTGCAGAGATCTGGTGCTTCTGCCTGAAGTCTTTAATGCTTGATGGCAGTGTGGATGGTTTACTCAGAACTGGGATTCAGATGGGCAGGCTAAGTCTTGCTTACAGCTTTTGTGTCTGTAGTCATTTTAGGCAGTGCTGGGTCCTCCTTTGGCATGCTCTGTGATGGAGCTATGACATTTGAGGAGTGCTGTTACCTAATTTTGCACATTTCATGTGGCCCCAGCTCTTCAGGGTACCATGCGGTTAGATCACAGTTCTTGATGTGCAAGGGTCAGCATCAATGGCACCCCCAAGCATGTTTTTCTGATAGTTTCGTTATCCTAATGCAAGCTTAGACCTTGTAGCAAATAGTGAAAGACAAAAGCTACCATTCCTATGCAGTTCAACCCTGGCCTGCCAGCAGAGGACAAGATTCCATGTGGAGCATTGCGCTCATTTTGAGTGGATAGCTTACATAGGCATTTAACGTGTCCTAAGACACCAGGACAGACTTTCAGTTGATGTAAATGTCATGGCTCCATTGAAAATGTCCTGCTGAGATCCTGCCAGTGATGGCTCCAGGAGGGTATTGTTGACAGAAGGATGTGTTTCAGGTGTGGGATTTAGGGTGCAGATGAAATAAGGAACAACCTTCATCAAGAGGGCTGTGACCTGGAGGTGCTTTCTGGTCTGGGCTTTGAAATTTTATTGGGATATTAATTATAGCTGGTGCAAAATGAATTTTGGCTTGTTGCTGTAGAGAGTACTGATGGCTAGATGACTATTTCTAATTGTTGTTCCTTCCTGGATACACAGTACTCAATCAGAAGCAGAGCTCTGAGGCTTGCTAGCAAACATTGATTTGGTTTTGCTGAAGCAATTTACAAAATAAGCTATCAAGCCACATGTGGCTGATTAACTTGACCTCATCACAAAATGAGAACAAGTTTGTCCTGCCTAGTTTGTGTAGCTTGAGGGTGCTTTCCTGTTCAGGGTTTTAATATTCTGATTTATTTTTTTTTTAAATTTTAGATTAGAAGTTAGCTCTTTCTGTGCTGTTGGGTTGTTTACTGATAGGGAGAGATAAGTCTCTGTAATATGTATTCCTGTGTATGTGTGCTGCTTCTTCTTTAAGGTACCCAGCCTTCTAACTCTTTTTAAAAATGTCTTTTTTCTGATATTCCTGGATATGTAGTTGCCTTTTAGCATCTTTTTGACAGGTTTTTTTTTTAATCAAGCTTTCATTTTTTTATTGATTATTTTTTGAAGTATCCTTGAAGATTTTTAATTTTCAGAGAGTGGAAATCTATTTCCTTCAGGTGTGTTTGCAGAACACTTCTTAAGTCTAATCAAAGAAGATTTGGTGCATCAGATCTCCACACATCCATCAGCTCTCTCTTTAAAGATAGGAATGAATTGCTGATTTCCCATCCCTTCTACTTTTTCTTTCTTACTTTCCTAACATTGTCTAAATATAATGAGGTTTGGGATGTCAGGTTTTCTGTGTGGATTTTCTTAGACACAGGCCTTGGAGTAGCTCTGACCTAGTCATATCCAGTTTACTGAGATGCACAGCATGCAGAACAGTATTCATTTTCATAGGATTTTATGATGATAAATATATTCAGAGAAAAAAAGCCTAGGAAAAACACATTTGAGGTCCCAAGTACTGCATATTCTGATTTAGAAAGAGTCTCTGACTTTGGCACAGCCATCTGTAGCAACCTGTACGTAATCTTCCATGGGTGAGGATACACTTACATTTTAGTGGTTGGTGGGTGGGACCTACCTCTTGCATAAGAGTATAATCCAGTTGTTGACAGAGAGCAGTCTTGTAAGTGGAGTCCCCCTTTAATTTGAAGGAAAACTGTGCACATTCAAAAATCTGTCCCTGTAGCTATTTAGAAGTATTTTCTATTTTCAGTGAAGTTTGGGGTGTATTTTCCCCACTTAAGATTCCATCTTGGAGTTTGGCTGAGTTAGCTGTTCTGAGAGGCCAAGTTACACCATTGCTTGTCATCATTTCTGTGCAGTAGTGCTGTACTCCCAGCAGAAGTAAGAGAAGGGCTTGGTTCCTCACATACCTTGTAGAGGACATCATCTTACACAGTGCTGCTGTTGTGCAGCAGCTCTGCAAGGCTTTTCCATCATGCCTGGGATCACACTCCTTGTGCTGTGGTGTCATCCCCCATATTGCTCTAAGGTTTTACTCCTGGTTTGTCACCGTTTCTCTTTTGTGGGTGTAGTGATAGAGCGAATATACTCAGTGGCTGGACTCTATTGTGTCTGCTCCTTGAGGGAGGGAAATCAACATTTGTGTTCTGTGGGGCTGAAATGCAAAGATTCTTTATAGCTGCAAATTAGCCCTGTTATTAAAGGAGAGAATTAGAGAGATGTATGTCAAAATTAAAGCATTGTGAGAACATGCAGTGACTTTTTACTGACATGAACAGACTTAGTGAATTTGAATAGTCAGTGTTCTGAGTGATCACTGAGTGGTGATTTGTCAGAACCATCACTCACCTTCCCTGTTTGCATATTCACATCTATACCTGGCTACCTGAAGCCAGGCAGATTATGGTGTCTTCTTTTATTACAAGCAGCCTGTGCTGTGCATTTTTCCTGGGGACTCAGAGGTATTAAGTAATTTTCACATGCCCTTGATTCATTTAGTGACAGAAGACAGCATGAGGCTCTTTAGTCTTCATTACTGCAGTTATGGCATGTAAGGACTACAGATGAGTTTAAAGTGCAGGGATAGCTTACTACATTCATCCAGAAGTATCCTGTAAAATTTTGAGTGTACTTAAAAAAAGCTGCCTAACACCTAAAGGCTTTTTAACTGCTTTTGTGAAAAGAATGATAAAATTGTGAAAAGGAAGGTATAACTGGACAGCATATCTGATTGTTCTGCTTTCTCATTTTAAAGTTTATTCAGGCAAGTTAGGAACTTCAAGTTTACAGTACGATGGAACTGTTACTCTTGCCACCATTACTGTAACTGCTTTAGTTTAGCAATTATGTTTGTGTGTGAGCAGTATTCATCAATAAAACATTTGCCTTCATATTTGTCAAATCATATAAGCATTTTGCATTTTATTTTGTTCATACAAATACTTTGTGTTCTGCATATTTTCTCTTATGCTCATGCTTTAGGAACGAATCTCTAAAATGTGTTTTTTTATTTCTGGTTTTCAGATGGAGGAAAAGAAGTACTCTCAATGCATCAGATTCTTCTCTACTTGTTACGATGCAGTAAAGCTCTGGTGCCTGAAGAGGAGATTGCTAACATGCTTCAGTGGGAAGAACTGGAATGGCAGAAATATGCAGAAGAATGCAAAGGGATGATCGTTACCAGCCCTGGCATGGTAGAACAAATAAATAATTATTTGGTTTTTTGAACAATCCAGTGACATGTACATGTCTTCTTTCAGAGAGTTTGTTACAGGCTAAAATAGAACAGGAAAAGGTGACTAGTGGCAGTTGCAGATTGCAATAGGAACAGTTTATTGACTGGTTCTAACCCTGAATTGTCCCCTCTGCTGCTGTACTAAAGGGTGTATGTTCAGATGGGCACTGTTTCAATGTACACATTTAAAGGAAGAGCTATATTTTATGTGTGTAAAACTTTCCTGTTTTCTCAGACATTCTTTATGTGCATGATCTCATTCTCTTTTCTCAGACACAGCACCAGAGAAATAGTAACTATTTGCTATTTACTTTCCTCTTCCTCTTTTGACCCCCTATTGACAGCTCTGTTTAATGTGTGCTATCCAAACACTGGCTTGAATATGGAAAAGGTGTTTTCTGCCCATGTAGTTTTTTCCACGTTGTTTCTGTGCTGCTCTCACTCAAACTGAGGAATTTTGTGTACGTTAATTAATGCATGCAATAATTTTTAGTACCTAGTTTGAAACCCCTGTGGCCTTATTATTTTTGGAACAATTGGTATTTTAAAGCACTTGTTTTCTGCACATAGCTCCTTTGAACTCCGGTGTGTATGTGAATTCAGCCCATTATTCTTTTAAGAAATGTGGGTCACAAGAATAGATGAATGTCCACTAAAAACTGCAGGATTGTATTTGTATAGTTTGCAAAAGAGTATCTTAGAGGCATATTTTGGACCTAATATTTGAGACCGACATGCATCTTTGTCAGTAGTAATACCTTTCTTTTCCTGACTTCATTTTCCTCCTTTGCTCATAGCACAAATTCTTAGTTTCTGAAGAAGAAGTGTAACTTGGTACCATGCCCAAGAAGGAATCTAATTTTTTTTTACTGAAAAACCCGTCCCCAAACTGCAGTCAGGGTGACATACTAAATAAATTTTTCCAGTTCACATTTTTAAGTATGGCAGCATAACATTAGTAAACTACTTAATAAGCTAATAATAACTTGGGTCAGATAATTTTCTCCTTGATTTCATTCTGAGTGAAGTAAAACTTTTACAACAACAAGAAAATTAGGCTGTTTCTGGAAACATGAAATACAAAAATACGTGTGAACCCTTGCTATGGAAAATTCTGCCTCAGCTGCTTAAAATGGTTGCTATACCAGAATCCCATAATAGAAGTTGTTAGAAAACCTCAACAGCCTTAACTTGCCTATGGTTTCTGTGCTACAAGGTACAAGCCTGTCCACAATTGTCAGTGTCTGAATGCTATGCACTGACATAACTTCAGTTATTTTGCTGAAGATATGCTGATTTCAGCTAGCTGAAAACTCCCTTTTTTGTTTAGCATGGAGGAAGGCATATGCGTTCCTTGCTTGTGTCACGGAACTCTAAGTGTCTGTGTGTATGAAGCAGTGTGATTTGTGAGCTGTGGCGTTAATTCTGAGATTCTGTGTGATTTTCTACTGGCAAATCTTGCATTCTACAAGGCAGCATCTTTAGAGACGTGTGGACATCAAAATGTGTAAGCATAAAAGAAATCTGTAGTGCTTTGAAATGTCATGTTATAATGGCATCATTAGAACGTGTCTTTTCTCTCAAGATTGTCTTCTTAGTTTGGGGATTTTTCCTGTACATTGCAGCATACTGGACTGATTATGAATGTAAGTGAAAAACAGAGTATGAATCTATTACCTATGCATTTTACAGCATTAGAAGATAAAACACTTCTGTTGGAGAGACAATATGAAACTGTTTCAGAAAATTACAGCTCTTCAATTCAATTACATCCACTTGAAACAACAACGTAAAAACACTGAATTTTGTTTTGTTGCACAGCATTTCTTCAGAAATAATAATTCCTCTTGTGATCAAATCTAGGTTTTATGTATGTGTTTTATTTTCTTTTCAGTGTGAGGTGTATATATGTGCAATGTGGAGAAGGGAAACAACTTATAATAGGATATGAATCCCACTTAAACAACTAACAGTATTTCAGCATTATTTAAAATTATTTTGCTTATTTATGGTGTTTCATTAGTTCAATGAAACTTTGTGTTGGAATAGACTTAGAAGTTCACAAATTTTAGTCATCTTTCATACTTCACTCTTCCTAAAATATTGCTGGTTTTCTCACTACTATGTAGATATATGTATATATTAATATACTTCTGTACTGCATCTGCATGCTATTTCATGTTTTGTTCTAATGTCAGCAGAGCCTTGATTGATGAGATTTGGAGTAGGAAACAAAAATAACAGGCCTCTATTCTGTTAGAATTTCTTTGGTTTTGATGTGACTTTAAAGGCAAGGTTGTGATTATTGGATAGTCTATCAAAGCACTTGTAAAAGAGCACAGGGATAAAGCTCTGGAAGAATAACATCTAATTTGCTTGCATCCTGTCTGCTGGTGTGCAATTTATACTCGATGTTTCTGTACATTGATGTTTGTTCATTTAACCTTCAGAAAGGGCACAGGAGAGAAGGCTGGTGTTCATGATGAAATAAAAAAGCATAACCCAGCTACACCCCTCTCATAGCTGTCAGTGAGGGAGCAGTTGTGATTAGGTCTTGGAGAAGTTCTTTTGTCCTCGTTGCTGTCAGCTCTCTGTGAACAGCTGTGTAACTGATTGACAACTGCAAGGAACTGTCATGGAAATGAAGAGGAATCTGGTTTTGAGTAGTTCTGAGGTCACACATTTAACACAGACCCTGCTACATGCATAGTGAAAGATGTCCTTTTTGCACTTATGAGTATTTCATTGCCTCTGTTGAAGTATCTAAATTGTATCTGTATTTTTTTAATTACATTGAGTATAATTGGTATGTTGAGTACAATTATTGTTTAATATTCTGTTAATTATATTTTGCTGACCTGGTTCTCAAAGGAGTGGTGTATCAAGGCTGCTTTTTTAAGGGGTACAGAGATGGGAGAATTTCCTCAATTTAATATTAAGAGTAGGGAGAACCAACAAACAACTTATGAGGAGACAAAAACTTCTCAAGCTGGTTTTGTGCAATCTTCAAAAAAATGAAAAACAACCCTCTAAAAATAAACTTAAACTAATCCTTAAAAATCAGGACTTATAAGCTCTTGTCTAGGGGACAACATTCTGTCTGGTACAAATCTTGCCCATTATTTTCTTTTGGGCTTTTTTTGTTCTAATCCTTTTTTATAAGAAATGCTGTGGGGAAGACCTTTATTCTCTTCTCCTCTTCTCTTTTCTTTTTTTTTTTTTGTGAAACCATCAGCTTTAACTAACTAATTCAAGTAAATTAACTATTAACTAATATAAATATCTTTTTTCCTCTGTTTTTTTTTTTTTTTGGCTGGGGAGATGTAACTTTATGTTCAGTCATCTTGTCTAAAGGGACGCTGATAAGCATTTTCCCTTGGAAAATATTTCTTCATCTTAAAGCCAAGCATTTAAGTAAGTTTGGTTTTTTTTAGAATAGGTTGAACTGTTGCCATATATAGAATTGACTTTGCTTTTCCGTGCGGAAAATGATTCCTGTGAACAGTTTTACCAAGGTGGTTTGGAGGGTAAAAGCTTTGTTCTTGACACAGTTCTTATTGTTTTGTGAAGAGAATGGTGAGAGCTGTTTCTGTAACACTGAAACTCATCTTTGAGCGCATCTTTACAGTGCTAAATGAGACGTTCTGAGATGCAGGTAACTAGAAGTAAGGTGCTTTTTCTGAAACCTAAGACAAGCAAAATATATTGGCCTCATCCAGCTGATTGCAAAGCGGGGAGAAAGCAGGCACATTACAAAGCAGCTTGACAGGTAATGGAGAAGTTGTTTACTTGGAGACAAACTGTGCACCTTCAGCTGAGTTTTTAAATATGCTGGGTAAGTGATCAAAAGCTCTGTGAGCAGCATGTCTGCCACAGTGACGAGCAATTACTTACTCTCTGCCTTCAGAGAGCTGAAGCAGAAGTTGCCTTCTTTTGCACTGTCCTTTTTAACAATGAAAAGAACTTCTGTTTTGAACTGTTAAAAGGGCAAAAGTCTCCTCATTATACAAGACTATATTCCTCCTTGTACACATCAGCCTAGGAGCCTTTTCTGAGAGTAGTATGACAGATTTTTGTTGATACTGTTTAAATCAGTGTGATTGAATGGATCTGATAATGCCTTTATTTGCTTTGGGAAATCATGAACTAAAATTAGAGAGGTAAACTGATCTTAGCAAACTGCTCAGGCATGTGGGTTTTTGGATGCCAGAATGCTAATCCTAATTTTTATTTCTGGTGTGATGCTTGACCAGAGAAAGTTGTTTTAAGTTCTTGGAAATAGTAAATTTCCGGATGTTTAAAGTTAAAAGGCCTTTTTTGGTTCTTTTTCTTTGAGTGTTAGGTCAATTAACTTTGTTTCAATTATTGTTGTTGACAAATGTTTATAATAGTATTAATGATTAGTTTAATGTGCATTTTACCAAGTTTGGAATGTTGTTGCTTCATGTTTTCTGGATAGTGTGGGCTTGAGGCAGTAAATTTTCCATGGAGCTGCTGTCAATTTAGTTGTATTTTGTTTTTTTTTCTCCTAGAAGCCCAGCTCAGTTCGTATTGATCAACTAGACCGCGAACAATTCAATCCTGATGTAATTACTTTCCCTATTATTGTACACTTTGGGATACGACCTGCTCAACTCAGTTATGCTGGAGATCCTCAGTAAGATGCTTTTCTTTCTTTCTTTTGTTCAGGAACTCATTACTGTTGTCATTTGTGCCTTAAATAGGGCTTGGTTATGTGCTTAGTTGAGTCCAGTATAAAGCTTGGCACTTATGATATCAGACACAAGCTCCTGCAAGTTAGAAAATACGAGGAGTAACTTTCTCTCTGGAATACTTCAGGATCTGCTGAATAATCATGCATGCATGTGTGGTATGAAACTTTTTAACCTGACAACAGCTCTTCTGGGTCCAGCAAAAGGTGGTTCCTCAAGCTCGATGTTATTTCTCTGGGAGGCCAGTGGTGGGTTTTCAGAGACAGGATAGTGTAACAGGAAGGCAGAGAAGCAAAAGTAGTTACCCAAGCTTCCTAATGTCTGTAGCATATAGATTTATGAGCTAGAGGATGTATTTCGGTAATTTTGTTAAACAGCCCTGAATGGATGTTTTAAAATTTCTCAAATCACTGTTTGAGTCTTATGCTACTGACAGGGACAAGATTTCAGGTAATGACTTCACCAGTACTGCTGTGTATCATATGCAAAAGTAATGAT
The DNA here is from genome assembly GCF_037042795.1 of Molothrus aeneus. Lineage (NCBI taxonomy): Eukaryota > Metazoa > Chordata > Aves > Passeriformes > Icteridae > Molothrus > Molothrus aeneus. Next base: position 72,003,748 of record NC_089646.1, read on the forward strand.
TTTTATTTCAGAGCTGCTGCTTGATTATTTAATTAGATGTTCTTCAGGTCTCACATCTAATAAGGAATAATATAACCATTTCTGTTTGATTACTTCATGATGTTTGTTTCTTGCATACTGCTATATCCTACTTAATCATCTCTTTCTGTGCTTTGAAGGATCATGTCTACATAGTGTTTCCTAGCTTGGAAGCTCTTGGAAGCTCTTTTCTGTGCTTTTTATATCCTGTTAGAGTTTGGGAGGAATGTAGAGAAGGAGTGGAGAGGGAATCAGGACTTCAGGCAGACCAAGAAATATTGTTTCACTGTGGATTGATGAAGGGACGCAAAAGTGATGATTGGATTTTGTTCCTAGTTCTTTTCTTAACCTCTGACTATTTCAGGGAATTCTTCCAGTGATTGGGACATCTGCTTTCTGCATTATGACAGTATAAAGCCTGTCTCTGGTGTATGTGTAGTTAAGGTTGTCTTTTTCCTCAATGCAGTAGTTTAAAAATGGTATTTCCCAATTAAGTACTCCCACTAATGAGTGAACCACAACCCACTCCCTTCCCCTTCCACTGAGAGACACAAAAAAACAGAGATCACAGGTTGAGAGAAGAATGATTTACTGGAAACAGCAATGAGGCAAGGAAATAAACAGTTAACAGCAACAATACTAAAAACAAAAATGTAAGAAAGAGAGGATGATTTATGTGCAAAATGCTCAACAGATCTGCAGTTTTGAGGCCCAAACACTCATGTGCATGTATGACAGTTATATTGTTTTGCAACTGCTTGATGAGGATTTTAAATCCAACATGGCAGGAAGTAGGAATATTGAGTGCTAATCCAGATAATAAAATGGGGTTTTTTTGGCTTTGATCATCACTTTTATTTTTAAAAATATATCTCTTTTATCTTTTTGTTTTCTTGTCCATAAAAAGGAAATAATTTGACCCAAAAATATAAAAATTACCTCTACTTTGATGCTGAGTTTATTACTAACTGTAAAGTTCTAGTATTTTCATTGAAAATAGTATAAAGAGACAAAAATTATTCTTTCCACACATATTTTTTTTCTTTAAAATTTAGTCATGGGTTTGGTTTTTGTTTTGGGTTTTAACCTTGGAGCTGCTTACAGAACATAGGTATGTTTTATTTTATCAAAGCAACAAAGCATTTTTTGTGAAAGACCTCTGTGGTGCTGTCATAAATGTCAGGCTTAACTTTGGTGTATGTGCACCCAGAAGAGATTTTCCTCTAATGTGTCTTTTCTTTGTGGTGTTCTAATACAGAATTTTTTGTAATGGTAGTATGTTTATTAATTCTCAAACTTAATTGCAATAACAAAGCTTGTTTCACCCTTGTCAATACTTGCAGAAAAATGTGAATTGTAGATCACAGTTTCGGGCTCTTGGTTTTGGTTTGAAACTTCCTCAAGGCATTTGTTGTTTTTGTTTTGGTTGATTTGTTCATTAACTAATTTTTCTTTTTTTGGATGGTGATTTGTCAAAAATAGATGTGCTATTCTGCAGATTGCAAAAGTGTGGTGAATGGAGCATGAGAAAAATCTATGTATTGACCATTTCAGATGTATTTGTAGACTGAAAAAATATCAGTATCTCCAGAGGTAGAGAGTATACATTCAAGAATGCTGCAGAGAAATAGCTAGGGAAAAAATGCCAATAAGAAATTGTTTGTGTTTATGCCAAAAGATTTGTTTATGTGTCGGTGAATGTAGGATGCTGGGAAGATTATGAAATAGTAAAAGAGCTGCTGCTTCATTGACTGCTAAGCCACTAACATGAAAACTTCCTAATAAAACAACTGCTCTAAGTTGTTGCTGGGGAAGATTGTCTTTTATAATGTAAATACGTGTAAAAATTAACTTGGGTAAACTTCTTTCCTCTGGCCTCTAATTCCCTGCTTCCTATTCAAAGTCTGATTTATGGTTGTCCTGAATACAAGGACAACCTAAGGACACAGGGTCCTAAGGACAGGGTCCACATTTCCTAAGTGTAGGGGAATAGAATATAAGAAAATAAAGATAGTGTAGGAAGTAATCTTACCCCTAAGGAGTTGCAGTTGGGCCGATTATCAAAGATTAGGAAGAGGCCTAACTTTAACAGGCCACAGCTGTAACCAGTGAGAAGAAGAGTGCTATAAAAGAGTGGGGTGGCTGGTTGAGAGAGGAACTGGAGTCAGTTGGCTTCTTTGTGAAGAAGAAAGAGGCAGTGCTCTGAGGAGCTGCCCACAAGAAACACCAAGCAGGTATGAAACTTTTGTGGTAGGAGATAACAGTATAGAACCCCTGCAATAAGATGGCAACACTAAGGACACAGAGTCCGTGTCAAGGTTCTCTTTGTTGCTCCTCCCATTGTAACTTCTGGACCTGTCGGTCAATTGCAGCTGAATATAATTTTGGGATGTGGTCTCCAAATGGAGTAAGTTCTTACAAATTTGGCGACAGTTTGTGCTAGATCGCTGTGGGACTCCCACCAAGGAAAACATTGTAATTGGGGTTCACGTGTAATTAGACACTGCCAAAATAAGAAAAGGCTAGATGATTGAAGAAAACCAGAAAACTTAAGTATGTGCCAATCACAGAAGTAACTTGAATTGCTCTTTCCCTTCAGTGGAAATCCATAGGGAACAAAACTTTCATTTCACTTTTCACAGAGGAACTTCATGCTGCATGTGACTTGTAGAGCTCTTCCTTATGTGCTTCACTAAAATGTTTGAGCTGGTTTAAGGACGGACACTTCCTGGGGAATGGTACTACACCTTTGCAGTGAGTGATGGGTAAACCATGTGGAGAAGGAGTTTTCACCTGCCTGAATTGAGTTAAGGGGCAGGCACGTCTTTTCAGCATACAGAGGTGGCCCTTTGGTGGGTATCTGGGAGACCTGGGGTCTGCCTGGATCTTTGCTGTTCTTTACCTCACTCTGAGCACTAATGCCTCCTCTCTGCTTCCTGGCCCACCCTGCTGGAACAGCTACCCAGGCACTGTCACCAATCAGAAATTACATTGAGATTATTTTGTTTCTGTAGCAAAGAGGTGCTTGTAGACATTCTTTGTGTACGTTGTGTACATTATTAGCAGTTGGTGTGTTCCTAATGACAAACAGGGAGAGAGAGACTTTGGTTCACTGACCAAAATACTTGTTTTCTGGTTTTGTCCTTCAGATACCAAAAGCTGTGGAAGAGTTACGTGAAGCTGCGTCACCTGCTGGCTAATAGTCCCAAAGTCAAACAGGCTGATAAACAGAAATTATCACAAAGAGAGGTATTCTGGACCTTCCTATGACTGATAATTGAGCATTGTAATTTGGGATGGCATAAAGCCATATAACTGCCCTGTTTATGGAAAGAGTAGAAATTGTTTACAAAACATTTCCTGTCCAGACTCTTAAAACAGATTTTATTTTTATCTATGCTTGTTATTGAATGAAGGTTTTTTCCTTTTTTCTTGCTGTCAAACTGCTGAGAGTTTTTTACCCAATTATAGAAATTATTGTTATGGAACCATAACTTCTTTATAGCTGTTGCCATTAATGGTTTCAAGAATTAGCATAGAGAAGGACTTTTTATTTCATAATGTACTTTTAACTGGCTCATAATTTTAAACATTTCTCTTCTGAAATAAAAACTGCCACACGTGTGTGCATAAACCATAATTTATTAGGTGGTATAGTGACATTGCTTAAGATCTTTGACTTGAAATCATCTGGTTGTTGTATGATAGACAAGATATTTTTCTAGTTTTGTTTTTTTTCCTGCAAAGTGATGAGCAATAAGCATTTCGTAATTGCAGATGCTCAACCAATTGGGAATTAAAAGCAGAAAAACAAAGACTCCTAAATATAGCCTAAACTAACCTATTTCTATAAACCCATGGACTGAAGCTTTGAATTTGTCTTGTGCATGTCTATCGGGCACTCTTAATTTGACAGCCTGTGTAAAGAATACACAGAGGAGAGATTACCTTCTCAAGTATGGGACGGTATTTAATTAAGTGGTATTGTATTTTTATTTATTCATTAGAAACACTAATTATTCATAAAATCATAGACTAGCTTGGGAATGATGCTTGAGAATCGTGGAGTGTGATTCCTGAGACTTCCCCAGTTTATTGGGGAAGTCTCAGAAATTGCACTTTTGGAATTGCTTTTGGTTGCAGAAAGTGTTTGATACATATGACATTGCACCTGATCTTTTTCATTGTTGCAAAGCATAGTATGCTGTTGTGTGAGCAAGTGTTAGTAAACATTTTATTTATGCTGATATTAAATAACCCCTTGGCTTCCTTACTTGTAAATGGAAAAAAAAGTCAAAAAGCCCCACAACATTGTGACTGAACTGTGCCACAGTTGTGAAGGGAAAAAAAAGATTTGTCCTTACAGAGGTGATTTTGTTTGCCACAACTACACACAGAGCAAGCAGAAGATCATTGTTTTATGGGCACATTTTCATTAGGGGGTAATGGATAGCTCATTTGTAAAATTGTGGTGGATTGTTTGTAAGGGGGTGATCATATTTTGCTCCAGAAGATAAATGGTCCTTTGTTATTTAGCACTGGCTGGGGACTGCTGATTTTTGTTTCTAGACTGTATTATCTCGGATAACGAGTTTTACAAGTAGTGTGCCAAGAGGGAGGCATACAGGGCTGAAGCAGAAACTTTATGTGAGGATAATCTATATATTTGTCAGTAGAGGTGTCAGTAACTCAGAAGGAGCTGTAGGACTGTACCTGACTTGTACAGGGGCTTTTAAAAATTATGAATCATATATTATGGAGTGCTTCTGAGCCAGTCAGACTGAAATACAGCCAGGTCTGGCAAACACTGTAGCACCTTTCTCAGGAAAACTCCATGACACACCTTTGACAATGCACAAGGGGTGCAGTTCTGGCAGCATCTCTGTTCCCTCTGCCATCAGTCATCCACCACTGTGAGGCTGTACAATGATATTATTTGTGACAAGGCCATGCCTGGGGCTTTGTTCCTCTAACCTAACTTTGAGCATTTACAGCAGGTGCATAAATTAGGACCTGAAAGCTCACTTTGAAGTCAGTGGAGGGAAAAATACATTTTTGAAGCCATTTATCCCCTTCACTGAATATAAAAGGAACCAGGGTTATCTAGCGTCCTACCCTAGGCACCTTTTTACTGAGGTGTCTGAGGTTTGATGAATCTGTGTCTGGACAGATGCACCTGTTGGAACTACTCTGTGAGTCTCTGCAAATCAGAAAACAGAGCCTCTTCCTGCCCACGTATGCTCACAGGCTTCAAACTGGGAGCTGGAAAGAGACAGCTTTGAGCAAGTGCCCTGTAATGAGGAGAGGCAGGATAAGTTGCAGCTTTGAAGAGCTTTGTGTTCTGAAGAAGGCAGAGCACTGAGGGGTTAGTTCATGCTCCGTGGAGAACTTGCACACCCCAGGGCCTTATAGTATTGGAACCAAGAGATTCTAATCCCGGGCTGATTTATTTTATCTGTTCTTCTTTCATTTCATTTTTACAGAAAATACTTTCTTTCAATGATACTGTCAAAATCTTTTAGTGATCTAATGTCTCTAGAAACCCTATTATGGTTTCTAGAGACAAATTGTTTGCACACCATCAAAATAGCCAGTGGTCAAGGTAAAACGTATATTTAATAATTTTTATTGAAATAAAATTGGTGGATTGCAATCAGCATAGTCTCCAGGACTGGTGAATGCTGACCCCTTTCCCAGACTGGGCAGAATGACATAGCTGAACAGGAACTGTTGCAAAGTAGCCAAGATGACAAAGCAAAGCCTGTTTTGCTCCTCCTGAATGTTCAGACCAGGAGTACTCACAGTGACGGACATGAACGAAAAGCTTGTTTTGTACCTCTGGTAAAGAAAGTTCTTTCATTATAAGGACTTTATCTTTCTTATGCATGTATCGTCTTAGATGTATGAGTTGGACTGGTTTGTTTTGTCATTTGCAGCACAGAAAATGTAGTCACCTCTGTTCTCTCCTTGGTCTACCAAAATCCCCTGCCTACACTGTATTCCAAAACATCTGCCAGTCTGGGAGTTATCAGATGTGTGCCAGCCTTAGAAACTGCTGGCCAAAACTGAACCTCACCATGGGTATTGTGAACATGCTGGTGTGTGCATTGCTGTGCTTTGTTGTAGCAAGCTCTTCACAGGAGCTCTGTTCTCTCCCTGCTTAGGAAGCACTGCAGAAAATTCGCCAGAAGAACACAATGAGACGTGAAGTGACTGTGGAGTTGAGCAGCCAGGGCTTCTGGAAAACAGGGATACGCTCTGACGTCTGCCAGGTGACTGAACTGGAGAGATGCATTTTCATTCTTGGTAGCTGCCATTTACCTTTGCAAGGGTTTCTTCTAGACTGAGGAACCAAATAGAAATGAGTACCTCAGTAATATCTATTGATCTAGGGAACTATTCTAGTGTTCTGTCCACCCCTTCTATACACACAAAAAGGGTAATTTAAAATATAAAATTTTCTGCCAGGGGTTGATTAGTGCAAAGGAGAGAGGTTAGGAATGGCCAGTTTGAGGCTGGAGGTTTGCCAAATATTGAGTCTAGTGTGGAACTCTTAATCCATCAGGTTTTATATAATTTATTATATTTTTAATAATTTTTATATTATATTAATATTTTTTATTTATTATATCTTTCTATTTAGATAGCTTTTAAAAACACCCCAAGTTTTACAGCAAAGCATGAAGAAATATCTTTTTACTTAAAAGAAAGTAAAAAAAAAACCTAAAACCCTGCCACAATTACTTTTTAAGGTGAGCCTCAGTGGAAAGGTATCTTTCAGATACTCTGTTTCATATGCATGACATCTCCAAGGAACATATCTCTGTCAGATCCTGTTCTGAAGCAGTTGACAGCAACCAGCTTTGTGATATGATAAGAATAAATGCAATTTTTATTTAATTTTGTATTAGTAAAATTTGAGTAGTAGTAACAGCCACATAATTATGCTAGAGATATACTTGCATTATTTTTTTGGCTGTTGCTTTGATGATATTATTTAAGAGTTAAATGCGTGCAACTTCATATTAGCTTAACAATGTGGAGTATAAATTAGGGGGGTTGCTAGGCAAGGGTATAGGTAGAAATTTCATTAAAATCTTAAAAGTCAAAGGGGAAAATTCTAGAGTGAGAGAAATGCTAGTAACTAAAATTGCTTTTCTTCCATCTGAAACATTTCTTGTGATTCTACTATTGCTTCAGAAGTAGAGGGAGAATAGTGGCACAATATCTCCTCACATAGCTCAGGCACATCACAGCCATTCCCTAATTTTTCTATTGTGAACTGTATATGTTTTTATAGGTTAAGTAAACAGAGTAAATTTCCAATTTAGGCACTTTGAAACTGTTCTATGTTATTCATATCTTTTGTGATTCATCTCCTAATGTCTTGAATATTCCTGTCTCATTTTGTTGAAGGACAGCAGAACACCAAAGAATGATAAAAGTAAAGCTGTTTCACAATTTTTGTGCCCATCTGCAGCTGTAACATCTAAATCAGCCAGTTCTGGTATGAAGGTCCTTTGATTTGATTTCTTAGAGAGGCCAAGAATAGGCAACTGTGTGTCTGTAAAATGAAAGATTGCTGCTGTTGCTACATACTTTTTCCCAGATTAAAGAAGACTAAAACTAAATACGCATAAATCAGCTCTGGGGGCAGAGCTCAAGTGCACTGATTTAAAATTACTGCTTTTAAAAGCATTGCAGTTTAGAAGATTGAAACTCTTTTAAGTCACTTGTGATAGCTTATACTTGCTCCGAGTTCCATGTAGCCCTAATGACACTGGTCTTTGCTGTCTCAGAAATGAACTGCTTGAAAGGGGAGGAAAAATGGTGAGTAGAATGTTCTAAAACAGTGTAAAATGTCTGAGTTCTGACAGGCTCACTTGAGGTTACCCAGTATATCAAGTGTGATACTTGGCCACTGAGCTGGGCAGCATGTAGTACTCAGTGTGGCAGGATCTGGCCATGCTGAGAAGACACAACCTCTGTTCCCCCTTTCCACCCACACCATTGTTGCTGGTGAGCCCTCAACAGCAGTGTAGAGTGTTCAGCATTTCACGCATTCCAAAATATTGCAGCTCACCTGCTTCCCCTTAGCAGCTTCAGGTCAGGAGCCCCTGCTGTCCTGGGGGATGAGGGCACTATCTGAAGGCCCTTGAGAGAGTCTCTGCCTTGCCGTGCTAGCTGCAGCAAGAAAAGGACATGCAAAATATTTGAAATCATACATATTTTAAAAACATCTCTTCTACAGAGATAAATACATAAAACATCAGAAACATTCAATAGCCATAGTCCAAGGTGATGGGTGTTGATTGACTCAATCAATCAATCAGTTAGTGCCAGGAAAACAGCCTTTTGTCAATATAACTTCAAGAGTCAAATTTAAGTCTTTCTGTGTGCTCCCAGGTGTCTTTCAATTCTTTTTTCACTGCACTACAGCTGATAAAAGTCTGAAACTTGGTATCTTAGTCCTCAAATGCAGGGACACACATATTGGTGTGAAGAATGTTAAGTGTTGCTTGAGGAGACTCTTTCTGTCCAGTATGGTGGAGTGTAGAGGCAGGGAAGCACAGTTGTCTTGTGAAACTGTTTCAGGTTTGGTTGTTTTTCAATTAATTCCTTCCATAGGAAGGAATTAATTGAAGGAACACATAGGAAGCACATAGTTTATATGGAGATAAAAGGGATGTTCTTAAAAATAACCTCAAAAAACTGTAAATGAATGACATAGTAACAAACTAAAACTTCTTAATAACACTTCCTAATTCTGCTTGGAGTGGTTTTATATTTCTCTGCCATTTGGAGATCCAGGAAGTCTTTTTCTTGCATATTGGCTGATTATTTCATCTAAGAGAAAAGGACCAGGGAAGAGTTCCTAGTTAACAGCTGGCTGTACATGAGCCAGCGTGTGCCCAAGTGGCCAAAAAGCCCAAAGGCAGCCTGGCCTGTATCAGCAATAATGTTGCCAACAGGAGCAGGGCAGGGATTGTCCTCTATACTCAGCACTGGTGAGGCTGCACCTTGAATCCTGTGTCCAGTTCTGGGCCCCTCACAGCAAGAAGGACATGGAGGGACCTGAAGCATGTCCGGTGAAGGGTCTGGAGCACAAGTCTGATGAGGAGTGGCTGAAGGAGCTGGGAGAAAAGGAGGCTCTGGGGAGACCTTATCACTCTCTACAGCTGCCTGAGAGAAGTTTGTAGTCAGGTGGGAGATGGTGTGTTCTCCCAGGCAGCATGTGACAGGACAAAAGGAAATGGTCTCAAGTTGTACCCAGGGGGTTTAAGATTGGATATTAGGAATAATTTCTTTGCAGATAGGGTTATCAAGCGTTGTAACAGGTTGCCCAGGAAAGTGGTGAAGTCACCATCCCTGAGGGTATTTATAAAGGTCTGTGGAGCATGGTTTAGTTGGTGGAGTTTACTTCAGCAGTTGGACTCAATTTAAGGGTCGTTTCCAAACTGAATGGTTCTGTGATTACCTTCCAGCCCTGTGTTTAGTTCTCAGGAATTTCATGGTCTTTTTCTTAAACAGAAAGTCTTGCCATTAGTTAGTCTTAATTTTTGATCTTGTAACATTCAACAGTTTGTATTTTCTGCTGTTCTGTCATTAGTGACCTGCAGAAATCTCTAACAGCATTTATTCTGTAAATTATATGTCATCTACTTCATATGCTTGTTTTTCTTGCTTCTCTCCATGCTATATATATATAATATATATACTAATATATATATTTCCTCTAATCATACACAGTCCTTTTTCTGAATTAATTATGACAGCCCTCAGATTTTAATGCCCTTAAAACACACCTTTATTTTGAATATATTCATGTTATGTCAGTAATAGGAACAAGTAGAAAAAACTAGTTCACAAATGGTCACATGCATAAAAGTCTTCAAATCCTGCATTTCTCCTGTTTCTCTCTTCATTCTTATGCAAGAATTGTGATGTTGATATCATACTTGCTATAGTACTCTACTCATAAACTATACTAATTGCTTATTTCAACCCAGATGCATCCAAAGTCAATATTAGTGGAGAATTCTTTAGAAACACTCAGAGAGGGGGACTGCTATTGTTACAAAATAGAGTTGTTGTTTTTTTCAATTTTATTGATATTTTCCCCAACAGGAGAACATTGTCTGTTTCTTAGACAAACAGCAACCTTTCTGATATTTTTTTAGCACATTAAATGTGCCAGACTACGGCATTTCAAAAATCCCATAATTCTTCCTCAAAAGGAAGTGAAGCAAAGGGCACAACTGTACTTGAAAATTGAGTACCTACTGTTGTTTGGTGAAAGCTGGCTAAAGTGGTGTAAAGTGTTTCTTCCTTAATGTAATGAGGCAGAAGGGAAGCAGTGTTTCTTCATTTTTGAAGCAGAGTGTTAAATGAAAAGGTACAAATACAGTGTTGTATTCAGTCATAGCTTCTTGAAATTTGCTGTTACTGGTGACTGTGACGATGTTCACAGGGGTCCGAGGATGAGGGAAGAGACGAGGATCTGACTCTGTTTCAGAAGGCTTGGTTTATTATTTTATGATATATATTATATTAAAACTATACTAAAAGAACAGAAGAAAGGATTTCATCAGAAGACTAGCTAAGAATAGAAAAAGAAGGAATTATAACAAAAGCTTGTGGCTTGGACTCTCTGTCTGAGCCAGCTCACTGTGATTGGCCATTAATTAGAAACAAACACGAGACCAATCACAGATCCACCTGTTGCATTCCACAGCAGCAGATAACCATTGTTTACATTTTGTTCCTGAGGCCTCTCAGCTTCTCAGGAGGAAAAATCCTAAGGAAAGGATTTTTCATAAAAGATGTCTGTGACAGGTGACCAGGTAAAAAAAGACATTTTTTTACCTCATTGAAGTTGCTTAAGTAGAAGACTGGATTTATATATTTATTTCTTTAGTCTGAGTGGGGCTGTGGAGATAAAAACATATGATTAAGTGCTTTAGTAAGTGAAGTATGGGAAACTGTTATTTAAACCAAAACAGTAAACTAGAATTGTAACAATTGGGAAGTGTTTGTATTTTTAGCTCAGTCAACTGAATTCTCTGTACAGTAAATTTGAATGATTTTGCTTATTGCATTTGTTTTTGCAGCATGCAATGATGCTTCCTGTCCTCACCCACCATGTCCGCTACCATCAGTGTCTGATGCACTTGGACAAATTGATAGGCTACACTTTTCGAGATAGGTGCTTGCTGCAGGTAAGATAGGAAAAGAAAACCCCAACAACTTGCTGGTTTCTCTCCATATTACTGAGCTCATCCTCAGTAATGAGCTCATGAAGTGCATGGCATTGTCACAGCTTGGATGGACCTGATTACTTGTACTGCAGATCTTTTGAAAGTTGCAGTTTTCCCAAGAGACTTCTAAATAGAGATATCTATTGTTCACATAGATATTACACCTACCTTTGCTCCCATGGTAGATCTGGATTTGCTTGTAATGTGTAGCAAGACAAAAATGCAGTTACTGAAAAGACTGTCAAGTACTCATTTCTGGGTAAGTTCCTTTTTCAGGTATTTATAGAGAATACAACATTATTCTGCAGATGAGTGGATGTGCCCTGCTTCTTGTTTTTATAGCCAGTTGTTCCAAAAGAGAATAGTTAAAACATTGCCCTTTTTTTCATTTGTAGCTAGTGAATAGAAATTTGCAAACTTCTGTTTAGCTCTTGATTTTTGCAAGCACATGATGAAATTTTTTTTATTAAGAAGCAAGAGCAGGAACTGGAGAGGAGAAGTTCTTACTTGTTTTAGATGCATCCATGTCACATAAGCAGTCTTTTATGTTAGTGCATATTTGGAACTGATTGCTTCTGAGGCTGGTTCTTTGCATGGTGGCCCCTTTCCTCTTAGACTTTTTTCTGAGTTTACTGAAGGAAATTGGGGACTTCTGTTCAGAGCTTCCTTCTAAAGTAAGCATCATCTCTCTCCAATGAGTGGACTAACTTCTAAACATGGCAGTTTTTGTCTTTCTTTACAGATTTTACTCCCGAATAATTTTTAGGAAATGTCTTTTCTCACAGCTTCTCTGGTTTCTAGGATTTGTTTTCCAGACCTTTTTTCTACTGCAAGTTACATTAAACATTGAGCATTTTCTAGGATTTGGTTGTTGGCAGGTTGTCTTTGTTTTAATGTCAAAGATAAAAATGTACTGATGAAAACTTTCAGAATGTTGAGGCCAAACACACAAACCAACAAGTAAATTTAATCAAAAAGAGATGAGAGCATAAAAATAAAGTGTTAATCATGTTTGGTTGTAACAAATGTGCTTTTTAATGCTTTGTCCCTACACTCATTTATTTAAAACCTAAAAACATTTTCCATAGCAGGAAGAGCTTTTAAAAAATGTATATAGTATCAGTAATTTGCTTGGGCATAGGCAATGTTTGATGTATAATTCTGCATTGATTGTTACCTATTTTATCATGGTATATTCTTTTTAAAGTACAGGCAGGTTAAAAAAAGATTACACTGAATTATCTATTCAGAAAAGCTGTAATGTGTCATCTAGTCCAGATGGAGCAGAATTTCAGAATGTGTGATTACAACAAATTTAGTAATACTATCAAGGAATTAAAAAGGCCTTGGAGAAATTCTTATTGTTGATTAAATATAATTTTACTCTTTAAGTTTTGTGCTTAGAAAGCAACAGACAATGTTTGAATGAATTACTGAATGTCTTTGCTCACAGTCTGCAGCACCAGTCCTGCATGCATGTCAGAAGTAACTTTCTGCAGCTTGCATTTTCCAGTGTTCTCTCTTTTTTATACACAAGTTTTGTGTGCACATACTTTTATACATGCACAATATTTTGATCTGTGTATGTGTAAAGAAGGAGAAAATCTGTGAGTTTGCAGGATGGAGTTCTGAAAAACAAGCTGTAGTTCTATTTACTGCTGCCATTTCTGCAGTTGTGATGTCAGCAGCAGAGTAAGCTTTTGGTAATCTTTGGTGGTATATAGGTAAAATAGGACCAATTCTGTCATTCCTCTTCCATTTGAAGAATGAGTCCTCTATAGTCATGAGGGAAAGAGTTCTTCTGTGATTAACTCTGCCAAGAATAATGTACTTGTTGTTGTTTCATTCCTTGAGCTAGGAGAGTTTTATAGATACTTAAGGAATGTAAATATGGATGGTTGAGAAGCTCTTTTAATTACTTATTTTTTTAATATGAATATTTATAGTTCAGTGTTAGAGTGAATATATTTTTAAATAAGCAAATGTATTGAAATCAGGTCAGCAAAGCTGGTAAGCAAAAGCCTTAAAGCAAATTGACAATTCATGCTTTTTCTCTTCTAAACTAATTTTTCTTTAAAGAAAAAAATGATGACAGTTAATTAGTTAAATTGATGATTGAGCAGAAATGCTGCTTCTTTCTGACATCTGAAATAGCTCACCCTACATTTAAATTGCTGGAACCAAGTTTCTGATTGACTGCATCACTTTGTAACCTTTCTTCAAACTGAAAAATAACTATTACTAGCTACTGGTCTAAGATAATGTTTTTCTTTCATTTGAAAAAATACATTTAACCCTTTTTTTTCCTGTATGTGTTACACTATAGCTTGCTATGACTCACCCAAGCCATCATTTAAATTTTGGGATGAATCCGGATCATGCCAGAAATTCCTTATCCAACTGTGGGATTCGACAGCCCAAGTATGGAGATAGAAAAGTTCACCATATACACATGAGAAAAAAAGGTATGCTATTTACACCACTTACATTTTAATTTTTCTCTTACCTCACATTTAATCAGTAAGAACGCCCTTTGTTCCATTATCATTTCCTTGGCCATTTTTCTTTTGAGAGATGCCTTTAGTAGAAGATTTCAATGATTATATGCAGACACTGGTGAGGTCTTTCTAAAAGACTGGATTTTGCAAATTAGTCAGCAAGTAAAGAGCTGAGAACAAGCAAGGGTAATAAATGGGAGGATGTATTTGCTTAGATTTTTGGCAAGTACAGTTTTCTTAATTTGCTGCTTAACATGGTGAACGAACTGGAATATATTTTGTAAATGTTTCTTACTAATGTGAATGTGTGGTCTGTCTGCTGCAAAATATTCCTCACCCCTTTTTAAAGTATATTCAGTGATAATGAAGTAAATTATTTGTTGCTTATGTAATGTTTAGAATGTCCTTTTCATGCAAAGGTGGTATTTATCTGGCTCCCTGAGTGCAAAAATTCAATAATGTTGTTATGGGACTGTGGTCAGTTAGGCAGAGAGCATTGGTAAGGATTATACTTTATGTAATGAGCCCTGTAAATAACAGGATAATCTTGTGTACAGCAATTACAAAGTAACATTTTGAGTAATTGTTTTCTACATTTATTCAAAGTGAATTAGTGTCTGTTTACTTAATAGTGCATTGTTTATGTTTTTAGGGATAAACACCCTGATAAATATTATGTCCCGTTTGGGACAGGATGATCCAGCTCCTTCCAGGTAATGAAAATAGTTGTTTGCAAGTAGGGAAGCTGCCGCAGTGGGAGATATTTAATAGAAACAACCAACTTACTGTCGGCAACAGCTTTGGCAAATAGTTGAAGTGAAAAGTAATTTTGAATTGACTTTTATATTATGAAGGTGTGCTGAGCCTCCATTAGCAGTGACATAGTAAATGTTTGGTCATGCCTGCAGAAAATGTCTGAGGAAGGTTTTAACAGATAATTCTATCATTTTTGTTGATCCTTGAAATGAGGAGGACTAAAAGGCTACCTTTTTGCTTTCTGCAGAATAAAGATTTGTTGTTGTTGTTATCAGTGCTATAAATTGGATTCTTCATCATGTTTTCTCACAGTAGCACCTTCCTGGCATGGCACCTTGTTAACAGGAGTGTGGTGCTGAGCATGGGCTTTGCTGATTTACTATTCCAATTTAAAGACAGATGCAAAACCCATTAATGTTTTAATGCAATAATCCGTAAATGACCGCTAAGAATTTTGTGAGTATAAATATAGTTTAAGATGTGGTTTACAGCCACAGGCACCATATTGAGCTGAAGTTGAATACACAAAGCTCACAGAGGTAATGCAAGAAGCAGTTGCATGTGAAATCTCTTAAATGCATGAGCTAGATGGCAGTGTGTATTTTAGTCAGCTAGTGTTCTAGCTGGACTCAAGAGCCATCATTTTGAAAGAAGCTTGGGAATAGGAGAAATTTAATTCTGCATAAATTATTGTGGCACTGCTCCCTAAATGCTGTTTCATCTAGACTATGCCCTTTTCAAGCTTATTTGAATCCTCTAAAGGTAACATAAGGCTAAATTGCATTAATTCTTATGAAATAACACAAAAATGTAAAGTCACATTTCTGAGACACGTGTGTTTTCAGTTATGTTGCCACACAGAGGTATTGTAGATTTGCTCACACACTACTGTTTTATACAGCAGAAGTGTTTGAATTCTTTCAGCCCATAACAAAGGCCTGCTATTTCAGAAATTACACTAATTATATAATTGTTGGAGGAGTGAATATTACAATAAAAGCTGCCAAATACTTGACAAGAATCTTCTGGATTAAAAAAAAATCCTGTGGCAATTGCCTTGATTCTGTTACAATCATATGTGAAATCAAAAATGGTGCTGCTTACTTGCTTTGGTGTCCGGAGCAGAAATTCGTATGTATTCAAAGACAAGCTCACATTCTTTTTCAGCTGCTTGCCCTTATTAGTCCTTTGAATATAAGCAGGCAGACAGCCTGAAGGAAATGAAACTTTATGGAAAACAAAAGTAAATCAGGAGCAGTTATGAAAGAAAACAGGAAATAGAAGATTCTAATAAGTTAATGGCATCTTTGGTTGCATCTCCTGGTGCAGCCATTCTTTCTTCTGAGCTCAGAGGAAGTTACAGAAAACAAGGCATTTAAAGGTGCTAGAAAAGTCCAAGTTGCTATTCCCTCTGCCGTAGCAACGATCTGCTACAGGGTCGTTCTGCCCTCCAGGTGTTAAAGTTAATTACGTAGAGCTCCCTAGTGTCATGCACAAGGCTTGGAACAGGCTTTTTGTTTCAATCATCTGGTGCCCTCTGATGGACAGAGAAACCTGACCTCAGTGCCAGGCAGCAGTCCTGCTTCCTTTTCCCATTTTGTGAAACTTTGACAATCGCTCAGAACAGAACATATGGAAATTTCGAAGGTGGTGGTGTCAGTCCTGAGTTTCATGATTCACATAGTTATTACTCTGTTTTGGAAAGGATTGTAATCCAGAGAGGGTGTGGGAGGCTGCAAAAATTAGCATCGTGACTGATTAGCAATCAACTCTGTTTTTTTTTCTGTTTTAACTGTGTTGTGTAAATAACCAGTATGTGTTACTTAGGTTATGGTGAACTTTAAAATGCCTTTTTCAGGATTAACCACAATGAGCGTTTAGAATTTCTGGGAGATGCTGTGGTGGAGTTCTTAACAAGGTAAATGGGGAATTCTTCAACAGTTCTCACCTTTGGATGTTATTATTATAGTGTTGTGTTCATTGAACTTTCCAGTGTCTACTTTCACTATGAATGTTTGCAGTCCTGCCTGATATTTAGACCTGCTCACCTGAAGACAACTCTCTTGATAATTCTTCCAGTGGTCATGATAAAACAAGAAAGATTACAAAATAGAAAGTTAGAGTTTCTCTTTCATGGAGTGCAATTGGTTTGGGTTAGAGATTATTCAGCTGTAGACAAGTTGAACTTTTTACCCTTTTTTTAAAGGAAAGATATTTTTCCTAGCATGCTATTTTGTTTCCATGGGTTCTTTTGGTCTAGTTGCAAGGGAGAAACATTTATGGGTAATGTTGAATGTGTTGCAGTCCTTGTATTTCCAGTAATTAGGGCTGTAGCTGCCATAACAACTTAAATAGTTAAGCACAAATGCAGTCTGTTCAAAAGTAATGAAAAAACCTCCATGGTTCATCAAAAATTTCTCCAGTTCTGGCCTGAGTATTCTGAAATCAGTGAACAATACAAGCATATTATTAGTTACCTCCATTGTTCTCCCTCACCTTACTAGAGGCAAACAGGTTGCACAATGTAAAGATTATAATCTATTTTCACCTGCTTTGTTCTACTGTTTCAAATAGGGGTGTAGTCTTGTTTACTGCTAATTTGCTCTTTAAGCCAGTTTGTTACATGAACAACAAAACTGCCTTTATATCTCTGTTCTCTACTAGCCATTAGCTACGTGATATTAAAAACTATTAGCCTATAAAGGTCTCCACTGCCCTTAAAACTCATGGCCTTTTCTCTCATACAACAGTACAGGCTAATAAGATGGAAGACTTGCTGATTAAAATGTCTTGCATTTTTCATTGTCATTGTTCATCAACCATCAGTTCACTTTCTGAGCTAACTTTTGTCTCGATTCAGAAAAAAAATGAGCTCTATTTTTGTTCAATAGAGCATGTAAGCACCTATTTAAATCTGATTTTTTTTCTACCTCTCTTAACTTCAGGTGTCTGCTGTTGTGAATTATGATGCTTGATTGGATTGCCTCTAAGTTTTATGGCAGTTTTTGTCCTTAAATAATCTTGCATCCATCTGCATTTTTCTCCCTGTGTACTGGCTTAATAAAATATTTTAATAATTATTGCCATACAGTGCCTTAATTAGAGAATGTTGAAAACCCTCTATGTGTTAACTTTTTTTGACATGGGTTAGATAGTCATAGATGAAAGTATCCAAAATCATTTTTTCATTACACAGATCTTGATGGGATCAGTGAATTACTTTTGTTTTGTTTCTGTTTTATGAAGAACCTTGCTAGCATGATGACAAATACCATTAAAGGTTGTTAAAAGCTTGTGATTTTTACTTCTTTTTTTTTTTTTTTTTTTTTTTTTTGGTTGTGGAATAATGACTTCACACATTTGATAAATCCAGGCTGTTGAGTTCTGTTCTTTGTTTCCATTAGCATTTGTTAAAGTACTTTAAGAAACATGTATAAACAGATAGGTGTCCTGTTGGCAGCAGCAGCACCTGAAAGTGCTGTGTACCCACAGCATGGCGTTTCTCAAG
Organism: Molothrus aeneus; assembly: GCF_037042795.1. Taxonomy (NCBI): domain Eukaryota; kingdom Metazoa; phylum Chordata; class Aves; order Passeriformes; family Icteridae; genus Molothrus; species Molothrus aeneus. The sequence continues at coordinate 72,021,786 of NC_089646.1, forward strand.
GCTGAGGCTTTCCTTGTGCTTTATTCCTCAGCATCCTCTAGGTGTCAGCTGTGCAGAGCCCTCTGGTGCTGCTGCTAGACAGAAACCTGAGATGAGGGAACTGCAGGGATTTAGCCATTATGTGCTGCCCAGCACAGAAGCAGCACTCTTCCTGCTCTGCTGCCAGCGCTATCCCATCAAAGAGGATTGGGCATTGTTTAGATGTTTTATCTTTACCTTACTTAAAGCTGAGTTAAACTTTGGGAAGGGACCCACCCATATTACCCACTAGGGTCTGAGGGAAGGGCACAGTTCTCTACAGGTGTATGTGGTTCATCTTTAATCACATACTAACAGCATCTGGTTTGCTTTTTGTTTTGCCAGTGTCCACTTATACTACCTGTTTCCCACTCTGGAGGAAGGAGGATTAGCTACGTACCGCACTGCCATCGTACAGAATCAGCACCTGGCCATGCTGGCTAAGGTACAGCTCTCTGTGCCTCTGTGTTGGACACCCACGCTATGAGTGTCTGCACTGCTTCTTGAGGGAACCGCCTGCTTTGACAGGCAGTTTTCTTTGCTGTGTTTTGTGTACAAGATTGGGGATGCAGGAACCCTTTTCAGTTTGAAAGTAGATTTTAAAGATAAAGGAAAACTTTGTTTTCTCCAAAGCATGCTTTTGGGAAAAGTGATTTTTGCAGGCATAGAGATGAGTTTTTAGCCTTTGTTGAAGGTGTGCCCGTACTTGCCTTTAATTTGCACAAGTAATGAAGCTGACAGTAGAACTTCAGTGAAGAAAAAGAATCAAACTTATAAACATGTTGTTTATAATTTCTGATAGACTGTGTAGGGAAAACGTGGCAACAGAAGCTAGAAAATATGGGAGGGAAAATGGCATCTGCTCCAAAACCTATGCAGTCATTTTCAGGTCCACTGTAGACTGTCAGAATAGTCAGCAGTATATTAAACAAGGTTTTGGAGAAGAGTTGTGTTACCTCCTAGGAAAAATTAAGGTGCCTTAGAATTTTATTTAATTTAGTTCTGTGAACAATGGAGCTTTTTATATTTCTGTATATGATACTGGTGCATGGTAATATGATACATAAACTTGATTCAATCTATTCATAAATATGTAGATATTCCCTTATTCATTCTTGATTTTGTTAGTTTTTTTTTAAGAAACAGTCTGAGACTTACTGATGTAATTGATTATGCCACACATGTGCACATAGTGTCCACTGTGTGCTGCTGATAGTTTTCAAGTTTTCAATCTTTCCTCTCTGTAATCACACAGTTCCCTAAACAACCTTATCCAATCTTGGGATTTTGGCAAAAACTGCAGGATTTCTAACATATCATCTTTTTGCTCAGCTCTCAGGAGAGGCACAGGGTAGGCAATGAACAGAATCATTTTCTTCCACGTCTTTTTTTATTAATTTAGGTAAGCATGAATTGATTGAAACATTTCATATCAGGGCCTTGTTTAAAAATATGGTATTGCCTGACATTTGAATTAATGATACTGTTTTTAAACCTGCATCAGGAAAACTCATATATTCTTCAAGTCTGTTCACAGCCTTTATCATTGTACAAGAACAATTTTTGAAAAATTTTATTGCAGTATTTTTAAAACTGTAGGTGCAGCTGTAAATATTAGATATCTGTAAATTCCAAATTTTCCTCTCATGTGTCTTATATGATGTTCCTGGTTTCTTCTCCTGCAGTGTCATATTGCATTCAGTTCACTTAATATATTTCTCAGCTCTCAATGTCTCTTGAACTTGTGGAATGCTGTTCATAACTAAGAAGCAAGTGATGAGTATAAGAAGTTGAAATTTTATATAAAACAATTAATATTCTACTCTTATGTTGACTCTAGCAAGTGTGGCTGTGCATTATGAAGTGTGATGGAACACTGTCAGTTGTAATTCACAGTATTCTGGAGCAGTGAACAGGCTGCCATTCATTGAAAATGGAAAACTCTTTTTGGCAATTGAAACATGTCTAAACCATGCATCTCAAACAACTTAGTCTCCAGCTTTACCTCTCAAACATACTCTGGGAGGATGAAGTTAAAAGTTAACAAGAAATTAATCAGTAAAAACTTAATACCCACCTGGGAAGAGCCTGTTCTCATACAAACTTTGCAAGATGCATAAATCTCTTCTTTAAAAATTCCAATCATGGTTTTGTGTCAAAAAGACAAATATGTAAAGAGAATCTAGGGGCTCTTGCCTGCATTTCTATAGCAGAATTATCATACATTATAGAAGATATCTGGCTTACTGTCTGAGATTTTGACTGGCAAGCAGAACTATAGTTCAGGCAACAGAAGAGTGTTAATGATGCACTTTTGAAAGGACAAAGGAAGCTAGGTGGCACTGCAGATTAAAATATGAGCCTTCTCTTGCAGTTCCCAGAGGCTACCACCTGTTGATGGTCTTAGAGGAAAAAGCCAGATGTTCAATGGATTGTGTCTACCAGAGTTCCTATTCCTCACTGTTCTGCTTCAGTTTCTTTTGGTTTGATAATTCTAGTTTTTCCATGGTATCACACTCCAGTTTTTACCTCTCATAAACAAGGAAATTTTTTTAATTTTAGCCTGTGTCTGAACTGAAACTTTGGAGAAAAGCTTCATAGTTCCTTCAAACTTAGTAGCTGCATGATGACAGTGTAATTGAACTTTAATGACTAAACTGGTACTCTTGTACTTCTAAAGCCATGGTTTTCACTCTTTCTATGTATTTTGCAGAAGCTGGAGCTGGAACGATTCATGCTCTATGCTCATGGTCCAGACCTTTGCAGGGAGTCAGATCTCCGCCATGCTATGGCAAACTGCTTTGAAGCCCTCATAGGTAAGATATTTGCATTTGTGTGTGTGGGCAGGTACATTTTATACCTGTCTGTGTGCCATGTTGACTGTGATGGAGGAGATGTGGGCCTGTTGAGCAGTGCCAGTAGTTGTAGGCAATAGTAAGGCTTGTTGTATCATCTTTGTCCCTTCCCCTCTCCTGCACGTATGCCACATGTATAAACACATTGAGTGTGTAGTACAACCATGAAAATTTCACCTTCCATGTCCTGGCTTCCACACACTGAAGGTGAAGCTGTCTCATGTCACTGCAGAACTCCACCTCTCCTGTGCCAGCGTGGCCTGACACCTGCCCGCTGTGGGAGCAGGGGAGCAGTTCAGTCACTGTGGCCTGGCAGAAGATAAGCAGATTCACTGCTTCCAGTAGTGCTTGAACAGACCTGCAGCCTCAGCCCTGAATTTTAGCAGCAGCTTGCTCTCTGAATGCACCAGGCACTCCCAACTGAGTCACCAGACTACTTTATCTGTGCCCTGCTAGCCTTCGGTGAATTTGCAGAGTAAATACCTTTTAGTCTTTGCATTTTTCTTACAGGTAAAAAGCATGGCAATATGGCTGGTGTAAAAAAAGCTACCCGCTAGCTGAGGGTGAAGGAGAGTTGTGTCAAATTTGCTGTTGGGCACTAAGATGCAGATTAATGACTGGGCGCATTGGTTTATAGGTTTATATTGCAGAGGAAATCAGGGCCTGACCACAGTTACCAAGCCAGGAGGGTGAAAATCTCATTGGTTACATCTGCACAAGCACTATTTTAAATAGCAAATTTTTATGCACCTTTACTTGCTTGAGTACACAAGGCAAGTTAGTCTCACTGGTTTGACTTCATATTCATCAAGATGTACTGTACAAGTTACTAGCTGTGGGAATGGTTTAGCCCTGTTACCGGTCTTTATGCACTACACGAGCTCCCGAAGCATTTTGTCCTGCTTTGAAAAATAGATCATAGTTGGCTGAGTTGTCAATAGTTCTGTGCATTCTGCCTTGGGCCAGATTGCATTTCCTCTTATCAAGAAATAAGAGTTTTCTTTTTAACTCTGTTTTGCTTTCCATGAATGCTTTGATCTTTAATTTAAAAATAAAAAGCAAACAGAAGAGGAACACTAGATATGTATCTGTGTCTTTGTTCATAGGCTTCAGCTTGTCTAGGATGTAGTGATGAGAACTATTTGGCAAGCATTGAGATTTGCTGAGAGAGCAGGCTTGCTATTTAACCTCTAATACAAAGCTGTTCAGCAAGTTAATTGAGCAATAAGATTTTTTCAGTGCTGTAGCTAAAATGTGGGAGCTTGTTAAGGGACTATAAAAGTACATGTAGGGTCTGCTGCTCCTACTTTGAGGCTCTTCTACAAAGTCTGGTGCTTCATCACGAAGTCCCTGTGATGAACATAAAAAACAGAAGTAGGAGCAGGCTGCCTAGGAATTGTTTAAAATTTTGTGCTCTCATAATATTCTTCTTCCAGATTAGGCTTATAAACCCCCAAACTGTTCTTTGAAGAGTCCAAAGAAAGTAGTTGGCCTAATGAGGAATCAAAGGGGAAGGGAAAGGCAAGGCAAATCACGTTCTTTCTCTGTGTTCTTGATGTAGCTGTGTATTCCATTTGGTTTTATGCTTACAATAACAAGTTTGAGATTTTCAGAAGTTCTCCTGTAAAACACATTAGAGGACAAAATGTTGATACTAATTTAAGAAGTGCCTGTGCAGATATAGAGTATATAGGGTACACACAAAAATATGTGAAGTTTTGCAGAGCTTGTTACTGATGGACATGTGGAGAGAGCTGTGTGTGAAGTTTAAAAAAAAAACAAACATGATCTTCAGAAACTGAGACATGCAGAGATGCCCTTTCCAGCTCAGACAATAAATTATTGTGGTACCAGTAAGGAAGGAGGCTCAAGGAAGACCTTGAGCTTTGCAATAGTCCCAACACATTGTTTATATGCAATGTAATCTTATTGCAAGTATAGAATAAATTGTAATTGTTTGTTAGTTATTGAAATTCATTTCATGGGTTTCCCTATCTGCAAATGTTGTTGTGGTTTATCCCCAGCCAGCAGCCAAGCCCCATGCAGTGCTCGCTCACTCCTCCACCAGTGGGATTGAGGAGAAAATCAAAAGGATAAAAGCTGGAAAAGTCATGGGTTGAGATAAAGATGGTTTCATGGGGAAAACAAAAGCTGTGCACACAAGCAAAGCAAAAGAAGAAATCATTTCACTGCTTCCTATAGGCAGGCAGCTGTTCAGCCATTCCAGGAAAGCAGGGCCCTGTCACACATAATGGTGACTTGGGAAGACAAACACCATCACTCCCAACACAACCCTTTCCTCCTTCTTCCCTGCAATTTATATACTGAGCATGATGTCATACAGTCTGGAATATAACTTTGGTCAGTTTGTCCTGACTGTCTCTTCCCAATGTCCCAAGCACCCCTTAGTATCCTCTCCAGTGTGGCAATACCAAAAGCAAAAAAGGCCTTGACTCTGTGTGAGCCCAACTCAGCAATAACAAAAGCATCTCTGTTTTATCAACCTCTGTCCAGCAAAAATGGAAAACGTATCCCTGTACAGTCACTGTGAAGAAAATGAGCGCTATCCTAGCTTAAACCAGCACAATTGTCTAGTTAGCTGTTTACTGGAAAGTACTTCTGGAAATATAGGTTAATTTGTTTAAACTTTGCTCTTTGGATGTATCATTTTCTATCACTGATATAATTATATCAGGTTTTTCTTTGCATTTTATGACTGTTGATTTACACTGGTGTTTAATGTGCTTTAAATTTTTCCAAAAAACAGGTGTTGCTACAGAAAGCATGCTTTTAAAAATGAATGTGTTGGAGATGAAGAAGTCCAAGATCTTTGACTTTCTCATGCTTAGTAATTTTCTGAGTGCTAATTGCATTATTGACCTTTGACATATTGGTCCCCTCATGTAGGAGCTGTTTATCTAGAGGGAAGCCTAGAAGAAGCAAAACAATTATTTGGACGTTTGCTCTTCAATGAAAAGGTATTTATGTACTTACATGATTTGATTTCCAGTTCAAAAAGAACTTGATGTGCTTTCGTCTCCATTGTTTTACTTAAGGATCACAACTAAACAGAAATACTGTTTTATGCAGTATTTTTATTTAATTGCAATTCCTGGAAATTGAATTAAAACAGCAAGCCCTACTGATCCAGTCAAAAAAAATATGGTATTTTCTCAGGTGTGCTTTGGGTTGCTTGACTTGGGTAGGGAAAGGGTGGCTGGTGTGGGAAACCTGACAGCTTCTGTTCAAAGTGCTGCTCTGAAAACATGAATGGGTGCTGCAGATCCAGGTGTTTGGCTCTGAGGGAATGATGCACTTGTCGAGCAACTATTCCGTTTCATCAATTAAATCATCCTTCCCTAAAAGCTTTAAACATATGTTTGGAGAGAAAAAAAAAGGAGGGTGTTTCATTCAGCATTTAGCCAATTGCACAATTACAGTGTGCAAGAACAGATCAAGCTGTATCTTAGATGGCTGTTAGTTAGAACATGTTCTGTATAAAGGTGAAGGAAAGTACCCACTGCTGGGACAACACACATGGCAGTGCTGAGAGGATGAATTGTATATTATTTTCCTTCCTTTAAGTCTGTGAAATGACAAAGCTTATTAGAAATAAAAGTATTTGGAAGCCTGTTGTAAGTCACTGTTTATTTGCTGCTTGGTGGCTGTAGTGAAAGAAGCCTTTATGAAATAGAAGAAAATAAGTGAGATTCTTTTTTTTTCTTTTTCAGTCCTTTCCTTTGGAGAAGTCAAACTTGCTACTGAGGAGTACTTGCAAATAAAGTTAGTCCTGAGGCTTAAACAAATCTTTTTCTTCCTTTAACCACTTTTTATGTGGTTCAAGGATTTTTCCACCTCTTTGACACAAGCTAATTGGGAGGACTACAGGCAGTTTGAACAGCAAATACACGATTTTAAAAATTAGTTTGCCAGCACTATTGAATTTGCAATAAGCAGAGTCAGCATCTGAAATAGTTCAGTATTTCAAGTAATGACATTTTATTTAGTACTGTGGAATTTGTTAAATGACTCCCTTGAGCATTAAAGGCATCTCTCATTGTTTGCAGGACCTGCGGGATGTATGGCTTAATTATCCACTACACCCACTCCAAGTAAGTGTATCCCTTTCTGTAATAAATTTCGCTGTTCTGCTTTTTTTTTCACGGATGCTTTTCCATAGGTTTCCATTGTGATGACATCTCAGAAATTGTGCTAAAGAGTAGCCAAAGGAATATATATACGTTTTCCTTCATGTTTGGCTTGTGATTTGTTTGGTTGGTTTTTTTAAATAAGTAGTGAGTTTTTGCCTCTCTGAGAATTAATCATTCACCTTTCCTTGGCTCATGTTTCTTGTATAACTGTGCCTGTACAGTAAATCAAATGAGAGGTAGTGTTTTGACAGCTTCTTGTTTGTTTTCTCAAAAGTGGAGGAAAAGGGTGCAAAAACAATCTATGAACATCTTTTCTTAACCTAAAATTAGGACTGAAACCTTAATAGTAGGAAGGCATATTAATTGAATGCCATAAAAGTTTTGATTTGATTCTATTTTGATTTTGTGTGTTTGTGCCCATGCAATGATAGTGTGTTTGTTTCAGTGATTCCAGTAACTTTAATACCATGTAAACGCTAAAATTACGAAGGTGTCTGAAGGCTAAATTATCCTCCATGTATTGAAGGATACAAGTTCACAAGCTGTCAGTTTGAGGCTGGAAGTTGGGAGATTGATGTCCCAGTCCATTCTCCCTTACTGAATTCTTGGGCAGACATAGAGCAAGTCTCAGAGCCTCTCTGCACTGTGCCTCCTTGTCTTCAGTGCAAGCAGGAGTGTGCAAGGTTGCCGCAAAAAGAGCAGTGAATGCACAGACAAAATCTTCAGTAACAAAGCAGTGCATATGAAGAATTTTTACAACCACTTCCCTCTGAGTATAAATACAAAATACTCTTAATGGAAGATAACGTTTCGAGATTCGGCACTAGCTGTCCTGCATGGTGGCACACACAGCTCCAAAGAAGATTGTTCTTACTGTGAATTTCTTTCTTTTCTCTTACTTTATTTTAACCTTTTCATCCCTGCTTTCACATAGACTTGCACTCTGCTTAGAAATTAGCAAGTCAGTGTAGGAAGCATATAATTTCTTACTACTGCCTTGACTTGTGTGATGAAAATTGTTTTCTTCCACATCCCAAAACCATCTCAGGGGGTTTTGCCAGTAGGTGAAACACAGGCGGCTTGGGCTTGCCTTTTGGCACAGCTAGCCTGAAAAACAATGTTTTTAAAAACTACTAAAAATCACCGTGACAATATGCCTAATGAGATCCCAATCAATTAAAAAAAAAAAAAAACAACCCTAGGTAAGATAACAGAGTTATAGGTCTTCAGTTCTGTGTATTTGGCAGTAGCCAAGTCTGTAGAAATTGTCTAAAAAATAATTAGTGGTCATCCGGATACATATGGACTCTAGAAAGAATCAACATGTAAAGACAAGTCCTGCCTCACAGATGTATGGGAAGTTTTAGGAGACAAAACAGCAATGATAATGCAGATGATTCTGTCTGCTGGGTTTCCTGAGAGGCTGTTGGAAAGACAGTCAGGAAAGGCTTTTAAAATTTTATCTTTTTTTTAAGAAGCAATAAAAAAAAAGCAACTTCAATGAAAAATGTCAGTCCCTACCAGATTAAAAGGAATGGCTGAAACATAAGAAAGGGAGAACAGGAGTGAAATGACCACATCTTGCAAGGAATGGTGATCACTGGCAGATTTCCCTCGGGATCTTTGCTCAAGTACAGGCTGTTCTCATTGACAGCCTAGGGAACAGGATGAGCAGTGAGGTGGCAGTTTGTTGACAGTACCAAATTATTTCAAGTAGCAGGGACAACAGCAGACTGCAGAATTGCACTCTGGTTGTGAGAATGCAAGGGTGACTCACTGTGGAGTTTTAAAAAGCAGTGTAGGTAAATAGAAGGGGCTGTGCATGATGAAGCAAAAAGTCTCAGCTCCACATGCAGCTGAACTCCAAAATGACAATTATCACCCAGGTGTGGAATTTTGGTGCAAGGGTATGTAGCTCTGTGAAAGGGTGAACTGAACGCTCTGTACAGAAAAAAGGCAAATTGAATGTAATCAATTAATAGAAAAGGGGCAGACAACAAACCAAAAATTATTTTGATGCCAGTTTAAAAATCTCTTGTTATTCTTAGTTTTCTTTTAGGCATCCTTTTGGTAATTCTTCCTCTAAAACATTACTATACCAAAGAGATGCTCAGAATGGGTAGAGGAAATGCTTAAGCCATTTCCCAGCTCCACAAAGGCATTTAACAGTGTCATCACAATAAGGACATCAGACAAGAAACTGATAAGAAAAGATATTGACCCAAAGCAATAATTTTAACTTTCTTGTGTTAGTGTGCCCTTTTAAATTTCATGTTTAAAGTATTTATTCTTGATTTTTGATACTTAAGGGAAGTGGAAGAAATTGATTGGGATTTTGTCTCATCTTGACATGCTGTCAGTCTGCCAGCCCTAGTCTAATAATTTTTGAATGTGTTGCTCAGTTGCAAACAATGTGATAATGTTAGAAAATATATATACAATTGTACATATTTTGTGAAAGTTTGCATTATGCTACAATGCATCCACATGTAGAGACATGCAAGTGATGGGCTTAAATGCCTCAGCTGTTAAAGAAGCATACATCAGAGCTCATCTTTTCCTTGGCTTGTAATTACTCAAGACCAAAAGGCAGAGGAAATGTGGTTTTCTCAGTTCAGCTGTCCATGGAACTTGTTCATTGTATTCTTTGCCCTTGATTTAAAGAATGCTTGCTTTTCTGTGAAAATTTCTGCAGCAGTCTGAGTTTGTCATTACTTACACTTCATTTTTCTTGCAGCTGCAGGAGTCCAATACTGACAGGCAACTCATTGAGACCTCTCCAGTTCTTCAAAAGCTTACGGAGTTTGAGGAGGCAATTGGAGTCATCTTTACTCACGTTCGACTTCTAGCGCGTGCATTCACTCTGAGGACAGTAGGCTTTAACCATCTGACTCTGTGAGTACATAACAAGAGTCCTCCTGTAGCTCTGTTGGCCCTTCTGTTAGAGTATTTCAGATTGCCTAGTTTGTAAACAAACTATGTTACATTTATTTCCTGAAATAGAGCAGCTATGTTTACAAGCCCGCCTGGCTCAGTGTGCCACCTCTGACAGTAGTCAGTACCAAATATCTTGGGAAAGACTGTAGAAGGTGTTAAGAGACCTATCCTGGTGTTTATTTTGAGCTTTTTGCATGACTGATACTAAGATCTCACTCCTGAGATCTTAGCAAAACTTACCTGGAGGTATGATTGGGCAGAGAAAAGAAGTAAAATTACTCTCTTTGATCCAAGCACAGCCCTTGTGTTCTGTTGCTTGCAAAGCTGCCAGGCCCTGTTTTCAAGCAAACAGTATTACAGAATATGCTGAGTTGGAAGGAACCCACTGGGATCATCAAGTCCAACTCCTGGCCCTGCATAGAGCACCCCAGGAATTACACCATGTGCCTGAGAGAGTTGTCCACACACTTCCTGAACTCAGACAGGCTTGGTGCTGTGACCACTTCCCTGGGGAGCCTTTCCAGTGTTAAACCAACCTCTGGGTGAAAAACCCCTTTCTGATATCCAGCCTAAACCTCTCCTGACTCAGCTCCATGCTGTTTCCTTGAGCCCTGTCTCCCTGTTCGCTGAAGAGAACAGTACCCGCCCCTCCATTCCCCTCTACAGTGAGGTCTCCCCTAGTCCCCTCCAGGCTGAACAAAGTGACCTCAGCTGCTCCTCAAATGGCTTCACCTCAAGACCTTTCACTATCACAGTTGCTCACATTTGGACACTCTCTAACAGCTTAATGTTGTCTTTTTACTGTAGCACCCAAAACTGCCCCCAGCACTTGAGGTGAGGCTGCTCCAGAGCAGAGCAGGACAATCCCCTCCCTTTCCCAGCTGGACATGCTGTGCCTGATGCCCCCAGGACACACTTGGCCCTCCTGGCTGCCAGGGCACTACTGACTCATGTTCAAATTGCCATTGACCAGGTCTCCCAGGTCCATTTCCACAGTGCAGCTCTCCAACATCTCATTCTCCACTTTATACCCACAACTGGGGTTGTCCTAGACAGAGAATCTGGCACTTGCCCTTGTTAAACTTCATATCAGTGCTTACCCTCTCCAGGATCTTGTATGAGTTTAAACCCTGATCCTTTTCTTTCTTGGGAATGGACATTTTTCTCTGTTGAAGTATTGCATTCATTAGTTCATTTTCTTAAAACAAGTTTGAGACAGAGATCTTATCCCAATACAGATTTGATGTTAACTGCTCTTCTCCTTCATTTTCTCTGTGATCTGTAATCTAATGATTGCATTTATTTGTAGCTATCCCACTTTGCTTTTTGCCTAAGTTGGTGTTACTAAAGTAATGAGCTGTGTTTCCATCTCACCTGATTAACACTGAAAAATTGTCTTAAATGTGTTTGGAAATGAGCAAGGCTCACTTTCAGATCACTCTTCATTTTAATTTGTGTGTGCATGCTGGTTTTGGTTTTTTCCTCATGAGTGCTTATTGATTTTGCTGCACTGATGTCTCATTTTTCAGAGGCCACAACCAGAGGATGGAATTCCTGGGTGACTCCATAATGCAGTTGGTAGCCACAGAGTATTTATTCATACATTTCCCTGATCATCATGAAGGGCACTTAACGGTAAGACTGCCATCAATCATATTCTCCATAAGAGCAAGAGTGGGATGGAGACCGAAATTATCGGAGCAGCCAGTGAATTGTTCCGAGCTTGATTAATAGAAGAAGCCTCAGCAACCACTGCTCTTAATAAGGCTTTGTTAATTTTAAGTCATGAGCACTGCAATGAATAGAAAATGGTGATTTATGACTCCACTGCAATAATTTCTGTTCAGTCGGTGAAATTGATCAAAAATTTTAAAGATGTCAGTGATAAAATTGAGGGCCAAGACTAGTTCTTGTTTAAAGATGGGTGTCTTAAACCATTTATTTAAATAGATGTATCATGTGACATTTTTTATTCCTGTCTTCTAGTCTGTTGAACATGCATACAGGCAGGATTATACATCCTGATAAAAAAGTTTTTACAATTTATTTTAGTCTGCTTTTCCTCTTGTCTTCAATCTGAACTTCCTGAGGTAGCTTTTGAATTTAATTTTAATATAGTTATAGTCATCTGTTGATTGCTATAGCCTTTTAGCCTCTCTTATCTGGACTTTGAACAACTAAGTTTGGAGACCTTTCAACAATTTACTTTAAACACAGCATGATAGTATAAGTAGATTTTTCCTGATTAGCTCTGCAGCTGGCGAGTTGTGGCTTTCTCTGAAAGTAACAAATTTTCTTTGGCTTACTAAATTTTCTTAGTTTACTTGATCAGCAAAGCAGTACATATATCAGGAATGTTAGTCAAGTTTTCTGGGTAAAGTTAGGAGGTAGCAAGTAGCCTAATTTTAGAGTGGTTCCCTCAGATCAATAAAGGCATGACAATGCTAAGTCTCTAGCAGGCAATGTGTTATCAAGAATATGATTCTTAAATCTTTTGGGCTAAAGCTGTTTACAAGAGGAAGAAAAAAGGACATGCTGGGACTAAAAATTACTTGAGTTTTTCTTTACCATTTCTTAAGTTTCAGTTATATTTGTATGGATTCTTCTGCACCATTGAGGAGACAGGATATAAAGACAGGATATGGTGGTGTTTTTTGCTTTCTACATGACTTTTAAGAATGTAGGCATCTGTGCTCTTATAACTCTTGCAAGAACTATTTGGCCAGAAGAATATGGGATGTTGCTGTTAATGGGTGTAAATGCTCAGAACAGTGATTAGAATGTCTTTTTGTTGCTTAGTGTAATGATTAGTGAGTTGGAAAGTACAAGTTGCACACTTCAGTTTTTAGGCAAAACTGCAAAGTTAAGAGTGGAGTGAATGCTGAAAACACATAAAAATACAAAGAAGCGGGCAATGCCTAAAATAAAATTGAACTGTGGAGATGTGTTCATGTGTAGAGAAAATGATCTTAAAATGTTTTTAAATTTGATGACAAATGAAATGAGACATCTGAGAAAGGAGGCTGATAAAGTAGAGTCTGAAGAGAAACTGCAAACACTAAGCTCTTTCTCCTGTCATCTGGGGACATACTTAAATTTGAAGTAATAATAGAACATCAACTAAATGGTGTCTGGTGTGTTGAGGGCAATTTTGGTCAAGGACTCTACTTGACTGGAAATGCAGTGGCTTCCCAGTATGGAGTGATTGCTTGTCTGTAAAATAATTATGTTTAAGAAAAAGAAAGGAGAACATAGTCTCATCTACATACTTGGAGATAGCCAAATAATGTACCAGAAGAGAAGTTGACATTTTGTTGAATGTTGGAAGATACAGCTTCTCCAGTGCTGAGTTATGGATCCATTCTTTGGTACAGTCGTGAGTAGTAGTATGTTGGGTGAAGATGGAAGAATTAGGAAAAAAACTGCTTTGTAGTTAAAGCCAGGCTCCAGTTGAGCATATCATGTATTACAGCATCTGCAGTGATGCAGGCTGTGTGTTACCAGTGTAGAGACCAACTCTAAAAAAGCTGCTGGAAAGGCACAGGGACTGTGTCTTCTCTGTGTCATTAAAAGGAATTGAGTTTCTTGCCTGATCACACTTTTAGAGGAGTCAAATTCTAATATAGAGCAAATTGATAACCACAGTGCTAAGAGGATAACTAGGCTTTTTTTTCTATCTCTAATTCACTGGGTAGTGTATGTGTTGCTCTTTGTTTTATGATACTACTAATCATGATTATGGATCCCATAAAAATAAATAGTCTGCAAGCAAAACAAAAGAAATCCTTCTTCTTCCATTACAAGAAGAAGATTTTTGTCATGGGACACTGCACTTCTGTCTCATAGGTTACATATTAGGATACTGTACTTATAGATTGTTGGAGAAAGTAGAGTTTATTTATCTTAAGGACATAAAAGGAAAGAATTTTGATAAGGAACAAGTAGTAAATGACTTTAAACAAAGGTTAGGGAGAGAGGTAATAATACTATCTGCAGTTTGCCTAGTTTACGAAGATCAGGTTATGAGTATCTGCTTCATACATCATTGACAAACAAATTATGAACATACTGTTATGTGTTTATCTGTTGTGAGAGATGAAGTATCAAGTGCAGCAAATAAATCCTGATTTTTCATAAACTCAGTTGACATGCTGGAGCCAGGTAGCATATAACTTGTATCTAATAAGCTGAGCAAATGTGATATGGAAGACAAAAAAAGGAAAAAAATGTGTGTGCAGCATCTCAACTCTAGATTGCACATAAACTGTGGAAAATGGGGACATTCTTTACTTCTCACTCCTACCTCCTGTAGTAGATGTAACTTCTTTAATGCTGTTCCATTTCAAGCAAAAAAGCAGGAAAAATTCTGACCTCTCCAAAGGTTCAGAAATTCTCCCTAAAATTCCAAAATACTCCTTTAAGCTGTGTGTGAGCTCTATGTCTTTGTTAGAGCTCTATGTTTAAGTAATGTGTCTGGAGCCAAGGTTAAGCATTTTCATGACACATCCTTGACCTTGTCATATGTGGAACACTTTAGGGCAGACCTGTGTCCAGGATGCATCGGCTCAGCTGTGCTGCCTTCTAGCAGAGCAAATAGTGCATACAGGCTGTCCATCTGTGTATTTTTTTCTTTGGCCAAAGGAATGGAGCAGCTTCCTCATCTGCTCATTCTGAAATTCTGAACTGTCTTGCTTTAATGTGTATTTGTTTGAGTCACCACCTATTTATTTATTTATTAGTTGGTGGACACTGGGGGCTGTTCCATGAACTCCAGAATATTGTTTACTTACTCTTTATGTGGGAAAATGTACACAACTGTGTATTACTTAAACTAGAAAACTGCAGATTAGCTGAGAAAGTACAGGCCTCATGAAGACATGGTACGTAGTTGCAAGGAAGCTCACAAGGAAGCATTTTAAATGCATGACATCTATACAGAAGTAATGTGTCCATAGAATAAGTAAAGATTGGTGAGAAGAATTGAAACAGAAAGAAAAATCTCCAGTAGAAAGAGTGACAGAGTGTGTGTCTATATAAATCACTTGAGATGCCCTGAATCTAAATGTCAGGGAACTGAGAGAAGTGAGAAACCTCGAGGATAAAAGTAACTTTTTCTCCCCAGCTCTCCTAGGTTTTGTAGTTTGTTGTGGGTATTTGTTACTAAGGAATATAACTTCTTTCTTTTGCAGCTGTTGAGAAGTTCTTTGGTGAACAACAGGACACAGGCCAAGGTGGCAGAAGAGCTGGGCATGCAAGAGTTTGCCATCACTAACGACAAGACAAAAAGACCTGTAACTCTTAGAACTAAGACTTTGGCTGATCTCTTGGAATGTGAGTTAATTTGGTTATAATAACTTCGTACTTAATGACTTCCTTTTCCTTGGGGCTTGTTTAAGAAAGCCATTAGAAATCCCCTAAATCGCTATTAAAAATGTATGTTCAGGTTTCCAAATGATTTATGCCTATACCTCTGAAAGCCAGATCTTTGAAGACTAACCTGGATTTTTGAAGTCTGTATAAAAGCATGAAGGAGACATAATTGCAGATAGAAATTTGAAGGCTTAGAAATTGAGGGTTCGAGATGACCAGGTCAAAAGCATGTGTTCAAAGTTAAAGCTTACACTCTGAGTTGAGCTATTTAACAGCAGTTTCAGTGTTTAATTAGTATGTTCTTGACACTGTTGGAAGACAAAATAGTTCCTTAAGCAGGTGAATAGTTCTGTGGTTCATTTGTCTGCATTTGAGGAGGTTTTAAAATGGTCACTCCACAAGAGGAAAGGCTACAAGGAAATGAAATTATTTTTAGTCAATTTTTGGAAGTTTATGCTGCCTTCTTTCCCATGAAATGGAAACAGTGATAAATACTCTGCAAAGAAAGTTAATCCCTGTCTTGTATATTTTGATGTGTTTTGCAAGCCATTCAGACCACTTGGCTTTTGCAAAATCCCATAAACAAATGGAAATAGCACACAAACAGGAGTGATTTATGTCTAAATTATTTTATGGAACCCAGTAGTGATTTATTTGTAAGTATTCATGGTCTCCTGGTTAAAATGTGAGATTAGAAGCAGTGTTGTTTCCAGCACTTTAAATGACTGGGTGGATTTGGGTAAATCACTTAATCTCTTGGTCAACTTTATTTTTTTTTTTTCCCCAAGTATGCAGGATAATACCCTCAACAGATCACTGCTCTGAAACGTAATTGAATATGGCTTTAAAGTACTCAGTGATACTTGTTTCTAAAAGTGCAAGCCAATAATGCTCTCCTTGGAAGAGTGACAGTACCTTTTTTTCCCCCAGCCTTTATTGCTGCCCTGTACATTGATAAAGATTTGGAATACGTTCACACTTTCATGAATGTTTGCTTTTTTCCACGGCTAAAGGTAAGATCAGTCGATTTCCTCCTTTCCTGCCACTATATTTTAACACATTGTGGCATTTGAAACCCTTATTGCAATCTCTCAATCATAAAAGCATCTTTGTGGACTTCCTACAGGAGTTTATTTTAAATCAAGATTGGAATGATCCTAAATCTCAGCTTCAGCAGTGCTGCTTGACTCTCAGGACAGAAGGAAAAGAGCCGGACATTCCTCTCTACAAGTAAGAACAGGCTCCTTATGGACACCAGCTAATTATAAATCTTCCTTGTATATGGAGTAAGATGTGATCAGTCACTCTACATTTTCCCCATAGTTTGCTTTTCTTGTTGTTACCCAAGCCCTATAGTCTGTCTTTGTCTGAAGATGGAAAATACCGTTTTCTAAGCCTTAGATGTTTAAGTCATTACAAGGAAGAGTTACTGAGCATTTAACCTGTACAGTTGTAAGGGAAAAATAGAGTTTTTATTTTGGAGTGGAGTATTTAATTGGCATAATTCTTTATTTGTTTTTGTTTTAATGTAAGGAATGGCAGTATTAAATGAAAAGAGTTAAAGAAATGGCTGTTTTGTTATGAGGTCAAGATATCTCCATTTTCACTAACATATGAAGTTTCTTGATATTATTATACAAAAATAATAATAATGCCTTCTGTTACACTTGCTGATTATAGGCACTGTTTCTCATTCACAGTCAGGCACTGAAGGGCAGCACAAGTTTTGGACGTTTTTGCTGTGTGGTTTAGCTGGCAAATTTTCCTGTGTTCAATGACAAAGAGCTCAGGGCAGTGAACCTTTTAACTTGTACACCTCACTTAGCTACCTGAAACTGGATGGGATAGATCTCTCTTTTTACTTCCAGTTGCTAAATAGTGTAATAGCTGCTTCAAAAAGATAATAAATAATAAACCTTAGGCTGTATATTGCATCCATATCCATTCAATTACTGTAGGAAAGTGTGCAATGTTAGCCCCAAAAGAAGAGATAAAGGCTATGAAAATTCAAGGTTTGTGTTGTTGGGATTATTAGATCAAAAAGATATGAAGAATGAAAGTATAAGTGCATCTGTCACAGGTACTGAAGTAAGGTTTCCAATGCAGTGTAGCAGTTTAGTGACAGTGACACACAGTGCGCTTAAAAGTGCCATCCCCTTAACACTGCAGCCAGTGCTCTGCAGGTCTGACTATTCTGTCTCTCTGTGTGAGGGTTCAGGGATTTGTCTTGGCTGAGGGGAATGAATTCAATAAAAAAAAATTTCCCATTTTTGTAAAAACCACTTAGTATCAAGTACCAAATGTTTGTTTTGTTTTGCTGTGATGATAAATTGATTTTTATAGTACAGCTCAGACCTAGTATTACGCTGTTATCTTCCTATTATCTTGTTAATTCCTTTTCTTGGGGTTATCTCTTTCACTGCAGTCAGTACTATTGCTTTTAAATTTAGGGTAGGTTTTATTTGCTCTTGTCACAGTGCATGGAGAGATAGAGTGCTTTAGTTAGATACTTTAAAAATTGATGTGAAATTTGTGCTCTTTCTGAAAAGAAATAAGGTAGCAGACAGAACTTGATCTGAAAGTGGGGAGAGCTTTGGGACAGCGGTAAGAAACTGCAAAAGAAGCAATTTATTGCACATCTAGGGAATTACCTTTTCCCTTTCTGATGGTTGTTGATGTATGTCCTAGGCTTCAGGTCAAATGGAAATTTGTTTTGTGAAAAACTAACTTTTCAAAGCTGATGGAAAATTTCTTTGTACTGTGATAATTCAGTGTAGAGAAATACCATGTCTAATACAAAGTCCTTATAAAACCTTGCTACTGCAAAACTCTCAGAGACTAAACTTCTAGTGCACACATAATTGTATGGGTGTGTTTACTTGCAATTGCACAGCTATGCATAATTTATTACTTTATTAGAAGTGTTTTCACAGTGCTTGAACACTTCATGTTACAGTTTGCATTTTTGCCTTTAGGTTAAGTAAAGTTTTAGTTTTCATGTGGTGCTCATGAGCGAGCCTGGAGTAATAAACGTGATTGATATAAATACTGTTCTGGTAATCTCTGGGTTAATGTGATCTATATAGACATCCTTCAACCCTTGCTCTGTGTTTTGCATTAATTGTACTATATGTATTGACCAGACTGAAAGCTTGGTGAGCTATGTGCCACAAACAAATTCTGTGTTTTAGTCCTCCCTGCTTGAATAAAATATTTCTTCTTTCAGGACCCTGCAGACAGTGGGACCTTCTCATGCCAGGACATACACAGTAGCTGTCTACTTCAAAGGGGAAAGAATAGGATGTGGTAAAGGTCCAAGGTATAGTAAAAAATTCTTCACATGGTGTTAGTGTGGTGGTGTCCAAAATTACTAGCCATGGAGATAGACTGCTCTATAGTCTGCCGTAAGAAAGGAAAGCTGTAGAGTCTTCTTCAAACTTCTCTGCTTTAGGAATTCCTGAAGGGTTCAATGTTGGTATAATTTTGGATCTTAAGCTTTTTTTGGTGAATTTGCCTTCCAGGTGTCTGGCAATGCGAACTGTTTGTGGCTCCTGGAGTAGCAACTGCAGAACAGCTTCCAGGAAATAGTGTCTTTATCTTGATATTTGGTATTGGATTACTATGCAATTTACACTGGCAAGTTAAGAGTGCCAGCCTATTATGCTTTTTTTTTCCTGAGGTAACTACTTCTAGGCATTTTAGAATTGTTCTAAGAGTTCAAAGATTCAACCATGCACCCCAAAACCCTAATTTTATGCTGCCAAATCTGGTGGTGGTTATAAAAATATCATTGCATTTTTTAACATTCATGCATCTGTGATTTTGTTCCTTTTTTTCGCTCAAGTAAAAGCAAATGCTTTAGTGAAAAGTGGACTGGAATATTTTGTTAATATTAATGGTCTAAGTTAAGAAATACTCTACTGGAGCTGTAGTACTATTGCTCACACATTTGTGGAATGGCTGATACATCATACACTCTGGGACTTACAAGCTGCTGGTTTTCCAAAAAAGTTTCATTACAGAAGCGTAACTAGTGGTCCACTTTGTCAGGAACTTTAGTTTATTCTGTACAGCTTAGATCCCATGTAACATGTTTTTGTTTGGCTTTCACAGTATTCAGCAAGCAGAAATGGGAGCTGCAATGGACGCACTTGAAAAATGTAAGATATTTGGGCAACAGAGAATTCATAGTTTATCTCCTTGTTCTTTAGTGAGGTGCAGATTTTGTGGGGGATAAGTTTTGAACAGAACACATATGTTAAGTGCTGTCAGCTTCTAATAGCAGGATTTTCTCTTAGTACTTTCAAGACAGTTTTGTAGCGGTTGAAGTTAACAGGATCCCAACAGGTATTTGTTAACGGGAGCTGATCAGCTACAGGGGATGCAACTTCAAGGGAACCCTGTGCAGTAAAGTTTCATTGAGGGTTTCCATGCTTATGCATTCAATGAGATAAGACTGCACAGTCTCTGATGCTTGTCCTTTATTTCGGGGGGAGCCAAGTGTGACCTTAGAAAATAAAATTTGATCCCAGATATCAGTAGACTAGGTTAAAATCTAAGAGGCAGGTCTCCAGCAATTTAAATGGATATTTATCTGTCAGGAAGGGTTAATATCAGCTGCAAATCCAGGGATCTGTGTATACATCTCTCTAAATTGTATGCTGCATAGCCAGCATGGGAGCAGTCCTTCATTGAAATGTAGTCTCAGATATGAATGAGTGCAGGCAAGCTTCTTATATTAAATAACTTTGGTCAGTTGGGTTAACGTGCCAGGTGTGGGTGACCTGCAAGCAAATAGATTACAAGCATTTTGTGCAGCAGAAATTCGCTATTGAGAAGAACATAGGAAGTCCATTTTTTGCATTTCTTTCGAAGGAAACCCGTGCAGTTCCTCAGATGTCAAAGGTTTTTAATCTGTTATCTCTGCATCTGGAAATTCAAAGGCTTAAATATTTCAGAAAGCAATGAATCTGTGTAGTTCAGATATGTTTTTATATCCATCTGCTAAGCATATACTTCTCACCATCAGTAAATTTGACAAGTAGAAAAATGTAACTTCCCTTCTCTGCTGAGTATCTGCAAGATGTTACTGAAGTTTTCTTTGAGTGAGTTTTCTTGTGACAGTATCACCACTCAAGAGAGCTCTGAGTTTCATGGCCTATCAATCCAAGGACTTCACAGCTATCTTCTGACATATATATTTGTTTAAATACCATAGAACTCTAGAGGACTGTGCTCCTGCTGCCCTTCAATTCAAAACAGCACTTGAAAAATGTAAGATATTTGGGCAAACAGATCTTTCAAGTTAGTTTCTCTGTGCCTTGCCAGTCAAGTTTTAATTGTCTTTTGGATGGAGGTTACACAACCCTTAAGGGCCCCTTAAGGGCCCTGTTGTATTATGTATATGGTGGTGCAATAGAGTTGTTTGGTTTGGTTTGTTTGTTGGGTTTTTTAATGCATAAGTAGTTAACTTCAAGTGAAAGTGGTTTCCATATGCCTATTTATATGATAGCCCTGATGAATTTATTATAGGAGTTTCTTTCTTACCGTTCTAAACATATTAGAATAGGTTGCTACCAAGCTGAGTTCTTAAAGAATCATGTTACAGGCGGTGCTGAAAATCTGATTTTCATTTTATGGGGCACATGAGCTACAAAATATCCCAGAACTCCATTAAACAAAGCACTAGTGCTTTTAAAAACAACAGCAATTTAAAACCAATTTGTTTAGATTGCTTTCTGGTTTAAATAAATATACTCTCCTATGCTCAAGTTGTAAATAACTGATGAATAAACCTTTTATTCCTGTAGTATGTATAGTAAAGGGCACAAATTTCACTGGCCAATAAAACAAAGCAGTAGAAAGTTATTCTACTCTACCACAAACTCCTGCAGTTTATGTGGCCTTCTGCACTGCATTCTCTAGCTGAGAATCTGTGCTGCCTGGGACCCAGGAAAAAGAGGAAAAAGCTTGGTGCCATGGTACTCCTCCCTGAGAAGCCTCAGCTGAATTCTCTCTCAATAGCCAGCAAGAGAGAGAGCAGTCCTTTGCTGAGACATCTACCAAATTTATGGCTTTAAGGATCAGTGTAGTAACCTTTTTTGCATTTATCTCAGACTGATCAGGTAGCCAGTGCTGATCCCAGAGCTCTGTGTGATCCTGGCAGGATTCACCATCAGCTGCAGTCTGTCACATACTCTGCCACCCCTTTGCTTTCTGGCTGGCTGGAGGGTGCAGGTCTCCACAGCACAGACACATGTGGATGTCAGCACCCTGGTCATGCAGAAAACATCACATTCTGTGAGCCGTGCACTAAAGTGAGAACAATTCTGTTCACTTACATAAGCTGTTTTTGCAGTCTCAGTACTAATGTGTACCTACACATCAGCCAGTGGACAAATGCCTGAAAGCAGAAGCATCCATCTCCTCAGCTACTTCTCCATCACCTCAGCCTTGTCCAGTCTGTTTCAGGCAGTCTTCACTCATCCATGCTCTTAGACTACGCTAAGGCTGCCTTCTGGTACATAGCCAAGCCTTAACTTTTTCAGGAGCAGACTCAACTGCATTCCATCTTGCTACACTATTACTTTCCCATTAGGATCCCTGCCATAGTGTGGGGCATGTAGTTGATTCTGCATGGTCTAAAACAATAATAAAAATAATGGAAACATCTGTGCGATGCTTGAAACCAGTGGCTCATACTTTTCGGAGTGGGAGCAAGACAAAAAACCCTGACAGCATTGACAGTAGTTTCACATTCATTTTTCAGTATCAACCACCTGTTGCTAAGGGAACAGAATGTAAAATCCAAGTAATACCTGGCCATGTTGCTATTCCAGGATTTTATATTTTGTTTTTGTGAGTATATTAGATTTGGCAGTGCTTTGTAGCAGGAGAAACAGATGTAAAGAAATCATGAAGAAACCAAAGTCTTATGAAACAGTCCTGGTTTACTATGTATTATAAGAAATAAATGAGTGAAAATGGGAACAACATTGTTCCCCCTCTACCTCTAATAACATCAAAGTTTAAAACAAAATGAGTTGAGGCTTTCTCTGTTACCAGTTTGTTTATTAATGTAAAATATTTCTCCTTGTGTCAGATAACTTTCCCCAGATGGCCCATCAGAAACGGTTCATTGAACGGAAGTACAGACAAGAGTTGAAAGAATTGAGGTGGGAAAGAGAGCATCAAGAGAGAGAGTCAGAGGAGACTGAAGAAGCAAGGAAATAAAAGGAGGGCACAGAAGCAGTGGCATATTTACTTACTTAATAACTCTGACTGTGGCCTATGGAGACCTAACCTAGTTTCTTGCAGATGAATGAAGAGTGCCTGTTAAAATAAAAAAAAAAAATTGTAGTATCTTCCTTTAAAAGTGTGTGCAAATACAGTATTTCTTTAGTTTGGTTTTAAGTTTGGCTTTTTAATAAGGTTTGGGTTTAAATCCTTTTAATTTTTATGAAAAGTTGTTGATTATTTTTATTCTTTTTACTGTCTTGTAATAAAGTATTAATTTCCAAAGCTAATAGGAGGAAAGGCTGTTTAACAACTGTCTCCTATGTCTAAGTGCTGTGTTGTCAGTGATCAGCCAAGTTATTGCATGAACTCTGCTGTAAGGGGGATGAAAGTATTATGAAAAACTGATTCAGCTGAGCACTTAAGCATGTACCTTACTTAAGTTTTGCAGCTAAATTTATTTCTTGAGTCTGCTAAACCAGAGCTTTAAAGTTCAGGCCCTTTTTACAGAAAATGGTGCAGTAATTAAAAGGAGATACTCAGTTTTGCTTTGAACAATGGATGTCACATCTGAAATGTGGCGCAGATGTGTGTAGAAGATAGAGTAGTTTTTTTTTTAAATCACTGTTATAAACTTGAAGGAGAAGATAATTATGAAGCAAGAGAATGGCAGTTTTTGTAGAGAATGTACATGTAGTTTACATTAACAAGTTTAGTTTCTTTCTGAGCTTCTTGTTCTGTCAGGCTGGTGTCTAATTTAATGGATTTCTTTGACAGGGAGATACCAGTGTGGCCATTACTGTGAAATGGTATATTAGAAACTCTATATGGGTGCTGTTCCAGAGACCTTCATTGAAAACAGTTTTTGTCAAAAGAAGGGCAGAATTTATCCCCAAAGCGGTGTGCAGTTTTAAGTCACCCAGTTTCCTTGGGTTTCTTTGGTGTCTGTGGCTTGTATTAGACAGACATGTTTCTTCTATAAAAGCTCTGAACAGCACCAGAAATTAAAAATCCACTGTGTCTGTTGGTATTTTTTCCCACTGGTTATCAGTGTTGTTTGTTCTTTTAATTTTGCTGCTTCAAGCCATTCATTTCCATTAAGCTGGTTCTCAGTTAATACAGTCCCTTGGTAGGTATTGTGGAGTCATTTTTCATCTTTCTTTTCTGATAAGTGAAACAGATTGAACCCTTATTTTCCTTTGCCGTGCGTTTTCTTCCCGAAAGAAGTAAAGATCCTTTTTGGCCAGTCATTTAAGCATGTCCCACAGTTGTATGTGTTAAAGTATGGGGCAGCATGGATGCACGAGTTTGGCCCAAGGAATTTGTGCCAACTCAAGGAAGAAAACTTCTGCCTGATGGCCACTCTGCACCAAGCAGCTTCTTCAGTGAATGTCTGAAACACCTCTCTGTAGGTGTGGGGTGGACATCAAGAGAAGCAATTAATTGCAAAAGTGCCAAAGTAGACACCAAATGAAGCTGAAAAATTCAGGCTGCACAAATGTCTTCCCGAAGTTTCACTTCTGAGCTAATCAATATGTGTATTTTCAGAAGCATACCTTTCTACACTTGCAATGTGAGATGCACTTAAATAAGGGGGGGTTTTTACACTTGAGCCCACTACCTCACTTCTTCCAGCGCTCTGATTTGCCTTTTCCTAATGGATTGATGCTTAAAATCCATTTCAGCGGATGAGAGAAAAGAAAAAAAACAAGCACATTCTCTAATTTAGAGAGTGATAATAATGGAGGGAATAAAAACAAGGTAAAGGCAAGGAGCTGCTCTCTGCTGAATGCTGCTGCCATTTGACTTTTGAGAAGTGGTTGTAACTTCTTTTAGCTTCAGTTGGTAAATAAAAAGCTGAAATGCTTCTGAAGAGTAGGAATCTTGAAAAGCACCAGCAAGTCCCCTGTCCACGAAACTTTTGTATTTCAAATTCTTTTGTATGATTGCCCATCTGCTTCTAGCACTAAGATGAAATGGTGTGGTGCTAGAGGGTCAAGTGTAATTGTGTAAACCATTATTTTATTTTTCCCTCTTAACTGTGACCAGTTTCATGTTTCATGAATAGAAAATTGCTTCATTTTCAGGTGTATGATGGCTTAGCAAATTTCATTGTATTTGACATCACCAAAGAACCCCGGTGGAATTGCTAGTTCATAGTTTTAACATTACTTTCATTATTCCTATATACAATTCCACTTTTCAGCTGTAAGAAGACTGCAGTCTTATTCATAAATATTTTCATTAAATTAGATTGAATTTATCAGATAGGGGGAGGAACATAGGACTGTTCTTTTTTTCTTTTTTGACCCAGAAATTGCTTGGAAAAAACAATATAATTCCTGCATTCCAGTTGCTGCAGTTAATGAGTTTTAGGCTTTCCTCAATAAAGTGTTGGTGATAACTGTGTTTTTACAAGTGGGCTATTTTCCCTTTTTTGCTGTGTAAGTGTGGGCTAGGAAGATTGCCTGAAGCAGTTTTGTTTTCCTCGTCTTCAGACCAAAAAAGTAAAAAAAAATCCTGTTTCCTTTATTCAAACCGCAGTGTCTTTCTGTGTGTGGCCTGTCTAACAGCAGTGGCTGTGAATGTTCCTGTTGATTTCAGGAGTTGTGTAGAATGTGTAATACGAGCACAGTCCTTTACAGCAGCCACCAAGGAGGGGAAGCCTCTTCAAGTTGCCTTGGTAAAAATTATCATTGCACTCATGCTGATCAGTGGAACAGCTGTAGCTTATAACTAGGCAGCTTGTGCTGCTCCTTTGTAGGTGTGAGGGGGTCTCTGGTTTACTGATAAAATCAGTCCTTTTTTGCTTCAGAGCCTGAGCTAGAGGTTTTCTTGTAAGATCAATTGACGAGCTGGGTACAAGTAGATGAATAGAGAACAAGACTGGGATCTGTGTGAATCCAAAAGAATATTTTTATTGTGAATATGGACAGAGCATTGAATAGAATTGTAGCTTATTTGATTGGAGATTTCAATCTAATTAACATAAAATTCATGATGTTATTTGTAGACTCTAAGTTTGCTTTGTAAGATTTCAGTTTCTGGAAGATTATTTAACAGCAGTACTAAGAGAACCTTGGTCTCTAAGATTGTTGTAAACATTGTTGCTAATAAAGTTTCCCAGAAAAGACTTCAGGC
Organism: Molothrus aeneus; assembly: GCF_037042795.1. NCBI lineage: Eukaryota > Metazoa > Chordata > Aves > Passeriformes > Icteridae > Molothrus > Molothrus aeneus. Next base: position 72,047,494 of record NC_089646.1, read on the forward strand.
ATAGTTGTTACTTGCTAAAACAATTTGGAAAGATCAAAAGGCAAATCCTGATCATCTGTCTCCCTACTTCAAAGACTCTGATTATACAGGCTACATATTTAAATGAAATAAGTGGTTCACTTGTAAAAAGTTTTTTCTGGTGGAAGTTTGTAAAGCCCTGTAAGAGCTCATGGAGTTGTTCATCTGCATCATTTACCACTATGCGTTGTCTTCGATGAGGATGGTGTTGGAACAATTGTACCTGGAAGTGTCAGTCGTGTGGTTTTGTTGCTCTTCACAGCACCTTTGTGGAGGGACTATTCTGTTACTAAGAGATGAAAAGGATGAAATTGTCACTGGGGGCCAGGGCTCAATATGTCTGTGGGAGGGCAGTGATGCCTCATCCAGTGTATGACTTAGTCTGTGGATTTAGTATTTTTCCTTGCAAGCATTCTATAATTCTCTTGCCACGCCTGAGAGGGTCTTCAAGGGAGAAAAAAGAACTTGGTTGTGCAGGCTGGGCACTGACACCCTCATTGCGTTTTCCTGTGGAGACTTGGAAAGCAACTATCAAGAAGACTGGAGACTCTAGTATAAGAAACCAGAGTCCAAATGGTGTGTTGCTTGTACACCTCTTTAGAATAAATAAATAAGTAAATAAAACCTTCCACTTTGAGCAGACATTTCAAAAGTCATCCATTAGCAAGGGACAGGCTCTTGAGCTGACAAATTGTGAACTTTCACTGGTGACAGAAGCATCAGTGGTCCAGAAGTGCTGCTGCAGTGATGGGTGGGTAAGTGTTTGTCACTGGAGGTAGCTTTGTTACTTATTTAAAGATGGGGATGGTGGTCAGGGGAGCCCATGGGACCCCACTGATGCAAGCTCAGCCAACATTTCTAAAAAAAGAAAATAAAGTTACTTCTTTCTAAAAAAAAAAATAAAGTTACTTCCCTGCAGGTTTCTTCCTTCAGTCATTTACTCTGTCAGAACAGTTCTGACATGGTGACCAGTTTTTGCTGCCAACTACAATTACAATTCAAGTATTGCAGCTGTTTCCAGAGGGATACTTGAACTGACAAACAAAAAGCGGCCATCTCTCAATCCAGCAGCATTTGAAAATGCTAATACTATTCTGTATCCAATTATAAATTTCTTTATTATAATAAAAAAAATTAAAATTCTGTAAGGTAAGAATTTTTAATGATCTCATTGAATAAGTAATTCTAAATTGCTACTCTTACATTTTGTTCTTGTGATGAAAAACATTGTCAAAAATACATGTGTCTTTAAACTTTATCATTAAGAAAAATTAAATATACCATCTGAAAAAAAAAATTCTTTATCCTTGATGTTTAAAATTTCTGTCATTCAATGCTGCTGTCTGCTTCCTTCCAAAACCCAAACATTTTAAATGTGTGTTCTACCTGTCAGAGTGTGTCAGATTTTACAACCGATATCCCATCTCAGTTGATGTCTGTACATTAACAATCAAAATCAATCTGTAGGTTATTGCTTTCTCAGTTTTTCAACCAGGGCTTGACCAGACATCCAAAATAGTGTGACACTTCCTACCTTATAAGACCTCAAGCTTTCAGAGTACTCAATGGCTTTAGCCCAAAACAGGTTTTCAAAGCTTCCCATTACCTTAGCTCCCATTGTTCAGCCTGGAGAAAAGGAGACTCGGAGGTGACCTTATCACTCTCTTCAGCTTCCTGAAGGATGACTGTGGTGAGCTGGGGGTCGGTCTCTTTCTCCGGGCAACAACAGACAGAACAAGAGGACACAGTCTCAAGCTGCACCAAGGGAGATACAGGCTAGAATTAAGGAGGAAGTTTTTCACAGAAAGAGTGGTCAAATACTGGAATCATCTACCCAGGGAGGTCGTGGAGTCACCATCCCTCGAAGAGTTTAAAAAAAGACTGGATGTGGCACTTGGTGCCATGATCTAGCTGAGGTGTTAGAACATGGATTGGACTCGATGATCTTGAAGGTCTCTTCCAACCTAGAAATTCTGTGATTCTGTGATTATTTTTATTTTAATTATTATTATTATTCAATGTTTTCATTGTTTATTTGTTCTTAATGTGATCTGTAGCACTACTATCTTCTATTTCAAGGTTCCCTGACCCTTACTTCTGCTTAGCAGATCAATGCCTTGCTCACTGAGACTAGAAAATAAATGACCTTGAACTCTTTGCTCTTGCAAGTCACACCTCAACACTTATATCAGAAATCAAGTGCCCACAGCAAGAACAAAAACCTTTCTGCACATCCGTGGAAACAAAGTACTGAATCTTTCCAGTACAATTTCAGGGATTCTGTCAGATGTTTTAAGAGAGGCAGTGAATTCTTGAGGCATGCAGTGATGTACTTTTTGCAGCTTATGTTGTGAATTTATGCAATTGGATTAAGTTTGGCATCTATTTCAGCTGGAAGCTTATAAATGGACATTTATATGTGTAAGTGAGGAGGGAGAGGTAAGAAAAGGCAGAACAGATGCTGAAAACACTAGAAAAAAAGCTTATTTCAGCACTGACTGCTGAGAAGCAGATTGATTTGGATTGAAAAATGTTAACTACTTTCAAATACAGACTGAAAAATATGAGGTTTCATTGTAACATAAATACAATTCTGTGTCGTGTGCTTGGGATAATGATGGCTTTAAAAAATGCATTCAGAGTGGAGTTTTATGCAAAGCTAGAAAATAAATCTTATTGGTAAGATATAGTAAATCTATTAGAAGTGAGACACTAAAACTTTAGTATCTTAGAGATACAGAGGTGGGAAGTGATAGTTTTCTAGATTTTAATTAGGAACATAGTCGAATGTGTGTGTGTTTGGTGTAAATGCAGTTATGCATGTATATATTTATTTAGTTAATGATACATCTGAAATTTTCACTCATTGCAACATGACACCTTTTTACCAAGGACAGAAAAAGGCTTCCCTGTGGTCTATTTTTAACAGGTATCTAGATATTGGTTTTATTGAAGTAGTGTCCAGAGATCTTCACTGAGACTGGGGCTTTTCATGCCAGCTGCTATGAACACAAAATGACAGGCAGTCCCTGACCCAGAAAGAAATAGAAAGGAAGCAATGACTTACTCAAATCACCGAAGAGGTCAAGGGTAGAAATGAGAACAAAACCTGAATCTGTCAAGTCCCAGCTGAGATTTGTCCTCTCCTCGTACTGCACACTTATTTACAGCATTTAGCTTTAGATGTTGTAGTTGGTTTATTTCTGCATTAATATGGGTATTTCAAATTTCATGCATAGCACCTTAGAATGGGGCTTTACCTAATCTCCTTCATACTGAAAGCTTATAAAAGCAATTTTGAAATAAGTGAAAGAAAACCCAGGTCCTGCATGGTGGGAGCTTCTCTCCACAGCCAGCATGCTCACATTTGCTGTTGAGCTCCTGCTGTGGCAGCTCGAGCTCGTAGCTCCAAGGCCACTGCTCAGCACCTCAGGACAGTGTGTGACAGGCATCACTCGTGTGGGAACAGCAGCATTGTCACATTGGGTTGGAGCTGAGGTTTGGCCCTGTTATACATACACACAGGAGAATGCAGGTCTCCCTTCTGGATTCACAGCCTGCTGCTAATGCCTGTAGTTTTTTAAGTCTCTCCTCACCAAATTCATTAGAGGTTAGTATGACTCTAAGCACAGGATACATTTCCAGCGTGGTGACAGAAGGAAATAAGCATGCAAACAGCTGTGCTCTCATCTGTGAAAAGTACTTGGCTGCAAAGTGCCTAAGTTATTTCCTTGGTTCCTTGAAAATTAATTGTTTGAGAGATTTTTGTGTTGTAGATAGGTAGAGGGAGCTGTGAGTAAACATCACAAAAAGAGAGAAGCATCCCCTCTTCTTAGTCTTGAGCTGCCATGTGTGCTGGTTGCTGCAGGAGGATTGGTGGCTGCTGGCTCCAGGGCAGTAATGGAAGGTGGAGGTGTGGGCTGGAGCATGATCCTGGGCTGGGAGTGTTGTGTGCCAGTACCAGGGCTGGTGGGAACACATCCTGTGCCTTTTCAGCTGGTGAGAAGGCAAGCAGAAAAATGAGAATGGATTTTATCCTGGCCTTGACTGGCAGAAACTGGTGAGATGGTAGTGAGAGCTGGAAGTAGAAACAGGTTCTCTCCACTCTACATCTGTTGTTGACCCCTGACCAAAACACTATTTCCTGCAAGGCAGTGAGGAGTAAGGCTGGAGGGCCAGAGGTCTGTACATGATCAGAAGGGATCAGTTTCACCAGATGCTGTTTCCATACTGTTTGGTAATGGCCTGTCTCATGAATTCCCATGTTTTGAGGAGATTTTTGTCTGGTTCCATGCATGCATCCATTGTACAGGCATATGTGTGCACATGTGTGTATGGAGTGAAACACAGGAGGGCAACTGTGTGGGTGTGTGGGTGCAAAGAAGTTTGGGACTGTGCAAGTGTGGAGATGAAGGAGGCCCAGAGAGACAGCTGCATGACTCCTTCCCCTCCCAGGCAGATCTGTCATATCTGGCTCTCAGATTGGCTTGTTTATTCTGTTTAATGATGCTGACCTTTGTGTTGGATAAGTTGGCCTGTTGCAAGGCTAGGATTTGTGGCCTTTTGGGACTTCAGTTGTTTGGAAGACTGAGGATATTTTTTACTACATTGGGCCCTAAGAAAATGAATTCTGATGACCCAGCTGCCCTGATAACTCATTTGCCCTTTACCTTTTGACAGACAAAGTGACTTCAGACTTAGTCATATGTTAGAGATTGTCTAAATTTGAAGAGCATCCTTATAATAAATAATGTCCTGTGGCAAAGAAAAATTCAAAGTTCTTTTGAAAGTTCCTATTTTTACAATGTATTGATATGCTTTCTTGTGGAATACTAATCTTGAATTTTCAGTGTCAGTTTTAGAAAGGACTTACCTGGAAAAGTAGAAAAAAAATGGATACATTGGGGGGAATATTGCCTCAAAAGGTATTGTCTTCCTTGAGAGATCTTATGCCAATGTTACTTTATTGGTCTCTATATGAACAACCAGTTTCTTCAGAAATTGTCTCCAAATCTTACTTGATTTTGGGCCCCCCAATCTGATTCCAGAATCTATTTTATTTAAACAAATTCCTCAGGATTAGTACAGAAGTGTTCACACCTGAGTTGTTTGTTTTACAGCACATCAACCAGCAGCTTCATCTGTTTTCCAGTCCCTAGAATTTTAGTGGTCATTGTCCTGCAATCCTTATGCCTAAGATTAATTTTAAACGCATGACTTTCTGTGTCTGTTAAGCTGAGCACATCAGCTGGAAGTGGGAAATCATGTTGTTTTCACTTGCCATCAGTGGCAGCAGCTCTGCAAGCTCTGCTGGCAGCTACAGCTTCACTGCCAGCAGCAGGAGGGTCATGCTGGTCACAACCCAGAGACCCACAGGCTGCTCAGGTGGCCCTGGAGCTTGGTTGACTGTCACATAAATACAAGAGCCAAAAATTCTGACCGGTTTGCTCCCCCCTGGCTCCACTGGTCCTTTTGGGAGGAAAGCAGGGAAGGGGCAAAAGAGAGATTTTAGTACTTTTCATGGTAAGTTAAGCAGCTCTCTTTCTGACTTCTCACAGGAAAGGGTTCTGCTGAGTAAGAAAGTGCTAATTTCACATTGTTGTTTTTCGCAGTAGAGCTATGCTGTAAGTACCAAGCCTGAGAGGAACAAGAGCATAGTCAAATTAATGAAAAATAGGTTATGATGATAAATTATTCAAGTGGATAAAATTACTTTGGATTTGGAAGACACTGAAACTTAAGGGCCAGGTCCTTTTCTGGTATAAAAAGATTCAGCTTCATCACTTTTAGGGAAACAGAGGAAATTTACATGATTCAGTCAGGATCTGACTGTGACTGGCAGCATAAGCAGTCATTTAAAACTCCACGGCATATATTTCATCTACTTTGGGTGACAGCCATAAGGTGAATGTTTTAAATTCTGACATGGCATAGCCTTTCTTTTGAGATCAGTGGTGTGATTTTAAAAGGGATGAGATAAAAGCTGTGCCTCTCCAAAGGCACATTTTCTCTGATGTTAAAGGAAACAATGTAGAAATATTCCCACTAAATAAATCATCAGGGACTTTCAGAATAGATCACATCCTTATGTCTTAAAACTTGTAATACAACTGAAGTTGTTCACCTTAACTCAGTTTCTTTTGTTCAGCAATTTTTCTGTACAAGGAGGCATGTGTAGAGAAGGCAAGTCTGAAGGAGACACCCCTTCAGAAGAGGATCCAGTGAACAGAGACAAAGAAGCTCCTCTTTTGACTTCTGGCATGGTTCTATCAGAAGTTTAATCCTTCTTAATACCAGTCAAATTTCTGAGGAGGTGATCCTGGAGAACAGATGGAAGGCTGTTATTCTGCTAAAGGTGAACACCAGCAAGCTGTGAGTGTACCTAGCTCTTCAGAATGGCCTTGGGTTTTTTAAGTGCTTTAGCCAACATAGGGGAGGCAATGTGCTGATTTGGGTTCTGCTGCTCTAGGTTGAATTTTCAGTGGCATTTTCCCTCAGTTTACATGCATGTATGCACACAGAGGGGTGGAGAGCACAACCAGCTGTTAGAGGCCATGTCTGAAGCTAGAACTTGCAGCCAGTTGCACCTGTAGAAAAAACAGAATGTTCCAAAATCAAGAACTTCTAGTAAACTCTTTTATCACACTAAACTCTGAGGCTGAATCACATCCTACCAGCAGCAGACACTGAAGTCATAGCTATGGCCCCCCTAGGCCCCTGCTGTGATAAGTGCAGAGAGAAAGCCACGTCTCCAGAGACTAGTTCATGGCTTAGGCAGGATGAATCACCCCTTCTTGTCTGAGAAGCAAAGGGTGACACCTCTTTTATCTTTCTGAACAGTCTAACGCCCATAGTTATATGAGTTCAGTCTAGGTTTTAAACATTTGTGGCATATAGCTATAAGACACAAGTGCTCACATTAAGCCAGCATGGCATGGCCTTCTTAACACTTTGCATAGCCATTGCTGTGAGGAGAACTCTTCTTTATCCCCAGATGACTCTTTCAACCATCCCCTTATGTGCAGATGTGAAGAGGACTGACAGTTTCTCCAAAGTGAGAGTATTTTCAAATGTCAAGAAGCTTTATTTTTTAATGTGTTAAACCATATAAATTCCCCAGCTAATATAACTCATAAATGAAATGAGACTAATTAGTAGAAAAGTAATGAGAGAGCATTTACGGAGGTCACATCCTGAGGTCCAGTCACAGCAATGGAAAATGTGGGAGAGGGGTAAAAACTGCAATCTACTTTGTTCCTGTAGCACTGGCATTCATAGTTGTTAATTAACCCCAGCAAGGGCAACTTTAGAATGGCAAAATAAGGAGAAAAATGTTAAGGGATTATGAACTTTGTCTTTCCTTTCTCTCCCCTTTGTCTCCTGTCAGTGTCCCTGGGCAAGCACGAGCTCCTTACTGCCAAGCCAGCCTGCCCTTGCATCCATAGCAGGCCTATGGCTCTGTCCTTCTTTCTCTTTGCTACAGCCACACTGTAGGAAACTCTGGTTCAAGTGCTTTTTCCAGGAAAAACTCAAGAGCTTCTAGGACACCACAAAGTTCTTTTGGCACAGGTCACCAAAGCTATGTAGCTGCCCAACTCCTTTTTTAAATGAGAATCTATCACCCATCTGGAAAGGCAGAAAGAAGCACTTCTTGACTTTGGGAATTGGAAGGGTAAGTCTGTTATGGGTGTTTGAGCACTCACATACAAAGGTATGGAGAGTTGTGTGAGGACTTAAAGCAGACCGTGGAATTGGAATACCATCTGTGACAGCAGAAGTGGAAGCTGTTGTACTGACTGCACAGTGAAGGATCCAAATGGCAAATTTATGTTCAGGGTTACTTAAGCTTGAATAGAAGTATAAGTTCTCTTTCTTAACTCATCTGAGTCAGTAGGGTTCTTCTCTTGACTTTAATGAGCATCTATATTGAGCTGAAAGTCGAACCTTGAAATGAAACCTTGGCATCCAGGTAAGTGAGATTTTAAAAGCATGAATTTACAGTTTGACAAAACATCAAGGAGATACTGCTGATGAAACAGCACCTATGCTACGAACTAAATCATAATGTGCTTAGTGAAACACAGACATCTCTAGGAGGAAAATGCCTGTTGAGAGCCATGTTGAACTACGGTCATCCAGTTGCACAGCTTTTAACAGTCACCCACACCTGAACAGCTACAGGCTCTCCCAGAACAAGGACAAGGCAGAATTCAAAACATTTGAGGCAAGTGCAACTGAAGGAGCAAGCATTCAGTGCTCACTGCAAAATTGGTGCTCACTGCAAAAGCAGCATCTGTGTCTGCAGAATGATTGAAGGAGCTGGATGGAAAGGGAACAAAATGATGAGAGGAGGAGATGCTACGGCTGAATTAAAACTGCTGAGAAGTCAAATAAGAAAAAAAAAAGAATAGCACTGATGTCAGTTGTCACAAAAAGAAGAAAAAGAAAAAGAAAATATGAAATAATGAACAAGCAGGCACCATGACAAAACAGGTATGCAAGAAACACAATTTAATCACTGTGCCAATCTGAAGTTTACCAGGTCATTGTGGAGAAAAATCACCAAAAGAGTGCCAGAGAGCACTTTCTTTGTTTCCTCTCAAAACTTAAATTGTTTAAATTTGTTTCCTCTCAACTTTAATGGATGTGTTCTCTTCATATTTTTATTTTTAGTCCAGCCTTCTTGAATATGTGCATTAATTGCACCTCAGCTACCTTTGAATTTTTCACTAGCCTAATTACTCTTAGAGTTTTGCTCATGTTTAGGCTGAACTTTTTCTTTCTTTGCTTATGGCCATTACTTCTTTTTCTGTTGTCTTCTGAGACTTGGTGTAATTTCCTTCCTTCATTTACATTGTTACCTTGAAGATATTTACAGGGAATGTTCATTTTCTTCTTTACGTTTCTCTTTTCCCCTGTGTCGATCCCCTCAGTTCCTTTCTTCTTCCTTCTCTCTCCCTAATTTGTATGCTCTCCACCTCTTATTACCAGTACAGCTAACATTTTGACTAATTTTTCATGTGATTTTTTTTTCTTCATGTATTTAAGATTAATAGCTAAGTAGCAGAACTGACCTTAAAAATCTGTGAGGGACATTTCCATAAAATAGACTGGATCGTGTCTCTTTTTCACGCTGCTTCTTTTAATGTCCATCAGTGGCAAGCTTGAATTGTTAAGCCACAGTTCCACACGTACACAAATAAATATCTTTAGCCTTCATTTTTTTGCAAGTAGGACTTTCTGTTCCCATTTCTTTAACAGCTCACTGGTGCATATCTTATATTCAAACTGCCCAGACCTGCACAGGTTCTGTATAACTTGTGTACATATGTGAGACTGGTGTATGCATTTAAACAAACAGAGTCTGTGCTCAGCTAGGAAAGGCTGGAATGGCATTCAGTGGGACTGTCCTCCTTCAGATGCTTCTGGAATGCCAGTCCAGGTTTACAGGTTTGCATACTTAGAGTATGTAAGTGTATATAAGACCTGCATGTAGACGTCTAACAGGGTTTCCAGAAGTGACTAGGCAGACTGAGCTCCTCATTTCCTGATTTTACTAGTTTACACCTGAATTCCTTCATATGTTTGCTACCTATAGTTTGCTATAGGGGTGGGAACTGCCATTTTCTCCTTGCAGTACTGAGAACAGCAGAGCCCTGCTGTGACCAGTTCCTCAGCAGCACCAACATGACTGTACCGAACAGCAGCAAAGCAAAACCAGAGCAGTGCCCAGGGTACGTGCAGTGGGATTTAGCATGGAACTAGAAGGAGCCAAGTAAATAAACACCACAGAACAGGTTCATCTAATGATGAGGGAGTGAAGAAATGAGGATCAGAAATATCCTAGCACTTTAAGATGAGGTACTGTCTTTCTGTTCTTTGCAAACAGACTGATTAAAAATACCACAAACAAAGAAAGGTGTTGGATGTGTAAAAAATGTTGGAATGTATTTTTCCTTGAAATCTTTGGCCTCACATTTGTGTATAAAAAATATCTAATAGAGGGATGCCACCTGAGAGTGTGTCTGTGCAGGTAATATGGTGCCAAAGAATGGGAATCTCGGGTCTGTCAGAAAAAGAAATGTGTTTAACAAGGCACAAGCTCAAGAAGATACAGTTCCTTTGCCCTGAACCCCCTGCTGTCACTGGCTGCTGTCAGCTGGAGGGTTTGATTTCAACGTTGTAAGAAACCTTAGGCAATCTCACACAGTGCAAGTGAGAAAATGACAGCCCTGTGATGATGCAGCCAGTTTTCCTGATCAGCGTGATTGTATGAGAGCTCTGTACTTAGTTATATCGATTTGTCTCTGAGAGCTCTTTCTGCCACATAAATCTCATCGAAAATCTTTATAAGATCTTGCCCCAGAAGGCCACTATGTTATTTTTCTCTGTAAAAAGAAGCAGAGCCAGGAATTCATTTCTCAAAGTTTTAACTAGAGCAGCCCATTTATGAGGAAGGTGTGAATTCATCTGTTTTACATTTTGAAACATCTAAAAACAGCTCTGCACTTCATGATTAACCTTTACTTCTAAGCAGTACTACAAAGAGCTGTATTTATCTCCTCTCCCTTTCTTTCTTGGATCAAGAGGTTTGAATAAAGAAAATCACCTTTCTTTTAGATGGGGAATTGGAAAGAGCATTGTGCTTATTGTAGCTCAAGCCTTAAGTACAATAGGCACCACATTAAAAAGATACTATTTGTGCCACTTTAGTTAAAAAGACTGATAGCGCTTCCCTTATGGAAGTTTTCTTTAGAGTGACTAAAATGATTTTGAAAATAAATAACCACTTTAAATAAGGACCAAGTCTTTCAACTCAGCCAGAGCTAAATAAGCTCAAAATACAAATTCACATTAAGTCTCAACAGCATTATCAATATGTCTGAGGCATAAAGTGTGTCTTTATGCCTGGCAGACTCATTTCTTCTAATATATATATAGAAGTGAATATGAGAAAACACAAGAAGTTTGACCTTTTTTTAACTTGACAAAACCATTTTTTTTAAGGAAGTCAGTCTTGAGTTTGAATTATCTGTCACAGAGAAAGAACCTGAACACCTATAGGTATGTGAGTTTTAGGCTGTTCAGGTACAAAATAGATTGCATGAAAGGGCTATAAATGTTTCCGTAACACTAAATATTTGGTAAAATCAAACTTTTTTTTTTCTCTTTGAGAGCATAGTAAATTATTCCTTGGCTTGCTCTGTTGTTCTGCACAGATGTAGTGATCTGTGCACATACTGTAATAGGAGATTGAGGACTTAATTTTCTTCTTCTCTTTTCTTCTAAATAAACTAACTCCAAGAACTTTTACAGCCAGGATGTGCCAAAGTGTCATTTATTCATTTAAACTGTGCAGCCTAGTGCAACTTAAATATAATTACTGTACATCAGAACAAAGCTAACTTCATAAAGCCATGACACGGCAAGCAACATCTGGTTAGACAAGCATCCTCCTACAAGTGCAGAACCATTGGCAGCAAAGGAGGGTACTGCATTAATCCAGGACAATAATAGCAATTAATGCCATATTTACGAACTTGCTCCATTGGAGGGGACAGCTACAGGGCTCATTTCATTGAAACTGGCTTAATACAAAAGTACTGGTGTACCCCTCTGCAATAAATGACAAAATTATGTTCTGCTTAATTTCCTATTATGTCCTAGAGCATATTCATATTTGTGAGTTCTCTACAAACCTTCTTGCTCTAAGTATTCTTTTTCTGACTTTATAGTAAATGACTTGAAGTTGCTACAGCAAACAAATAAGTCTGATGCAGTAAAGCAGCAGGGTTTCTGAGGCCTGAAACCAGCAGTGTCTAACAGTACATTTATTACAAGTCTACATTTAGTCACAAGTACAACTCTCATACCTGAAGCATATCAGCATATCTTCACTAGTGTGGAAGTGCTTTTTAAAATGACAGACTGATTAGAGTTTGAATCCATGTTCCAGACTTGAAGAAAACAGTGCATGAATCTTGCCTGGATTGATGTACTTTTCTCACTTTATGCGCCAGAACTAGTGCCTTTAGTTTCCCTGAACAGACGGACTAAATAATCACCATTTGCAAATAAATTGGAAGTCAGTTTCTGAGCCTCCAGGTTATAGAAGCCAACATCATGTTTTTTTGGAGCAGTCTTTAAATCTCTGAGCTCCCCTTGATCCCCCCTTCCCCTGATACTAATGGTTCGGGTTTATGGGAGAGATGTAAATATGGCCACTAACACTTTATGACAGTCCAAGTTCTATTTCTGTCAGGAACAGTGTTTCTCTAGCTGCCCCTCAACACTCTTTTAAATTTCCTTCAGGGGCAGCCCTCTTTGTACTTAGGTGAGACAGACAAAGACTCTTGTCTCCTTCTTCCGTGGCTGATAGTAAGGGAATGGAAGGGTAGGAAGAGAACACTAGCTGGCTGCTGTGTGCATAGGAAAAGGTTTTCATAAAGCTACTTTTTGGGTCTTCCTTTCAGTGTTGGAGGAATTATATTTGTGTCTTTATTTCCTAAATTCAACATCCCTTACACCAAACAAAAATATGTGCCTTATTTGCCAAGGAGCATAGAAAGTGTTCTGGTGGCCTCTAACTCACTGCTGTCCCAAAGAGATTGGGCAATGGGAAGGCAGCCTAAATGGGGAAGTGTTTTTTTTCCCTTGAGTAATCAAAACATCTTCTGGAGTTAGAATTTTCTCACTTCATCACAATATTAGCACCAGCAATGACAGGAGTAACTCATGCTGACAGCACTGGACATACGGAAAAGGGCTTTTGGAGTTTACCAGTTATTAAAAGGTACTTAGTGAGTGCCCAGAACTGTCTGCATCAATGAAATGTGAATAGTTTATTCACACTTGCAGGGGTAAATCAGAGCATGGGCAAAGCAGCTGTCAGGATTTCAGAAGACAGGAGAAAGTATGATAAGACTGTGCAACCATTAGCATAACAGATATGTATCTATATATATATAATATATATGGTGTAAATGTTTATGGAAGTATGTAGGTTACCCAGAGGATAAAAGAAAGGAGATGCAAGAACAAGAGCTCAGTGAAATAAAAGTTTGAAGTTCAGCTTTGGTCCAGTTGGTCTGGAGGCTGGGTATGCAGGAGGGGTGACCAGAGCTGGCACAAAGCAAGCACTGCCTCCAGGAAAGACATGACCTTGGAGTGGAAAAGAATTGAGAGAGGGAAAGCAGACAGCTGACAGGGTTTGATGATGTTTTAGCTGACATACAATAGGAGTTTGGTTTTGGTTTTGCAAGGTAATGGTTAACGGGTAGTAATAATGGAATTCTGAATGTTTGGCACAATGTTATATATGTCATGACCTTCCTGTCAGAGATCTTTGTTCACACATATTTCTTTTATTTCACAGTCTTCAGGAGCAGCATGTATGATCTGAGTCCCCTTTTGTCCTCTGCTGCACTTCGTGCTGGTCATCAAACAGTTAATCTGCATTGCCTTTCAGGAGTCCCATCTCCCTCCTGCCAGGATCAATGATAAAATTTTGACTGTGAAAGTGAGAGAGCCCATGGGCCAGATGGATATTTGGTAGCAAAACATTTGAAGGGCTCTTTTTGCAATAAAGAGCTACACAAAGTACTTGCTCTAAAGACAAACACCAATATCTTGTCTCCACAGTGTTTGTAATCAATATTATATTACAGGTTGATTAAATATCAAGATATTAGAGTGGTGAATCTCAAAAGTATGTTTTTTGACTTTTCCTTGTTTCTCAAAAACAACTGTAGAACTTATTTAGAGAAATGTTGACAATACCAGAAAACAACAAAATCAAAATAGCATCATAATCAATATCTCTGAACAGGCAATCTTGGCAGGGGGGAAACACTCATCATTGAATGAGTACCTGGCAGGTGCTGTAGGTGGGCAAGAATATTACAACTTCATGGCCTAAATGTTTGGCCCATTTATCCTGTGCTAATAAATATTATAACATGTGGAATAATTTCTACACATAGCTTCTCAGACTAGTATCCAGTGTGTGCATAAAAGGTGGATGCCACTCAAAAAGGTGATGACATCCCTAGGAAGCCAAATAGAATGGTTTTAATCTGTTGTCTTCACAGATGTGTAATAACGGATATGTCTGGTGTGCATTTGACACTGGAACATAAAAATGAGCAAGCAAGAGAGTGAAGGCCATGTGAAGAGCCATGGCTAACCAAGCCATAACTCATAGCAGCAGCAGGTGGCTTGGCCCTCTTATCTCTGGATGACTTTTCTCTTTAGGCTGTTTGTCTTTGGCAACAGACATTGAATCAATGTCTGTTCAAACACGAGTGATAAAGTCTGGGAGCAGTGTGAGAAGGAGGAGGCAGAGAGAACCTGGCTCTGTACTCAAACAGTTCAAAAAAGTGGCAAAACAGAGATGCACCTGCCTCTATTTTTTGTTCTGACAGCTCCACCTTGGTATGTGGGGATAAAAGTGGGTACAAAAGTCTGTGAAGCAGTGCCAGGCTGAGGGGTGCTCCCTCTGAGAGCTTGCAGAGACCAGAATTAGGGGAATGCTGTGTTGGAGACCAAGCCAGTCAGAACCATACTGTCTCCTTACATTCCAGCTTACTCACTTTTTGCTTACCAGAGCTCTTTTATTCAGTCCTGTCTTCAATGTTTTGTTACCAAAGTTTAGGCTTGTTCTTCGGGGGCATTTTTGGGTTTATTTTATTAGAGGAGGTTTGAGAGTTTGTTTGTTCTAATAAGCTGGAGCTGTAATTGGGAAATGGGTTAAGCTTGCTTCCAATTAAGATAATTGACATGAAATACCCAATTGCACTCTGAGAGAGAGAGAAATAAGTTCCCCAGCTGAGCTGTAGAAGAGAGCAGCTTTGCTAACAATGAAGGTAGAAGCAGATGTTTAGAAAAACATGTAAAAGGAATCAGGAGGGGATTTATACATTTGGTTATTAATTAAGATGCATGCATGAGCAGCCAGCCAGCTGAAGTTCTGAGTTAAGAAAGGCAAAATTCCAACAAAGGGTGCAGGGAAAGCCGTATTTAGAAGATTCCTGGAGTTTTAGGGGTTTTTGATTTGATTGGGTGTGGGGAGAATGTTAGCTTGTTTTTTGGGGGTTTTGGGTGTTGGTTTGTTTTTACCTTCTGTAAAGAAGGAACAGCCCCAAAGGTTTTTGGAATTTTCAGACTGGCATGTGCCCTTGCATACAGTCTTCTTGACTCTGTTTTCTTGATCATGATAAGTTTGTTTCTCTTTTGCTTAAATAAAGTAGGATATGATTATAAGGTCCTATCAGGCCATAAGTGTCTCCGCAACTAGTAAAAATATAAATGGTTTTGTGCACTCTGTGGTTTGCCAAGGTCCAAAATGTGTCATGAATATTGGAGCAATTAGAAATAGTGGGTGACTGAGGATTCTGATGATGCTTATGTTTGCTTCTGTGTGGGGAATAAAGGAAGTGGAATCAGGCTTTCTGATTGGAGGGACAGAGGTGCTTGAGGATCTGATGTGGAGATAGCTGCTGAAAAACTGTTGTAGCAGTTTTGAGAAAAACTGAAACAGTTTGGAGAGGGTATTTGCTGGTAACTGTACTACAATCAGGGAAAGAAGTACTAGTGTTGGCAAGAAAGAGGAAAAGCTTCTAAGATTTTGGATTAAAATATACTGTTGGTTTGTTTTCTTTAATTTGTGCCTCATCCAACAAACTCAAATTTCCTTTACAGCAGAATGTTATATGAATGTTATATGAGAGTAAGATTGGAAAAACCAACACTGAATTCACTTGGCGGCTTATTTAAGTAATCATTCCTGCAATTTTTATGCAAGAATTAAAGCATCTTAAATGTCGGCTCTTTTCTTGGGTTCTCTTGTTCGAGCTGTCCTTGAAATTTATAGAATCACAGAATAGCTTGGATTGGAAGGGCCCTTAAAGATCATCTAGTTCCAATTCCCTTGCCATGGGCAGGGGGGACACCTTCCACGAGACCAGGTTTTCAGAGCTCCATCCAGACTGGCCTTGAACACTTCCAGGGAAGGGGCATCACAACTTCTCTGGGACACCGGTGCCAGTCCCCCACTGCCCTGACAGTAAAGAATTTCTTCCTAGCATCTAACCAAAACCTACTTTCTTTCAGTTTGAAGCCATTCTCCCTTGTCCTGTCACCACCTGCTCTTGTAAAAAAATAATTTTCCATCGTGCTTGTCCCTCCAGCTGCCTTCAGGTACTGGAAGGTAGCAATTAGATCATGTCTTCTCTGCTCCAGGCTGAACAATCCCAATTCTCTCAGCCTTTCCTCCCAGGAGAGGAAGTCCATCCCTCTGGTCATCTTGATGTCCCTTCTCTAAACTCACTCCAACAGGTCAATGTCCTTCCTGTGATGGGGGTCCCAAAGCTGGATGCAGCACTGCAGGTGGGGTCTCACAAGACTGGAGCAGAGAGGCAGAGGAGGGGGAGACAAATTCAACAAGAACTTTAAAAAAGTAAAAAGGCTATTGGCTTTAATGGCTTGGCCAGCTGACTTATCTCTGTGATGAATTTGGTAGTATTAATTAAAGATGAATATTTGCAGGGGGTTGTGGTTGGTGTGTTGCTTGTTGGGGGAGGGATAATTTACATAGATAAACATGGTAAATTAATGTTGGAAAGCCAAATAATTTTTTCTGGCTGAAATGCTACCCTTTAGTTGAATTTTCTTTATGACTGGTCTTTGATATAGTAAATCAAATAAGAAGGCAAGAAATGTGACAGATTCCTCTATCGTGTAAATAAAAGTGGTTCTGCTCTCAGCACATGTAAGAGTCTGGACCACCTTTCAGCAGGTGGACAACCAGGATGTCTTCTGCTGTTACTGCCATTATTTAGAAGATGAAAAGCTCAGTCTGAGGTTTTGTGAATCTGAGGTTTTGTGAAACAGGGCTGCTCTGATGCACAAAGGAACAGAGATGGGGTCACTGCAGCCTCTCTGTGCTCGCACCTGCAAATGTGTGTGTGTGTGCCTCTGTTGAAGAGAGTGGGTGGGCAGAAGATGCATCCTCCTGTACAGTGCCATGCTTGGTTTCCCTGGTTTGGTGTTCAGACAATGAGGTAAATACAAACTGCGTTGACTTTTGCATTTATATCCTTGTGATCTCCTGTTGTTTTTAAAAGCTGAGGGGTTTTTGGCCATTCATACAGAGGCTTTCTTCTGCAGCTTCACCAAAGATTGCAGGTGGATATCTGGGCTAATTTCTCATCAGTTACAGAACTTAGTCCTTTCATATGGGACTATGGGTTCATATGGGAACCCTATATGGGTTTCAGTGCTAAACTGTTTGAATCTGTGGTTCACTCTAATGCTTTTAATGAAATATTACTTTGCTGTGACCTTTCCCACTCTTTCCTTGTCCTTGTCCTTTAAAATATGATGGAATTTCTGGAGATATAGACAGCTCTTTTATTAAGGGAGTATTAAAATGAAGAATTTTCTCTGGAGGTTGTTCTTCTTATGTAAAAAGATACTGCAAATGACATTTGGACTCTCCATAACTGCAATGAGACTAATTTTTTTTTAATCTCACATGATGAAAGACAAATAACTGAGCAGTGCTATTATAAATTATGTGATCTTTATATGCTTAAATAAAGGCATTTTACACGCTTTACCTTGACAAAGCTTCTGCTGCCCTCCTGGGGAACCTTGGCTAGTCAAAATTAGGCTTGTGATCACAGGCTAATATCCTCCTTGTGGATGATTCCTTCTGGAATTACACCACTCTTGGGAGGCCTCAATGATCACAGAATAGTGATCCTACTGCTTTTATAGCATGGTGCACACCAGACACTTAAGAATGGAATTTCAAAGACTGAGTCAATTTCGCCCTTTGTCTTAAAGTGATTGGAGAATCTTTTCAAAGGTTTATCTTTATGATAGTGTTGTAAATACATAACATAGATTGAGAGAATTAGAAAAAAAAAACAAGTTAGAAAAAACAATTTATTAAGTAATATCATATAAATAACTTGTTACAAAAATCAATTTGCAAAAAGGCAAATTCACTCTGTCTGTGAGAAATTGTTGTTCAAATTGGTTTCTCATCAAATCCTTAAATTTCATCTCCCCCTGCCCTCCCCAACCCCAAAAAAAGAAGCCAGTACAGTGAACAGGAAATATAAGGGAGAGAGTGCACACTTTCCAACTGACAAAAACAAATTGCCCATCCACGCTGCAGAAGAGATAATCATTCCAGCATGGGTCCCTCTGCAACACAGGGAAGTTCTAGGTGTAAACCTCTTGGGTGACAAAATTGTCACCCACAAATGTCTCATTGCTCTCTGCTGAGCAATGACAGATCCATCCAATGCTGAGGCTCCCTTGGCGCAACCAGGGGATGACATTATGAGAGACTGTGTGGCTGGAGCATGCCAGCAAGTAAATCTTCCCAGGTGGAGGCATCATTTTCAATTTATGCTTGGAAGTATTTTTAATTTAAAAAAAATCAATTCCAAAAAGCATTTATTTTAAAGGGTTTAAAAAAATCACAAATCACAATAGGAGTTTGCCAGATTGATTTAGCTCAGTAACACAGTTAAGATGCACATAGCATTTATTATAAGGCCTTTCTTTAAAGTTTAATTTTTTCAAAGCAATGAAAGTAATCACAGAATTAAAACAGTACAGTGATTCTGAAGAGTTTTTTATGTGTCAAAATCCAGAAAGATTTTGTGTTTGCAGTGTTTTTTCTTTGTTGTGTTCACCTGAATGCTTAATAGTTCTATAAGTTTTTATCTTTAATAAACACTAAAGTAATAGATCATAGAAAACTAAAAGCTTATAGAAAGTGTTTCCAAGTATATTTACATAAATAGTGCAGTCTCATAGGAAAAGTCAAAAGCCTATGGGAATGGAAAGGATTTCTCTATATGCTGGACTTATGCCTTATTTGTCAAATCGAATTTGTGGTAAGAGAAATTTGAATATAGCAGCTCCTTTTTATTTTTTTCTTTTTTTTTTCTTTTAAAATTTATTTTTAAAGAAAGCGAAAGATACATGAAGAAAAAAAGGATAAGGGCAGGTTCTGTAAAAACTCTTTTGAGATCCAGTAACTCTACACACAAGATGATAGCCTTGTGGCTTTTAAGTGCCATGGGCCTGCCTTGCATATGACTGACTACCTCCCCTCACTCCCCATGCAATTCACCTCCTGCTCTTCTTCCTGAAATGTTCAGTTCTCTGACACTTGTACTTCCTACAACCCCAGCCACAGCTCTTGGATACCTACCGCTGAATTTTATGAACTCTTCAGGAAACTGTTTTAGTGTATGACAAACACAAGTCTGGGCTCAAAAGTGTAATATAGCAAAATGATGGGCAGGATCAAGATTGTTTCAGCTGGCTTAAATAAAACTGCTGAGGGCAGAGACTGGTATTAAAGCATTGTGTTGGAGTTCTGTGTTTTTCTCTCTTTCTGGAGCAACGCATGAGTCTGTGGACATCAAACATGCTTTTGTTCCTCTTTAAGTACAGAAACAATCTTTGAGAAAAGAACTCTTTCTAAAGACTGAACTGAAAGCAAAAAATATTGTGGCTTTGACATTTATTGGATGAGGCTGCTGTTTCAGAGGTGTAGATGGGTTGGAAAAATCCTGCCTTTCACAGCTTATGATGTTTCATACTCACTGGAAGCAGCATAATGACTGTTACTTTGTCAGCTCTCATTTGATGAGGCAGCTCAGACTCCAGAGTTAATTGAAATGCAAATGGGCAGGAGGATGGCAGCATCCATTTGGGACAGTGGTCTTCTGAAACACTTCAATGCTTCTCATAGCCAAAGGAAACGTGGAGAGACCTTTCTAACAGATGGTGGCAGGTAGAACTAACACAGTGGTGTTTGCAGAGAGTTACCTGCTCAAAACCACTCTCAGGAATCACCCTGCAGAAGACCATGAAGATAGTTCTGCTGCAGAAATTTAACATGTGCCTTTCTTTCCAAGAGATCTACAGCCTGGATGAAACAGCCTGGATTTACGTTGCTTGGTGTAGAAGAGATGTCTTTCTCCCTATCCATGCAGATCTCTCTCTGGTGTGTCAGGAAGCCTGAAAGTGTTAGAAGTCCACTGCTGGTCCTGCTCAAAATGCATAATTCTGGTTTTCAAACAGGTGTAGACATACATTTTTAAAGCCATTTCTCTCTGCTATACTTTGCTATGACTGTTCTGGGTTTTATGGTACTGCAGATATTCATTCTCTTGGTTTTGTGGGATTTTTTTTGTTTATTTTCATAACAGAGAAACGGAAAAGCTGTAACTTGTAATGTAGACTGCTACTTCCTAAAGTGGATTATTTGAAGGTTGCCTCTTCCATTCACATTTAACAGTAAAGAAACACCGGAAGCAAGACCAGACAAATATGTTTCTTAGGAAAAATTTAGAAAACATTTCTGTTGGTATACAGGTGACATATTCTTCTACTACCTATCTTTTCCAGCAGATTTTTAACAGATATAATTGAAAAATACATACAATTTGGTTTTCTCATGGTTTGACACAATTCCATCTCTGTCAGGTTTGAGAACACATCTCAGACCTGTGATACTGCTGGTAGAGTCTTGTGCAGAGCTCTCTGCGAGTCTTTGCTTCAGCTCTCTTCCAAGCACAGAGAGATGTCCTGAAACAGCTGCACTGGAGGTACGGGCTGCTGTGTCTCCCTATACTGGTGCTGCTGTGGGATAGAATTGGGTTTAACCTGAAATAGTTCTCCTGGGGTAAAAACCACCCCACCAAACACAAAACAAAAACAACTCCCCACCAGTTTTCTGGGGTAAAGTGACTCTCTTGGGAGTTGAGATGAAATAGTTACTGTAGAAACCTTATTCTATTTAAAGTGTAGAGATGTTATTGTTCTGCAGTAGCATGGTTGGCATAGCCTACCAGGTCCCTGTTTCACGTTGACTCCACTGAATTCCTTGGCGTCTTTTAATATATTTCCTGTTGTTAGGTCAGATGCTTTCCCAAATTAAAAGCCAACTGCATTTTTATCTATCTACCTGGCTTAGCTAAACTGCCTAATAATATTTCTTCTTCTGAAGTAGGTGTGGTTGTAAGAAGAGCAGGCTTAAAACAGCCTTGAAAGCCACTTCATAGCCCATAGTCCAACAACTGGTTATCTACAAATGACAACTGTAGCACTGTGTGAAAGCATTGTTAAATACTCATTTCTATCATCTAGCACACCACCATGCAACAAAGTGCAAAGAAATACTACTGCAAAGGTTTGTATTCACTGCAATATGGCACTTTCAATATTTAGAATGCAGTACTGATTTTATAAATTGCACTTTGTGGTACTGCCAAGCAAGAAGAAAAGAAAGAACTGAACTCTCCTTGCTGTGTGAGAGATGCTAAATCTGTTTAATTTGCAGGAAAAAAAAATAGACCTTAAAACCTAGATGCATAAATAATAATTTGGATGCAAGTTTTCCTCAAATTTTCTTAGAAGAATGCATTTGCTATTCAGGCACCATATTTGTGGTGACATAACATAATTTTATATATATAATATATTTACATAACAGGCACGAGTAGCCACTCTCTATTATTTACTGTGTCACTCAATGGACAAGATAAAACCAGCTTTGAATTAAAAGGAAAAAAAAAAACCAAATCAACCTAAAACTTGGGCTTGGACTGCTACTAACAATCACTAAATCACTGTACAAACATAGGAAAATAGTTACAAGGAGTTCACTGGTCCTGCTGTCTCATTATCCCACCCAAGAAGTGACTAATGCAGGCTGCTGACTTGCAGAGTGGCCCAGCCCCTTCAGGGCACCAGGGCTGTCTTCAGCCAAGTGCCACCAACTCCCTCTTCCCACTAAGCTGGAGGTGGCTTGCAGGGCTGAACAATATCACAGCCAGCCCTGCCATCCCCTCCACACACCAATCTGTTTCCTTGAGGCTTAAGGAAGGGAGGGGACAGTTCACTGGCTCACTTCGGGCATCCAGCTGGATTCTGAGCTTGGGGATATTTGCTGGAGGCAACCCCAGAGTGAAGGGAGAGAGAGCGATGTGTTAGGAGGCCACTGGGCAGAGCCCCTGGCGGGATGTGCTGGCCCCACTGACACTGTGTGAGGGGAACACCCCAAGGTGAGGGACCTGGGGCAGGTGGTGCTGAGCATCTGCTGCTCCTCCACATGTCTGAAATCCATAAGGTCTCTCCTGTCTGCCAGAGCCAGCTTTTGGACAGATTGCTTCCTAGAAGTTCCAATTTCAAGGAAGTCATGAAGAGCTAGGCTTGTAGCATCTTAAATTACTTAGGGACCCTGAAGAGGACAAAATAAGGCTCTAGCCATGCCATTGCCATTATGATGGGTGCAGCAGCTCAGCACCTCACCAAGTGATGGAGTAGGGAACCATATTCTGTTGGACTTAAACACTCTGAGAGGCTTTCACCAGGGAGGCCTAAGGCTCTGGACCCTTGGAAACTCTGGGCCCCTCTGCTCTGAAAGCATCCAATCTATAGTGCTGGGCATCTGCCAGCCATTATCTGCTGTGCCCTACACCTACAGGTGTGCAGTGCTCAATGAGTCCTTTCCTGCCCAGCCAGGGCCACAGCATGGCTGGATCATCCTCTTCACTCTGAGCTGGTCCACAAAATCTAAAATTCTGGTATTGTGGTTGTAAAAGTCTTATACTTGGGACTCTTACTGCTCTCTTTAACTCACAAGGAATAATGAATTCCAGGGATTAATTTTTAATTGCCCTTAGTTTTCTGTTTATTAACATTTTTTCTCATCTCTCTTTATTTCTGAGGTAACTTGAAGCTGTTTAGTTTTCAAATTTATTCACTTAAAATTTGGGGGAGGAGGAAAATAGATCCATTCCTGTAATTCTGGTATTAAATATTGTTTCATGAAATAAATTAGAATAGTTACACGAGGTATTTTAAAAATAGTAATTACTTCTTTCCTTGGCACAGTGCTATGGGCTGGGTGCCTACTTTGGGACACAGGGTGGCATTTAACTCCTGGAATGGGATATGCCCATGGCAGACCCTTAGGGTTTTCTCCAGAGAGCCTCTCCTAGATGTCTGGGTTGGAAGAGCAGCCACTACATGTTTGAAAAACCAACTGAAATACTGAGTGGTGTGCAAGCTATAAAGAAAACTGTTTTGGCCCAAGATTATGGCAACTTCCCCCCCTCCACACCTGGACAAAAATTACTTAGCTTGGCAAACCAGATAAACACAGAGAAAACTGTGCTTACAATTTTACCTTCCATTGAAGTCTTTATCAACCCTTACTGAGTAGTTTATTTTAAAAAATGACTTATAATTATGAACCGCCTTTTCAGGCCACTGGAATGACCATTATTTGTTTGTTCAGGGCTTGAGTCTAGAGAAAAAAAAAAAGAAACAACTACCCAAAAGCATGAAAAGTTACTTCATCTGGCAGAATGCTAGTGTTTTCAATTTCTAAAGCATTTTTCAAATGTCTTACATAGTTCTTGCAACATCCTGATGAGGTAGGCATTATTTCCCCATTTTACAGATAGCAAAACTGGGCAGAGAGTCAGTCAGGAATCCACCCCGGACATGCAGGCAGAGAAAGTCAGGCCAAAAAAAAAGCACTTTCCTCCTCTGCAGTTGTTCCTTTTGCCTCAGAGGGCTGCAGTCACCTTGAGGTCACTCCTCCTCACCTGCACATGAGAACGGGCAGGAGTAGCTGGGTATGAACATCCTGACTACAATGTCTCCAGGACAGCGGCCATCACTGAACTGATGTGCAGGTGGAGGCTGACTGAGGAAGTGCAAGCAAAAGCCCAGTTATGATCTGTTCCTTCCTTCAAGTCATGACCTGATCTGGAGCTGGATTGGATGACTTCCCTGTATCACAAAGCAAGCCTGGGTTAGAATGAGGAAACCATCTAAGAATTATATACTGGGGCTACTGACCACACACACATGCACACACACACATCTCTCCAGCAATGCTAGGTCCAAAGAATATATACAGAGCAGTCAATGAACTATATATATGTGTGTGTTAGTATGATTCAGTGCAATGGGGAAATGGTGAGTTCTAGAGAAACACTCAGGTTTAAATGACCATTAAGCCTCTCTACCCTCCTCATGAGTAAAATGCGTGCTTGATGTTCTTTTCTCAGCTTACTCTACTTGTATAATAAACCTTCATTCCATCACCACTACTTTTGACTATAATACATAGGGTAAACTAGGGTACCTCATTACATTGGGATGTGCAATACACAATTGACAGAGCAGTCGTCTGAGCTGAATAGTCTGAATACAAGTAAAAAGCAAGTGAGCTTAAACAGTAATATACTCCACTTTACAATATAAGCAGAACAAGTAAAAATATTGCTCCCCATCTGATCCTTTTTTTTCCCCTCCACTACTGCTGTGCCTGTAAGATTGGCTTGGTAAACTGGACGCACTCAAAAAATAAGGATTTTGCCTCTTGGAAGCTCATAAAGTGATACTAGAGAAAGTTTACTGATGGCTAACCCACACAGACTGCAGTCATTAGATAATTCAAATGGGTAGAATAGAGAACCCTTTCAAACAGCTGTGGAGAAACAGAAAGAAATAGCCACTTCACATATCCCAATGCTGTTTCTGGGAATGAGGAACAGAAAAAAGAGAAAAAAAACCCGAATACAACATATTAAGAGTCTTTGTCACTGTCCATTGAGCCATACATATCTGCCAGCTTTTTAAACCGAGGTCCCCAGTCACTGAGGTAATCGTAGTCCTGATCTCCGTCCGTAGTCACTGACTCCAAGGAGCTGAGGGACTCGGCCACAGAACCATTACCTTCGTACGCGTAGGTTGCTAATGAGTCATACGGGGGTGCTGTTGGATCTGTATCATTTTCCTTTAACCTTTGGTTAATGAAATCTCTGACATCCGTGTTATCTCGCGCCGCTGCAGTCCGCCGCGGCAGAAAAAGTGTTTCTGGCACAATGTCTCTGCGTAATTTATTATCATCTATGGCTTCGGGATTCCTCAGCGTGCCAATATCAAACGCCTGGGTGTCTTCCTCTCCGCCACCTTCATCGTTATAACTGACAATGTTGTCTCTGATGTCTTCTTTGGAAATTATCAAAGGCTCTTTTTTCCGCTGCCGTCTCAGTGCTGCAAACAGCACCACAGTAACTGCAAACAAAAACAACAGCGAAAGAGAAAGGGAAAGAAGGTTAATCCCCAACTCCATTAAAGCCCAGAAGAAATGCTGCGCCTCTGCTTGAGCTTGAAGTTTGAGAAGATGTTTTGAAAAACTGAAAATGTGCACATCAGATTTTCAAGCTGTGCTTGCTCTGCCTGTGAGTTCCTTGGGAGATGAAATGGCATGGATGCACAGAAGAAAGGAGATCTCAAGCCTGTAGGAAGCCAAGCAGAATGTCTTTTTGCTGGTAGTCACTTTGTTACCCAAAGCCAAATCCTAATTTTGTCACCTTGAGAACAGAACTAGTTTCATGACATCTGGGAAGGAGGAAACACTTTCTCCAGAATAAGTAGTGTCAGATGTTACTTATGTTGAACCCCTTGGACAATATACAACTTCTGCTATGGACAAGGATGGCATCTACTGATGTTAGCAAAGCAAAATTTCAAGATAAGTAAATCCATGCTCCTCTGGGAAAAAAGCTTGGAATATGGAACAGATTTTCAGCCAGCACAACATCTGAGTTTTATTAACTTCCCTGGAATGTTTTTACAGTGTACATCACCTTGAAAAGTATACAAATTAAAAAATGGACTGATGAGATATGATAAAAATATTTTTTAATCTGACAAAGGCAGATTTCTAGAAGATATTTTATGCCCTTAATTTAAAGTGTGTGTTTGCATACACATATTTTTCATTTATTTGGAGGGTAGGAATTCTTTCCATGATCCTGATGCAAATTTTAATGTTTTTATTCAATAATGATTTTCCGTAGTGATGGAGAAGTGGACACAGCGCGTGGAAAAGGGATATGGTCAACACTTTCCTGTAGAAGCTAGTTTCAGATTTCTTAGCTGGATTCTACATTAAAATGTAAATGGCTGAATATTGACAAATGAACAGTAGCAAGGAGCAGGGATGTATTTCTGCTGTCAGTGTTGCTTTGGTAGTCTGAGGTCTGCAGTGCCCAGCATTTCAGCTCTGCTGTGCAAACTCCAAGGAAGGACACATCTTGCTGTCTTTACAGTTTTTTCATAGCAAAGCAAAGCAGAAATGCCTAAACTCATTGATGTGAGATGATAAGGTGGATCACAATGATCCTTCATGTCAGCTTTGCTTCTAAAATGGCGTGTGAGTCAAGCACAGTAACTGTTAAAGATTTTTTTTTCAGTCCTTTCCTCAGTTGTAACCTTTTAAGGCCAACATCAAGGACTAAGGGCGTCCCCAGCCCAAAACTTTATTCCATGGAACCTTAAAATTCTTAGTTTCCTTTGACAGACAAATTCTGGTGAGTTTTTTCTTTTGGTCAGGGAAGGTGGTTGTTTTTTGTTTCTTTTTGTTTGTTTATTTTGGTTGGATTTTTGGTGGTTTTTTTTGGTTTGGGTTTTTTGTTTGTTTTATGTGATTGCTTGGTTTTTTTAATAATGAGTTCCCCTGCAGGATTGCTTAGAGCAAAATACTGCCTGTAAGTGTGCCCAAGCATCTTGTAGATTGACTACAGAAGGTCACCAGAAATACAGGAAAAAGCAGGAAAATGCTGTATTTTACCACAGGAATACTGTGAATAAGGAAGAACATCTGCAAATATGAGTTGAAAGAAAATGGATGGTGAAGTTGAAGGATTAGGAGAGGTGGTTTAGATTGCATTAGGACCTCAGCCTAATGATGAGAATTTACTTATGGTGTCAGAGAAGGGTCCTAGTTTGAGTGATGCTTCTTCGTGCTGCTGTGCAAAAATGCAGTGAGAGATGATTGTCTTCCTCAAGAGCAAAAAGCCGTCGCACTGTGTAGAAGGACTGGTGAAAAGTGTGTATGAAAGAAGAGAGATCTCTGGAGAACATTTTGGAAACTTGAAAAACCCAATGTCAGTTTGGAATGGGCTTCTGGAACAGTGACTGGTAGAATGGTCTGAGAAAGCACAGGAATGATAGATTTTACATCAAAGAGTTGCTGAAGTATCACATTACAAAAACAAGTGTTACAGAGAACATGCAAGGATGAGACTTTGATAAATACATCACATGTCTGATACATGGATTTTACTGCTTTGTGCTGAACTTGCAGGGAAAAGACCCCATCATAAGCTACATGTTGAAGTACATTGCCTTTATTTGCATGTCTATGTTCAGCAGTATCTGAAACCTCCTGATAAGATGATAAACTTACTCAAATTGCATATAAACCTAGCAATTTACAGGCCCTTTTTGTTGCTGCTAAACTTTGAGTTGTGGTTCAGGTCTGCCCAGAGTATTGTTTTTCACTCAGTAGTGGTTGCACATTCAAACCCTGCAACCAACCTGAAAATAGAAAATTATATAGCTGAGTTAATTGAAAATCTGCTTATGGTGCATGGTGGCATGAGCAGTAATTGACATAAAGTGCTGCTTAGCACACAGAATCAATTATTTTCGATTGACATAAAACAGGAAATCGTTTAATGTCAGATTGATATTAATGAGCACAGTTGTACTAACGAGTGCAAGACTACCTGCAGCATTACATTACTTTTTCTGGTAAGGAACTTAATACAAAGTGAGCTCAGCCCTTAGGGACAATGATACCATGTTTTGAAAAATGAATTTAATGGTGAATTAAAGATCAGATTGTTATTGTGGGAATCTTTTCTGAAAATGGGATTGAGCTTATTTGAGCAAGCCACGACTACATTGTTAGAGTCTGAGAACCACAACCTCATCTTAGACTCATTACTGGAGAAGGAAATTTTGTTAAAAGAAAAGATCAGGATGACTGCAGTGGTGAGAAGCATGTCCAAGGAAGATAGGAGTATGGTAAAAAGAAGTAGAATCATAAAGGAAACATTTTGTCCCCTGCATGACCCTACTGATGTAAAATTGGTCTGACTCCCTCCTTTTCTCCTAAGATCCTAATGAAATCTCCCAGAGAACAGCCTATGTTGTATTGTACAGTTGTCCCCAGATGAACAGGTACAGATAATGGCCAAGTGACCAACTACCACTGCAGTACAAGAGGGGTGGAACCTGACAGGTATGTGAGAGATGTTGCAAACTGTCCTTATATATCTATATCACCTATATCTATATCTATATCTATATATATCTATATCTATATATCTATATTTATATTTATTTTAATTTTTAGATTTCTATTTAAAGTTGACCACCTGTAAGTGCCATAGTCAGAGCCCTCTGCACATCCTCCACACTCAGGGTCCAACCTCTTACTAATGGTGGCTGAAATGGAGGATCCTGCAGCCCTTGAGAGAGTCCCTCAGTATCATTCAGCATCCTTTTCCAACAGAGAAAAAGCACTGAGACTTTTTTCTCCTCAGTTTAGAAATGGAAAGTTAATTCTTCAAAACTAAGTTATCTGCCCTCTTTCTATGGGCATCAGAAAGGGATGGACACCTGCAGAAGGTTGTGAGTAATGTGTCTGGTCCTCCTCAGATACCAATAAAGGATAGGATGGGATGGGATGGGATGGGATGGGATAGATGTCTCTCTACAGGTGTCTCTTTCCATTGAACAGAGTGTAGAGCCCAGCTGTCTCCTCTCCCTCATATATCGCTAACTTTTAGATAACTAAAGTTAGATTAGTTGTGCCCTATGCACCCCATCTGTAGCAGCCCTCAAAAGAAGAAATACAGTAACATATGTACAGGATAAGACAATGATATCTTTACTTTTCCTTTGTCCTAGTCTTGGAATAATCATTACAGCAATGCAAAATGACCATGAAAGGAACAAAATGTCCCTGAGTTACTTACCAAGTAATATAATGATGCAGAGAAGAATGGCAATGAGAGCGCCAGTGCTAAGACCAGTAGGATGAATCAAGGCTTCTGCATTACAGGACAGCATCTTTCCTCGATGGTCACAAGCACACACTCGAATGGTCACTGTTTCAGTGCTGCTCTGGATGGGGTAATCATTGTCTGATATTACCACTGGCAGGAAGTAGGTACTTGTTTCATGCCGGTTATATCTGGTTTTTCGAGTGAAAATCCCTGCTGTGTTGTCTGGAAACACAAAGCATGCATTAAATCTTTATCTGAAGACTGAAAGCAAGGATAAGATAATAAAGAAAAGTCTTCCTAGAAATTCACCTCTGTTGTCCTGTAGTGTAAAGTTTGAGCTGCTGGCTGCCTCGGGAGCTAAGGAGAATGAAAACTGATGTCCATTGTAAGAGTCATCTTTATCAACAGCACTTAATGTTTGTATCAGCTGAAACAATAAGAACAAAATTATCTCCTAAGTCAGTGAACTTTATATTCATTTATGTACTCTAAAAAAAACTGTAAAAGCAATATTTTGTATTAATTTTTTATTCTGCTTCAAGGCAGATGATGTTGCTATGGTGAGCTCAAGAAAAGTCATCCACATGCTGCTGATGCTGTTTGGGGTCACCATACTATTATATCCTATGCCATCAGGGAGTGACATAATGATTTTGAAAGCTGGCAGGAAAATCATGTTGATTTCACCAGAAGGCTTGGGTTAATGCCACTGCAGATGGGTAGGAAATCTTTGCATGTGACAAGGAATAGAGATAAAAGGTGAGACAGTCCAAGCTGAATTTATGTTTATCTACCCAAATCTCATGTCACAGAAATAGTTTGGCTGAATTTTCCAAATCATCTGCAACTTTGAGCTGCTTCACAATAGGAGTAGTAGATGAGAGCTATCTAGCAGGATATACTTGTATCACAGACAGAACCTGTAACATTTACAGACATGAAATTGTTTTTGAAGGAGACAGTGCAGGTGCCTAGATAAAGCAAAGGATGAAAGAATGAAAATAAATCAGGGGCAACAAGGTGCAGTACAGAAAATAACATTCAAAAACACACCATCATGTCAGCTGGAAGAATACTGAGTGAAATCAGATAATGTGCAGTCACTGTTTAATTTTGCAATTAAGTTTGATGCAATGCAAAGTACACCGCTTGATGAGGTAATGCAAGAGTAGCAGCAAAACTCATTTAATTTGGAATATTTTCTGAGTATGAGCAGGCAACACACCTGTTCTGCCTTTGCGTTTTCGCAGACGAAAGTCTCGTAAAACATGGCAAACTCCGGAGCGTTGTCATTTACATCCAAGACCTTAATGAACACAGGGACACGGCTGCTTTGTTTGGGGTTGTCTGAAATGACAAAACCAGAATGGAGATTTTATTTAGCCCAGTTACTGACTGTGCAGTGGAAGAAAAGGACAGACTTGGTGGTTCAATTCTTCTCATTCAGAGCACTTCACTTACATTCTGTTGATTTCTAGTGAGTGTGTTATGGGATGAATGTAGTATCATTACTCTAATTCTGTGTAAATACAGAGTTATGATGGAGTAGGAGTCCAGGATTTATAAATTCCTTTGATCGTTCCAAGTGTGATTATGAATGTATGTGTGATATACGTAAATATAATACTGGAACTAAATTAAATCTATTTATTAGCCTGACTGATACTGTTTGGTGGCAGTGAAGTATTTAGAACATATTCCCTTCCTTAGCTCTCTAACAGGAAAAGTCATGAGGATGAGATTGAGTGGGTTTTTAATTCTCCACTTGTTAAATATGGTACTCTGTGCCCTACAAATCTTGTGGCACAGTTCCTTAAGCTACCATGATTATCATTATTTTATAGAAATAATATAATAACTGCAGCTGTGATCACAGATGCTTTCTAACCTGTTGTGAATTGTTTTGTCTGATGTTCTAGAGTAAATACTGAAGTGGATCAGCTGAAAAACATAAACTCTATACAGAACCTGCAGACCCCCCCTATGTAAACAATCTTTTTTTAACCTATAAGGACTGCATAGTGCCAAGAGATTGAAATTGACAAAGATATTCCTGAGCACAGAATATTAGTGAAAATACTGTCATCTTTCTGGATAAAAATAAAAACACCAAATAAAGCACACCATACTGTATAGACCATTCCTTTTCCTGCTGGAGGAGACACGCTTAAGTCAAAATGATACAGAGAATAAGGAAGAAAAGCAGCGACAGTAACCTTGCCTAGGGCCATGCATGGTGAAATAGGCAAGATTCTGAGGCAAAAAGTCACACCATAACAACCACTGACTCCTAAAATGTACAAGATCTGGTCCCAAAGAAATTTGTCATCCCTAATTGAAAGAAATCCAAGAGACACTGCCATTGATCTGCCTCCTTTGATCATTGATCTCCTCCTGCTGCATATCACACAATATCCACCTAGGATTATGTGGGTATGGGAATGTGAGAGAGAGAAATATGAGGAAAAGAGTGTGATTGAGATAATTTATTTTAAAATAAGTACCTTCCCCTCTCCTACATGAGGGTTCATACTGAATTTACTATGTTGATCTCCTACCCACGTTAATATGGTTTATCAATGCATTTTAACCTATCATTCAAATGAAAAAATAGTGCAATAAAATATAGCAGATCTAAGACTCTATATTCTTCTACAAGCATTCATTATAGTAGCTTGCTGGTTTTATTATTATATTTATTCATTATAGCAACTTCTATTTATTCATTATAGTAGCTTGTTGACTTTAATAAAAGTCCTATTAATGTGTTTATCATCCTTTCACAAATGTGAAAATGCTTGCTCCAAAATTGACATTGCTTATTTGTATTACAGAGCTCAGTCATTTGGACA
This sequence comes from Molothrus aeneus, assembly GCF_037042795.1. Taxonomy (NCBI): domain Eukaryota; kingdom Metazoa; phylum Chordata; class Aves; order Passeriformes; family Icteridae; genus Molothrus; species Molothrus aeneus. The sequence continues at coordinate 72,079,280 of NC_089646.1, forward strand.
AAATATTGTGCTTTAAGGCTCCACAGTCCCATTGAAGTTTATATGATTCCATTAGGCATAAACCTCTTTCTAATATCAGCCATTGGGCTAAATTCATTCGATGTATAAAATAACAGTTTATGTATAATATGGAGTGAGCTGAATTCTTTGCTAAAATACATCAATAAAAGAGTTGAATTTTTATAACAGGCAGAAATCAAAGGCATTCATTTGAGGTCACAGGACTATTGGCAAGACTATTTTGTAGGGCACACTTTGCAAACAAATACATTCAAGTATATTGACAAACATGTTTCTTTTCCTCTAAAGACAGAGAATTGTTTTGTTTCCTGCTTTTTAAACCTAAACATACATATTTTCATTTTACTTCTAGGTGCTTAAGGTTCTCACAATTTAAAATCATACTGTAATAAACAGAAGCTTGATAGAAACTCTAGGCTCTAAGAACATATTCCTCTTCTCTGATTTAATGGAAATCTATATGCATCTTCAAGTCTTTGTTTTTTTGGATATTTTGTGTCATCATCTTTCAAATTATTTGTGCAAATTAATTCATGTAGGTTCATTTGTTAGCATTATCCCTTAATTACTGCTGGGCTCTATATCTCCACAGACTCTACAAGCTGCTTAAATCTATTTCTTTGCATAGGGATATGCTTTCTGCTGAGCCAGCAATAAAACTTTTACAGAGGTGATTTTTTTTCAGAATACAGCCTCATAGTCCTGACAATGTTTGACTTAGCCATAAGTGTTAAGTAGCAAATATTTAAAAACACTCTGGGAATTGTCTTTGGTAAATCAGCTGTAATTCTGCAGCTGTGGCTCACTAGCCCTGTGTCCCCTGTTTTAATGCCAGTTTGCTGTCTGGCTGTGGCAGATGTACTGACCTGGGATTTCACCAACTACTTATGTGCAGCAGTCACAGCATGATTGATTCTCTGGGCTGCTGAGCAACTGCAGCTCATACTGGTGAAAAAGGAGAGCATTTAGAACTGGAGCAATCTACACTTACTGACAATTCTAGACAAAGGCAAAGCAACTTCTGTATTTTTTTTAACGGTAAAATCAAATCAAGAGCAGTCATCACTGAAAGGTGTTTCTCTTTATGACTTTATAATTATTTTTTTCATATATCAAAGGGAGCACCCACCCATTTGAAGGCATATCCTGCCTATAACCTGACTAGATATTTTTTAGATTACTTCAGTGAAATATAGTTGGAGCTTGATGAGATAATGTCACTGAGTGATTCTATGGAATTTAGTGGAATGGGACTTTAAGTAGCCTTGCTAGAAATTTCTGGGCTTGCCAGGAACAATAAGCAGTGGTGCTTTCCAGTCTAGTCTCTTGAGACTAAAATTAGTGACGTGTCCTGGATCATAAAAGTACATTTCAACAAAAAAAAAAAAAAAAAAAAAAAAAAAGCCTTTGGAAGACATATACCCTAGTATTCCAAATTTTGTCTAGGCTTAGTAAAGCACACCCTGGGAAGCAGGTTTGCTGCAACCTGAAAGGATTCAGACTAAAGAGGAATGGTAATTAAGACAGAAGCCTGTGTCAGACACAAGAGGTTAAGCTGAGAAGGTTTGGTGCAGTAGAAGGTCTGTGCTTAGGGGAGGATACAAGAAACCAAATGAGTACTTCCTATACGATGCCAAGCTGGTTTTTGGACAGTTTTCTATACTGCATGTTATTTCAGCCAGCTGGGGTCAATGCAAGTGTTCTTCCTATTGTCAATGCTAAATGTTCTTGCTATTCTTTTCTTTTTAGGCATGTATTTTTCCCTTCTGCTCTACCCAGGAGCTGCCTATAGTGTACAAATTTTGACCCTAGAACGCACCTTCAAGAACTTAACAGAAACACAGCCACATGACTAACATTCAGTGTTTGGTGTGCTGAAATCCCATACCTAGCATTAGAAGGTGCAAACTTTCATGAGAGGGAGAAAATTATTAACGTCCTGTCATTCCTATAGGCTCATACCCACTACTTCTTCATATAACCCCATTTGCTCGCCTCAATAACATCATTTTATATTGGTTTTCAGTTTTAAAGAAGACTTACACAATAAAGAAAGTTGAGTCAAGTAATTTCGAGCTTTTTATACTCATCTCACTGTTAAGCAGGTAATTGAGCCATACACACATACAAAAAAGAAAGTAGAGCTTATATTGTCTCAGAAAAATCAAAAGCTTTTTAGCCTCTGGGTTGCAGAAAGGCATTGTAACAGTCACAGAACTGGTGTTTATATTAAACTTATCTACCATTCCACCATAAACATAGGCACTGTGACTCTGCAAAAGCAAATAGAATTGCATTTCCTGATATTCGAGCATGTGATGTACTTGTAGATAACGAATTAAAACAAAGTGGATTGTTTATTAAGGCCATCTCGAACATATGTCTTTATCTTAGACCCCTGGCATTTCAACTTCTAAAATCAGCATGTCTAGTGTTATCACAAGATCAATACTTTGGAACAATCCTAAACTAAGTGACAGACTGATTTGTAGCTGCAGCTTGTAATTTCAAAAGATTTGCACAAAGTAAAAAATGGAGATTTGTAAAAGGACTTAGATCTGAGCACTCAGCTCAACCAAGCCACTTTAGCCTTATTTGAAAACATCCAGCCTGAATGAGACTGAATTCAGCCAAGGAATGCACTTTGGCTTTAAATCACCTGTCTTGCTGCAAACCAGTTTCAGAATTCAATGACCACGTTCAAAATGTAAAGTGGCTATAATGATCAGAGAACACAGAACTGCCACCTTTTCTCCCTGCTCCGTTACCTCTTCATGAACTGTGTCCCTAATAAACACAAAACTGCAGACGACCTCTTGCAGAGTTACTGCTTCTTCATTAGTATTGAGTGGGCTATCCATAAACCTGACATGTGCCCAGCTGCGCTTTCCACACACTCAGCTAGAAGGCTAAATTCATTACAGCAGGGACAGGAGTCATATTTAGCTTTAACTTACTGATCTCTGCTGCTATTACTGTAATGTTGTGCCACAGCAGTGTTTCCCGGTCAAGGGGTTTGGAAGTGAATATCGAACCATTTCCTGAATTGATGTTGAATACTCTGTCCATATCAGTGTGACGATCTACAGAGTACCTGCAAATACAGAGACAGGGGTTAGAGGAATGCTTTCCTTTTAATTTCTATGTTCTAAAACCATTTTCTAAGACTAGACATCAAACAGCTAGTAAATGGGGTTTCCTTTTGTTTTCAGCACAGGCTTCAGAGTCTTTATGTATTCATACAAAGAGCTAGTTCTGAGCTACTGGATAATGACACATTGGAGGTTTGATTTAGAAGGTGGAGTATTGCCACTGAATAAATGAATTGCTGTGGAATTTACATACCTCTGAGAATCATCAAAGCTTTGTTTTTAGTGAAAAATGTGAAGTCTGTGCCCTGAAAGATACGAAGTTTATTTTAAGGCTGAGTTGGCTTTTCCTTTATAAAACCTTCTTTTTATGGATTGATATCTCAACTGTTCCAAATCATTTCTGATACAAAATGTGACAGCTGGAGCGCATTTGTACTTTTCACTTTTCAGCATTTAAAAAGGTTGCCCTCCCAAACCAAGTCAGCACAGAACAGAGATTCATTATTCCACATATCACAAAATGATTTGTTGTAACTCATTAAAACTAACATTCTCAGCCCTGCTTGATGGTATCTATATGTGAAAAGGAATGCTAACAAGCTCTGGATGAGCTCAGAGTCTAAATACAGATTCAAATTTTCGATCTGATCTTTTGCTTTTTCAGCTGAACTAAATCCAAGTTTAAAAGTAGAACTCTCCAATTCCCGGGAGAGAGCACTTCCACCTTGATCCAAATGCTGTGACTTGGTTTCATCTCTCCTGAAGGGAAAATTCTTGCATAAATTATGGAGGGTTTTGACAGAAATATGCCTGTGATGTTGCCAAAGCAAGAATGCAATTGCATTATTCTGCTCCTGTTTCCAGCCCAACTGTGTGCTCATGTACAATGCAGGACAGATCCTTTGGAAGCCCAGTCTGTTCCCTTGGTCTCCTTGCACGCCACATCGATGGAGACAAGGCAGCTACTGCTGTCCCTTGTGTCCACACAAGGGTGAAGATAACAGCTGAGCTGGTAAGCAGTCAGATGAAAACTGGGCCAGCGAATGGCATTGACACCACAGAATTCAGGGGAATGCAGAGGCTGAAGAATAATTTTTCTCCCCTGCTCTGCCCTAGAAGCAGCTGCAAGACACGTCCTTCATTCTGCACAGATTTCCTACAGAGTGCCTGTGCAGTGTCTCTTAAATTCTAAAAAACATCTTGCATGAAAGAAGGACTAGAAGAAACTAGCTGAAATGTGGTTATGCCAAAATTTTAAAATTCACTAACTTGTTAATTATCTTGTAACTTTATTCTTTGTAAATAAAATGTGGGATATAATGCCTACAGCAAATTAGACTTATTAGGTCTTATTCTAAAATAAGAATTTAAGTGAAACCTACCTTTCTCAACAAAAAAATGGCAAATATTACTTATTTGCACTAAACTGTTTTTCTTTTTCCGTGGTGATTCTTAGGGAACACCCAAATGACTTTCAAAGGTACTAGTACAAAAAGCTAACATATTTTGGCAGGACTTGCATGGGCACACTTTGCTAATTATTCAGGAGTTCAGATTTAGTTTTCATTCATTGCTGTCACTTCACTGACAGCTAACTGCAATTTTGGCTGCAGGAAGTCAGCTGTGGTGTCACTAACTTAGTTCTTTTATGTAGCACTGTGACGTTACCATCAGCTTGAAAAGTGCTGCTTTGTCTAAATCTAAACAGCACGTGTGAAATTGTTGACTTGGCTGAAATGTGTAATGGGAATGAGTTTGTACAAACTGGTCTGACTCTTTTATATTTTCACTAAGTATTTGATATGGTAAACATTTCATTTTAACTTTCATTCATTCGGGCTTTTATATAATATTATGTTGGTATCTTGTGAATTCAATTATTTTCAGATATTCTGTAGCTCATTTCCACACCTTTCAGCTGAAATACTTTGGTATTTCCATTTTGCAGTTAAATCTAGATTCTGTATTCTTCTTTGAAATGAAATATCAGGATTTTCCACAGTTTAGCTGTTCCAGCTAACTGTAATACTATGTTTCAAAATCTTATTCAGCAAGACATTTAAATAAGCAACTAGCTTTAGGCATGAGCTGTCTGTTCATTGGAGGTTTTTGCTTCAATTTTACTCTCACTCCAGCTTCATATTTTGAATGTACTTAAAATATCTTACTATCTTAGCACATTTTAATGCCTTGGTATATTGCAATCACTATCTTTGAAAGATTTCCCAAATTCAGTCAGTATCTGGAAGAAAAAAGAGGTTCTGGACTTTTTCTAAGATTATCAGAGCTGTAACATTGAGGGATTCTTCTTCTTCAAGATATTAAGGATTTTAAAGTACAAGTATTAGTAAAGCCATAGGTATATTCAGTCATTTGTAAAGTGGAAACTCAAACTCATAAAAAAAAACAACCCAGCAGAGACAGTTTCTTAATGTAATGTTAATTTTATTTCTTCATATCCCAAAGAAAATACATACAAGGTCAGTGCATTTAAAGTATATTCCAATTATACCATTAAATCTGCTCTAGAAGGATGATTTTAATAAGCTAGACTGTCACTTCTGTTTCTCAGTTTGCATAATCCAGTCTCTTTTGATCAAGGATTTTTAATTATCTTGAGTTGGTGCTGATTCTGACTTCTGGATCACAACCTAGTAAGAATTAAGTAGACAACATCAAACTAATTTTTACATTTATTTAATGAAATTACGGGTGTGTATTTGTCAGACTTCAGGACTTCATCTCTTTCAAGCTCTGAGGAATTGACAAGCTAGAAGTTAAAAAGTATCTTTGAAGACTCCAGTCTCTCCTTGCACGCAACAGGAAGAAGGGAAGGGTAAAAGAGAGAATCTAACACATGCAAATATGTTGTCAGTAAAATACACAAACAAAATTTAGCCTTACATTTGTTTGCAGATCATTCTCATCTGGGGTACTTTAGTAAATCAAATCACAGCGGGAAAACAGTTCCAGTGACTGATGAACTTCATTATGCCTCTGAGGAGTTACTATAGCAAAAAAACTCAGCTAGCAATTTAAAAAGATCTGATGTACAATACAGCAGTGCCAGTTTCAGCATTGTTTTTTTTTTTAATCAGTATGCAGAGGTTCATATTATTTATGTGTAGATCAAACACAAGTAGAATGCAAAACTTTTTTTTTATAACGCCTCTGGACTGTAGAGTGCTACTCAGGAGCATCTTAATGTTACTATACTTGGACATATATTCAAATATAGCCAAACATGTACTGGTGTATTTTTGTATTTTCTCAATGTCATATCAGAGCAAAACTTACTTAGAAGACTTAGCCTGATGCAATTTAGCTCTGGCAATACACAGGTTACAAATGGTTCTGCAGCCTTACAACGAGGGCAGATATCCACTTCATAATTTGCTATCGCTTCATTGTCTTTTGATGCTCAGCAGCTTGCTGTCTAATGCAACCACAAGTCAGGAAGATTTGTGGGTCAGGAAGGGATGTGTGTGTGAATTTTTCATAATGCATTTTCATAATGATATTGTGAAGGTTTCCTTTAATGGAAGATCAAAGTGGCTTTCATCTAACGGAGTTAGGGCTCAGTTTGTTTAAGAAGAGAAATCTTCACTCGAGTAGAGGAGAAAATGGAAGGTTTTCATTGTAATATCAAGTGTCTAAAGATTTTATTTTTAACTGTCAAGAAAAATTGACAAGCAAGTGACAAGTCATATATATACAGTCTAATTGCATCTTCCCTGAAGCTCAGAGTGAAAATCGGATTTAGCATCTCTATTGCATGATAGAAAAAAAAAATTACCCTGTCAAAAAGATGCAGACTCAACCCAAGCCCCTAAATTCTAGCAGATACCCAAGATATTAGCACCATAAAATTACATTTATTGCAAGTTAACATCTCTCAGGCTACTGCTCTCTGCTGATTTCCTTTCTCTCCTACTGATTTTCATGTTTTTTCTTGCTATGTTTATTTCTATTACTCTAACCTCTTTCTGATTTTTATTTTTCTTCTCCTTGCACTTGGCTGTTGCATGCTATTAAGGTAAAAAGTAGACAAGCTTTCTGCTGCACTGCATCAGTTTTGACACTTCTGCTAAATTTTGCTCAATAACTATCTGATACTAAAATATGCAAAGTACTTACACGGTATTAAAGAAGTGCCCTTTGAAAGTTAGAGAAGTTTTAGCACACACATTCAATTAATAGCAAAGAGCCAGTAGGCAGTACTCAACAATGAACAGCATAGTCCCTAACCACTGTAAATCACTTATAATTAGGAGTTGGTGCTGGTGTGAAATGCAAATGGTTGTAGTTATCACCACAGGGAAGGAGGGAAGCACTCCCCTTACTCTCCGGTGCCATTAGATAAAAAAAAGCAGGTTCCTATGAAGACTGCAAGGGGCCTGGGTGTCACCCCAATCAATTTTTCATCTTCATGCTAGCATGCCCATGCCCATAAAAATGTGCTACGGAAGATGTTCATTTTGTCCTGGGGCTTCACCAAAGTCAGCAAAACATTATGCTGCTCTTTAAGTGACTATGCTCTGCTGGCCCAGAATGCCAGAGAATTGCTGCATGTCCGGATAGAAATTTAAGAAAACTTTAATTAAAGTTGGAAGGCTTAGTCTTGAAGAAGAATTCATGTATAGGTCATGCTATGCAAACTGAAGATAGTTTCTGCCAGAAACATTTTAGATTTAGCTTGTTCATCTAGGAAATTAACATTAAAATATTTACTGCTCGCACAAGATGAGCTAAGAGCTTAAAACTTACTCATTACTGTAAAAAATCTTGATGAAAGATAATTGTTCACACAAGTGTAAAGTATTGATGGACTAAATTTTTATTAAACATGCACTGTTCTATTTTGATCAAAGGCTACTATTGAATTTCCAAGGTGCCCAACTCAGAAACCTGCTGAAAATTGACCTGGATTTAATACTGCTGCAATTTTTGATTCCTCCTCTTGCTGCCTTGTCAGTAGAAATGAACTTTAATTAAAGAACACAAATATTTAAAAGTTCTTTAATACTCTATCCAGTATGACTTAAGTACTCCAGTACGCACTGAAACAATACACAATTCACAACAAAAGAAGACTTAGGTATAGCTACTCCAACCTTAACATTTCCTCCACTTCCTCTAAGAACAGTTTATTGATTCATGGCAAGTTTAATTTATGCAGCTCATGAGACTGACTCTTATCTTACAAGCCTTGCACTGATACAGGTGAGATCAGAGCCTGGGTGTGCACATGAGCTGATTTTGAGGCATTTCTACTTGTGATTTAGAAAAGATGACTGTGGCCTCTGTTAAGCAGGTCTGGACAGAAGACAGAAGAAGAAAAGGCTGTTGGATCACCCCCCTGTCATATATCCAAGAGGATGCACTGCATTGCACTGGAAAATGTTAAAGGTGGAAGGAAAACACTAAGATTTTCTCAGTGGTCTCTTTACAGTAAATTTTTTCATGGTAGAAATAACCACATAGATTAGTTACTAAAGAGATTAGGATATAATTCAAGGATGCAAAGGCCATGCAGACACATTCACACATACCTAAATATGTTCAAGCATGAGATCATTTACCATGTACAATACCCCATATTCAAGCATGCCCTACAATTCACAATGTTACAAGTGAGGATTTTTTGTGTGTGCTGACATGATAAAAGCATAATCAAGGCTGTAAAAAATTTACAGGCAAGTTGAAGTAGTGTATGCTTACTTGACAGGATTCTTGGCAGCATCTGGATCCTGAGCAGTTACTGTTCCTATTACACTGTTTAATGGAACATCTTCTTTCACTTCCATTATGTATGCTGGTCTGCTGAACATGGGGGGTTCATCTACATCCTCCACCTGAATTCTGACTGTAGCTGAGTCCTTGAATGGCCCCAGGTACAGGAATCGAGGGTCCACATGAGTGTTGGTAGCTTCCACTTTGAGAATATACAAGTTTTTGCTTTCGAAATCCAGTGCCTGGGAAGGGAAAAAAAAAAAGTTTAGAAAGTCTGTAGAGATTGCTGTGATTCTCAGCCAGATGAGCAGGGTGAATGGTGGGAAGTCATGGAGAGGCCTGTGCTAGATAACAGGAGCCTGAACTGGAATTAAAATGACAGCAGAAAGGAGAAAGGGCTATATGCCCAGATAATACATTAGGAAGAAAACCACTTTTTTCAAGGAATTCTATGCCTGGAACTCCTAAACATCAAGCAATTTTCTCATACAGCTTTAACTCTTCATGCCAGTTATTCTGTCATTTTTGGCTTTTGATGATTTATTATCTATTTCCTGCCCATAGGCACCACACACTAAAGGAGGGAAGATTTTCTAGGTGTTGCTTATTTAGATACTGGCATTCCATCACAGAAATGAAACACTGTGGCATCTAGTGTCTGGATATTGCAGGACCACTCACAAAGCCAAACATGATTTCATGATAGGCTATGACTATAGCACACACCCTTAAAACTACAAAGAACCAGTGTTTAGAGACTCTTTGTTACTACTTGGAGAAATGTGGGGAGAGAGTAGTCACCCCGTTTTTCCATTACATTGTAGAAAATTCACAGCTTCTGTCAGCAACAGACAGAAATATAAACAGAGTTAGACTGATATCATAATCAGACCCTGGAAGGCATCTCCTAAAAAACACATAATGACAGGTGTCGTCGTACTGATAGCAACAAGCAAGTGCATGCTTGGAAAATCTACACAATGTCTATCTAGTGATGACTGAACTTGAATTGATGAAGGATGATATCTGTAACCTTATCAAGTTTGCCTGATAACCCACTGTAAACAATATTTCTCAAACCTTTTTTGACAACCAATGTGCAACCTAGTAGATGATGTCCACTGTGATCTCGCAGGGTACTGATTTTTTTTTTCTAAAGCAAAAGCATGCTGATAGATATATTAAATTTTACAAAATGTAAGTCAAAAGAAATTTGTCTATGTACTTTAATATATTATAGCTGCTGAATCAACACCCTCTTATAAGGAAAAATAGGCAATGTGATACTAATTATTTCTGTGGTCTTAACACAGTATCTTCTACTAAGTGAGCAAAACCTGTAAGCATCATAGGGAGACAATCACAGTTGGATGGTGGAGCTTCCTTGAGTTTTTCTGTGAGTATATTCAGGTTGCAGAATTTTTTCTCAGTTGTACCCCACTCCTTGGGTAATTTACTCTCTCAGGTCCTCCAAAGTTTGTGCATTGCTTCAGTAAAGAAGGTATAAGAGGAAGGATACCAATTACTTGCATAAAAGAAACTTTACATATGTAGAGGCTGGGATGAAGTATGTCAAGATTTGTACCTTTTTCACAGTTATAATTCCTTCCTGTGTGTCCTTGTCTGTGGTAATTCCAAACATGTCGTATCCGTCCCCCTCAGTTATGCTGTATTCAATCTCTGCATTTTCATCCACGTCAGCATCATTAGCTTTTATCCTGCCAACTGGGGAGTCGAGCGGCGTTGACTCAGGAGCTCTGAACTGGTATGTGCCTACAGCAGACAGACAGGGAAATCTGGTTAGTCAGTCTCAAGGTGCGTTGGACACCATCTCTCAGCCCACTGTCCACGCTGGGAGTGTGCAGGTGAGTTAGGAAGTCACTGGGTCTTCCTGGGCCGAAAGCCTTCAGCTTCTGCCGTACTTTCATGGGGGTAAAAGTTACTTATTTTCCTACCTGTTTGCTCATACGGAGGATGGGCATTTTGCTTTGCTATAAACATGTAACTTTAGCAACAGATGTCCCTTTCTGGGTGCTCCCATGGTCACTGTTGGCTGTATCAGAAATGTGTATGAAAAATATCTTGAGGCCAAAGGGCAAATATTAAGAATTGTCAGAAGCTAGTGCAGCTTAGTATCACTAAAACTGAATCCAGCTCAAATACCCATTAAAAATGTACTACATTGAATTTTTGTCAGAAAAAACCTCTGCTTTTGGAGTGTTGACATTATGAAGCTGTATCTTTCCTTTTTACATTGAAGACACTTATGTCCAGAGATGTATAATTAACTCATGGGGTGAGGAGTGTTATATTTCTTCTTAAGTTGCTCTAATTTAAATGGAAACTCTTTGCCCACAGCTAAGAAAAGACTTTGAACCTAAATGACAAGTTGCTTCCAATAACTTTCCCAGTGACTTAACTGCCAAAGCTCACTGATTTGTCTGATAGTATCTGCAATTATTTTCTGTAACAGCTGCTCTTGACTTTGACACACACTGACACTGCAATACACACACATCATACAGAGAGCAGTGGTTAGACAAAGTAAAAAGGAAAAAAAAAATAGAGAGAGAAAGAAGGAAGTAGAGAGAGAGGGAAAGAGAAGAGGATGAAAGCTGAATCACTTTGAATCCCTTACAGCAATGAATGGTCATTAATAGAAATTACTCTCTAAGAGAGCTTGTGCAATTGATTCCCATAAGCATCACACAGATATCTACTGAATTATTTGAGAGAGGGGAAGTAAATAGGCAGAAACACCTGGTATATTTAAGTATCTGTTTTTGGTTATGTATGCAAAGAATATAGGAAAGTTCATTGCAGCAAATGCTTTCTTGTTATAAATACTCATTTCTATAGAAAAGTTCTTGGGATATTTTTGCATACTTAAATAAATTTGTTTCAAAACTTCAATATATTAGATTACAACAAATACCTTAAAATGCAATCAATCACGAAGTCTGAAAGAAATAGTAGTGAACAAGAAATACAGATTACATTGATCAGTTATTTAAAAAGTAGGAAAAAAAGAAGTTGCTTCTGCACATTAATTCACCTCTCAGACTGTCAGTTGCAACTAGAGTAAAAATATTAAATATTAATTTCCCAGTTATTGCAATTAATCTTGGCATGATGCTATTGCTTAGTTATGTGCTCTCTTTTGCTTTCCTAAAGCAAGTTTGATATTCAGTAAACTCACAATAGAAGAAACAATACCTAAGGTGAACAAAAAACAAAACAAGAACCATTTTTGTCCATTTTAGTGTTAGAACATAGAATGTAAATATTCCGTACTCTGGGGGAAGCGAGGTGGATTGTCATTGACGTCAGTCAGTGTGATGTTCACGGTGGTGGTTCCTGATAATCCGCCCATCTGGCCTCCCATGTCTTTAGCCTGGATGACCACTTGGTATTGCTCCCTATTTTCACGGTCCATGTTCAGTAAAGCAGTTTTAATAATGCCTGTAAACATGAAAATTAAAGAGTGGGGAGTTCACAGGTAGTGACTTTGATGGAAATTCTTATTAAAAGAACAAAAAAGAATCTCTGCATAGTAAGTAAACTTTGCCCAGTACAAATATTTACTGTTATGAGATGGCTCATTAAATTACAGATTTGTCATGTCACATCTCAGGCTCCTGCCTATGTGACAGACACAGTATAAGAGGTACCCACAGAAAAATGTTCTACTTATTTGTGAGCCATGTTATTTTACATAACTATTTACCCTCTTTCAGTTCCATGCTAAAACCTCTCACTGAACTGGAAAAAGGCTGTTTGTTCATTATTTTGACAGATGTGGTAAAAAAAAAAGTAAAGCTAACTTCAGCAAAGCACCATTAAAGAGTGCAGCAACATTAAATGGAAGAAAAGAAATTAATTAAGAAAATTATGAGCATTCAAACATGCCTGAGTATATATACTTCTATTTATAGATTGATTGAAATGATTTGCCAGTTACTTCCTTCTTCAAAGGCACAAATAACAGTTATAAGGCCAACTACTACTAAAATTCAATCATTCAGATTTACCATGAAGCAAAGTGTTTGCACTCTCACTGGGTCTCTCAAGGTAAGAACTGACTCCTTTGTAGGCAAAAGGGGTGAAATTCAAGTACTGAAATCCATGACAAAATTCACAGTGGCTTTGAAAGAGACATGTTTCACTCTAAGAGTTCTGCAATTGATTTCCATGGCAGGAAGATCAAGACTGTGGTTTACTTAACTTCCCGTCCCCCACACAAACCGCTTGATAGAAATTTATTACTGGTGAACTCCCAGCTACTCTATCCTTATTATAACTCTCTAGAGGAGTACACACTGCACTGTCCATGTCAGAAAGAGTGCATCAGTGCAAAAATCCTGGCTTCTGTTATCTAATACCTTATGCTTGAAGGGAAGCTCCCTTTGATCTTGGCTCTCCCTCTTCTCAGAATTGTGTACACCCTTTCAACTCACGTTTCACTTTGAGACATATAGTCTCTCCTTCTTTTGCCCTGCCTGATTTCTATACGATTTATCTAAGAAACAATCCTAAACCTGATGAATTGTCTGGGATAATCTATTTCTTTCCTGTAAGGATGCTGTGGAGAACCGATTTCCCTAGCTTCTAGAAACATAACACAGTGGATGTTCCACTGAAGGAGTTTCTTGAGATAGTTTGATTTTTCTTGAAAAACCTAGTCAAAAAGCTTGGGAAGAGATTATCTATGTAGTCAGGTAGTCAATGGTACACCAGATTCAGTCAGACAGAATATATATGCACAGGTTCCAAAGCTGTCTGTTAGTCAGACCATTAAAAATTCCAGTCACTGCATATAATTTAAACATCTTCCAAAAACAGAACTCAGAACTTTGGGATTCTATTTGTGATCTTCTACTTTAGCGCAACAGTCAATTTTACCTTCTTCTATCATTACTCTTAATTAAGATTTCTTTCATAAAATTAGCATTAAAGTGATATGTTGCAGATGCAAGAAATTATAATTGCTTTAAACAAGTTTTGAAGAAGCAGACGGAGAAAGAAAACTCACCTGAACAAACCCTCAGTCTTAATTTAGCTATTATGAAGATCTATGAGGATTAAGCACTTTTTTCCACACCCACCTGTTTCTCTCTTTCATCTAAAAGCCAACCTATTTGGTTTAATTTAAGCATCCACTGCAGTTTCTGTACCCACTGCTTGTTAAAAATGATTAAAAACTAGTTCACAACTAGTACTAATTGTATTTATTAGACTTTGCTGGTAAGATTAAAATAACGTAGGTGTCATGTTTACAGATGTATCGCTCTATTAAATTTGTCAGATTTTGCACTGAGTAAGATGTAATCTTTTCAAAGTTTGTTTAGTAATTTATCCTAGCTTGGCTTAGCGTGTCATTTTGAATTACAGACATTGTCACAGAATGACAGATAAGGTCCCCTCACCCGTCTCAGATTCGACGGAGAAATATGGTTGTCCCTGGAGAATGCTGTAGACAACTTTAGCACTGTTCCCATATGTAGGATCATCGGCATCAGTTGCAGTGACTTGCACAACAAAGGTACCTGCAATGAAAAGTTAAAGAAAACAAAAATTAATAGGTTTTTTTCATGGCCAAGACAGTTTATGATGTAGAGAAAAAAACAATTCATGTTCAGGTCAGACTTGTGGCAGGAAGTTCATGGCAGAAATATTCGTATTTTATAGAATTTTCTCTGCTCATGAAGGACATAAACTCAAAATGTCTTATTCTCAGCTCATTCAAAAACAGTTATTGATTGGATATGTGGATCCTTCCTTCATGAAGGAAACAGAAATGCACCCCTCTTCAGATATTGTAAGCATTCAGCATTCCTTGAATCTAGGTCAAGAATATACTTTTGCAAATCTACTCGTAAAGTATTTGACGTGAGAATGTAACTATGGTTCTTCAGGTGTTTTCTAGAGAAAGAAATGGTATTGACTCTTAAGCAAGGTGTTAAGAAACATAAAAAATTAGCTTAGATTTTGGCATTTAAAATAATTTGTGAATAAAGTGTTCACGTATTAAAATGTGAATATTAGGTTCTCACTTCATCAGATGAGTTTTCATCCATGTGACAAGTCCCATGAAGGAGGGGAGAGTGTATGCCCCAAAGTCTTTATTTTCATATTGCTTGAGCTTTATTTTAATCTCACTCTTGATCATGATTAATTAATGCTTCTCTCCCTGGACATTATCTCAAATTAGAAATGTACTTCTTGGAATTTAACCATCCATTGCTCTCTGACAAAGAAATCAAAATGACCTCCCTAAGAATCAAAACCTGTCAACTTCTCAGGAAAAGATCTCATCTTAAAATAATTTTCCAAATAAGTTTTGGTTTTTTTTCTTGTCTTGATTGATTTTTACAGCTCAATATATTTTACATCAATAGAAAAATTTCCGTGGACTTCAAGGGACTTTGGAGCTCTTGTCTTTTGCATGAAAAGAATAACAAAGGTCATAGGAAGTTAATGGCATATCGCAGAACAAATGGGTGACAGAAATGTGTACAACCCCTTCTGTACCTCCTTTTCCATTTGGTTTACCTTCCTGAACTAAATAAGGGTTGCTGAACAGATCTAGGAACAGTATTGACACAAATGACCATGAAATACCATATTACTAACATGTATTAAACTCAGGTATCACATAACAGAACTTGACTCAATTTAATTGACATTAAACCAGATGGTATTAACTTGCATTTTTTTGTGGTACAACAGAGGGAGCATGTTTCACCCAGCTGACACCTCTGATTCCAGCAAACTGTTGCCACTATTTTCCTGGATTTTAATTTTTTTTTTAATGTCTCAGGTGCTTTTAGTCCAGACTCAAACAGCAGATGTCTCTATTCAACACTTGTAAAGTCTGGGCCCTTCAATAACTCCATGGAAAGAAGCCAGACCAGCCACTGAAACCAGTTATTAATCAGCACCTACCAACATCTGACATTTCAGGAATGCTGGCATTGTAAACGTCCTTTGTGAACATTGGCTCATTGTCATTGATATCATGGATCTTAATGATGAACTCAGATTCTGGTTCCACTGGTCTTCCAGTCCTTCTGTTTATAGCCTGGGCACGGAGTATGTATACAGGCTTTTCTTCCCTGTCTAGTCTCTTTGTGGCCTGGATGTCACCAGTGTTTTCATTGATAATGAAGAGGTCTCCTGCTCCATCTCCAGAAAGGATGTATTTAAGTGATCCATCTCCTTTATCCTGGTCTGAATGCAGCTGGTGGTGAAATGGGAATAAAAAAAAAAAAAAGAAAGGAAAATAAATATAATTGGGACACAATTCTAGATACTTTAACCGATATCATGATATATGCTTTCCTATCAGTAATACTCAGCCAGAAGGCTGCACACTGCTTTTGGGAAATGAGTTAATACTACAGTAGAAGCAGTGAATAGATTGAGTTGTGTCTTGATGTCAGAATTGAAATGGTCAGCAATATTATAAGAAGTTGCCTGAGGATAACCATAAACTGAAGCTGCAGACCACTTTCCCAAGCTAAATATACATCAATCAAATCCAAATTCTAGTGACTTAGATGGAATCCTAGGAATATATAGGGCAATGATATCCTGCAGTGAAAAAACAGTGTGTTTGGGAATTGCAGTAAGCATAGAATTAAAAAGTGGCCAGTCAAGCCACTTCTTAAATTTAAATTCTGGGTGCTTGGCTCTTATGCCCCATGGACATTACGTAATATATCATATAATGCACAAAAAAATGACCCACCAAATACATTCACAAACAGCAGATAAATACATGCATTCACAGATCTGGCAAACTAAGGCCAGAGCCAGGCAGGTGTAACAGACCATTACAGCACTGGAAGTGAAGAGATCAGTTGCCTTATCCAAAGGGGCATAGATGAAACTGAAACATGGTGGGGGAAAGGGAAAGAAAAGAATGATGGCAATTAGCATACAAAGCATGCGCTGCCTGAACCATCATCTTTTATTTCCCCAGATGATTTCCACATCTCTTGGAATTCTGTTGAGTGACTCAAAAGGTGTAACTGATTAAATCATACCCTTATGGGTATTCCTTAAAAAAAGCCTTATTTATTCCCCTGGCCTTAAAATCCAGGCTACTCAACTACAACTTATTTTATTTTTACATTAGCAAAAATAAAAATTAAAAAAATGAAACATTAAAATGGCTTCCAATGTAAGAGCATAGGTCATGAAGACAATGGGGAAAAAATCTGTTAGGTAGCAGATTCCTGGAAATTGTTTCTTTCATAGACAAAACCTGTTTAAGAATCAGGAGAGCTGGATTTTCTCAACCATCTCTTTGCTTATCTTTTTCTGAATAAGAGTCAGAAAAAAAACCCTGGTTGAGTGTTTTGCAAAGCACTTAGCATTGCTGGATGGCATGCAGAAGCCAGTAAAATTTGTAGATTTAAAGAATCTTGGCATAGACTCCAGCTGTGCCTGGCTATGCCCTACCATGCTGGAAGGGCAGCCTACAGCATGACCATATGGTCAATGTTTTGGGCTTCCTCCAAGTTTCAGTTCAAATCAGAAATCCACAGACACCACACTTGGTGGCACAGTGCTCCACTGTGTGTGCATATGCCAATGATCCCTAGAGAAAGCATGTTCTGTGCAAAAAGTCTGCCTTTAAGGGCAAAGCTCTCCATCACCACACATTCCAAGACTGTCCAATAATACAAAATATCATAACTGTGGCATGGTTAATCATTAGCACACATGCTGAAGCACTCTTCTTAATTTTCTCCTTCAGGGAGAAAATGGGCATTCTGTGTAATTTTGCACGGAGCCCTTTCTCTTGATAATAAGAATAGCAATAAGTAGGTCCTGTGCAGAATTTTTCCTAAACAGTTTTCACATCCCTTCACAAAACCAGTCAATACCATTTGCTCTGTTTTCTGGATAACAAAGTTTCCCAGAAGGCTAGTCTTGAAATTTGGAATAGAATTGAAGTCTCTTGAGTGGCATTCAGTTGGCCAATTTCCTTGGCCAGGGGGCCTAGAGGAATTATATTATTTACTAGACATAAGTTCAGACTTATGTTGTTGCGGTGTGAAGCAATATCCTGTTTCACCTTTCCCAGTCCCCCAGGTGTGCCAACCTCTCCCTTTCCCTCCCCCTTGCCTCCCTGCTAAGAGCTGTCAGTCAATCTTATCATTCCAGCAGGGGCGTCGTGTGATTGGCAAAGGTTCAAAAGATGCCCCTCAGCCCTGGGGTCATTGGCCTGTCCAAGTGTCACTGTCCCCTGAGCCTTGCCCCCCTCCCACCTGGTCGGTGGCTCACCTGTCCCTTCCCTCCCCGTGCCCCCAAGCTTAAAAGACATGGAGACCATGTGGTCGGGATTCTGTGGAGCTGTTACCAAGATTCAGATAAATGCGACTCTGGGATAAAACTCTGGATTAAACCCTCTGCAGAATCCATCTCCTTTTCCTCTTCACCTAGCCTAGAGCCTTTCCACTAGAGGTAAACTGAGTTTCTACCATGCCTGGACTTGTTCAGGGTGCCTAACTGCAACTTCCAGCCAGCCCAAGGTGTCTCTGAGGTGAAATACCACGGCTGCCACCTTTGGCCCAGCAGCAAGGGTCAGACGAGCCCAGGCACGTTCCACCTGGCAATATTGGGATTTAATTCTAATATTTGGCGCCCAATGGGAGGCTGATCGAATCTGCAGCCCCAAGAAGTCATCTCAGAACCTCGGAAAGACTTAGGCAGTTTAGCATCCATGGTAGAGCTTTGGTTGCATAGCTCTCCAGAGAGACTTTGGGACTGAACCCACAAGAAGCCTTGTGGAACGCCCTGCACCTCTGGAAAGTGCAGCTCCTTTCTGGTGAGCAAATTTTCCAGGGGAGAATAGGGGAGCCCCTCCTGCCCGTGGGGTCCTATTCAAGTGAAGAGACCAGCCTGCTTGACTTTGCCAGCAACAGCTTTGATTTCAGTGAGTATTTCTGCTCCTTGTGGGGGTAGAAGCTCAAAAAACAGTCTCTGCCCTGAGTTCTGTTCCGTTTTGCTCTTGCATTTAGGCTGCACAGCCCTGCGGAGCGAAAGCGATACCCTGTTAAAGCTTTAGCCCACTGCGGCGTGTTTTTGCCCTTTTTAGAACTGGCGGTGCCGGCTCGGAGGAGTGGCCCAGCTGTGCCTGCCTCTCCCCCTGGCTCGGCAGCGCAGCGTGCTCGGCTCTCGGTGCGGGGGGACGGGGAGTGCTCTCTACATGCGGCACGGGGCGGCCCCGGCTTGCTGCACGGTGTGGGGAGGCTGCTCTCTATCAGCACTGCGGGGGCGGCTGCGTTCCCGGGCGGGGGAGGCTTTGTCTCTCCCTCCACGCGGCCGGGGCGGGTCCCGATTCCTGCTGCTGCTGCCGCGGCAGTTTTAAAAGCAGTATATACAGCTGCCTTGTAAAGGCTTTCGTCTGATCGTTATGGCTTTTTAACCGTGGTCTTTTTAGAAATCGGTAGCTGATTTTGGCTTTGTATTCGGTCGGCAGGACTTTGTTCTGTGCCATTTACATCTAAAATGGGCTCGAAGTTAAGCACAGCACAAAAAGTAGTGTATTATCATATTGTTGGAATTTTAGTCAGTTGAAATGTAAAGTTCTCTAAAGGAAAATTGAAACAGTTCATAAGGTGGCTTTTTCTGCACTTCCCACAAACTTCTCCTGAGGAAGTCCACAATATTCAATTTTGGGATAAAGTAGGGCATGAATTGATAACCTTGGGACAGTCTGGGAATACATCTTCAGCTAAATTTGTGTTCTGGAGTTTACAAGTTCGAACAGCCTTGCTCAAACAAAGGGAATTGGAGAAAAAGCCAAATGTCAAGCAATGTACCTCTGCTCTCCCTGTTTCTCCCTCTCCCAGCTCTAAACCTCTTACCCCAAAACTTGGTATTTTAAAGAGAGCACACTCTGCCCATTCTCTGCGAAGTCGACTCCCTGAGCTCTTTAAAATGCCTGAGTTTCTTTGTCCACAAGGCCCTGGCCAGACCGCATGGAACCTTTCCCAAAACCCTGTGTCCCCTGCTCTGAAACCCAGAGCATGTGTTTGCTTTTCAGAGAGTAGTGATGCCCAAAATGGCCCCCAGTCCCTAGGGGGTGCACAAGATGGAGGGTGCCACGTGGCACCATCCCAAACCTCGTCATCTTCTTCCCAAGATTCCCTTAAGCATCCCAAAAACTCCTTCCCCATCCCCCTACCCTCCTATTCCTCGTGCCACCTTCCCATTCCCATTCCCATTCCCATTCCCATTCCCTTTCCCTTTCCCTTTCCCTTTCCCTTTCCCTTTCCCTTTCCCTTTCCCTTTCCCTCTCCCTCTCCCTCTCCCTCTCCCCTACCTGCAGTACCCTCAGCTCCGCCCCTCTACTCCTCCCAGGGGGCGTCTGCTGATGTGATGTCACCAGGTGTCCCCGCCCCCTGCCAGCCCCCTGTCCCCGCCCCCTGTTCCCATTGCATCCCCGCCCCCTGCCCCGGTTTCCAGGGTAGGGGCACGCCCACTGCATTTCCTCCTAGCTGTATCTGTGATCCCATTGCTTCCGATTCAAAGGATACAGGGCAGGGAACCTCAGACCCAATACAGGGTCCCACTTTGCCATTCACTCCTGCTACGTATCAGCCTGCAGCACAAGGAGGGGCAACCCCAACTGCTAATTGGAGCTCTTTTGGACGACAATTGATTAAAGAAATCTGTAAATCACACAAGGAGTATGGCCCACACAGCCCATACTTCCATAGCCTCTTAAATTCTGAACTAAGTAGGACTGTAGTAGTCCCACATGATTTAAAACAGCTTTTCTCATGCCTCATGACCTCTACAGAATTCAAATTATGGGAATTAGCATGGAAACAACTGTTAAAGGAGGCTCTCCCAGGCTTGCATACTGATCCAAACACAGCGAAAGATGCTAATGGCATGCCAATGACCATTGAGCATCTCTCTGGTGAGGGCCAATGGTCTTTACCCTCAATCCAAGCCACTGTAATTCCTGTAGAAACACTTGAGAAAGTAAAAGAAGCAGCTGAAAAAGCATTCTTTTCCCTCCAACCTGAGGGGCCTTTTGAGCCCTATAGTAAGATCAAGCAGCTACCATCAGAGCCTTTTTTGAAATTTGTAGAAAGGTTAACTAGAGCCATTGAGATCCAAGTTAAAAAAGAGAATGCAAGGGAAGAGGTTTCAGAGGAAATGGCATTTACAAATGCAAATGAACAGTGTCGAGTGGCAATTTTGAGTCTCCCTCTAGAACCCCCCTACACTAAAAGATATGCTTCTAGTCTGTAACAGGAAAGTGCCTCTGATGAGTGTTGCTGAAGACACCAGACCAAGGCTGCTGCCAAGACCACCTCAGTGTGTCGCCGTGGCCAGCCCTGCACCCATTCCCTCAGCACAGCAGTACCCTGGGCAGCAGCGATGACCAGCAATGGTTGACCCCACAAAGCCATGCCTGCTTTGCAATAACCTTGGGCATTGGAGTAGCCAGTGCCCCTTGAAAAAGCAATTTGATGAGTTTAGAAATGGCACGGGAGGGAAATTAGAAACACTCCCAGGGGGTCAACAACAACAAAAAAACTGAATGGGGAGCGCTGGTCTGCCAGGCGTGCAGACACAAAAAGAGCAGGCCAAGGGAATAAGGGAAGCAAAACAAACCAAGCACGCGGTAATATTACTATTTCTGTAAGCGAAGCAGAGGCTTCAAAGACCAGGTCTGCTCCTCCACTGTTGAGAGTGAAACAAAATAACCTTTGTTATGATTTAGGTGAACCTATGTTAACCACGTCTTCTGTCAATGAGCCTTACAGGTTGTAGCTGACAGAATCACTCCACCTGAAAGACACTGACTGGCATTTTGTCTCTGTCAACCCAGAACAGAAGGGTACTTGGCACCGAATTCGCTGTAAGTACATCGTCATTGGGGACACCAAACACACACCACAAGAGATTGAAATTGCTCCAGGAATGACAACACCAGATCCTGATCAATTCGTTCTTGGGCTGCACTGTTTCCACCCACCCCTGTTTCTTCCTAGAGGACAAATTGTTGCACAAGCTATCCCTGTGCCATGTTTACCTGAAAGCACCGAAAAACATGGGCCCACAGTTGCCCGGGTCCAAGTTATTGGGAAAGACAAACCCAAATTATGGTGTAATGTCAGTGGAGGTGGGGAGTCAAAACGCATTGAGATGCTTGTAGACACGGGTGCAGACTGCACAGTGATCCCAGTACAAGACTGGCCAGCACATTGGCCTTTGCAAAACGTTGCTGGTCACGCTCAAGGTGTAGGAGGCCTGCAATTGGCAAGACAATCCAAAAGCATCATCCAAATCGAGGGACCAAACGGACAATTGGCAAATATTCGTCCATTTGTGTTAGATTATTTGGAACCTTTGTTAGGGAGAGATTTAATGGCCCAGTGGGGTGTCACAATTGATATTCCAGAGTCTCCACAGCATTTTTGTACAGCGGTCATTGAACAACAGCGCCCCACCCAAAGACTGAAGTGGAAAACAGACAAACCAGTTGAGGTGAAACAGTGGCCGCTCAGTAAACAAAAAATAAAGGTCCTTGAGAACCTAGTAGAAGAGCAACTGAAAAAGGGTCACATTGTAGAGACCATGTCCCCGTGGAACTCGCCAGTGTTTGTCATTCAGAAAGCTGACAAAAAGAGATGGCAGCTCCTCCACGACTTCCGATAAATTAATAATGTCATTGAAGATATGGGCTCTCCCCAACCTGGCATGCCATCTCCCCAACGATGCTTCCCCAGGATTGGAAATTAGCTGTTATTGATATAAAAGATTGTTTTTTCCATATTCCCCTCCACCCTGATGATGCACCGCGTTTTGCATTCTCGGTCCCCACCATCAACATGGAAGCCCCTATGAAAAGGTACCATTGGACAGTTCTCCCTCAGGGCCTGAAGGTCTCGCCAGCGATCTGCCAGTGGTATGTCTCTTCCCTGCTTTCCCCAGTGCGTGCAGCTGCAGAAAAGGCCATCATCTATCATTATATGGATGATATCCTGTGTGTGCCCCCAATGATGATTTACTCACACATGCGCTTGACCTAACGATCGATGCATTGATTGCTCCAGGAAAAGAAAATTCAAAAGATGCCACCTTGGAAATATTTGGGCTTAGAGATTGGAAATAGGACCATTGTTCCTCAAAAACTAGAAATCAATCCAAAGATCAAGACCCGTGCGGATGTCCACAAGTTGTGTGGGTCTTTGAATTGGGTAAGACCATGGCTCGGTCTGACTAATGAAGACCTTGCCCCTCTTTTCAATTGATTGAAAGGGGGAGAGGACCTGGGTGCTCCTAGGTCTATTACCCCAGAGGCACGGAAAGCTCTAGAAAAGGTTCAGATTGCAATGTCCACAAGACAGGCCAACCGATGTCAACCTGACCTGCCATTCAAATTTATCATCTTAGGTAAGTTGCCACACCTCCATGGAATCATTTTCCAGTGGGAGGAAAAACAAACACCTAAGGCAAAGGAAACACCCAAAAAGGGCCAGGACCAGAGGGACCCTCTCTTGATCATAGAATGGGTTTTCCTCAGTCAGAAAAGGTCCAAGAGAATGACAAAGCCTCAGGAGCTGGTAGCAGAACTGATCCGGAAAGCAAGGACCCGGATCAGGGAGTTAGCAGGATGTGACTTTAGGTGCATTCACATTCCAATTGAGTTAAAATCGGGTCAAAACACTATGCAAATATTGGAGCAATTGTTTCGAGGAAATGAAGTGTTGCAGTTTGCTCTGGATTCCTACTCAGGACAAATTTCTGTGGGGCGACCTGCCCACAAAATGTTCGAACAAGATGTTCAATTTACTCTGAAATTGAGAAGTGCTCAGAGTAGGAGACCTTTAAATAAGGCTCTGACTGTCTTACAGATGCGTCCGGGAGGTCCCACAAGTCCGTTATGACTTGGAAGGATCCTCAAACCCAGCAGTGGGAGACGGACATTGCTGAGGTGGAAGGTTCACCTCAGGTTGCTGAATTAGCTGCTGTTGTTAGGGCTTTTGAAAGGTTCTCAGAACCATTCAATCTGATTATGGATTCTGCATATGTGGCAGGAGTAGTATCCAGGGCAGATCAAGCAATACTGCAAGAAGTGTCTAACATCACACTTTTTGAACTGCTCTCAAAACTTGTAAAGTTAGTCACTCACCGAGAGCAACCATTTTATGTGATGCACGTCAGGTCACACACCGACTTGCCAGGGTTTATCGCTGAAGGCAACAGAAGGGCAGATGCTCTTGCTGCACCTGCATTGATGGCCACGCTTCCAAATGTTTTTGAACAGGCAAAAATCAGCCACCAGCTTTTCCACCAAAATGCACCTGGCCTGGTTCGTCAGTTTCACATCACTCAAGAACAGGCCAAAGCGATTGTGGCCGCATGCCCAAATTGCCAACAACATGCACTCCCTACAGTGAGTACAGGAGCAAACCCTAGGGGGTTGAACATTTGTGAACTGTGGCAAACAGATGTTACACACATACAGTCATTTGGACAGCAGAAATACGTTCATGTTAGTGTACATACCTTTTCTGGAGTGGTCTATGCCTCTGCCCACACAGGAGAGTCATCTATCGATGCCATTAAGCAGCTCTTACAGGCTTTTTCTTTCATGGGCATCCCCAAGGAGTTGAAAACTGATAATGGGCCTGCCTATAAATCCAAGGAATTCGGGAGCTTCCTGCAGCAATGGGGAGTAGAGCACAAAACGGGCATCCCCTACTCCCCCACAAGTCAAGCCATAGTAGAAAGGACTCACTGCAATATTAAAAGAGTCCTGGACCGGCATCAACAGGTTCTGAAGGTGGAACCTCCCCACATCCGGTTGTCCAGGGTGCTGTTCACAATCAATTTTCTGAATTGTTCCTTTGGCAGCCTGAACCTGTCCATCCTGCGCCATTTTGGGGGGAGCAGTCATACATTGATAAAAGAAAAGCCTCCGGTTTTAGTAAAGGACCCTGAGACTTGGAAGACGGTGGGACCTTACAAATTGGTTACTTGGGGACATGGATATGCCTGTGTGTCCACCCCCTCTGGGTTAAAGTGGATTCCTTCCAAATGGGTAAGGCCCTATGTTCCCAAGGTCTCAGAGAAATCTACAGAAGCGCCCCAGGTTGCCAATGCTGCCTGGAGAAGGAAACGCCACACGCATTCCCTGGAGGAAATTCCATTTAAGCCTCCTATCTGGAATAGTTTATAATATATGTTTGTCTTAAGTTCCTTGTACCAGTTTAGATCCCACGGTTCGTGTGTAGTCTCGAGACACCATGAGACCAAGCCTGCTCCTCATCCTGCTTGTGATCTTCCCACCAGCAATCTCCTGGATAGTTCCTCAGCCCAAAGCATGTATGGACTACCTTGGCAAAAGACCTCGGACATCAAGAGAGAAACTGATGACTGGCTGAGTGGACTGTTCAAAGACTGGGGACTCTCGGGCTGGGTGGGATCTATTCTGAAAACTGTGGTTTTAGTACTGTTTATATTAGTTATTGTTGTTGTAGTTGTTAGCATTGTTTTTGGACTAATCAAATGCATGGTTCTCAAGTTAGTTTCAAGCTCATCTCCCCCTCCTGAAGTTTACCATTTGGGAGCCCTTAGTGCTCCAATGAATGACATGGAAGCCTCAGTGGAAAGCACTGACCCTCCTGTAGAGGAGGAACTGATTTACCAACCATGGTTTGGCAAGCATTCTGCACCACAAACCCAGTCCTCTTCTTTTTAAACAAAACTAGGGGGAGATGTTGCGGTGTGAAGCAATATCCTGTTTCACCTTTCCCAGTCCCCCAGGTGTGCCAACCTCTCCCTTTCCCTCCCCCTTGCCTCCCTGCTAAGAGCTGTCAGTCAATCTTATCATTCCAGCAGGGGCGTCGTGTGATTGGCAAAGGTTCAAAAGATGCCCCTCAGCCCTGGGGTCATTGGCTCGTCCAAGTGTCACTGTCCCCTGAGCCTTGCCCCCCTCCCACCTGGTTGGTGGCTCACCTGTCCCTTCGCTCCCCCTGCCCCCGAGCTTAAAAGACATAGAGACCATGCGGTCGGGATTCTGTGGAGCTGTTACCAAGATTCAGATAAATGCGACTCTGGGATAAAACTCTGGATTAAACCCTCTGCAGAATCCATCTCCTTTTCCTCTTCACCTAGCCTAGAGCCTTTCCACTAGAGGTAAACTGAGTTTCTACCATGCCTGGACTTGTTCAGGGTGCCTAACTGCAACTTCCAGCCAGCCCAAGGTGTCTCTGAGGTGAAATACCATGGCTGCCACCTTTGGCCCAGCAGCAAGGGTCAGACGAGCCCAGGCACGTTCTACCTGGTAATATTGGGATTTTATTCCAATACAGACTCTAAAAAACATCTATCAGACCAGCTTATTAAGAAGTCAGACTAGAAGTCTACTGCAGGAAGTAATTTCAATTAGTTACTTGAATACAACTTTCCTCAAAGGCAACCTCAACAGAAAAGGCATGGAAATAATTTTAAAATTGTGTATTTTTATGATTGTTTCACATCAAAAATTCAACTTCTGTTTGCCTTGAAAGCCTGTTTAACTTTGTCTGTATCAGAACAGGATAAAAACAGCCCTCAGTAACGGACTATCATTAATTCGTATGAGTCATGGAATGTGCTGTTTTGAGACTTGGTAAAGGCTGAACTCCCAAGCTCATTTTTATCATCATTTTAATTAAACTTGGTTTCAACGAACAAAGTAGCAAAAAAAGGTCAAGATAGAAAAGGTGTTGGAACCACTGGGAATAGTTTTCCATAATATTCTTTAACTAGCCTAGACTACTTAAAGAATTAAAAATGGAAACTTTTATGATTTTTTCGTATCAATTGTTTGTTAAATTTTCACTTCTTCTCCAAAATTAACCCACTTGTGAAAGACCCACTGTGACTCCAGATAATAAGACAAAGTACAATCCATGGTTCAATCTTTAGACCTCCGTCTAAATCACTATCTTTAAAAAAAGATTCTCCCTTGGGGTAAAATCCTTTCCAATATCTTTAGTCTTACAACTTTCCTAAGACATGACAGAGCAAACTAAGTGCTCAGCTAGCCAGCCTGTATGTGAGTTATTTACTGTGAGAGTCTGACCTGTGGGAGGTCATGTCCTGCATGTGTATTACAGAGAGCTGAGGCTGGCTGAATACTGGCTCTTCAAACCAACAATGAATGAGCAGCATATCATCATGTGTGGCCTCATCAACCTGGTTCACAAAGGGCCTCTAAAAGTATGACCAAAATCTATTGGATTTCAGTAAGGGAGGGTAGGTCTCGCCATAAGGTTTTTGTGGGATAGTCCTGTATCACACCACCTGCTTAATTGCTGGGAAAATAACTTTATTATCAAAATAGTTTGGATTTTGTTCCCTTCTATTCAGAAAAAAAATAAACAAAATATATATACATGTTAAAAAAATTAAAAGCCAAGCAGATCTCAAGAAGAGTTTCTCACAGATGAAAAATTTGCAACATCCCCTAGTAAGCAAAATATATACATATATATAAAAAAAGATTTATTATTTTAGATTAGTTTATCTATCCTTGACTGTTTATTTGGTAGAAAAGATCTACCCAGGTAAAGACAATATTCTTTTTTCATTTTTTAAGTGTCAGTTTATCTTGGAAGAAATATTTTGTTTGCATGACTTATATGAAGAGGGAAATTGCTACTACTACCAAGTTAAAAAAAAAATTGCAAATAACATCAAACAACAAAACAATGGTGCAAATTGAGTCTGGAAGAAAGGCGTGGAGGTGAGATGTACTTAAAACTACAGTTGATGGGTTTTGCATATAAAACTTAACGCCATTGTGAGGTTATGAGCATGAAATAGATGGTAATAACAACCCCGTTTTCTTTTTAAGTTGAAGTTATTTTTCACTTCCCCAGACATCTCATTGTGAAGAAAGTTTGCTGTAATGAAGTATGTGCATAAATTATACTGTGGATGCTTTTAGCAGGACTGTCACTAGCCAATACATGATATTATAGCTTCACTCTCTTTACTCATTTGTATTGCAAAAAGATGTCCATTATCCTCAGCATAAAGTTGGACAAATAAAAGGGCCATAGCAGATAGCCATGGAATAGAACAAAATGTTTGGGACACAACCCTCATGTAATCTGGGCTGCACCATATAACCATTCCTCAAGACAAAGTTAGCGCAGCCAATTTTTTAAGTACTCCACTTTAGGACAGATTTTTTACTTCTGTTGGAACTCAGTGTTACTCACTGGTCTTCATTTCAGTTGGTGGCTGAACTGAGCAATACCCCAAAGGTAAGCAAAATGGTGAAGAGCTAAGTCTATGCAATAAAAAGTAAATGTATCAGCAATTGCACTGTATTAATATTATAATAAATTGATTCCCTCAGAATCTAATCTGGACACTCTTCTGACATTGTCCATCAATCACTGGCTAAGGCTGAGGATGAACGACAAATTAAAGATTTTACTATGCCCTAGGCATAGTTTTACTCATTTTACTTTAATACCACTGTGAAGTGAGCCATCTGGTTTGCTTTTAATGACTTACAGTCAGATAAAAACTCTCCAGCCTCTATCTTTCTTCTGTTCCTCTCAAATGTCCTGGCCCAAACCATTCAAATACATTTGCCTGAACATGGGGAAGGCTGCATTCCCCTGAAGGAAGAGGTGTTTAAAGTGCACTCAGGACTGGAGCAACAGCTCCCTGGATTGGACATTCTGCTTGTTGTCATATACATAATTATTTTAAAGTGAGAGCTGTTTGTTTTCTGTTTTTTTCCCCTTAAAATTAGCCACAATCTAAGTAGCCTTGTTCTCCACAGTATTTCTGGCAGAGCCCTCCAAAATCTCCAAGGGTAGTAACAACGGACTGTCTTTGGCGCAACATCAAAGAAAAAGGAAGTGAAATCTCTGCTCAAAGTATTTTTACACAAGATTTTTTAAAAAAAAATATTTCTGGACTGAATATATTGACAGCATTTGTGTTCATCTCACATCATATCAACAGATAGCATTGCTTCATTTTAAAAGTAATACTCCAGGAAAATTTGATCGGGATTTTAAGAATTAAGTTGGATCCATTCTACACACTCAGGAATTCCTTCAGCAAAGATATGGGAAGAATTTAAGGGCATCTTCCAAGTGCTTTTGCAGCTAGCCTATAAACTGCTGTGGTGCAGGGAATAGCATCTCCCAGGAGGACAGTGGCAGGGCCTGGCAGCCGTGGCCTCTCCCACCACCCCAGGCAGGAGTGGGGCAGCCACACAGGTGACCAGGACAGCCGTGGTGCTGGGTACTGGGAGTCTCCTGGGAATGGAGATGGCTGGACAGAGGTGTCAGGAGCTGGAGATTGGCCCTGCTGTGGTGTTTCTGGGGCAGGGCCATGTGGCTGACCTGGAGTCTTGGGCTCTTGGCAGGGGGACAGGGACAGTCAAGCCTGGGAAGTGAACTCGGGGCCCTTTTCTCAACATGCTAAATTCACCTTGATATGAAACTTTATGAAACATCAGGACCAAAACTGAATAATTGAGGAGAGATCCCATATGTTTTAAGAGGTTAAGACTAACCACTAACTTATTTTGTGTGTTTAAATGGAACACACCAGAGAGAAGTGGCTTTCTAGAACGGATATTTGTAACCAGGTTGTACTGAAAATGTACTTTTACAGCTGTGGTAATTAAATTCCAAAAAATTGAAATTGCAGGCTGTGACTATTCTCCAGAGTTAAATAACACCCCTCCTCTACCTCAGCCTATAACACTGATTTAAACAGCATAGTTAATCTCATTTGTGAAGTGGCTTTAGGTTATGAAAGACAGCTGTAAATTGCAGTTTAGCTCCCACTAATGTCATATAGCTGGTTAGGATACCTGGCAATTCAGTGGGTAAAATGGTTTTCTATTCACCCTACAGACCAAGTTCCTTTCCCTTTTGTGAATATTACATGCTTGCTGCTGAATTTCAGAGCAGTTACTGAATCTCTGCAAAGATCAAAGTCAATTGACCTTGGGATGTATACACTGAACCATCAACCTACAATTATGCACAAATAAGCTGCCTGTTGTGTCTTATTATTAATTTGTGTTTTTAAGAGTGACTTGATATTCTGGGGTTGGTGTGGTCCCATTTTTTGTCTCCTAAGACACAAATGAAATAGAGACCAACTATTAAAATAGTAAGCAAGCAGTTGGTAGGTAGCTAATGAAGGGAACCACGGTTTTACTCCTGGGAATATTCCTAGCACATGATTTTGCTCCAAATTTACTATATCGAAACACCTAAGTACAGTCTAGAAACAAACAAATTCAACTAAATGTATTGCTTGAAGTTACAGAGTGCAATACTGAAGCACTTAGAGAAAACAAGACATGCAAAAAACTGCTAATGCTGTAATAGTAAAAGCAATAACAACCTTGCACTCTTCCTTGGCTCTCCTGGTGCTCTTTACCCCTACATCACCAACAAAATCCCTCAATTACTATAATAACCAACTCCTTTAGTATCATCAAATAATCAGCACCAAAATTTTCACTCTACCTGGTAATTCTGTGTTAAAAGGAAAATGTCACTGGCTCTGCACATTAGGTAATAAGTATTTATATGTATTTTGGTGAAGTTTAAGTATACACTTCTTTCTAACTCACAAAAAATAACCCCAAAACCCTACATACGGGTTCCATATATCTCCATATGCACAAAAGGGAATATCATCAGGGCAAACACAAATAATTTATTTCAAGACATAAAAGATGCTTTCTTCCAGAGGATATTCCAGAAGGTCCATGAAGAGATCTAGCATCACCAGAAGTGTCAGATTTCCAATGGATGTGTGTGCCATGTTTTTTGGTCTCAACATGCTAAGCTCTGGATCCTTCCATACACCACATAACCTACCTAACTCAGCCCTAAGCCAAAATCTCTTGTCTCCCTCATATCACTCACATCACTGCATGGTTCTGGATACTTCCTGCTCTGGCCCTTGTCCTCTAGAAACTGCAAAATGGTGCTGCTTCTCATGTTCCTTACATACTTTCTGGAGAAGAACCACCATGGGCCACAGTGGATGGTGGTTTATTTGCGTATCTATGGAAAAGCCAGCTGACCAGCCAGTCAAGGCTAAAAGTAAGTTTGTTTGCTTGATGTAGCTACTGTTCTTCAAACAGTATGTGAGATTAATGATTTTGACACCTTTATTCTTCTACAAAAATAAACTCCAATAAGTTAATGGACTATAGAGCTATTTAGAGGAGGCCAATGGGCAGAGATAGAGCTAGACTACTGAACCTGATTATTAGACAGCTAGATGCTTAAAAATAATTTTGAAGACAATGGGAGAAAGATGCTACAGTGATTCCAGATCTTCTTGGTGCTTACAGAAACTAGAAGGGATGGTTCCTTTCCATTCTTATATAAAGCAATTTGAAGATTATAATAAGAATTATATTCTATAGCATGAAAAATCAAGAAACAGACTTTGAAGTAAGGTTCAAACACTGCAATTTTCAAAGGAAATAAAACAATAAAAAAAGGACAAGATTAAAAAGAAAGGCAATTAGACCTGTGCTAGCAGATCACAGCACCATGATGCTTCACGCACAGCTGTCAGAAACAATGCTTTCACACAGGGGCTGTGTTTAAATTGTTACCATAGGTGCTTCAAGTAGATTCACACTCTTTTGTATCTTCTTACTAACCTGAGATTTGCTGTCCTAAGCCACCAGCAGTCTTCATTTTTAATCACTTTCTTGCCCTTACAGATGTCACAGTTTATGAAGTAACTGAAAGGGTTAACTACAGTAAGTGATTGGTTTAGTATAGTAAGTACAGCTCCTATACCATAGTTAATACAGTAAACCTAAATATCAGTGTGACTGATTCCTGAGTGTTTGAATTTATTAATCTAGTTTTATCTTGCTTGGCTCTCACCATATCTAGCAAAGAAAAAGCTGTAACAGGTTCACAGTTCCTGTTCAAAGAAATAGCTGCTCTTGAGGGTCTTGTTTCCCAAACTAGATGTGTTGTTCTCGTGCCAACATTGTGTTTCTGTTTTTAAGAGCCTCCTCCCACATACATACATTCTTCCTCATCCTGCATTTACAGATAATAATTCCATATGCTTTTGGATTTTTGTTTTTTTCTTTTTGCTTTGTTTTTGTTATTTTGGTTTTTTCTAGACTCCCAGCCTATATACGGCTTTTGCTTACAAAATAGGCACTTCTGAGTCCTCAGCTGAAAACCTGTTTACAACCTCAGTATCTTGTTTTCAAGTCAAGTGGATTCCAAAAAGAGCCAGTGAAGAAAAAGCCAGATATGGAGGGCTGATGTTCCTAGCTGGTTTTCTGTAATTGCTGCATTTCAATTGGCCTTTCTTCTGTACAAATGGACATAGATTTTGAAATGTTAATGTTTTCCTACCTGCATTAGAAATGAGTACAAAGATTTGCTATTTTCATTGCTATATCAAAATAGTTCTTCTAGACTAAAACACTCAGTTTTTTTCTCCTTCTTTGGTTCCTTCTCCTTCCATTTTATGACCATACATTGTCTATTAGATTTTTTTTCTTAATGACTCCTATTTCATGAACATTGCATTTTTTCCTGTTTCTATTCCTTCCATTTTTAATTGCTCTCTTTTTCTACTTTAGTATGTTCTCATAATAAAGGGTAAAATGAAATCAAGAATCATTGAATCACTGAGTTGGAAGGGATTTAACAGGATCATCGAGTAATCCAAATCTTGATTGAAAACATTAAATCTATAAAAAAATTGATGAAATAGAGCACTGAAGAATTACTGAGGTTATAGGAGGTTCCTGCATTTTAGTGTGTTGGTTTTTTGGAGTTATTTAAAAATATACTATGTCTATTTGATTGTGCTTACATTTTTGATCCATAAGAGTTAGTATAGCAAAACCAAGAATACCTCAAAACCCATCTCATTCAGCTGTGGAATACTATTAATATAATAATACATAGCAGGCTGTGTTTTTGTAGAAAGAACATATCTGCAAGACACCTTATTTATAAAAAGCATAGCAACCCTGGTTGCATTCAAACAGGCAAATTAGCAGAAAAATTGATATTGAAATAATAATAAGAAAAATGTTAAAGGATATAAGAATTCAATACTTGAACTATTAAACAAAAGTCAAATACTTTATTAAGATAACAACCTTGGTGC
Organism: Molothrus aeneus; assembly: GCF_037042795.1. Taxonomy (NCBI): domain Eukaryota; kingdom Metazoa; phylum Chordata; class Aves; order Passeriformes; family Icteridae; genus Molothrus; species Molothrus aeneus. The sequence goes on from NC_089646.1 coordinate 72,112,312, forward strand.
AGAACATGCAAAGGGTAAAACAAAAATATCTTCTAAGGGTAACCTTTAACTTAAGTACCGGCTTTTTAAAAGAAAACAAAAAAAAAAGCAGCCATGAGATTCAAGAACAACAACAAAAAAGCTAAAATTGCACCCACTGCAAACAGCAAAAAAAGCTACAAGCATTCTGCAACAGCACTACATATTGTCCTGATATTAAGAATTGCAGGAGAATTTTAAAAAAAATATCACGAGGATACTGTCTTTTTACTTCTTGAGAGTATCAAAATGTCAGTGAACTTTCTCATTCATTCGCAAAAGTAGCAGTGACAATTTGTTCCCTGTAAATGAATGACACCAAAAGAGGCTAAAACCAGTTTCATAGAGATGAAAAAATTCAGTAAATGAACAGATCAAAAAGCACTAAGAGTATTTCAAGATTCAGAAGCAACCAGGTACTCAAAAGGCAAACTGAGTATAAAAGATGGTGGCATTTGATTTCAAAATAAACACAACACAGAAAGGTCAATATAAGAATAGAGGGTGCTAGAGTGAAAAAAAAATAAAAATAATAAGAAATATAAAGGTCAGTGGAATAAGAATTTGTCATTAGATCAGAGACAAGATGTAAGGTGTTCTCTCACTTTGGAACCTCAGGCTCACACCCTTCAGGCAGGCTGGAAGTCTCTTTCTGTGAGACTTATGCAGGCCATATGGGAGGCCACACGGCCTGAGACAGACAGGGACCACAGTTTGGCTGATGTTGGGATCCTTGTTTTAAGGAATAGGCTGCCCAAAGTGTAATGGGAACTCGGTGTTCTGTTTTAAATGTATGGAGCTAAGAATAAACATCCATACTCTGGTGACTCACACCTTTATTACACACTCTTCAAAACCACAAATGGGTTTTCTAACTTGAAGCGCAAACATGCAGCCACAGCTAATCAGCTTTGCAAAAAATCAGCTGGAATATGTCAATCCTTTCAACATTGCCTGGGACCTCTCAAGGCTTCTCCCTCTTGGGTTCCCCAGCTGCCTCTGCTCTTCACTGTGATTAAACAGCGCCAGTGGCACAAGAGCTTTTGTCCTGCACGGCAGTACACCAAACTAGCCAGGTACCTTATTCTGACAGCCCTTGTCTCTAGGGGCAACTGATTATCAGATCTTAATGAATATCTGGCAAAGCTGCAAACTAGGTAAAGGTATTTTCATGTTCTCTTAAGCTGAGTGCTGCTAAGGACTTCTGTGGTAATGCACTTTATTTGCTCCTCTTCCTATTATCTCTAAGTCAAATTATAGCAGGAATTTACAAAGTTTGCCCTTACAAAGACAAATAGGTCTTTAATTTGCAAGGAACAAGACACCATGGTGCCAAGTCTTATCTCTATACATATGGGCTCTTGAATTTCATGTCCCTTTATCAAACTTCTTGCTTTTCTTTGAACTACTGTATAACACCAGAAGGAAGCAGTCTTCCTTTCAGCCTCTAACGAACTCAAAACAATTCTGACTCTGAGTAATAACTGACCTCTTACTTGAAAAAAAAAAAAATCATGGTTGCATACTGAATTTTCCCAGTTTTACTTAGAGCAGTTGGGCTTCATTATGCCTTTGAAAGATCAAAGAGCTCTCTTCAGCTAAACAGTAGTGATGGTAACAATAGAGCATTATACAGACTAAACTACCTTCACAAAAGCGTGAAGATCTTGTTCTTCTCTCCAGGCAGGCCAAGGCAGTTTAAAATCCCTGTTTTATGCTTTTGGTACATCTATTTAAACATCTGGATTTCTTTGTCAAAGCAAGAATTATTTCTTCTTGCCAGTGTTTTCAAAACGTGGGGTAGCAAAAGGACCTAGTAGATACGAGGATTTGCTTTAGTTGAGACATCGGCATTAACTTACTAAAAAGTATAAATGGATGAGCCAACTCCAGACTTCTCACAACCTAGCTCAGGTACTAAGAAAACTCTCTTGAATGGCTGAGCAGAATAGTAGAATAGATTAAAAAAAATATTTTATCTAGTGTATACAAATCAGTGATCAGGAATGATAATTCAAGCCTCTGAATTCTTGAAAAAGCTGTACAAATCATTTTAGGAGACAAACATTGCTAGCATTACAAATCTCCCACATTAACTGAATAGTCAGTCATTGGCTTCAAGTTTTAATACGGTTTTTGTCACAGTCTTCCTGTCTGATCTTAGATCACTATTTGATGCTTCTACATTCTCCCTGCAGTAAAATGTTAACAATGTCCAGTTCTGTATGTAATGATTATACCATGATTTGAGAACCTTGGGTATAATTTGTTCCATGTTTATGTAAAGACTGGGTATCATTTAACTGGAATCAAGAATAGCACCATTGTGGTTTTGCCATAGCTTACTGTATTTAGAGGGTGGGGCAGATGGCCTCTCCTTAATGCAGCTGCAATGGTAGAAAATGGAATTGTTCTCAGGTTTTTGTTATTATCCCACAGCTGAAGGCTACCATCACTAAAGGTTTGGATGGGTAAGTGGAGAAGTTTCTGAATTGCAAGGTTGGCTATATTAGCTAAAGTAGCATTTTGAGGTATCTTAAAATTTCCTCAAAAAGGAATATGTGTGCTTTCATATGAGAAGTTAAAGAAAATTAAGTGCCTGACTTGTAATGACATTCAGTGGGAATACAAAGAGTTCATAAAGGATGCATTCTTCATAAACCCCATTCTTCAATTAGAACTGTGCCTACAATTCAAGAGCACCAAATTTCTTTACAGCTTTTTCCCAAGTCAGAGGAAATTAATTCAAATATTCTGATATCCTACCACTGATTATAATGGGACTTCTGTCCTGTACTGCATTAGTCAATTAGAAAAGGGAATTCAGATAGTAGAAGACGGCAGCAGGTACTCTGTTGTGATTAGGAGAAAATATTTTTTTAAAAAGAGTACATTCAGCAAACATGCACATCAATAATAATTTTAGTGCATGTGCTTTAGTCTTTAAATTATGTGATGTGTATAGTTAGTGAAATAGGTCTGTATTATATGTCCAGATTTATTTACCTTCGATTTCTCTGGGAATTTACCCAGAGATGGTTGATCACTCTTTATCAGTGGTCAGAATTATCTGTTTAATCACTGACAAAATATTTTCTTTAGAATCATGAACTTTCAAAAATGCTTCATAATTAAACTGTAAGCAAATACAGCACTTTAATTAAGGTATATGAGCACATACATTTCTCATTCCGTGAAAACCTCTATTCTCCTGCGGTAGTACAGGAGAATCTATCTGAAAGATGAACAGCAAAACAAAATAAAAAAAAAACCAAAACCTTGGCCTAATATCCAGAAATGTTTTTACTGGGATACAGTTGAATAAAACATCAGGCTTCTTCAGCAAGTAACAGCTTCTGACTACTCCCTGATGGATGCGCTTGAAAGCAAATGCTCATCCTTTGCTTACTGACAAAGGTGACCCTTTGATATTCTGAGTGCTTGATGCTGACAATCAAACTCTGAAATGTGTGTATGAATTTTATATGCTGTATAAAAGTGTGTGTATCAGGGAGGAAGAAGTGGGATGGAGAAGGGAGGATACAAACACTAAAATAAATGAAAACCCACATTCTGATTTAAATGAAGACTTAACAAAAAGGATACTAATTCATATCTACAAGTTTAATTGAGTCTTTAATCTGTTTTCATGCTTCTGTCATTTAGTTCTATAGGTCAGAAGCTGGGAAAATGAGATATATTTCCATTCTGTTATGTTCTCCAACTTTGTTTCTAAACATAAGTTTGTGTTATATAACCAGATAATAAAATGTTTGTGAGGCAGTAGATGCAATACAAAAGGCCACACATTTATGTCTCAACATGACCCTTTTGATGAAGACTCCTCAACCTGGAAAAATGTTTATGGGAAATGTTAGGCAACTCTGGCATTGAGTAGATTCTTCTTTCAAATAAGTATTCCTCCAAGTGCCATTAATGAGGCTGTGAAGGGACAGCTCAAGTGACCTGAATGCTGCAGCAGAATGTAGATCCTTACAGAGGCCAGGTTAGGAAGGCAAGGAGGTGGAATAGCAAATAATCAGCACATGTAGGTGGAGCTTTGCTTTGAAACAGGTGACAAATCAGTTGAGATCTTGAAGATAAGAGGACGAACCAACACAAGACATCACATTAGGTGTCCGCCACACACTGTCTGCTCAAAGAGATGAAGCAGATGCAGCCTTCTTTAGACAGATGGAGGAAACCCCTGTGCTCTTGGGGGACTTTAATCATTCTTATGTTTGCTGGAAGGGCAATATGTCTGTGTGCAAGCAACCCAGGTTTCTGCAGAATGTCCTAAGACAACTTCTTCACCCAGGTGATTAATGAGCTGACCAGAGGGTGTGTTATGCTGGACCCATTCATCATGAATAAAGGAGAACTGCTCAGGGATATGGAACAGCACTTTTCCCACAGGCCCCAAAGAACCTTGAGTCAGGCAGAAAATTCTGGTAGAGTGAAGCATTATCCACAGCAGAGAAAAACCAATAAATCAGGAGCCTTTTAAGTAAATTTGACACAGTTCCATAAAAAAAAAAAAAAATTATGCATCTAAGGACAGTGACAAGGATGAAATGTTTCTTTCTATAATGTCTGAAAAGCCATGGTCTTTGGGGAAGGTTCTTAAATTCTGTAAATAGGGAAAGTAACACCAATTCAGGTTCAAGATCCAGGATAGCCTATCTAGGAACGAATATTAATTTTGACTGGAGAACCTGGAATTCCTTTGGTGAAAATACTTGTATCTATGCTCTCCTAATTATATAATATCTAGTATTCATGAAAGGAAAGAATTCTCTCTGAAGCACATATAATTGCTGTGATACCATCAGTCTAAAAATTCTAAAGGAATTGTTCATAAAATATTTCTGTAGGTAAAATAACAGATATTTATAAGGTGAATGGTGTAGATCCTGACAGGATCTACCTGCAAGTAGCATGAGGGTCAAGCTCACCTGAGTTTACAAATACCACAAATATACATGCAAGGGTTTTCTTCCACAGGCATTGGCTCTTTGCCTGCAACCCCCTCGGCAGTTGTTATTCCCAAGATATGGGAATTATATTATTCTCATTCTTGGAGAAATTTTAGCCGTTGTAAACAGCATTAACTATGTTTTAAGCAACTGACCTGAAATGCGCAAAACTTCGTGAAGTGGAAAGGAACTATGAATGAATGTTCTGACACCTCAGTTTGCATGTCCTTTAAATCCTCTGCCAGTGCCCTGATCAGCTTGATTGCAAGGGCTGTTAGGCACAAGGAAATATGTCAAAGAGCCAAAGGTACACATATGTTGTTTGGTTCTGTCTCTTGGAGAGAACTTTCCACTAATGACATGATGCTAAACACAAAAGTTATACAAATGACTTTGTCGCCTTCCAACATGAAGATATAGAATGGGCAGAGATGACCAATATGCTAAAGATAACTAAATGATCATTATGTGAGCCTCTGCAATGCATTAAAACCTCCTTTGTTCCATCAGACATCTAATGTGAAACATCACTTAATGTTTCATAGAGACAAAGTATGAAATAAAGCCAGAGGGACTATATTCCTATAAAGAGAGACCATTTCAGCTGAGCTCTCCAGGAGCCCTGCCCTGTACCACATGACATAAGCAAGCTGGGGATAGAAGGACTGCAATCTTCATCAGATATGACTCCAAAATAAACAACTCTATTGAGAAAACAGTGGGAATTAGAATTTGAACATAAACATTTGCTAATGTCTCCCCCTTGTCCTTTAATGTAAATTTTTAAACTTCAAGCTCACTCAGCATTTTATTTCTTTACAAACTGTGTTTTTCTGTTTTGAGGTGGATTTTTTATGAAATTAGAAGACAGAAGAGAAAGGACTGATTTTTTTCCTTCTCTTTCCCTCCTCTGAAATTTCAGAGGACAATTCTTTCCTTTTCTTCATCTGCAACCTCAGACTTTCATGACAACTACAAGCTTCACTGCACCCTGAAGTACTTGCAAGTGCATGCTGAGGTTTCTTTCACCCCATTAATGGTGAAAGCAAGCCACAGTCTGCATTAGTGCATACGGATCAAGAGTAGGCATTCACATCACAACACATTTTCAGTTTGTGTTTTGAAATGTTACACTGACTGGCCACAGCTCTCAACCTGCTGCTGCCCCACTGTGAACTGATGTTCACCAGAGAGAGAAATGGCAGAAAAAGAAAAGGGAGGCACAGACAATATATTTAATTTAATAAAGAGATTTCTCTAAGCTTTATGGTTTACTATATTTGGTAAGACAACTGTAAATAACAAATGGTGGAGTAACAATGGTTGTCTTAGGCCTGAAAGAGGGATTTTATTTTTCAGTTATCCCTAGCCTTCAAAATTTATATTCATGATGTTGCGGCTTCATAGTGGGAACACTATTGTACTATACAAACAAACAAAAAAATAGTAATGCAGCTCCAAATAACAGAGATCTAAATAATCCATAATCAAGCATGAACTTCACATGTAGTCTCTCCCTAGAGAGGAAGATTAAGATGTTCAGCTGTTTTTCTATAGCTGGAAGACTAGGGACACACAATTCAGGACTTTGTGCAGACTGCTAACGAGAGTAGAACAGGATAATCTGGGAAAAGATGTGATTCAAAATATAAGCACCGGTATGAGTGGGTAATTAGCATGTGGAAAACAAAATTGTTTTGTTTAGGACACAAAAATGAAAAACAAGAATTAACAGAAATATTGCCTTGAGGGTCCCAGGATTTGTTTTTTTCTGTAGGCGGAATGGGAAGAAGGGGAGGAGGTTCTGTATAGTTACACTGTAAGTACCATCATGTGCCATCATGTAGGAAATGTGGTTTGTTTGAAACAGATGGTTGTAAGGCTCTTATATTGTGCAATATATTTGGATACAAGGATGATGCCAAGTAGATTCACAATTATGATGATCGTAAACATTAACCATGCTGTATTTCCTGCCTTTTCATTTTCTGAACAATATCCTTGCCCATCCCACCCATTGCTCATTATCTCCTTTCTTAGCCTCTGTGTGATGGTTTAGAACCTGCAAGCTGTTTCTGGATTGTTGTCGTGGGCCTCTAACCTCTCAGCTGTCCCTCATTACAGAGTTATCTCTATTCCGCAGGGACCGACAGCACACAGAACTTCTACCAGCGCCCGTAAATCTTTCAAAGAGGAATACAAGACATACTGTGTGTGTATGTGTGTGCAATGCAATATAGAAATGAAGGGCACTTGGGAAAGTCAAGTGCTGGAACATAAAATATGACTGATGGATGAGGAATAATGCAAGCGCAGATGCGCCACAGCATTTGTTCTACTTTTTAGGAGAATGACAAGTACTGAAGAGGGAGGCAGGTGACCTAATCATAGAAACTGGCGGGGAGGGGGGAGGGGTGGGGGGGTGGTGGCTGGGCAAGGGGCTAAGAACTCTGATTTTTTTTTGTTTTCCAATCTCTGCTGTAAAATTTCTGACTTTTATCTGTGCGGAAGGCCACTTAACCTCCCTGCACACCAAGTTTTGTCACATGCAAAAGGCTGGTCTGCATTGCCTCTGGATGCAGAAGGCAAAATCTAGACGCCGAGAGAGCCTATTCTAATAATCAAAAATGAATGGAAAACTCCTTTGTGATACTCTCTGAATAAACAGGAGTTACAAAGGTAACTTTTAACTTTAGGCGTTATAAAAATAACAAATAGTCACTGTGCTTGGAACAGGAAACTGAAGGCATCAAGTATACATCATAGTGCAAGTTACAAGGCTAGGAAAACAAATACTGAACAAGTGCCAATAAAGCTGCATAAAGAATCTTAGAAGTGCAGGTGGGGGAGTAATTTTAGTTTGACTTTTCACATCTTGCTTTTTTGGGGTACAAAAATTTTAAAGGTAAGTACAGAACACTAGTGCACTAAAATCTGAGAGAAAGTGAAGATTTCTCTTGCTAGTTATCATGCCATCCAATTAAAATATGATACCTTTTAACCATTGGAGTAATGTTACCCATTACTTCCTAAAATGCTGAAAAGGCATGGACTGTATTACATGACAGTAATTTTCATTGTTTAAATAGCCCCTTGTGTGTGCTCACAGACAGATAATTTTGCCTCAGTATGTTGTTTAGTCCCTCTACTTGCAATGGCTTGGAAGAGATTCTGCCTTTTGTTTCATTTGCTTCTGCTGAAATACACTGCTGTGCTTGCCTTCAGAATAGTTGTAGCCAGAAGTAAAATCATACAACAAAAAAAGAAAAACACTGCTGAAACGATACTGTGATAAAATTTAATTCATCCCCTCCTCAAAAGCAGGGTCAACAGTACCTTAAATCATTCCTTGACAGAGGGGAATTCATCTTTCGAAGAGGTTCTTTCAACACCAAAAAAAAAGATTCTGGGTTTGCCTACAGTAACACAGTATCCCTTTTGCTTTGCCAAGCCACATACCAGCAGGAGTTTGACTTTATCTTCCCTGAAAAATGGAGTTGTCAGCAGAGGTTGATTGTTTATGATGGGTTGTACAGGTAGTAACATCAGATAGCTTCCAGGCGAGCATACTGCTTGAACTATATGAACATCAATAAGACACAGCAAAAATGAAAAGGATGTCTGGAAGTTTCCTTTTAGTGCCAGCCATCCAGAGCATTACAAAACCATTCCACAGTTGTGCCTCTTGTTACCAGGAAAGCAGGTTGGTCCTTTCTACTGCAGACTGCCAAAAGCTGTTCTTGGGTTAACAAGTAAGATTTAAGACTTGTTCAGATCTATCTTTAGTCTTAAAGAAAGTGGAATCTCATCCCTTTATGTAAGAATAATTCTAGGTTTGTGGTCTAAACTCAGTGATGGATGCCAGTACATGGATTTATGTAGCCAGTGGGACTGCCATGTCAAAGATGTCAAATGCATACAAAGAGTAACTGTACCTATGAATATGATCTTGGAACAGGGCAGATTTCTTTTCTTTTCTTTTCTTTTTTTTTTTACCCCTGGAGTATCTGAAGATCTCTAGGAAACACAGCATATATTTTTATATATAGTTGTACTATCACTTCATTGTTTACCCGTGATTTAAAGCTACATTCACCTCAGCCCTTTCAAATTGTACTAAGCAGCCATGTGTACAACTAGATCTCTTTTAAAACCCAACTCAGGTGTTGCAAATTTTGGTTAGGTAGTACTTCTAGACACGTCTCTACTTTGATGCCCATGTAATTCTTTTATTTCATTTTTGGATTGAGTCTCTGCCAAGTGCCACAATTTCTGAACCAGAAGAAAAGATATCTTCAGGTTAAAATGTCACTGTGCCCATCAGTCACACTTCAGTGCATAGCCATAGTTCACAAGTTATTCAGCAGTGCAATGAATAAATCCAGTCTAGAACTTTTCTTCAAGTTCCTTGAGGTCTGAGACTACAGTGACTGGGGGTGTGAATTTAATCTCTTTTTAAAAAGACTTTATTTCAAAAATACACAGGAATGAAATTCAGGAATAGAAGGATGGGCAATAAGGCGATCGATCTGGTGTCAGCGCCACAGCAAAATCAACTTGTGTTTGTAACACTGCGAGCGTCTTGTTGGCAGCTGCACATCCTCGTCCAGTGAGATACAGCTGCATGTTTGGGCTGACAATGAGGTGTGAGGCATACAAAAATGGGGAGAACTCTTTAATAACTGACAGTACCCACAGCTAAAAAAAAAAAAAAAGGTTCATATGTGCTTGGACAATTAATTCCTTTCCAGTTCAATGAATAAAAGAGTATGCAGAGTATAGACAACAATAGTGCTCTGGTCTGGGACTCAGATGATGCTACAGCATTCTCTTCAGTACTGCCTTGAGCTCTGTCTTCAGAGATACTACTTTTCTCTTTTATTATCCCAACCTGAATGCATCCCCTTTCACTATTATTTTCCTACGCCCTAAAACTACTATGATGCAAATCTGGTTTTTGTAGTTTAAACAGTTACAGGATTTCACAACTGTAATTTGGGCATCTCATACAAATAAAGTTGTTTTTTAGAATCTTTCACAACAGACTTCTTACATCTCAAATTTTGAGGTAGATGTTTGGATTAAACAGATGTTAATAAAATGAAGAGGCAAAAGTGAAACCAGCATGAGTAAAAGATTTTTTTTTTTTTGGAGCTCATATAGAATCTTTTATTTTTATGGTTATGACGTCAATGCCCACCTAGCTTTAACCACTAAACACAAAAACCCAAGAAGATTCCTGTTTATCTGTTTATACAGTAAGGCATAAGCACAATTCCCTTTTATATACATATATTGCTATTGTTTTAAAAGATTTTGCTGTTCAATTTTCATCTTTGTATTCCTACCATTTTTAAATCTATATTTAAGGTTAACATTTAGTCCTCTGAGAAAAAAAATATGCTTCATAAAAATGTTCATAATCCTCATTTGCCCACATCAATCAAGTTTAATTGCTCCGTTAAATTGCCTAGTTACCTCAATTTAGAGACATTTAGATGTTACTATCATTTCCCCTCACACCAATCCTCAACTTTAATAATAAAAGGCTGCTCTTTCATGCCTCTTGGCTAATTGTTCAGTTAAAAGAGTGTGAGTGGTTCTGGCATTTGAAAGATGTGTGAAAGGCCACTTGTGAATGGCTTAGGAACACAAAATCAATGACATTTATACATTATGTGTTGTTTTTATGCTTTACAACAGAAAGTGTAATAAAGTACAAATAAGTGGAAGAACAACTTTTAAAAATAATGAACTTTTTTAAATCTATCTGACTCCTTTTGAAAGTGTCTTGGTTTTCTGGTCCAACTAGACCATTTTTAAACTGTCTCTCAGCAAATTTGTTCTGCAGGAATATTCATTTCCCCATCAGTCCCTCTGAAGTCAATAGCTGGTGCTCTAATTCTGCAGTAGGAAAAATGGGGGGCTGATGAAGTTTAATGTCAAAATTCACAGTGACAATGAGAGACTGTAGGATCACCTCAGGACCATATGCTTTATCGTTGAACAAAAAGATCCCCATTACCCTGACTACCCTCAGCAGACTGTGAAACTGTCTGTGTGTGGGGGAGTGTGTGGAGGACTGCTGTCTTTCAATTTGTGGCCTTTTTTTTTTTGTCATTGAATCCATGTTTCATATCTGTTTGTTTTTTTTTTTCCTTCACTGTCTCATCTTCTGGTTTTGTTTTTGCTCTCTTTAGGTAAATTTTCTCCCAGCTCTTATCCTCTACCCCCATTTAATGTCATTTCCCTCTCCTTTCCATCTTGATTCCTCTTTATAAAGCTTGCATTCCTTCCATCTTTGTCTTTCTAGTTCTTTCCTCTTACTCTCTTCTGTTTTGGTATCTTTTCTTACCCTCTTATCTTCCTTCTCTATTTCTCCTCTCTGAGGACTCTCTGCCTTTGGCCTTTTCCTGTAGATTGGGCTCAATGGTACCTTTCATGAATGCTGATTATCCTGGCTGGAGTTCTATGAGTATTACACCAGCTGAGTAGCTCTTCATTTGAATCATGCCTTGCAGCCATTTAACAAGAAAGGAATGTTGCATCCAACTTTGACTGACAGCTGACTGGCAGGCAAGAAAAGCAGCCACCATCTCTCATGGGAATGCTCAGAAGCTTGCAGAGGGAGATAAAATGTCAAACCACTGTGATCTGCAGCCTTTGCTAAGAGGCTTGAGAGATCAAACTAGATCAGATACAACCCCATTTTTGTTTGGAAAACCAAGCTGTATTGTTTCTGCTTTGAATGTCATCATCAGTAGCATAATTTCTGCGTTCTGCAAGACATATTCCTATAGACTGTGGCACCTTGGGCAGTATAGACTCTCTTTAGGCTCTTGACACAGGTGCATTGCTCTACAGATTACATAAAGTCTGTCACCTACATGGGAGTCTGCTGCTCAGGGAGGTGGATGTTCTCAGTTAAGCTGTGACTTTTCTTCTTAAATTTTTTTTTATCCTTTCCCAACTGACAGCATGCTTAGAGATTAGAAATTTTCAGCTGCCTGTTGCTTCTTAGTGTACATGCACAGTGTGCTTCAACCATGCTTTATAGTAGCATGGCTGGTGCTGGAAGGTCATGTCACACAGTCATCAGTGGCACCATGAAACCTCAACAGAAAATGGCTGTAGCATTGTTGTGTGCAGTGGGTAATAAAAAGGGAAACAATTACCTTTTGCTGGATAGAGAGAATCCTCACCAAAAATGTAAGTACTGTGAATCCCAACTTAGCTCTAAACCTCTCCTGGTTAAAATAGTTTGACTGCAGCAAAATTAGTAAGCACAAGGGAAAACACATATCCCAGTTTAAAGCTAAAAATCTAGCCTATAATTACGCTGCATTATTTCCAGACACAAAATAAAATACAAAATCTTTAATAGAATTGCCAGTGATTTGCCACGGGACTTCCTAGTTAAATGAAGACTTGTTGATTACATTCTGAAGCTGAAGTGCACAGACCTTTCCACTGAATTACTCCTCAGCAGAGGCTGGGCACACAGGAACACGAACTAGAAGTTGTAGCAGGCATTGTTCTTCCCTACTTGCTACTGCTGGCTTTTCGGTGCTTCTAAAATCAAAACACAGGTGAATACGAAAGTAACTTACCTTGCCAACATACTGGTAGTCAGTTCCTGTGTATTCCTCCAATAAAAAGAACTGATTCCACATCCAGCTCCTTTTGGAACGATGGAGGTCTTGCCTGCTGTTTCCAGACAACACCAAAACCTTTTCCTTTTCTGGAAAGCCACTAGTCCTTTTGGATAATGGAGTTAAGAAACTTTGGTGGGGCTGACCAGCCCAAAACAGCAGCCAGAAGCAATGGTAAGTTCTCATCACGGCAATACAAGTAGGTCTAAATAATGATTTTTTTGTCTTGTCCTCAAATTAACCTACTTTACTGCACTAAATCCAATCTCATGCCGTCTTCCTTCTTTAAATTGTCTTTGCAGTCTCAAAGGATCCCTGAAAAGAAAAATAACAACTCTTTTAGCATTTCCAAAGGTACTTAACTGTCATCACTGCAGCAATAAGTCCACAAGGTGGATAGGTGATAATGATTGTTGAAAACCTGGGCTGTTTCTGATTCAAAATGTTGCAAATGATCTGAGTGGATCCATATTTAGTATGAGGAAGGAGTCATGATGTTTGAATTCAAGGTGTGTGTGGCTCCCCTTTAACCCCATTTGCTTCCCTTCATTGATAAAAGTAGGCGAGATATTTCTCTTTTTACTGCCTGAACTTTGGGATGTAATTGATTTCTTTCTGATTGGGTATCTTGATGAGATTACCATATTACATTAAAGAAGTGCTAGCAAAACTGCACACTGTCTTCCCAGGAGCATTCTGTTGCTATAGTTATGGACTGAAAAGACTGGACTTGACTCCAGGATTTTTCCCTCACATTTAAGGAGTTTTGCCTTTGACTCCATTTAGAAAGGAGTCAACCTGGCTCAACAGGTTAGTGAAATAAATGTGTGTATTTATCAATATCTCACACATAACAGACCTGCTTGTTATTGCATAGGAAATGAAGTGGACATTTTGGTTTTCTCATTATCTACAGCCAGAGTTTTGAATCTTTAAATATATAGTTATCTATATATTTACATAGTTATCTATGTAAATGCTTTCACTAATAACTTCTAAAAATAGAAAACAAACCACAGCTAGTTCATTGCTACCTGTGGGTCTTTACTAGCTACTGCTTCCTACGATTACAATACTAAATATCAGTGTACCTACAAAATAATTACAAAAATTATCTCTGTCTCTGAATACTGCATAATTTTCAACATGCAAAAAGCTACAGATACAGTACCCCAGAGTACTGTGGACAGCTCTTCTGTTTTTGAAAAACCTGAAAGCTTCTATTCAAAAGGAAGAAAATATACTATGTCTCTCAGGTAACCAGTGCCTAATGAACAGCTTTGGAACACTTTAGAATGTGAAGAAATCAGAATTAGTTGACAGAAACATTCTACAACATTTATTTTTGTTGTAAACACTTCATTGAATTTTTAGTTTAAACAGATCTATAACCTAGGAGAAGGATAATTTGATTAATTTTCATTTTCTTTCTCACTGATGCTCTTTGAAAAAAAGTTAGGGTTTTTTTTTCAGCATTCCAATCAAAACCCAATAAATCATTCTGAACCAGCTCAAGACTCAATACAGCATCTCTCAGTATTTGGACTGTGGAATGACGATCTGACTACACGAAATTGAAGAGAAATTTTTTTTATGTTTCATTGTGCTTCACAAAAAGACTTCTTGGATCATATTCTACATCAAAGATGATTTTTTCACCTATAGTATGTTTTTGTCTATTAAAAGGTGTACATTAGACATAATTTAGCCTTTGAGCTATGCTGAAGGAGTTACAGCACCTGCAATGCCTCGGGTTAGCTACTCTTCTCTCTCTGTCGTTGTTCTTGGTAATAAATTGTGTGAAATAACCTCAAGTCTCTTAGAGTTCCTGTTAGTAAATCATTTTCCACAAAGAAATACCACTTAGCTTTTATATGAATAGTAGGTAATGAAACAGGACTGTTCAAACAATATAATTTTACTGTTTCAAAAGGTAAAATACTGTTAAGAGGTAACTTCTGTATGAGAAGGAGTAAGATTTTTAGCATTAAGAGGAAAAATGTAAATAATACAATTAATTCTGACACAGTGCAATTTCTTCTGGAGAAGAGGGAGGGCTGTAGCTAGCTTTCTTATCAGCCAGGGAAGGACAACTCTGTCCTGCAGGTCATGGGAGCTGTGTCCACACACAGCTTTGAGAGTTTGTGAGAGAGACACAGACCCCTGGGTGTATTCACACATGCACGTAACCATAGACACAGAGAGAACAGCAAGAACAGAGCTGCATTCACTCAAGACCTTCCCAGAGGAGGAACAGGGAAAGCTGGCATAACTAAGCTTTACAATGTGTTCAACAATTGCTTTCAGTTCAACTGATGGAGCAGTGGCAAACTAGAGTGCAGGTTGCTAGAGCAGGACATAAGCAGGAGGTTCAGCAGATTCAGACACCAGGATGGGGAGAGCTGAGGTGGCTTTAACCCTCTCCATGTCTATAGTCTCTTTTCTCCTCCTTCTGTACCCTTCTGACCCGTGTAAGGTCTTGTCCTCTATAGCTCTGCCAACATCGATTATTACCCATTGAACTGTATTCAAGTGGACATCCTCCTTCATGTGGTATGGAAGAGGAAATTGTGTCTCACACAACATTTTTGACTTCCATTTTCTTGCCAGGTTGCTCTGGGTCCTGCCCAGGTGAGTTAAGTACTGCCCCAAGAAGGGGCAGACCTGGTGATCTGCCATGTACCAGGATGGATATATCAGGACGATCTGTGTTTGGAGGGCAGATGTGGAAAGATGTAGGGAGTACAGCACATGAGCAAACATACTACTTTGCTATTAGGGAGGTCTGCATGTATTTTTGAGGCATACAGAAGTGAAAATCATCACCTGACAGGCTCCTCTATGGCCAGATCCTGTGGTGGGGCTCCATACCTCTGCTCCTGCACATAACATTTCCAGAGAAGTGCTGCCTGGACCATCATTACCTAGATGGGATTTGTGCCAGCCTTTTAAAGGATCAGTCCTTCAAATACCAATTGCCAGGAAACAATTATTCCTGTGGGGGAATTTTCTGCACTTGAAGTCAGCTATATTTCACAGCTCTGATGTCATGGGAAAGGTTTTATAGTGGCTCATGCTGAATTATAGCTCACAAGAATGATATCATAGCTGTGAAATACAGCCCTTTACTCTCCCCTGCAGAGATGTGTCCAAAATGCTGAAATAAGGGCATGATCCTGTAATGTCCTTCTTGACTGCATAGCCTTCATGATGCAGCAGAGCAGCTAAGCCCCAGCAGCTTCCCTGTGAGTGGCAAGAGAGGAGACACACCTGTACAGACCCTGGCTTGAGCGTGCAACTGGGGTAAATACCGGCTGAATCTATGGTGTCTCTGCCCTATGGGTGCTGATTACTCTTTTGTGGGTCATAGTGACAGATTTAGCAGAGTGAATAAAAAGGACAGAGCACTACACTCTGAGCTGACCCTTTAGTAGAGTGAGCTCTTGTCGCTCTTAAATGCCATTCTGTGCTCCAGTCCCAGTGTCTCATGCTCCAGAGAGGTCTCTGCAACGGAATAGTTTTTTTTGTGCAATCTCTCTTTATTGTGAAAACAAGTCATTCACCAGGGAGATTTTATTTTCTTTAAGTGTAGATGTGCAAATATAACTGATGGGACTCAGGGATGGGGGCTGAAATTTTTTCTTCACATTGCACAAAGTCAGGTAAAAAGAGGCACTTTAAACATGGCATTTCTCTCAACCATCAGGTGGTCAGGTGGCTGGGGAACTTGTTGTGTAATCAACTGTCAAGAGTGAAAAACAATTGTAGTGTACAACAGCCTCAGATAACTGGCTTAGCTCTGCCAGCTCAAATATATAGCAAATAAGGGCTTTTTTACAAGAAATGAAGGAATGTGCACATCCAAGCTTAAAAAAAAATCCCAGTCTAACTTTAGCTATGGTCATAGTTAAGATAAAAGCAATGTCACTCGCAGCTACAGAACTTTTTTCAGTGTGACAAGTTGCAGATCTGAAGTTTATGTTCATGCCTCTTTGAAAGATTTAAACCTCAGACAACTGCTTAATCACTATAAGTATCAATTTCAAAATTATTTCCCCAGGTGATAGTAGTCATAGTCAGCCTTTCTATTCACCCTCTCCAACACTTCATTAATGTAATGTCTTAATGTGAGAACTCAGTGCAAATTTACATCCTTTCAGAACAATATCCAAGTATTTCAAATATAAATCAAAAAGGAAATGCATCCATTGGAGTTTCTCCTATGAATCAGGGAGCCCTGCCCTGGAGATGCCTTTCTGGCATAGTGACAGGCATCAGGAACAGATTCCTGACATGAGGAGCCCCAAAGAGGTTCCACCTCTGCCTCTGCTCAGCTCTGTGGGGTGTAATGGTCTTCCCAGCTGGCTGTTAAATAAAACAGACTAGCAAAGAGCCTTCCCATGAGAGGCATCAGCAAGGAGAGGGAAAACAGCTTTCCCTCATTCCTTTCTGTTCAACCCCATAGCAGTCACTCCATCAGCAGATTCTCAAAGGAATATTCTTTATAAAGTGTACTAGAGTCTGGACTTTAGGATAATTTCTTTTCTGAACCCATGCATTCAAATATGCTACTGTATGAATTTATACATCCTGGATGTTATGCACGGCTGATAATTAGATTTTAAATAGCTTCTAAATAGGCTAGCAACCACCAGCATCTCTAAAGTTTTTGATCCAACCTTTATTCAAATAGAAGTGGCAGTTTAATAGATCCTTTTTTCCCTGGTCATCAAGATAGAGTTTCATTGTTTGAGCTCTGCATACAAAGCTTCACAGGTTTGGATCAAGGTCCATTAGCACACTGAATGAACATCAACTGTCTTGAAGCACTGATAACGTCCTGCTATTCTCTCACAGAAACTGAATGGGCAGGTGAAAGTTAATATTCACTTTGGCATTGCATATAGGAAACTGAGAATGAGAAATGTTTTAGGGCTTGAGGCATGTTTATTTATTTATATATTTATTTATTCCTGTGACACAACTAATTTGCTCTATCCTTAACGGAGTTTGCTTAAGTTCTTAAAGAAAGGTGCACAAAGACGAAGAATAGACTCTACTCTCTCAATCTAGCAGTGACACTATGAATGCACAAGTATATGTACCTTTACTGCCCCAAATCAGGTCTAATTTAGAGTTGGTGCTAGAAAGATACAAACTACCCCCTGGCTTCATCATCATATGAAGTGTTTACCAGCACTTTGGAAGAAAATAAGGGTTCTACCCTGAAAGCTCTAATTTATATTTAATTTTGTCAATGACATGAAAACACATTAAAAAAATTCTGACATCATTTTCTAGATGCTTACCCAATCAGCACCAATTAAGTCTGTCAGGCTAACTGAGCCTGCTTAAATCCCAAACAATTCAACAGAGCCAACTGGCAGTGACAGTACCTGGACAGCAGGCTCTGGATTCACAGCTTCCCTACATAGGAGACTCACTTCCTAGTCCCCCAGCGAGACCCTGCAGTGAGAGGAACCCTCTGTACTCACGTAGTCTTGCTGGAAGGACGCTCCCCTAGCTCAAACATCACATGCAAGTGTTAAATCTGTCAGGACTGTGACAGGGGAAGACATCGACAACTAATTGTCAAAGCCTGATGAACCAAAGGTGAGGAAAGCATTAATGGGGGAGCAGAAAAATGGCTAAATAGTGACTTCAGCATTTACTGCATCAGATGTGAGAGTCTGGGGTATGGAATGAGGTATTCTAGGTAAGGATCTGGTGATCTGTTGCTTGGATTTTACTTTATTGCAAAGCCAAAGGAGCAATGTCCAAGTCCCTAGGAGAATTTGAATAAGTCAGAGAAGCCAGGACCCTAGGGTGTCCTTGGGGGCATCTTATGTAATGTGAAGAATGTGATTCTGCTAGCCTGGAGGCAGACTGCAAGGAAATTATTAAGTCTCTAAAGAAAATCTGAAAAAAAATTACTTTCTTACCATGGAGGTGGAAAGGTTAAAGTGACATTAGTTGCTCAGAGAAAAAAAAAAGTATTCCAGCTAACTTCAAAAAATAGAAGCTTCCAAATTTATCATATTAACTTCTTTTCTGTATCATATTAATATATTTTAATAAATCATATTAATACATTTTCATATATAGCAAAGAATTTCTTGCTGGATATTTTCAGTAATAGCTAAGTTTCATGTGCTCAGAAGCTGTAACACTGCAGACTTGTCCATAATTGACTTGGACTTAAAACGCCGTTGTTAAGTTTGAGCTTACTTTACAATTATGTCTCTCTTATGAACATTTAAATCTGAAAGTATTCATCTAATAATTTTCTCAAGTGTGAATAAGCTTTTACAGCACTGAAACCCAAATGCTTTTCATTCTTTATTGTCCATAAGGGTTGCCTTTGTAAATATCAGTCATAAATGGAACAAAATTCCACTTTTCCAGTGTAAAGATAGCTGATGAAATTTTAATCTTCTGATAACTTTTTTTATATCTTTGTTATATAAACCCATATACTCTAGCGATCATTCCTGTAAATACACCACTGAAATAACAAAACAGAACAGAGCCAAGAGAGAATTCAAACTGAAAGATTTGTGGGTTTAAACTAGAGGTACTTTATGAAGACATCAAGTACACAATGTAATTGCAGCCAGCAGCCGTTGATTATAATGTCTTTCAAAGTCATTTTTTTATTCAGTTCTCTCAGCAGGAAAAAAGGTGCAGCACTATAAAAATAACTAAATGCAGTAGAAATACTAAGATAACTACTACCTACATCCTGCACTGGGAACTATTAACATGGTGGTTTTGTACAATACAGCTGATTTAATCCTAGTGGACCTAGTGAGAGCACCAGGCCTCACAGAAGCACACACTGACAAAAGAGGGGAAGTGAGAAGTGTATCTCCTTCTTAAGTTCATGAATGGCCGTGTCAAAAGATGACTGTATGAATTTATTCAATAGCTGTTGTGTGAAATGATGATGGTATTTGTCTGTTCTCAGAGATTTTGATTTTTTTTTTTTCACCTGGCATTTGGAAAGATTCTTAGTGTCATCTTGTTCCAGAGATGCCCACTGTCAGTCTCTGTAGTTAGCCACACTGGGAGTGTGTCTTTTATCCACTGTGCAAAAACAGTCTCAACACACAAGACAGAAGAATGGCACAGAAAAGGAAATCTTGTTTTCATTGTATGGGTGCATTAAGTGACATTTCTGTGGTCATTCAAGGATATCTGTGGAAGATATTCTGTGGAATATCTGTGGAATGGTTGGAACCTGGATGTAGATTCTTGAGGCTTACAGCAGTATTGTAATCACCAGGATATTATTCTTCCTTTCTGATGGAAGTCCAAGCCATCCTACCTGTGCTTTAAGAAGCACAAGCAGCTTTGCACGTTTTGCACAATGCTGGACATTGGTATGAGCTGGAGGGTGTATGGACACTGTAGCTGGAGCACCTGGAAAAGGATTTGGCATTCCTTGGGTGTGAAAGCAAGAGCAGCAACCTTAGGTAGGTATCACAGGCTGGTCACCTCTGCAAGGAGTGATATGGGAGAGGAAGGACAGACACAGCCCTAGCTGATCCTGTCCTCTTTGTGAGCTACCTCTGGGTGGCATTAATAAGGAGCAGGAGCTGGTCTTGCAGAAGGCTTCCAGCTTCTTCTGCCTTTGCAGGTGATGTGGGGACAGGCCTCCACAGCATTTCAATGTCCCCCTGCAGCAGGAAGCACCCTGCTAACTCTGTGTCCTAATCTAAACAAGGGATGGGTATGTGACTAGCAGATAGTACAGACTAATACTGTAAATTACATTAAGTTGTTCCTTGATAGAAGACTAAAACAGCCAAGCAATCAACTACGTTTAGTAGAAGAACAAATCAGTAGTGCTCCTACTGCTATGCATATTTGATATGCATATTTTTTATTCCTGATGAGTACCTTAATGGCAGAGAGTAGCAGATGTGCATGGAACTACAGCCAGAGTTTCCAGCAGTACTCAAAGTAACCCTGAAGCCATGAAAATCCTGTAGGAAAATCTTATTTCCTGTTGCAGTTCTTGATATAAGTCTGCAGCCTTGTCATCTCATTGTGCAAGTTACTGTTTTTCTCAGACATGTAGTAAGTTGCTATCAAATTATAAAGTTGTGGTTTTCCCTATACCTTTTTATTTTTTTATTTAGGTATGTTAGAACAGAGAACTAGCAGGTTCTTCAGAACAGGCATGTCGTCAAAAAGAAATTCAGTCTATACTATGCATCAAACTTTATGCCTCAAAAGTAGCCTGGCCTTCCTATCCAGATAATAGAAAGACTTTTAGGTGACCATCAAGTGCCTAATTTAAAGTTCTTTGTCTCCCTCTGAAAAAGCTACATGGTCTGAATATCTGCTGTTGTATTTCTGTTTAGACACTGGAATTTGGAAGTCTCCTGGACATGGCTTTAGAAGTGATCAGTGACATTTAAGACTCTTGATTGTTAAAAAAAAAAAAAAAAAAAAGGCAAAAAAAAAAAAAGCTATTTTACACAAGACTCCAGTCTGAGAAAGGTATGGGATGCCACCAATGAAAAATATCTAGTAAGGAAACTATTACAAATCTTTGGACGCATTAAAGAAAAAATGGTCAGCTTCTCCCTTAAAACTGTTTCTCTTGCTCTAGGGGAGATACCCTGTTTAGCTTTATTCTATGCACACTCAGCCTACCATTTATTAGGTATCTACCCTCATGCCATCTGAGAAAATTATCCACAAACTCCCATAAATAAGACAGAACCACAGGCAACAGATCCTTTCTGTGCTGATCATCAATTACTCAAAGCCAAAGTGTCAGCGATACTCTCCAAACAGAGGAGAAAAATCTGGGCTTGCAGATGCTTTAGTGGCATTGCAGTTCTCCCTGAAGAATTGTAGTGTGATAATGAAGGCACAGGCTATACTGCCACATGCACAGCCAGGAATAAAATAAAGGGGGAGGTAAGGCATCTTTTTCAATAGGTACAGGCATATCTTCTCATCAAAGACTGACTATTTTTGACAGTAGCAATTAGGCAGTTCAATAACAGACACAAGTAAAAGAAAATTCTTTGACAGGGGTGTTTTGGGCAGAGTGTGAAATATGATATTAATTGCTAAAATCCTGATTTATTCCCTTCCAAAGAAACCCAGATACTCTAACAAGAGAATCATTTTAGCAAGTGAAGGCAAACAGGTAAGCAGAACTCCCACAATTCTAATTTAGGCATTTTAGAACTTATGCACTTTTCCTATGTACAAAGGAGATTATTCTTTTATATTATTCTTTTGTATTTTTTATTTACAGCTGTCTGTAAATTCACATTTCTAGGATAGCCACAATGCCAAATAGGATGGCTGCTGTATCTTTTTTTTTTCTATTA
Source organism: Molothrus aeneus (assembly GCF_037042795.1). Classification (NCBI taxonomy): domain Eukaryota; kingdom Metazoa; phylum Chordata; class Aves; order Passeriformes; family Icteridae; genus Molothrus; species Molothrus aeneus. Next base: position 72,134,314 of record NC_089646.1, read on the forward strand.
GTGACTTTAATCTTTTCTGCCTACGTTTCACAGCTCCCTGCTACAGGGACTCTCCTCGCTACCCCTGCTCCCAGTGAGCCCCATTTCATCTGTGGCAGAGCAAAGCAGTTGTCTTTCTTAAGCAGTTTCCTATTCACCAGCTGCTGCTTGCATCTTCCTCTCTGCTAGAGGCTCAGTGCTCAGTTCATTTTTCCTGACTTCTTGACAGAAACATATGCTAATTTCCCACTCTGAAGTTAGGGGAAAACAAATGAGGTGGGACATAAGGTACTGGAACCTGGGCATGATAGAAACAGCTAAACTTTGACTTTGCATTTGATTGTCAGGAGCTTTCTTCTCTCTCTCATAGACTTTCATGGCCATTTACCAATGTGAAATGGGTACAGAGCGCTACTAAATCAGAAATGCCTGCAATGCTCAGCTCACTGTGGGCAAGCAAACTCCATCTGTGCAAATATACTCCAATGGCAGAAGTCAACTAGAAAATGCAGAGATGCCCATTAAGACTGATTTCATTATGAATGTTCTATTAAAAGAACTTTAGATTAGGAGGTCATGCCTCTTTTTTGATGAGAAAGTCTGTTATTTCTTTGATCATGATAGTAACTGGCTACACTAAAACACTATAGAATCTATAAAAGCTTCCTAATGTTACCCTTATTAATTACACAGCTTAAGAAGCTGTAGCAAGAGAGGAGAGCTAATGAAGATGGGCTTGTCTCTCTTCTTAGATCTTTTGATCCTACTTGTGATCTTGCTAAAGATCTTGGAGTTCTTCTCAAGCAGGGCTAGGCTGGATGGCAGAGGGTGGAGATAGCCAGGATAGCCCAGGAGGACTAGCATGAGGAAGCAGCTGCAGCAGTGAAAGGGACTGACCATTTCTGAGAGACTTCAGAGTTATTAGGACTGAATAATGGGTATTAAAATGGGAATAAGGAATGCTTGTGGTTCATTCAGGGTGAATAAATACCATGCTATGCTGGCAGGGATGTTCAGGCAATTTGACAAGTAGCACATTCTATTTCCAGAAGGATGATATTTATTCATTGTTCAAGTGCATGGCAGAAGCAGCTACACTCAACCTGTGACTTCAGGTGAGGCAATAAACTCTACCACTTCAGTGTATATTTCCAGCCATGATGACTCATTATTTAACTGAGGTTTTGTGAACAGTGAGTGATGTTTCTGAAACTCTTGAAGTTTCTTGAATAGGAAACAAGCATACTCGTTTTTCAAATCACTAATCTGAGAGGTGGATTTCTTCTTTGAGAAGGGCTTTTTAATATATTTTTGCTAGTAATTTTATGCTTCTCAGAATATGAAAATGTATAAAAGAATAATGTTACTTGTGACTGAATAGCTTCTGAAGTATTTAATAATGCCACTTACACCAGTATTTCTTTGAAAAATCTTAATGAGTTGTTTAATTAGAAATACTGTGGAAATTTGAATGGCACAATTTTATTTTTTTTTCTCTTGGCTCATACAGCTCTATATAAATACATTGTGAAAATCAAATACTATACAGGTGGCTAATCCCTTTGCTTTTTTTGTGAAAGCATACTTCTCTGGTGAGGAGTTTTCTCTGGGCATTGAAACCAATAAAATGTATATGATCAAATCCCTGTAAAAATGTTTTCTTCTTAGGCATGGGGAAAAAAAAGAAAAAGAACATCAGCAAAAGTCAGGAAAGACTGCAATCTGATTTAGAGCAATTGGAGTTTCTGGTATTGCTAAATTCTTTGCAATTATAGGCTGAATCTCTTTGGGATATAGAGAGTTTGGTTTTTTTGCAAGTGGAGTCTATAATGGAATTACTGAAATCTTCCCCTTGTGTAATGGAGACTTGAATATGGTGCTTTATTTTTAAAATCTGTTCCAGACAGACTCTTTTCTATTGTTTTCCATGTAAGGGGACTGGAGCCATCCTGCAACTCTTAACTATATTGTTAACGATAAATAACTATGTAATCATCATATGCAGCAAATTGGGGATTAGAAGCTTCTGGGACAGCTCTGCTTTTATATTTTAGACAACAGAAGGAGCTAATCCTAAAAATACAGAATATATGATTCAAGTAGTTGTTCTCAGTCCAGGATTCAGTAGACCATTGCTCTGTGCAAGCCAATGAAGACAGCAAAATTGGCCTTTGCTCACTGGAGTTTTTGGTTTTGATTCTGAATGAATTCCATGGAGTTGCCAGGATTGATAGCCAAGATCAAAACCACTGGAGAAGTAGTCTGGGAGGAGCAGAATTAAAAGAAATAATTTCTGTATAATTTTAGCTTTTTTGCCTATAAACAGATGTCCCTGTTTAAAAACAAAAACCCGAGGAGATACCAATCTGGACAAGAGAGACCTTTGTTTCAGAAAATCCTTTTCATCAGGCATTCCTTTGAGCACTTAATGCTCAAGAAAATTATTTCCAGTAAGAAAAGAAAAGAAACACGACCACCTGAGGTGCCAGTATAATCTCTGATGTTTCCCTTCACATCAGAGAGGGGTAAATCATCTATTTTTCCATTAATGGAAAGACTACATGTGTCTTAAGTATTTTCTTGAAACAAGCTCTTTTTTTAGCTCTACTATAGCTTCTTTCAATTTTTATTACTCTTACTGGCAAAATTTCTGTTAGCCTGGTTTTTATGACAGGAGCTTAAATGACCTGAACTTAAATACAATTTGAAGTGATCAAATGTTTGTTGACTATATCCAGAGAAATCCATGCTTTTGCAACAAAGAATGCAATTAATTAAATCTCAAACATTTCTAAAAATTGGACTTATTTGCACTCGTAACATGTTCCACTTCGGTATCTTAAATATTACATGCACTTCTAGTGTATTTTGACTGTCATCAGCTTGGTCTGCTTCCTTCTGGACAGATAAAAGCCTTCTTCCTGTCAAGGTCACTTAGCTTTGATCCCAAGGTCCTCCCAGTTTCTGCTTTCCTGTTTCCTTCTCACCTCTAGTTATAGGCAAACTGATAGAAGCTGAAAATTGTCAAATTGTCCTGCAAACTATGAGTGTTTATTCACCTAAGGTACCCACATAGCCTCTATTACCAAGGAATTTGATCACTTAATAATCATCACTGAATTTATTCTCAGTGTAGTTCTGTGAGAATTGTAAAGAACAATTTCTGAACATAAAAAGTGAATGTAAAGACCAGAACTTCAAAGACATTTAAAAACCTAACTCTTACTGCAATCAAGTCAATGACATTTAAGTTTCTTATACCCTGACATTTTAGACCTAATGCAGAAACAGAAGACAATATGGACACCAAAAAAATCTGAGAAATTATTATAAATTGAACAAAATACATACATGTTTCTTTTTCATTACTCTGTAAGATTTAATGTTTTTCTACATAAGTCTTGTCAACTTTCCTTTTAATGATGTCTTCTTAAAGAAGCTGTAAGACATTTACAATTTTATGATGTTTCTTGCCTGCTGGATTGAAGACAAGTTTAAAAACAAATTGAGGTTACACCAGCACTTTATTAGCTCTATCTACACATTATCTATTGAATTGTCTTGTGAAAAAGTGTTGTTTCTTCAATTATATAAAAAATCCATTATTTTTCTGGTTTAAACCAGAAATTAGATTCTTTCTCCTATTTAAAACCCTTCCAACTTAGCCACCACACACATGTTGAGTACACACAGGTAATGTGAGGGGAATTCTTCCCCAGTACTATGTGCCTCTTCTCCCTTCTCATAATCACTAACCAATACCCCTATCTTCTGATTTACTGCAAGCTGTTTTAGCTTGTAGGTGGTAATATTACTGTTTTCCAAGTACAGGCACTTGTAAACCAGTAGGGATTACCCAAGATTCAGTCTGTCTATGGTAAAACAAGATTCGATCTACTTCAGTCTAAGATTTATGTTTTAGATGTTCATTTCTTTCTGTTTATCTATGCCTGAAGTTTGTCAGAAATGTGATACATGGTCACTTAGTACCATATTCCAAGTGTTGAGTTTACATGTGCATGTATTTAAACATATATATAAATATACATATATATATATACACACACACACTTATGCCTGTACCTCTGTGCTATACACTAGTACCTAAACTAATAATGGCTATTGCAATATTACTATTGTCAGTAGGAAATGAACTTTAATTTCAGTGCTGAATAGTTCAAGTGATTCCTTGATGTTAGTATCCAGAATACGATGGAGGCTTAAAATCACAAGCCACTGTTCCTCAGAATGGAAGTGTGACTCTATCAGATGTGAACAGCTTGAATGAAAACCTCAGGTGTTTGGGGGAGTGACATGGAACACTTGGACTGAAGTTTATTTGGCTGTAGCTGGAAAAAGAACAGGCAAGAAGAGTTTTACTGCCACCAGCATTGATGTAATTGGCACGTACAAGGCTGCATCAGCAGTACCAGAGTGAGCACAGCTTTTATAGCCCTGTACCTTAGGAAATAAGATCTTACCATTGCTATGGAAAAATTGCAGATTTTGTTTTACCTGAACACAGGCCACTTCAGTCTTTGCCTTGTCCTGAGCTTACATTAGCTTGTTTTGGCTGAATCAGCAATTGCCCAACAGATTACTAATATCCAACTTATTTTTGGTGTTATCTCCACTCTGTAAAATGTAATAGTTTTACCCTAAAGAAATTACAGCATGCATGTTGTTCCAACACCTCTTAAGTGGTAACTTAACTGGTAACTAAAGTTGGGCACCAATTTAAAAAGTGGTATTTTAACAGACTGCATAAAAAACTCAAGCAGCCGTGTGACTCAAGATATTCCTCCCAGTGAAGATTTTAAGGTGGTAATTATTTGCTGTTTCTACTCATAAGAAAGGTGAGAGTGATATAACAAAGGAGGTAAATACCAGGAAGCTGATGAGTAACAAATTGGGTTGTACTGTTAATGGGAATTAGCAATAATTAGATAATACGAACTGTAAATATTAGCCTCATTGTAGCTGGACTTGGAATAACTGTTTGATTAATTTTGATTTTACTGTTGAAATAATAATTAGACTAACAATAAACTCTAATTGTCGGCTCTGCATAAAAGGTGTGTCCTCCTGTGCCCATAATGAGATTTTGACTGTAATACTCTTTGTCAGATGGGCAATTTTTATGCAGCAGAAGTGGGGGAAAAGGGAAAATAATAAGTAGCAGCAAGGAGAAAGAGGAGTGGCAGCAAAGAGGCTTCTAGCTTGGCAGTGCTTCAGAGCTGGGACACAGCTGGTTATCCAGCTGTGATCCTGGGATGCAGCCAGACAAGGAAGACTCAGGGCACACCCCTCAGATGTACCTTTTCATGCATTTATATTAATCTCATGCCAGCAGCACTCTGACATGCCAACCATCAATGCAGGGGCTGGATTCCAGCCCAGCAATGATCTGAGTGGCTGCCCCTCCCCTGTGCCATCCTCTCGGAGCAGCATTGAAGGAAGGGCACTGTGTGTGTCACGAGGGCTGTGATCGCTCTCTTGGTCACGAGATAATTTTTGGTCTTGAAACAGCCCCTATTCTCAGCAGTTTTGCACTGCAGGGACAAGCCCCATGCCAAAACAGACAGCATCAATTCATTAGTCAAGGCTGACTGAAGTTCAGAGCCACATTTCAGAGGTGCAGCCTGTATGGATGCCTGAGGGAAATGTGGATGAGGGTGACTTTAGGCAGCCTTGCTTTCTGCCATGCTCTAAGGCCTGAGGTGGCCTCTGACAAAGCCTAGGCAGTCCTGAGGAGCTCTCTAGTCACCACATCAGCCTGGGTTTTGCAATTTAGCCTCCACCTCTCCAAATCCAAGACTATCTTTGGACATGCACCCATGGCTGATAAAATATGTGAGCAGAGCTGCTGAAATTCAGTTCCTGTGCAATGAAGTCTGAGGGAATGTGTCCTTCCTGATAGTGTCTGGGGCTTCTAAAGTTCCTTATCAGCTCCTTAAACAGACCCTCTGGTAAATACAGGGAATCTGGGAGTGATGGCTGGGTCCCTGTTCATATCCAATTGCAGCAAAAGGTGTGACAGACAAGTTGGCTTCCTCAGTCATAAAAGAAAAAAATAACATGCCTCACTGCTCTTGAAAAACAGGGAAAGAGAGCCTTTCACTTCAGTGGAGTTGCATACCCATTGAACTGACATGGTGGGGAAAAGCCAGGATGCAGTTCCTGTGGGGACTCCCACTTAAAAGGCACTCAAGTCTTGAGTCCTGAATAAGCATATGAAAGAAAATGAGTTGTCTTCAAGGGAAAAATGGCAATGTCTGTCTTTGCCATTCCTTCTCAAATGGGAGAGTACAATCTATCATTCCTTCTCGAACTCTGCATAATTTTTTAAGCCTAACATTTGGATTTATTAATAGTCCAACTTCCCTCCTCCATTCCCCCAAGATAAGAATTCAATCTTTTTTTTCCCAGAAGCCACATTTTTATGCATACTTATGGGCAGGCAAGGTTTGCAGAAGGTGACTCCCTACAGAAAATGTGTGGCTTCTTAATGTCAATTTGTTTCTGCATTTGCTGGAGGACCCTGTAGTAATCTGGATGAATACTTGCTAAATTGATTACAAGATAGGATGTCCTAGAAAGTATATGCTAGCATAAAACATGAGGGAAAAAGAATCCTCATTCCATTTTAAATTAGCCAATCTGTTACAAAATGGAGAGATTTCCCTTTGTGTTCTGAAGTAATTTATAAGGTGGGATTTTTTATTACAGCTGTTTGGTGAGTGAGACGGGAAAGAGATAGATAATGGATGAATGTGCTTTTTCTGACGTGGAGGGATGTAAGCACAGCTTGTGGCTGGGGGTGAAAGGAAGATTAATTGTCAGCTGGTCTATAGTGCAAAATTTTGAGACTTCTCTGTAGCGTAGTGTAGGATCTATACTTTTTAAATGTCTTTTTCTTTCCCCATATATATGTGAACATAATACTTGTAGTGCTAGGTGTAGCAAGAATTATATTAAAATGCAAAACTGGAGGAAGAAAATCAGAAGTAGAACGGGTCACTATTCTGCTTCTGAACATTTCAGAGCCAGGGAGGGATGGGAAAGGGATGGCAGACAACTTTGGTTTGGTCAAACAGAATTTCCTTATGGGTTTAAAAGGGAGTGTGTGCTTCCACTGCACCTCTTTCACCCACTCTGGGGGACACGAGGCCACAAACACTCCAGGTATCTAACCCTACACCTAATCTGCTTGGCTGGATAAAATCAACCTTGTGGCTGTGGGTCAGTCCTTGTCTGCCTTTTGCCTGCAGCTGCACTAGTTTAGTCATGATTAGCTTTTTATCCTGAATTGCTTCTAATTGCACTTTAAAGCTGCTTTATCCTACTTTATTTTCATCCTAATAGTAGAAGGGAAAAATCCATAAATTCTATTTTAGACAAGGAAAAAAGATCTGAACAAAATTTTAAACTGGTTTTTGTACTTACTGTTATTTATAGGCTTGATCTCCAACCCCATGCCCCAGCTCACCTCTGTTCCAAATCACATTAAGCCTTAACGTGAAAATCTTTAGGGTGAGATCATAACAAATAAATAGCTGTTTACCCATGAGTCCTTTCTATTGTTTCTCTTTTTGTGTGTGTATGTGTGTGTGTTATAGTATCTCTGCGGTTTAATAGGATCAAAGTAATCTGACTTTTGTATTCTCATAGCCAGTCACAGGCTATATGAACATTTCTCAAATTCAGCCTTCCACCCAGGACATGTACTAGCTCTCAAGAAGGCATAAAGGAAACATCCCAATCCAATGACTGCTGCAGATGTGTTCAATAAAAGCAGAGCTGTAACTACACAAATTACCTTTGCTAAGCTGCAGGGTGCTGCAGAACTGCTGGAATGAGTTTCTCCCTGCCACACTTTTCATTCTCTCTGCTGGTTGCGAATGAATACAAATTAAGAAGAAATCCCCGAAAGAGGTTATAGGCCTATACAAATATCTTACAAGAGAATTGGGCTGCTCATGCAGGTCATTTTTTACATTGCAGAAAGTTTTAGGAAGAAAGGGATGTCACCTTAGAAGCCTGAGTAGGGCAGGAATGCGAGATGATCAGACTGGCAATTTCATTACAAGTCTTGCAGTAATTGTTATTTTAATTAAAGTCCCAGCTCTTGGAGATGGGTTAATGTTGGAGAAATTTCATTTTCTTTTAGGAAAGCATGTTTCTAGTCTGATATTTGCCAAACAATATTTGGAAATATAACCTGTGTCCTAGCCTGCTAGCTGGGCTCAAATGCAATGAAAGCTAATCTGAATGCACAATGTGTTTTCATTGTTTGAGACAAAACACCTCTTGAGTGGAAAGCCAAAGTAATACACACTGGGGCTGTGCCCCAGACTTTCAAATGTGGTATAGTTAATTCTGGATGTTCAAATTCAAGACCTGAATCATGCTGAGATTGAGAATGGCAGATGGAAGAGGCTGTCACGGGAAGGAGGATGTGGTAGGGGTGCAAAATACCTCTTGTGACCAGGAGCAACACAGCAGTCCTAGCAAATTTGATCTGCTAGGTGTACATCCAGGACAGAGCAAAAAGGATGATTTCTGCCAGGGAGTGAAACACTATCAGAAAAAAATTGCTTTGTTGCCTTCTACTGCAGAATCCAGTTTCTCACAGAGACTGATTTACTTGATCTTTTGGCACCAAAATGCCATTAAACTGTGCATTCAAAACTGTATAAAATGAACTAGGCCCTGGTTTCGGTCCATAGTCAAGCTGTATTCTCCCCAGACCTCTATATCTGGCTGAGGCTCAGGCAAATTCTTTCACCGCTGGCACTCTCAGCTCTGAAGGGTTCTAAGAAACCCACCTGCTTCTCCTTCTCTGGTATTGGCACAGGGAGGAACTGGTTATATTTTGGCCTTGTGGAAGTAGGATTTTTTACCATTCTTCCATACTTACAGGTTTATTTTTCCTAGCAACTATTTTGTAGAGTCTCTCCTGCTGCAGAAACCTGGGAAACAAGACCAGGAGTTTATGTACATGAGAGAAATATGCTGCCATAGTTTGTTTGTGGGTTTTGGTTTTTTTTCCCCCTCTTATAAATTTGCTACGCACAATCAATTTCAAAATGCCATAAAAAGAGCCAACATGAAAGAAATTCAAAACCCTTAGTGGAGTGTTGCCTTTAAAAGTAACAAGATTGTGGCTTCAGGCCAACCATGCTGAGAACAAATGGAAGAAAAATTCTCTTAAAATATTTAATATTACACAGTGGATTATACTGGAATACAAATAATCAAACATGTCTGTTTATTTTTAAGACGACATTCATGTCAAGTGCAGTTCTGTAGCTTTCATGTTTGTTTTTTACTACTCAGTAATATTTTAATAAAAACCTCTTACTGGTCAGAAAATAATTTTTTATTACTCATTGTATTTTGCCTTGTTCTTATGCCTACTCAAATTCATAGGATTTCTTACATGGACTTCAGGAGGAGTAGGATAGAATCCGTTTCCAACTAGCAAATTGTACTTTCTTCCTTCCCTCCCTCATGAAACCTGTCACAATCCCATGGAAGACAGTCATGAAGTGACCTAGTTTGTTGGATAGAATCACTGGTTGGAACATCCTGATTTTACATACTATCTGCCCTGGCATTAGGCAATTTGATGCCTTCTTTTCTCCCAAATATGGCTGATAACAGTCGCCACTTATGTAATTGGCAGAGTTTTAAGAACAAGCTTTAATAATTTGTCCACTTTTAAAAGGATGAGCATATCAGGAAGAATGGGATAAAGGAATGGAATAAGAGTGGCTATTATGTGGGATTTTTAATGGATTGGTGACATTCAAGGAAAAAAGAGGGTTCCTCAAAGTGCAAAAGCAACTTTCATATAATGGAAGTAATACTTGTCCAACCACTGAAAATAAACAGCCAATATGATCAGCGTTCCTGGACAATTTGGACCCTGAGGCTCAGTATTTAGAGCCTTTGAACCTCTTCTCAGCTGCCAGCTCACCCTGGTGGTGCCAGAATTCCCCAGGCACTTGTACTTCTGTCATCAAAGCCCTCCAGGTGCGTGCACTTCTGCTATTGAGAAAGGGCAAAATTATGCAAATCTGATGCAGGCAGGCAATGTGGCAGGCAGCTAACACTTGGCATGATTCACAAGCTAGACCCTCATTTTCCTATTTCCCCTCAGGAGCCTCAGCTGGGACATCAAACTGTGTCTACCAAATTGGAATGGCATGCAAGTCCATTTCCCACCTCCAGCCACTGTGATCTGGTGGGGGTCTCAGAGGAAAATCCTTTCCAACCGGGTTGTGCTAAAGCTGAGTACCACACTCCAATATTTATAGCACCCAGGCTGCCCATCTGACTGCACAACCACCACATCTGAGACCCATCTCCAGCCTTTCTTTGGTGTGGTAGCAAAGGGAATGCTTTGGCTCAAGTTCTGTCTCCTGTTTATTTTCCTTTTCCCTGCTCCTGCCAAAATGGATGGAGCATAAAGAGTGCTGCAACTCTACCTTACACAACTGAAAGGGCTCAGATGGAGGAGCAAAGTCTTGTCCACATGTTCTCTCTCAGCTGCAGCTGTGTTGGCTTAGTTTTTGTCACCAAATGCTCATTTGTACACCCTGCCAGGAAAGGAGGTTGTTAAGCTGCACCATGCCTTAACCAATCTCAGTTGAAATAAACTCATTGTAGCTTGTAGATCTCAAAGCAAACAGTTGACACAAAGGAGGCGGGGAGGGGTCCCAGGGAGGGGTCCATGTGAACAGTTCTGGGAAGGTGGCCTGCAGGTGGAGGAGTGAGGAAGTCTCCTTCACCAGCACAGCATAGCCAGAAGAGGATATAGGAATAAGACTTCAGCAACATTGAAAAATGGGGGCTAATGAGGAGAACTGATGAAGGGACTGAATTGTGCCTGAACTCCTGTGCTTGCTTGTATTTCCTGGCCTAGTCTGCAAGATGCCAATTTAGCTGTTAAGATCTAATAACAAAATGGAAAGCTTAATTATAAATGATGAAATGTTGCATTAGAGGTTAACAGAATGGTCTGATAAATAAATCTGTTGTTGCATTTCATCTCCCTGTTAACAAATTACTGGTTTGTCAGTTGTCTGCTTCCACCCTTCCCTACTTTCTTCCTGCGTCTTTTGTTTGTGATGCAGGTGGTTGTATATTATCCATCTTTTCTTTGAGGGTGACAAAGTATAACTAAGCCTTAGCTACATAGCTTTAGCTAAAATATCTCCTGTTATGTTGTTGCTAAAACCACATCTTCCACTTCAGTCATGCAGAAATGGATGAAATGGGAATCAGACTTAGGGGATTTAATTGCAGTGCCAAAAGGCAGGGAGAGCCCTGGGGAATAAGCACCATCTTTTAGCCTTCCTACGTTGACACCTGGGAAATTTGAAATGAATGTATCGGATAGAACAGAGCTTGCACATCATCTCCATAAAAATCCCCACTGTTTCCAGTTTCACTGAACACTGTACACTCAGGCACTTCTGCCAGAGTTTAAAAGCACTTTATAGGCACTGAGAAGAGCCTTGCAACACATCTTTATGCTAAGTGCTATCTTTATTTAAAAGATTGAAGGGGGAAGGAGAGGAGGAAAGGGAAACCAAGAGGGAATAGTGCCGAGAGGGACTTATAAAAATACTTGTGCAACTTAATGGGAATTAGGCACCCATCTGACTTCAATGCATCCCGTGAAGGAATCTAACTCCTGTCGATGAACTCCCTCAGGGACTTTTGCAAGTCTCTTGAAGTAACATTAAATCTTTGCAAATCTCATACAGAAGAGTATGTCAAGTCTGAGCCAACTATGATTATGGTTGAATGTTTCTGCCTCTCACTGCAGTAAATGGGACTTGTGACTATACAAGAGGTCAGCCTATCCAGCTCTAAGGAGATGACAGTGAGCCTGGGTAATCCAGAAGCCTGCCACACTAGCTGGTTAAGTGTGCTCAGACATGAAAGGCTCCACATGTTCTGACTGTGTGTTCAGGATCAACTTTTACTTGGTACTGAAGGTGGCCCTGGGTAGCCCACAAAAGACTAAGTCACCTCTGGGGTGACTTGCACATGCCACTCTGTAATGGAGCAGGAAGTACAATCTAGCTCATCTTACACCAGCAATGAAGGTAGTGCTGTTTCTTGGTGTAGGTTGTGGCAGGGCAGGGAAGGCACTGAGACAGCGAAGACTACAATAAAGCAACCTGCTTCCTCTGAAGTCTTGAGATACCTGGGAGATTTTTTGTGCCTGACTTCAGAAATGTTCAATCTTTGTGATGCTAAGTTTCTTTCTTCTTCTGGTCTCTATGATACATCTCTTAGTGGTTTAGTCTCTAAACCATGTCTTTCAAATTGCAAGATATATTTTAATATTTCCTCGTCTCCTCAAAAATCAAGCAACATCTCCTTCCCTCCAAGATCTCAGCGAGACAGCTGGCAAATCCACACCCACAGTCAAAAATTACAGAAAACACAAAAAGTACATGGACAACAAAAAGTAGGGTAGGAATTCAATGTAGCATACTGCACTCCCTGAGCACAACTATAAAGCTAGCTCAGTATAGATGAGACCCTGTCAGAGCTTTTGAGACCTCTTCATACATTTTACAGTGTGCTGCAAAACTAGGAGACTTGGCTCCACTGCTTCTCTGATCACAAAGCCAAGAGAAAAGCAATAGAAGAAATGAGAGCTGTGTCTGGTGATACAGTGAATGCTGTAGAACCTGCTGGAGCATTGCTGCTGCATGTACGAGTGTGTCTGTTTGCTCAGGTGTGAATATATGTATTACCTCCCTTTGTTTACATGGAGGCTTTGGTTGCCTGTGTTTATACAAGCTGGTTCTAAAGGCTGGCACATCTCATTTTTGAAGCTGTGAATCCTGCAAATTCCATCCAAGCACACTGCCAGCAATCCACAGCTGTACACAGCAAGAGCAAGTGAATAAACCAAGTGTGACTGGAAGGAAAGCAAAGCTGCTTTGCTCTTGTGTGAGCTTTCTCTTTAGTTCTGTGAAAGACCCAATTTAGCAGAGCACTTTACTTTCAAACTGTACGCTTTTACTGAAGGCTGCTAGAGGACCTACAGATAAAGATGTACCTGAATGTTTTGCTGAATCAGGGCCTAAGAAGGAGAGCAAAACAGAGAAAATGTTGATCATTATCTAAGAAATGATGGGCTGGCATCATGCTGATAGAAGTGCTTTTTCAGTGCACATAAAAACAGTAGGGATTACAGGTGAGGAATAGATTTCTGCATCTTATCTCTCAGTCATTGAAACAAATGGTTTTATGTTTCCAGTAAGTTCGTTTAACTTATTCTTTCCAAATAGGCATTTTGTTTTTGAGTCAGGTAGGAACAAAGGTGAATGAACTCTTCTGATTGTCCTGCAAGTTCAGAGCAGCCTTAGTTTTTGTCCAGTGACACATTTTGTTCTACATGTTTGCAAACCAGGAGTAGGATGTCTGTTTATCCTCTGTGCTGGAGACCAGCACACCACTTGCTAAGTACAGCAGCATTTCTGAAACTAGGAAAAGCAAACAATGTTCTGGGAACATAAATGTCTTCCCTGGTTAACAATTTCCCTTACAGAGAAAAAGAAGGGAGAGGAGAATTTGAATTTGAATGTGCCCCCCTCCACACACATGCTTACACACCTCCTGCCAAAAGATGCATCTGGTTCTATAAAAATCCCAGATCCTCCTGCATGAATGCAATCTGAAGTCATAGGTTTGCATAAGAACCAAATCCTCAGCCAGAGGGCTGTGAAGTATCTGTCAGCTCATCAGCTGGATACATACAGAGAGAGCTATTTAGAGCTGATGTTGCTGCTTGGAAGACAGGGACTTGGTTATCTTTTTACTTCTGTGCACCTGTGGCCTGTCTTGCCTATTTCATAATACTTCTACTCACTTTTACATCCCCTTGTTTGAGCTAAGGGCAGCTTCAAAATAAGTGGCTGATGTTTGGGTGCTCTGACCCTTGGGCACGGCAAACCTTTACCCAGGGGCAGTGAGGCAGTTGTGTGTGGAGGTGCTGCCTCGTGCAATGGGGAGGAAAGGCCCTCCATGGAAGGAGAGTACAGTCAATGTCTGGGAGAGAGGTAGTCAGCAAAGCCAATGGGAATGCATTTAACCCTTTGTTTTTACAGGGAGGTAGCTTGGGAAAGGTTTGCTTTTATGAAGGAAGCAACTGCAGCACAAAAATCACCATATGAAATAGTATAAGGCAAGATTCACAAGAACCTCCTAGCCTTGTCTCAAGTGATGCATGCTTTGATTTCATTTCTGCTTCAAACAAACTACAGGCTTTGAACAAAGATTCAGCTAAAACAATGCAGGTTAAGCAAACAGGCTTTCAGAAATAGTGCATCATTGACCACATCATCCTGCAAATAACCAGCTTTGTAACAGAGGGCAATAAAAACAATGACTCTCTACCCTTTTAAAAATAAAAGAAAAAAATATGCTTTTCATCCCATTGTCTCTACACGTCAGCTACAGGTCCCTACAAACTATCACAGTGTTACTCAGAGGAGACACTACAATGCCTGTAATGCTGGTGCCATCAGAATCTCTTTCCAGATTCAGGTGCTGGCCAGCAAACTTGAAATTGCATCCCACTGTGATGTTCTTTTCCTTATTCCACTGAAACAAATGGGGTACTGGTTCACTGCTGACTCTTTCTCAAAGCGTGGTGTGTGGCAGTGATCTTGGAAACTGGTCTGCAAGACAAGCTCTTCGATTCCTGCTCTGAAGTGCTCTAGCAGATTAAAAACAGTGGGATGGAGAAAGAAAGGTTGCTGAGTAGTTAATGGCACTAGAATGGAGAAATTGCATGTTGCGATGAGCATTGCCAAAGTTGTGACCTTGCCTAGTGCATGTGGTGCTGATTATACCGAAGTCTGAAGCAGATGTGAACGAAAATTGAGTTTCATTTCCTCCCAGCTACCCTAGGCCCTCTTTGGTTAAGTGGAGGATTATGATGCTTTAGGAAAATAATGTATATATCTCTGTGTGGCTGTAATAATGATGTATGTTTTCCCCCAGCCCAAGTAACCGTGATAGATGCAGCTGACTGCAACCTATGATGAACACTAAGGTTAATTGGAAACAACGGCACAGCGGTCCCTAAGTAACATTATTCTGTGGTATATTCACATGCTGTCATTAGTTTTCCTATTTGTTTGACTTTACAAAAACACATAGCAACAAAATCTGTAAAGAACAGAAATAAGAGCTCTATTATACCTCTTACCAAGGTAGTACTGAGGATGAGGAGGAGCTGAATTAGCCAAGTGCTTGCTGACATTATGCTTCTGTACAGCCTAACGCCCCCAGGTAACAGGAGAGCACACTGTGCAGTGGCATTTGCTATGTCTCTGCTCTTCTGTCTCTTCTACCTGGTTTGTTAAAAGATTGATTATCATAACACTTCCAGGCAATGGCTATTTTATTATAGCAGAGCTCAACAGGAGTTAGAATTTGAACTCTTGAAGCATTGGGGAAAAAAAAAAAAGGAACATAGGACTAGAGCTGTTGAGCAGTGTGAGAATGAGCACACGGCAGATGGAGTCTGATGCCTCTTCTCTGAAGGTGGCCAGCATCTGGTGGATGACCTGCATTTAGAGGAATGGTCAAAGATCCTAGCAATAGGCTGTTATGGGGATAATCTGCTTTCCACATGGGGAGCCTCATCTGCTAGAGTTACAGACTACTTTCAGCTTGAAAAATCTGAAGTATTATGGACTTTCCAAAAGTAGTTATGGGGATCCTGAGGAATTCTTATTCCCAGTTTACTGTTTGTCCACACACACACCCTTCTTCAGACACTAGAAAAATTTGGTTTATCAGGATTCTGTGTAGCAGCAGTTCCTGCAGTACATAATCCTGTTAGATGAGAAACCCCACATTTCCTATACCCTGAATTTATACATTTAGGGATGGGGCCATAAAGCTTAGAGCAGTGGAAGGCTCTGCAAAGCAGCTGTAAGAGTAGAACACAGCAAGAATTACAACAGCTATGTGAATGGGAACCAATGAAACACAGATACCTGACAAACAATGCTTGTCTCTGCTGATCCCACAGAGTTGCACAAACATGCATGACAACTAGAGCCCAGACAACATGTGAAACAATATGCACTTGTCAAACAAAACCCTACCAAACTACTCACTCCCTGTCCAGCAAACAAAGCAGTAAAAGACCTTTCACTTCATTATAAAAGTCAAAAAATCCATATCTATATGGAAATTATCCATATACTTATATAAAACTGATTTTTACAAGGTTTTATTTGAATGAATGGTGACAGTACATGAGTATATTAGTATGTGTATAAGGAGGACTTTCAGTGTTAAGTATATTCAGATTACAGGGAAAATTAGGCCCCAGTGATCCATCTCAGGTGAGACCATAACTTCTAATACCTTTGTAAGATTTCAGGGAAGAAAAAGTGTCAGATGCAAACTCTATCGCCAACTTAACTCCATAAAAATGGCCAAATTATGATGTTTGGCCATCAAAAATAAATACACACACCAAGAAAAGCTACAAGTGTCTCTGCACTGCCTACAAGTAACTCTGTATGTGCTCATTTTCACACTTGCACCCTTACAACATATTGCAAGCACATGAGGGAGAGAAGGAAATGGAAGCGGGGGCAGGATTCCTGCATGTTACAGATACTGCTAACAGGTTGTTTTTTTTTAGTCCTTCCTCAAGACCTTCTGGTTGCTGTATTTCATATAGAAGAAAATGTCAAGATCCTTCCCTTGTTATCACTGATTCTAACAGCTATGTGTGCTCTGATGAGACTAATTTTTTGGGCATATTCCTATTAGTGCTCTTAAACATGTCTTTCTATTTGCCTCTTTTGGCTCCACTGCAACACAAAGCTGTAGGCATACTGCTAAATGAGGACATAAACTTTTCCAGACTTTTGCAAACACTTAGACTTCTGAAGAAGATAAATTGTTATTGCTTTTGCACTGCTCCTTTCTTGGGAAAAATGAAAAATAAAAAAAACACTGCCACTGTGTCAGTATTGCATACAAGTTTATTGGGTGAGCAATAACATGTCATTGTCAATCGAACTAATAAGCAGCAGAAAAGCTGGCAAGTAAAATTTAAGCTCCTGAAAATAATTTCTGAATCCATTTCACATTCATATATTTAATTATTCATTAAAAGAAACCAGAATGACTGAAAGGATCACAATCCTTCTCAGTGGACCCTAAAAATTAATCAGATATTAACTATGCCTGTGGTGGTTTTTTTTAGTGGAAATGTAGCGAGGAAGTAGGAAAAGTATAGGTACAGTTTGAGGGAATGCACTCCTAAGTCATTATTGTCATGTCAAAGATTTTAGAACAATGTATTTCCTGTATTTTAGAAGGGAAATGTAAGACTTGGACAGGAATGTAAGACTTGGACATACATCACCATGGTGAGGAAGATCTTGCTCTTGGCCAGTATCAAACCAACCTATTTTATGATGCATTTTTCAGCTCACCAGTATAATGTTACATGATTCAGCAGAAACCACACGGCACAAACTGCTACATGGCTGTAAAGCACTCCAGCTTTAAAATGAGTCTCACAGATCTTTTTGTCAGAGCCTCGGACTTCTAGAAAGGATTACAGAGTTGACACTACACAAAAGCAGCATAGGGGGGCCTGACTCATGCTAAATTGTGGCTTAAGAGTAGTTTGGGGAGCAAAAGTAAGGTTAAAGGTGGCTTTATGACATCCTTATATATTACTAGTTCTCTGTCAGTTTCTGCCAGGTCATAGCCTTGATCACTTCCTTTCCTTTACTACAATGTTTCTGCCATTTTTAAACTGCTTCTGCATCTTATACTTCAGGTCTCAGGTGCGTTACAGGATGAGGTGAAGGGTGAATTGTGCTCTCCCACAAACTAGATGTGTATTACATGGACACTTGCTCTTATGGAAGAGCTGGACTCAGTGTCCCAAATGATTTCCTCTAGTGCTATGGGAACATAGCACTAGAAAGTACACTAGAAGTTCAGCAATATTTAGCGTAGTATGAAGGCTATTTTAAGTTGTGCCAGCTGCTAAACACAGCAGGGATTCAACAGGGTGATAAAGGACATTTTAGATGAAGTCTTGACTTACACTCACTGCAGGGAGGTAATACAAAAATTGCTAGGAATGCTCCGTTCAGTCTGAGAATTCACCTATTTTGGAATAAGCTTTCCAGGGCTGAGTGAGGGCAGATTTATACTAGATGAATAGTGCAAATCTACAATAATGCAAACAAGGTCTAAATGTGGAAAGGGAGTAACAATAGAAGAACCATTTAAAGCCAAGGATTGATATTTCAGACCTGGCTGGCTGGAGGCTGGGCTTTTGTTTCGTATTTGATTTTTTATTCATTTAACTGTTAACCCATTTTCAGTCCCTGTTAATGCAACTCAATTGGATCAGTGCTTTAACAAGCTTTAAAGAAACCATCATATAGAAATGGATAGGCAAAATTGTGTCCATATTACTGCACTTTTACTCTAAACATGGGCATAATGTACTGAGCATGATATAGTGCTCCTTCAATACTCTCACTATGGGTAGTAACAAGTAAAGAAAGGTTGGGCTGTTTGAGGGAAAATCTCTAAGCTCTGAGCTTTATGTGTGATTCAAAAGCCAAGATTTTGAAATGACACTAGGCAGCTGTAAATTGAAGCTATGAGAAGCAGCAGTGCATCCAGGTAAAAGTATGCTGCCTTGTTATATGTATTGAAAAAATAACACTGAAAAACTTGATGAAGGGTTTGATGGTGTCAGCTCTTGTGACTACTCGTGCTCAGGAGCTAGCTCAGGCAAGGGCTGTAGTCAGATGGTGGAGGCACCATTGCAGGGCTCAGACCATGTCAGTTACAGGATTTCAGATGGAAAAGTCTTTGTCCCCACACTCGAACACAGCTGATTCACAAAGCACACTTCATTTACTTATCAGTGGAGAATAGTTTGAGTTTGTCCAGGCACCAAACTTAATACTGTGCTCTATCAATTGCAATTGCTGGTAGCAGCATGATGACATTCAGGTGGTGTCAAAAACCTTTCAAGCCATTTCCACGGTGCTCTCCTGCCCCATGGCTGAATGCTTCCCCTGTTCATGCTCAATAGAACGATGGGGTATTTTCGGCCCCCCACTACCTGCCTGTGCTGTGTTTGCTCCATCAGCTGTCCCTGCATGGAGGCTCCTCTCCTGTGAGGGGACGTGACCTTACAATTGCCATGACACTTGGCATCCCCTGGATCAAACCCACGGGCTGTGGTGCCCGGGCCCTCCGGGGCTGGAGACGAGGCACAGCCCAAGGGGGTGCTCAGGCCTCCCCAGTGTGACTGCATTACGCTCTGGAATAGCTCCCCTTCCTCACTGCTCCGGGAAGAAACCTTGCAAAACCAGGCACGGCAGAAACCATGAAAAGAGAAGTTTCTTCCAATTACAAAAAAAAAAAAAAAAAAAATTAAAAAAAAAATTGAAAGCGGTGCTTCGGTGCACCTTTAACTACCGATGTTCTCAGGGCTGAAATTCCGGTGGACTCGTGCAGCATTATTCCCAGGCGGGAGGTGCGGGACCCAGCCCCGCTCCCGGCCCCGCTCCGGCCGCGGCCGCCACGCGGGGGAGCTCCAGGCCTGGCAGCGGCCTGGGACTCACCCGGCCTCAGGCCCGGCCCGCCGATACTTGGGAAAAAAATAATTAAATCCGTGCTCTGATGGGATATCGGCAAATAATTTAAGAGCAAAAGGGAAAGGATAGCCAATGTTCAAAAAACCCCAAACCCAAAACAAACAACCCTCCCATCTCCTTCACTGATACACATTTTAAACTACAAACAGCTAATCCTTACACTATTTCCTAGTAAACTATTTAACTGCGAGAAAACAAGGGTGGGTTTTTTTAGCGTTTTAAACAGCTCAGCTGGAAGCAAGGAATTTAGCATGAAGTGAAATATTTGTGGGAGCTTAATACAGTTAAAATATTGCTATTTTCCCTGACATAAGAACTGAGGACAATTAACCATTTCTAATTAAGCAGCCTAAAACAGCACACTGCAAGAAATAGCGCCCAAACAGTGATGGACAAACAGTGATGACCAAACTGTGGAAGAGAGACTGGCCGTGAACATGAGGTAAATAAATTTCCTATACAAAACCATAAAACTACTACAGCATGGAAAGTCAACAACTGGATGAATGAATGAGAAGGGAGAATTACGCTCAGAACTGACATTACTAAATGCTGTTCTCTCCAAACCCTACCCATTAAATGTGAAGCTTTTGTTCATCTAGATATTCATCATATTGCATCACATAGCTCTGCTACACTAATGTGTAGTGGAATGCATTATTTTCTACTCATCTGCCAAACTCGAAACTTCTGTCATTTCTGTTGAGATTTCTACACAAAAGAAAGCTAAATACAATATGCAGTAAGAAACATTTATTTAGTTTCGTCTTTGACTCAAAAAGTGCCTAATCAGGGTGTCACCAGACTGTGATTACATGCATTTTTATTACTCTGGAATTTTTAAAATTGGTTTTTGTAATGTTTAAAGTTTGTGTTCTCTAAACAGTTGACACTGGAGTGGGCAGTTTGTATGTCACTGTCTGGAGTGGGGAAGAGAGTTAAAATTTCTCTGAAATGGATGAGGTAATGTTTACAGAATCATAACCAGGCTGTTGCTGGTGCTGTTGTTTGCTCTTCAAGGTTGGGTTAACAGTGTGACTGCCATGGTGACTCTCTGGAAACCTGGAAATGCAGAACAGCACTTTAGCAACTAAAAAAGACTGAAACCTAGTGCTAGCTTACTGTTCTCCTCATAGCTAGAAGAAAAATTTGGAAGAAATCCGTCAACCCCCAAGGCTGCCTCTATTTTCACATTGATGATTTATGATGACAATTTTCTCACGCTTTGTAATGACATCTCAGGTAAACTGTCTTGCTCACAACACAGAGCTTGGCCACAATGGGGAAAAAAGTGCATTGCAGCCTCACATGTAGAACCTGACAAAACCTTAAGATACTCTGGTACTTTTGGGTGTTAAAAAAGCAAGGTCAGAGTGGCTTTCCAAATAACAAATGTTTTCCTTCGACCTAGGATGAATATATACATCAGCAGCTATTTTTCAACTGCTATTTTTTCACAGTTCAGCCAACTTTGAATTATTTGTGTTGGAACAATATCTTAAAGAGACATAAAAAGGTGTTGGTTTAAGCTACAGTGTCATGATCTTCCTTGAGATCACTGCATGTAATGATTAGATCTACCCTAAATCTCTGAATGATAAGCAACTGGCTATACATGTAAGGGCTTCAGACTGTGTCTCTAAAATTATCTATGTGTGTAACTATTTGCAAGATTGGGCTTGTCTAGGCTAACTTGTGGGCACCAGAGTTAATTCTCACTCTAGCTTAAATTAAATTTTTTTTGCACTTGTCCAGTACCTTCATAGCTTAGCCTTGCCAGTACAAAAAGAAGCAGCGACTTGAACTGCAACGCAGTTGGAGAGAAATTCCAAACTCCTGAGAGGAGAGAGACTTGCATTGACCGGGCATCCACACCTCCCGGCTCCAGGGGAGGTCAGGCATTCCTTCTCTGCTCCCAGCCCGGCACCAGGCGCTGCGCAGCACTTGCTGCCTGCCATCCCGAGGAGCCGCGCTCTTTGTCCGCAGCTCCGCAGGGCTGCGCAGCCAAGGGCGCTGAGCAGAGCCCCCAGCTCCGCCCGGCGCTGTCAGCAGCCCCGCCGGAGCAGCACTTCATCCATCCTGCTGATGGGCTGCTGCTGTGGGATCTCTGCCTGGCGCCGGGATTGGCACTCGCACAGGTACCAGGCAGCGCCGGGACCTGCAGCACAGCACTGAGCCCCTCCACGAAGATGGTCTTATCACCTCGGCATCAAAATCAACACTGCCGCTGTCAAACACTGCCTGCGAAAGACATCTGCTATTTAAATGTATTCTAGCAGATGAAAGGAATGGAAACATAAAACCCAAACACTTCCCTTTTTTCCTAATGTAATCAGTATTTTTAAGCAGTTTATATGCTTATTAATAGGAAGGTTTTAAAACATTTTGCTTGAGCTGACATTCTTTAATTATAATATTCACACTGCTGAATATGCAGTCACACCAGCAGAAGCTCTATTGTGAAAGAACACGCAGATTCAATCTGTTTCTTTCTCTGAATTTTTCTGACTTGGTCTTATTTTTCCATTCATCATTATATTTTTGTTTGCTTCTCACATTTCTTTTTAAATGTGTGGGTTTTTTCCTCTTACTCTGTTGTTCCACTTGAAAACACCAGGATTAGCATGCAGATGTTTTTTTTGATCAGAGACTTTTTTTTAATCATTTCCATTTTCCACAGTCTATTTGGGTAGCTGGGGATTTTTTTTTGTTTGTTTGCTTTTGACCCTGTTTTGTTGGGGTTTTTTTCTTTTTAATGTATTACCCTCATCTGAATGTAAACACCTTCTGTTTGCTATTGTTTTCTTAAATCAGCATTTTAGAAGATTAACTTCTTCTAGTTATATAGATCATGAGCTATGCTAGCCCTGCCAATAATCTAAGAACTTCCATGTTTTTAGTGCTTTGATAACCGTGAAAGCTTAGGTCAAATAGATACTGGTTTAGGAAGGTTTTGAAAAAAAAATAAAAAAGAAAAAGAAGGATAAGGTTTCAGCATGTACATTATTTGTGAAAAAATTGTGCTGTAATACCTTCAAAAATGGCTTTTAGAATTCACGTAGTTATGGGATTTACTGAACATAGATCAATGAGAAAAGAATTCATACTCCTTGACAATCAGAAAGGACCAACTTCAATTTTTTATTTAATTAAAAGGAATAATGACCTCTTTAAATGAGCTCCAGTTGGAATTTTGGCTAGGTCGTTATCTGCAGGCTATTGTTCACAGGAGTTGAATTACACTTAATTTTTAGAAAGCTGAGAAGAGAAAAAGACATTCAGCATCTTAGCCCAGGGAAACTGCCATCAAATGCTGCTTTAAGAATGAGAAGCAGAAAGAAAACAACCCAAGCTGTTCCCACCCATGAAACTTGCAACATCCACCTTCACTAAATCTATATTATAAACACTGAGGAGGTTCAGGAATACCTTATCTCTTGCATTAGAAGGACTGATCAATGGATTTTACAGCGGTGGTATTTCAAGATCAATTTTTAATGTCAAGAAACTAAAGTTGGGGGGGGGTGTTCTTCCATAACCGTGAACATTTCCAGTAACTAAGATATCCACCACTGCTGTTTAGTGGCTGTCTATTTTTTTAAGAACATCCATGCCTGAAACATCTATGGATAGGAAGCTCATCTCCACACCATCCCTTACAAGGAAAGGCAAAATTGCCTGCAGTGACATGTGCTAGGCAAGCTCAGGAATGCCATGAACATGTTGGTTGGGGGCATGGCCAAGACAACAGAAACTCCTGTTCATTTCCAAACTTTGTTTAATGCCTAACACATTGTAGGGTCCCTCTTATCCAAAATGCCATAGTTCCCTGAGGGGCCACAGCAATAGTATCACTGTGTCCTGGCACCCCCAAGGAGCAGCTCCAGGGCAGCTGCACAGAGCCTGGAGTTCAGCACTGAGAAAGCACAACATGCACAATTTAGTTACCTCTTAGAAAGTATCTGCCACCACCTCTCTCATGCAGAGCCTTCCTGGAAAGGCTTATTGGCTAAAGTTAAAAAAAGATTATATTAAAATGTGAATTGTCCCTTGAAGGTTTCTTACAAGTAAGCAAATGCAAAACAAAAAAACAACAACAAAAAACTAAAACAAAACAAAAAGGAGGATGCTTTTTACTTTGTTTCTAAATACGTCATTAAAAATGTGTAATTTTCAAGTGTTTAAAAAAGCTATCTTTTTTCCCCTCAAAATAAAGCACGAGGTTATCTGTTACCTGAAGCTATAATCAGGTTAATATAAAAAATCTGTTTTTTCCCTGAAATCCTATTTCTTTTTACCCAAGTAATCAATTTTTGGTGACATCACATACTTCAAGGAGAAAACACAGGATGACTCTGCTACAGCAATACAGCAGAGCAGCAAAGAGGTTTTTTTTTTTTTTTTGTCTTGCTCTGCAATATGTAACTGAAAATACTTTAGGGGTTAGTCAGCTTTCTTTAAAGCCATGGCCATTAAAAAATGTTTTCCCAACCCTGTTTCTCTATCCTATCACAAACAGACAAAGGCAGAAGTTCCTGTAGCCCTGCAGCCCCTTTGCACCAGCAAAGCTGAAGCAAAGGCAATGCAGGCAAGGTACAAACCTCTCCCAAGCAGGTGTTAGTGGGGAAATGTGGATGTGTGCCATCTCATGGGAGGGACCTCGGTGCATGAGGTTACAGAGGGATTATCCTAAAGATGCTGCCTTCTATCTTGTAATCTAGCGATTTCCTTTCCTAGCACAGCAGTTTATTTCAAGAAGAGCATGGTTTAACAACTCTTTGAACATACCATTATTACTGAATGAATGGTAATTAGTTCCTGCTTATGAAGCACTTGGACACAGAGGAACATGCAAGTGTTAAGTGTTACAGTCATTATCATTCACCTTTACTTAATACATTTCTGTTTTATTTAGCTACTTGTGACCAAGGCATCCACATATCTTTGGCCAGGCTGCACATGGGTGAACTAGTGAGACCACAGGAATGGAAAAGTGGAGTCCTGAAATATGCCCAGCTCCAGAAAGCTATGAGATAAATTTGCTGGTAATAAGCAACTAGTTAGCAAGAAGAAATTATAAATATTTTTAATTAAATTTACTATATTGCAAATCCCAAGTCTCCAAATTAATCGTAAGCTGAACTGACTTAAAAATATCTTGAGACTGTTCTTTTATATTTTTTTTCCTTCGGTAGACTTCATGTTTTCAAGGACTTCTTCACATGCAAGAGCTAAGGATTTAACTTTTTTAGTAAAATCCATGTTTAATAACATTCTTACCTTAACAGGTCAGAGCTTTAAGGAAATAAATTCTAAGAGTAGACAAGGAGTGATATACACAACAAATTTTCAGAAGAAACAAACATCACCTAAACCCTAAAATATTAAATATTCATTAATTCTAGTCACGTAAACTGACAATTTCCTTAAAATCTATGAGTTAAAATCTCAGCCTTGCAAACTCATAGAAGTCCACTGAAAATGTCACCAGGATCTCCTGGTGGGTAGTGGGGGACCAATAATTCAATTTAACCAAGAGCGATTGTAGGTCCTGTCATTTGGCCAGACAATCTAAATGACAGAAGACAGGATCATGTCCTTTTATAAATTTCATTGAGTTTGGCTTTGCTTTTTCCTTAGAAGAATACTGATGTGCTTGTCTGATTAACTGAAACTTAAGGCTGAGTTATAGATCTGACTTAGATCTAAGTGGAAGAAAAAGATGTCTGTATGGGATGAACAGATACATGCATTCTAGGTGCATATAGATCTATTTGTGTGAGGGCAAAAATCGGTTCTACTTACAATTACATGCCATATATTCTTTTTTTGTACATGCCTGTGCTTCTGTTGGGGTGCATATCTAAAAAGCTTGTGCACTCAAACAATCTTCAAACCCCAGTGTCCAGGTCTGCAAATATCTATTCCAGTGAGTCACCACCAGCTTCATGAAATAATTTTCCATTGTAAACTTGCAAGTGATCTGCTCTGGGGTATAAAGACCTTAAAAGGAAGTGATAAAACGCACTTTAGGAAAAAAAAAATTGAACTCAGCATGAGCTCACTCATGAAAGGAAGGGCATGGACACTCAAACCTCAAGTTATCCAATTCCTTCTTTAAAAAGTGGTCTCTAATGGGTGGTTGCAAAACTGTATTTTTTGTGCTCCTTTCCTGTTTCTCCTCCATCAGAGGAGATATCACAACTCAAAGTTCTACACTCAGATTTAAAAATGTAGCCTAAATACATCAGGTTCATATTTACATACTGCAGGTCTTTCACTGTATGACTAGAATGTGAGACAAGTGAATTCCACCCTGAGATTAGAGACTTCCCTGTAGTTCTCTGCAGATATGAGAAAACACAGGCTCTTTGAGCAACTCAGGGGCCCAAAAGTACGGGACATTTTCCCATGATAAATCAGCTACCTCAGAATGTGCTTTTTCTTTTTCCCTTTGAATTTTTTTTATTGGTGCAATGCTTCTGCAGTATAGACACTGTCAGCCTCAGAGCCTGAAGGTTTATTTGTCAACAGAACAGATAATGGATAAACAGCAGCAATGAGAGTTTATTCAGCCCACTGCACCCAGGAGCCTAGAGATCACTTGGCAGTGCCATCCTCCACACCACTTCTGCTTCTGGTTCATGGGCCAGTGCCACTGAAATTATCAAGAGATGATGCTATTAGTATAACCCACTACTATTTATCTTTTTTTTTCTGTATGAAAGGGAATAAAATACTTGTTTTGCTGACACAGTCCTGTGAAGAGTCATTAGGTGGTACTAATGGTGCTTTTGACTGCTGGCATCTGCTCTAGCTGGGGTTGGAGTAGGGGCCTTGAAGGTAGAGGGCTTTCAAACACCCATTTGCTTGCCAGTCCCCTGAGGAATAACAACTACATTGGTATCAATGTACTGAAAGATGTGTGACACCAGCTAGCAAGCCAGGTACCCTCAATGGTACACTTTATTGAAAGAGACAGGCAAGTGAGGGCGAGCTGTGAAATAAAGATGCAGAATTTCTTGTGAGGCCTTTTAAAACACTCCTACTGAACTACCTTGTTCAGGTAGCATTATTTAAAAACTTTTGGAGAGTATTTTATTCTGTCCAAAAATATCACTCCCCCAGAGTGATTTATCAATCCATCATACTGTGGGGGGGAGAAGAGGGACTTTTAGGAGTCCCTCTTTTTCTTTTTAAAGATAGACAGAATTTTAGATGTAAAATACAATAATTTCCTCTAAGAATTCTTACCCTTCTACATTTCTTGTGTTGACATTCTGTATTTTTTCCGGTGCCAGTGGCCTGAATAGTAATGGTATAGAACAAGCCAGACTGTCACACAGTACTTGTCCTGAGCAGGACTCTGGGTAAAATGTTCATTCCTGTGTCTACAGGAACTGGTGTTATAATTACAATATTTTATTTTATTTGGGGCCTTTTTCCCAGATAGAAGAAAAACCAAAATATCCTTTATGATGTGAGATGGTTGCAGATCATTTTCCCTCTTTGCTTGTGGCTTTTAAAGAGATCATTTCTGCAAAGAACTACGATTCAGCATCCTATTTTTGGCACAGTGTCCATGCTTCTGACTTTGCATGGGAAGGGTTAGAGCTGAGAAAGCAAAGCTGAGTATTTATATCACATAGGTATGTGAGCTGTGCCTAGAGCCAAGCAGTACAGAAGACTTGCACTGTATAGATACACACCCCGTTCTGCACAGTGGACAACAACCAGAAGGCTGCCTCTGTGAAAACGTATTCTGTCTTTTTGGCATGCTTTCAGGCAGGCAGAAACAATGCATAGCCCAAATGCTCCAAAGCATCATCTACTTTGCAGTCACAGAGGTCTGTTCTCTAGCTGGTAAAGGCAGTAACATTTCCTTAAAGTTACTAGAGTTAGACATGGATTTACTCCAAATTAAGGACTTGGCCGAGATTTTTTTTTTTTCTTTTTTTTAATGCATTAGCAGATGGCAAATATGCACTGAGCACAGAAAAACTACTGGTTTTTGAGGGCAATGGTTGCTTGCAATGCTAATTTGAGGCTTTATGTTTATGCAAGCTAACCTGGAGGGACACATTTCAGAGCTGGGCTGAAGCTGCAGAAAGACTCAAGCAGCAAAGTGCAGAATACCAGTAACCCATTTAAAGCTGGGTGTGTGAATGCAGGGTTGGGTGTCTGCTCGTTCTGAAGAGATTCAGAAAATAAGGCAGGAGCAGATGTTAGGAGATCACAACTTTACATATTTCCCTCATTCAGTCATGTCAAGATAAGTCCATTTGAGAAACTTACAAAATGGGAAGGTACTTGGCTTTATGTTTGGATTCCGGCTACCTGACACAAGCTGATGTCCACATAAGAACATTTTAGAGCACTCTTGTGTGGTGGATATCAACTCATAAGGAGCATCCAAAAAGCAGATGTTGAGAGATGTTGACAAACCAGGCGCTGACAGACTGTTTTCATCTAGCAGTTCTTTTGATAGGTATACCGTATCCGTATCTGCAAATTGTGATGACACAGACAACCTTTCCCTCCCAACTCTGTTAACCTTGCTGCAGAAAGTAACCTAGGATAACCACAAAGTAGCTATTGACCAAGGCTGAACAGCTTATGTAGTTCCAAGAGTGTAGTCACAGAATAGGAATAAAATGAAAATATCAAAGCTCAGAGAAGAGGTCATTTTCCTGGCAACAATCCTACCCACAAATACAGGGGAAAGATATGTCATTCTCAGAGCAAAATTTATCCTGAAGACAACTGAAGTCACAAAGTATGGTCTTCTGTGACTCCCGGCAAATATTTTGTACCTCACTTTTTATTTCTTACTTCTTTCTATTATTTTCTTTAAAGAACTGTGATATTCTGTGTTATGCCTGATACCATGCTGTTCCTATACATAAAACATTCTTGTGTCTGTCTTATGGTCAGACCTGTTTTTTGTTGGGTTTTTTTTTTCTATTTCTGATTCATTTAAGGGAACCAGGAAGCCATTTTTGTGAGTGAAAAATCACAGACCTCACCTGCAAATTCTGTGCACAGAAGACTTTAAAACCATTTCAGTGGCTACAGAATGAATCACAATACTGCAGGTATTCAGCTATCTTTTTTAATAAGTATGCTTTAATTGGACAAAAGTGTAGCTGACAGGTTTAACTTACACATCTATTATAAGGTAGAACTCACTTAACCACTCTCTTCCAATATGATTTCCTGTGAAGTTAGCCATATTTTGGTCAAATAATCCTGCAGCTAAGACTGATTTCTCTGAACATATTTGCCAGCTGGGACTCTATTAGGTTAGAGCACTGCTTCCCACAATTAGGACCCATGGACATAAACGTCATACAAATAAATATGTGTTGCTGTAGAATATATTTGATAACTAATTCACCACACAGATTAAGTATGAACTATCCACTTGCACAGTTGATTTCTGTGTCTCTGGCCACGGAAGTCCCATGATATTGCTCCTGCTCTCTGGATACGTGGCTGAGGATTTTTAATAGGAGAGAGAGAAGAGAAAGTGGGGAGAGCTGACTGCTCGAAGTGCCTGGGCATGTCCACTGTTGATAATTTATTCATGCATTTGCTTCTGCTTCCTTGGTCTGGTTTTTCAGCTCATATTTATCATTACAGCTCCTTGGGAGTCAATGGAATAATATTCGTTTGTCCTCTTTTGACTGAGAATATGACTGGATAAAATTTTAGTCAGAACTGAAGAATAAGCTAGAAACCTTGAGTGGTGTTAATCCAGCATCTAAGGGGCTTATTCCTCTCAGGTACTTCTGCCTGATTCAGGAAATCTTTTGAGCATTTGTTTAAATCCCTCTGTCAATAATGACCCACAAGCACAGGCCGAAGGCAAGTGTCACAAGAAAATATTCTGACTGCAGTTCTTGGAGTCTTTCTAACAGCAGATTACTGAAATGTGAATGCAGCCCTAAAACTTAAATTCAGTTTAGCAAATCTTGAAAAGCCAGAAAAATGAGAAATCTTTTGCTGAATGTGGTAATGCTTGTTTTTGCTCTGAAGAACCAGCAGTTTTCAGATTATTTTAGTATTTTAAAACTTAAGAGCCTTTAAGACCAAGACAAAAACCATGCTATTGGTCATAAAGAAAACCATGAACATGCTGAGAATTCAAATAAAGTAATGAAGATCCTTAAATATCAACATTTCTTCAGAACCTTTTAGTGTCTTACTGACTAGAGAAGCTCAGGAAAACCAAAATACCGTCTCCCTTGCTGTGAGCCAGTGGAGTTCATAGCCCTTAGCTGATAATCTTTTCCCTTAGCTCTACATGCTATGATGCTATGATCACCACATCCAGCCCTTGGTGAAATGAGTGTTAAATTCACTGAAGAGTATCAGAAATGGAAATACACAGGGAAAAAAAAAAAGCCACACAATTTTCTAAAGCAGCTGAACTTGGAAAAGACAGTCAATGGGGGAATTAGGACAGTTTGAAATGAGGTAACAGAACATTGTTACTATTTTCTGTTAGAACAGGCCATTGTTACTATTTTCTATTTGAACATTAAAACAAAAATAATAAAAAAAAATCTCGGTCAGAAGTAGAATAAATTCCAATCTGCTCCACTAAGCTCCATGTGTTTGACCTGATTCCCTGTACAGGAGAGTGAGCAAAGTTTGGCCAGCAGATTTAGGTATCTACTCCTCACCCCTTTCCCACCTGGTAGCATGCCTCTTTCTGGGCTGCCTCCGTAAGAGCAAAAAAGAGCAACAACAGAGCTCCTGCTCTGTTGTATCCCAGAAAATACCAGCAGAATCACCCTCTGCTCGTCTCCTAGCAGAGGTGGCCCAGAAGCAGCCTCATAAGCAGGACTGGGAGGCTTATAAAAAACTGAGACACTGGGATGGAGTTGCTAGTGGTTGTGCAAAGTGAACGTCAAACAGGAAAATTCCCCTCTGGGAAGGTATCTCAGGCAAGCCTTGGTCCTGTACATCTGGATTTTACTCCCCAAAGTAATGTTAGCTGGACAACATTCAGCTCCTGGTCTTGCAGATCTCAGCCTGACTGCCAACTGCAGATCACCCTGTCCCAATGGACTTCAGGGACAGTGAAGAGAAACTGAGCCCAGCATGAGTCAAAAGCCATCACTTTGCAGGATCAAGCCCATCACAGGATGCTAGAAGCAAGTTATCCCTCTGACACATGTGGGGATGAGGTACCAACAGATCAGCACAACCAATTGGTGCCTGGAATATTCACAAAAGTAACATTTCAGAGGCAGCAGAGCAGCAATAATAATAATAATAATAATAATAATAATAATAATAATAATAATAATAATAATAATAATAATAATAATAATAATAAAAACCTGGGTATGATTTCTCTTAGATGTAAATCAAGATTTAAATATAAAAAAGATAGGCTTTTGTTAATCCTTCTTAGGAAGTCATAAATTGTTAATCAGACCTTAGGCAGTGTTGTTTAATACCAACTTTAATAAAATAGCTGCCTGAAGCAGAAAGACAGTTGGGATCCTGACTCTGAAACTTTGGTAACCTCATCCACTTTTTTGTAGCCTGAGGCTCTTACACTACCACTGATACTAACTCCTTTGAAATATGCTCATTTTTTAGGTTGCTAAATTATTAAACACCTTATTAGTTGAAAGATTAGATGGAAAAAAGTCATCTCTGTATGATGGAAAATGGATTGGAAGAGGAAGAAAAAGTTGAGGGAATATTTACATAAAAGATACAGCTCTGTTGTTGATATACAGAGGTAATCCATAATCCATAATTCATTTAAGAAATGAACCCATCAAATTACATAACTACGCATGACAAATTGCTACTGTTGAGCTATCCTACAATAAATTACAAGGAATCATTCCTGTCAAGAGTGTATTTTGTTTGAGACTAAAAAAAGCAATGTCGCTACAAGGTTGTTTTCCCTCTTGTTCCATAGGATTTGTCTATCACATACAATCTCTCACACTTCCACCATACAATTTGATTGGGGTAGAAAAAGCTCCTTTGTGTGGAGTAACCACAAAGTCTCCAAAATTAAAACTGCTTTGAAAATTCCAAGAAAAGAGGAAAGGACGAAAAGGAAGAGTGCTTCTTCCTCATTATTTCTTAATACTATTTATCAGTCAGGTGAGCAGATCCTTAGAGTAAAAAATAAGAAACAATAATTTCCCGAACTGTGATGTCTTTTTTAGTGTATGTCCAGAGCAGCTTGTTAGCATACTGATTGTTTCATTTAATATGCAATACAGAGCATACTTACTACTTTGAAGTGCTTATTCATGATGTCATGGATATTAGTGTATATTTCTTAATTACAAAACAGAACAATGTTTCCTCTTTCAACCTACACTTTCTGCTGCTCTGATTGGTTTCTCTAACTAGCCAGAATAATCATTTTGCCACACAGAAGCAGAAAAGGAAAAAAAAAAAGTAAACAATTTTAAAAGCCATTTTAATTTAATAACAAATTGGAAGCTGTATTCTGTGTTAAATTAGCACTGCAAGCCTCATATCAATTCAAGGCAAGGTTCCCTGTTCGTTACTGCTTAATTAATCAGTCCTGTTTCCATCTAAATTAAAAGTTTTCTCTCCTCCCTATCATCTCTAACATCTCATTTCAGAGAGCATATCAAGTTAATCTTGCTTGCATTAGCAACTTATTTCTAATGGTTTGGTTCAATTATTTGGTTTGAGCATGGTGTTAATAAAGCCAAGGTTGTGAGTTCAATCCCTGTATGGGCCAATCACTTAAGAGCTGGACTTCAAGATCCTTATGGATCCCTTCCAGCTCAGAATATTCTGTGATAATTCATCCTATCCCAGTTTGCAGATGAATTCTGCTTGGTCTCTGCTTTGTTTTGGGCAGCTTGGAGTCAATGGTAAAACAGCAATTGCAAAAGCGAGCTCATCCAGCCTCATGATAAACTCACAATGTGACAACACCTACTTCCAACACACTGAAGTCTTTTGAACTTTTGGCTTCCTGGTGTGCCTTGTTCTTCCTGAGGAAACATGGCACTTAAAGATATGGTTTAGTGATGGACTTAATGGTGCTGGGTTAACTCTTGGACTTGGTGATCTTAGCGGTCTTTTCTAACCTTAAACATTCTATGATTAGAACATGCACAGGGCTGAGCAAAGAATTAGTATCTTATAAAACAACAGACAAGTATATAACATTCCCATGGAAGAAGAGAAATCTGTAAGGGAAGGAGAATACAGGAAGTTGGGTGGTATCTGAAAGCATGTCCTCATTAACCCCTTATGCAACATATCCTGGAAATAAAGCTGCAATCAGCATGAGTCCTGCACTACCATCAGTAGTGTATATAAAAAAGTATCAAACAGTCAACCATGTCACCTTTAAAGGAAGTGAAAAATAGGACTTGAACACCATCTGGTTGAATACCTCCTGCTTATGCTGGCCCCACCATTCCCAGAGCCAGAAACTGCTCCTGCTGCCATAATCTGGTACTTTATATCACCAGCAGCAAAGCACACTAATTGTGGGACTTAACAAAAGACCTCTGGTGTTTTGGATTGCACCAAGATGGCCCCAGTCAAACACTGACTGAAGCTGCAGCTGCTCATACGTGCTAGTCTTTCCATTTGCCTTGCTCAGCTCAACCTTCAGAAGTAAGTTTCCTGGCTGCTCCTAGTGCTGGGGTACCTGCTTACCCCTGCCAGGATGACTGTTGTCAACACCGCGACCCCCCCAGGCACCACCCTGGCTCCAGCAGCTCCATCCACAGAGACCCACAGCATCCGAGACGTAACAGATACCTGCTCGGGTCAGGGCTCGAAACTAAATCTGAGCCTGAGGTGTCTGCGTCACATGGAGGCCAGTTTTAATGCCAGCTTGACAAATATAAATACTTCTGCAAAAGACATAAAACACACAATATTAAGTGACCATTCCAAGAGGATGAAACCTGTTCTTCCTGAATAATTCCAGTATTTACTTTTGCTCATCCAGGACTCAGGATGTTATTGCAACAGGGAAGAAGGATGTGCAGCATATTTTAACCTTCTAGATTTGCAGCAACCAGCCTCTGACCTCACATTTACCAGCCTGGTTGAAATTACAACCTGCAGCCAAGGAAAACTCTGTCATACATTAAAGTAACTCTAATATCAAGTAGCTTTGAGATATCTGACAAGTGAATTACGGTGGATTAATGAGAAGCTGCTTCAGAAATCCTGCAAAAGAGACCCTTACATGTTACAATATGGTAATGCATTTCATTTAATAGCAATATAAATTATGTGCTGAGAAAAGTGGGAGCCTCTTGTGTTGTTTTGTTGTGTTTGGTTTTTTTTTTCCAAGAGGAACAGAAATCCTTCCTATAAATCAGAGTGCACACTTCTGTTTCTGATGGGAAACACCGCTCTGAAAAGCACTGAATTTCAAAGCTGCTTGAAAGTATATTGTCTGCAGAATTGTGCTGATGGCTGTAAATATTAATAAATACGATACACTGGGCCAGCTTTTTTTTCAGATGCTTATGCTCTGCTTCCTCTTAAGTGCAGATGACCTGAAGACACAGGCACCAAGAGGAAGAATCTGAGCTAAGAATTGGTTTTAGAGATGCAATACACAGTGACACTTGCACAAAGGAAGGATGTTCCCATTACATGCCAGCAGAAACTGCCAGAAAGTGAAAATCTCAGTCCAGTCCTCTCTATCCCCCCTGCAACTGCTGATGGGAGCTGACAGAGACTGCAGAGATTCCTTCTCCATGCTGTACAGATGATCCAGGAATCATCTGTTGGCATCAATGGGAAATGATGGTTATTCCTTATACAGGTTTTCCTTCCATCCCCATTTAGTGTAGTCTATTATTTAGGGATACAAATTATACAAACATTTGGCAGTCGTGTTGTGGTCACCATGAAAGTAATTGCAAAGTTGAAAACACTTCATTACAAACCCTGACATCTTGATCCAGAACAACACTTAAATATTCAAACAGCCTTGTAGACTTCAGTTCAGTTTATTGGTACTTTTAAAAGCAAACTACTCTGGGACCAGGTATGATAAGTCAGAGAGAAGAACATGCTTCATTTATGGCAGAAAAAACTTGGTAATTATCAGCAGTGAGAAGGGAAATACCATAGCAGAGCATTCATATTATTTAGGCTTAAATGGAGTTTAGATGAAATACAGGGTTTTATAAAACTGGTTGGCACAGCATGAATTGCTTAAAGGGATGTGGCTGGTGGACTTAAGAGTTGCTTCTGTATCTTTTTCCCTTTCAGCCCTGACAGCTAAATTGAGCACCAATTTCACAAAAGAAATTTGTTCCCTGAAAGAGATTCTACCTCTATATATTCCTGCTCTATGATCTGCCAGGGCACTCTTCACACTACGAAAGTGAGGAAATAGGCTCTCTTGAATTCTTGTAGAGCTTGATCAGTTTGTCAGGCCAGCTCCAAAAACATTAGGTCATAGTAGGTGGCACAGAGCTCAGGACCTGGTACTGCTTCGATCTAAACTGGCCACGTAACTTTTAAATTTAATGTGTCTTTTTTATGTGTCTTTTTCTACTTCTTCCTCTATTTTATTTACACTAAGATCAATACCCGTGTCAGAGGTATTGGTGTACACCATGTCCTTATTCAAGTAGTTTCCCTTTGACTCACCTTTATATCTATGTGCTAGGAATACTACTCCTTAGATATTTACAAAGCAGGGGTGCTTTGAAATGAATTCATGCAGGCATGGACACGAACAAGAGATAGTGTGGTATGACCTCTGGCTGCCCCAAACCACAGGGAGCAGCATGCAGAATAGGCAGCCTTTTATGAGATTTCTTTTTTATCCCCTTCTCTCCCACAGGCATAAGTAGGTGGGAATGTATGAGGCAGGGAATGGTAAAGGAACTCTGTGGCCAGTCCAACTCGGCCAATGCAGAGAGCAAGGTCATTGCCACCTTGCTTGGGGACAGCTCAGATTACTTTTCTCCTGAGAATAAGATACTCAGCCTTGTCTCAGACAGCTCTGGAGCTACTCAGCTTCCCCCCCTTCCCCACCACAGAAAACATGGCTGAACAAACAAGCAAAAAATATCCAGAAAATCCTTTGGGGAGAGAGTGTCAAAGCAGATGCAAGGAGTCCTTGAGAAAAATAATTAGCTTTCTTTTGGATGAAAAAAAGATACCCAAATCTGACTTTTTCCCCCCATCCATTCTTTGATCAGCTACAACAACTGAAGAGAGCAGGAGAGAGGCAGGCGGGTTGACTGCAAGCTGTACTTGCTATAAGAGCCTGGTTCAGCATCCCTGCTGTGTTATGATCTCCTCCTGTGACCTTGGGCAAGTCACTCACCTTCGTGGTGATTCGATTCCCCGCTGTAAAACACGGCCAATTATACAGGCCAGCCTCACAGTGGGGCCATGTGGTGAAGATGTGGAATTCTGGAATACTTGAACAGCTTTTGAGTGAAGGCCTCACATTAATGAACTACACCTTGTCCCTTACTTGAAGTGAGACTCCCAATGTGCACAGAGTATCTGTGGGTTCTTGGGGGAAGTTTAGCAGACTACAATAAGCTATATAATGTTCTTTTTGTCCACGAAGATACTTGTGTCAAACAATGATTGCCAGACTAATCACACACTAAAGTTACAAACCACCAGGCACTCAAAGTGAATCAATTCAGTGAGGAAACAGATTTCACCTGAGTCCTCAGGGCAAAACTAAAAGGAACTGTGCTTTTAATTATTTTTGCTATGGTATTGGATCTAAGAGGATGAGGGAGGAGGAGACATCTTTCTAAGAGAGAGGGTTTTCCCTGGAGTGAGACTGTAAGTACGAAGGATGGCCCCAGTGCCGCAGTGCCAGCACCCCAGCTGGGGCCCACGGACACAAGTGGTTCTCCCACCACTCCAGGGCCTCTCATGCAAGTCTGGATCACTATGACCTTCAATGCTAAGTGGAGTTACCATCAGAGGCAAGTATTCTCTTTGAGTTTGGTGTTACCCTCACAACAAAGCAGAGCTACATGGTAATGATCGTGTTGATTAAGCAGCCTTTGTGCTTATAGAAGCTATTAGCTGACAATTGTAATGAGGGAACAGGCAGCTCTGCTTTCCACCAGACCGGCATGAACCTGCAGTACCTGGGGAAACTTGACTAGTGTTTAATTTTTGTGCTAATTTTCAATTCCTGCTGACCCTTCTCCTAGGTCCTCCTGCTCTGACTCTGCGATTAGATGCAGAAGCGGGAATGCTGGAAAGATACACCACCTATTATCTCAGAGGCAGCTGTAAACATTACAGTATGATAATGAAATTAGTTTAGCTGAGAGGAATTACGGTACCCAGTTAGTACAGGACGGATCTCATTCATAAAGTGCTCTCTTCTGTGCATTGCAGTGTGTCACTAGGGAAGAGCTGAGGACCTATGATGGGTATTTATGTTGCAAATGAAATCTAATAGTTGCATTCTGGCTAGAATTTTTTGACTATATATAAATATATATGCATATCCTGACAAGAAAGGCTAATTAACCCATAAAATATTTGCCCACAATGCCAGAATAAAGCCATTATTGAACAGGTTACTTAAAATATAGCAAAGCTGGCAGTGTTCTCGAATGAGACCAGATGGAAATGTATATGCACTTTTTGTCTATGTGCCTGGTGCAGAGGAGGGTATGGAGAGGTGTCTGTCTTGCGGCTGGGTGTGAAGAAAGATAATGCAGTATCACTCTATCTTGGATGTTTCAGCATGGTGCTATCAAGTGCTCTGGCACCATCACAGTTAAGCAATCACCTCTTTGCTTAAAGATTTTTTTCTGGAGATCCAACATCCAGACTCAGGAAGGACACCATGCCAGTTGAATGTTTTTCATCTTGACAGGGCTCACAGGCTCTCCTCACCCTTCCCCATCAGCATTGATCTTCACTGTGCTGAGAGGGTTGCAGCTGCAGAGGAAACTATCCTTTCTGGTTTGTTTTGAGAGAGAAAAATACTCAAGGAGCAGGCAGCTCCACGAGACTGGATGTACCGACCAATAACATTAATTCACACCACTCTATAA
The DNA here is from genome assembly GCF_037042795.1 of Molothrus aeneus. NCBI lineage: Eukaryota > Metazoa > Chordata > Aves > Passeriformes > Icteridae > Molothrus > Molothrus aeneus. The sequence goes on from NC_089646.1 coordinate 72,172,055, forward strand.
ACACTCCTGAAATTCAGTTATTTTATTTTCTTCTGGGAATGCTCTTGCTAACAAACAAACAAAAGCATAAACTCAAATATTTACAGTCTTTGTTTGGGCCTTTCCGTGCCAAATGCACAACCAGGAAAATAAAGTGGAATATAATGGTGGCAGCCAGCCCTGTCTGGAATAAGGAGATGGTCAGGGATACAAAGAGGGATAAGCCTGCCTGAAATGGGATGGGGAAGTAGATGATGGGTGATCAGGATCAGGACACACAGCAATGCCCTAGAGAAGCTTAGGAACCTGAACCTGGATGGACTCCCAACACATACCAGCTAGTCGTTGGGGAAGAACCAAAAAGAGATTCTTAGGCTGAGTTGTATGGCATAGAAAGCACAGCTGGATATGAAGAACTCGCAGTCAAACTTTAAAAATGCTTTTATCCAGCACTTTGCCCACCTAATTCCACTGCAGCAACACTCACAGCACAACCCAAAGAGGATGATTTTTCTGCTGATGTTTTGTATTAATTATGCATTCTTCAAGGGTGTTTTTAAAACAGGGATTAATAATCTGCCCTGTATCTTTTGTTAAGCAATAAAGACAACTAAAAGCTGCATTTAATACTAAATGTTCATGCTACCTCTCATGTCCCCCCATCCCAAATGAAACAAGACAAGATGCCATACCTTTCTCCTCACACAGTATAGTTTTTTTCAGACCCCTTGGAAAGGTCTGCCATGACTAAGCATGCAGCATGAGCAAACCAGCTGCTACTGGATTTTTATCTCAACCAGAATACATTTAAACTTGAGAATGGTGTTTATACTCAAACTGAATCCTGCATAGAGTCAGCAGAAGAGATTTGATCTCTGTGCCACAGAACTCTTCACTCTGTGCACAGGATGGGACACTCACTTTAAAGATTCACATTGAAAAGATCCTGAATTTGGCCCCACCATGGCAGTCAGGATAACCAGAACTGAGTTTATCAGCCCTGTTTCTAAGAGCTATGAACCCAAGAAATTATATAGGAAAAAGAAAAAGGAAAAATGAAGCAAACCCCAAATGATGCAAAGCCTTTGAAGACACAGGAACAGTTACTGCAACTAACTAGGTCTTCAAGGGGTTAATGAGAAAGTCTCCCTAACACCCAGCTTCCAAGGCAAAGCCTTTCCCACATGCTTATGATAATCAAAAGATACTGAAAACCAATTCTACTTCATTCTGGTATAATTGCAGCAGAGCCACTAGAGGAATTGTAACCATTATGTAAGATGAGGCACCATCACAGTGGGGCTTGCTGCTTCAAATGCATTCTACCCACTCTTTTTTATAGATTTCAGCTACCTTTTATTTTAGTAATTAGCCACCATTTCCAAGGAGATCCATAAGTAATTTCCTGCACATCTTGAGCCATAATGCTGCAAGATTGCACTAGAAAGGTAACAGAATTTAAAAGCAGTCAACAAAGGGAAGGTGACACACTGAAAAGTTCAGTTAAGCATAAGACCGTGACCATCATTTCATTTAACAACAGATAAATGTTGCTTGACCCCCAACACAGCACACAGGCAACCACCAGAAAACCCAAGAGTGGTTACTTCCAAACCCCAAAATACTGCAGGAGTCTATTAATAAGCAGCATATCAGCTTGCTGAAAACTTCTTCAGTCAAAGCAAAAATGATGTAGCACACTTGAGGGGACAGTGGACCGGAGAGAGGCTCCTGCCCAGAGGAACCGAGTATGCCCTTGAGAAGAGGGCTGCTCATTTAGAGAAGGATCTCAGCTGGTGACAGCACAGGCACATTCATAACTTCTATCAAGTTCACATGAGTTTTGAGATCTTCTGCAGAAAGCAGGGAAAAAAACCCCCACACTTCTTAACATGTGTATGTTTTGCTTTGAAGGAAGTCTCTCAACTAAATATTATTGAAACAGCAGATGGCAAAATGCAAACTTTATGAAAGGGAAGGCTGCCTTGAGCGGCAGGTTACTGCTTGCATGGAAGAGCTGTGCAAGGGAAGAAGGGAGGGAGGAAGGGAGGGAGGGAGAGAAGAGTCAGAAGTTAAGATGCACATTTCTAGCCAAACAACTTGGTTAGAAAATGATGACCGTGTCTATAAATATAATCTTTAGAGTTCTGGCATGGAGATATGCAAGAGCTGTGAACTGGTGTGAAAATTAAAATACCTAGAGAGACTAATAAGTCCCTTCGGGGACCCCAGTTACTTAAACGGCTGCAAAGGATAATTGCAGAGAGCTACAACAGGACTGAATCAATGCCATTTTCCAGGGAGAAAAAAAAAAAAAAAGAAGGAAAAAAAAAAGTATTACTGCTCTGATTACGTTATTCTGAAAAGACTGGCTGCTTTCCTCTTCCCTCCCTCAGCTCAAAAGTCAACTGCAAACCACCAGAAATATGTCCAGAAAGATTATGGTGCAGCTGAAAGCCAGAAGCATATGAGATTATATATTTACTGGAGCTGTGTCAGATAACATCTGAGAGGAGAGGAAAAAAGAGATTCAGCTTTGCAGTCTTTATTAGCATGTTTGGGCTCTTTAAAGGAGCTATCCAATTGTGTCATTGCTGCCAGGCCTTTAAAACTGTATATATCCATGATAAAGGAATCTACTTAATCTTGATCACAAGCCTCTGAGCCCTACCCGACTCTCCTGTGACATGCAAACTTATTGCCTTTAAACAGGAATTAGAAAAAAAAGAAATGAACAGGGATGCACCATTACCCATAGCATTATATTGCTCAGGAACAGATGTTAATCAATTTTATGGAATGCTTTAAGTAACATGCAAGTACTTTTGTAAAGAACTGTCTTGCATAATAGAAATTTCAGCCCAGCAAATACAGGAGATAAGCCTTTATCTTGACTGGAGGAGTTATGTCTATTTTGATTAAAACCAAAGAGGTCTGCATGATCAAGTAATTTTATTCCCTTGGAATTATGTCATTTCTAGAATGCTAGTACACACAGTCCTGTGACAAAAAGGAATGGAAATAACCTTGCTCTTGATTGAAATGTTCTCCTTGCATAAACGTTCATCCATGTAGCTCAAGAAGTGCACATGTAGGATGTACGTTCTATCCTCAGAGATTCCTGAATAGACAAGAACTGTACTCTTTATTCCAGCTGTGCTAGAAGAACAGTAAATTTGGAGAAGGGACTGACCTTACACTCTGTAAGTAATCTGTGCTACTCAATCTCTCATGCACGGCTAACAGAACTTTAAAATCCCAAAACACACACAAGTAAAAGGGAAAAGGTACCCTATCTTCTCAATTTGTATAAAAGTAGTAGCTGTGCCATTGTGCTGGGAGTAATTTCGGTCGTTAAACTTCTCGAACCTTGAATGTCATCAGGAGTTACTTAGGTGACCATCCACTTGCACTTAAAAAGTACTGCATTTAACTCCCCGTAAAATATGGATTTTATTGCAGCAGTGACAGGACTCCTTTCCACAGCCACTGACCTCTACTGCTATTGCTTATCTCTTGACTCGACCTTCTGCATAAGAATACACAGATGTAGTATGCAAACTGTATTCCCTGTGCGTGCATGTAAGTAGGTGTTACATACATATGAATACGTAAATAGTTCAACCTAGCTGACACAGAAAGTATGTTACCAGCTCCTTAGAAACATTTACTACACCACCAAATTCAGTGCTTGCTTTCTGCAATTACCCAACTTCTTTCCTGTAAAAATGCCTATACGCCTACCCTCTTACTTCCACCTCCTCCAGCACTCCTTAACCCGTTCTTTTATCAAATAAAAGACTTCACATTTGTCAATTCCTGTAACGTCTCCCGATCTGCTCGCTCTGCCCCCTTCTTTTCACTGAGGGAGCGCCTCAATTCAACTGTGCTCTACATTCAGTTCTGCACTTTGCCTCGGATTTTGCTCATGAATCGAAGTGCTTTGCCCTGTATTCATTTCAAAGCAACTAGGCAGTATCAAGAAACAGACTTTAAAAATTATAACGTTCTAGTTATTCATCCTTTTGCTGTTGTTATTACTAATTATTACTGTTATTCTCTTCCAAGCACACAGGACCCCTTCTCCCTCTCTCACCGCCTCTCTTCGCCCGAAGTGTCTTGCTGGCGATGACAATCCCCAGGAAAACGCCGCATCCCTTCGCTTGACTGGCAACGCCAGCAAACGTGGTCCCCACACGCCCCTGAGCGCCGGGCAGGGCGCGGAGCCCCGGGGGGGTCACCCCGGCGCGGCGGCGGGGGAAGAGCCCTCCGCAAGACAGCTGCCAACTTTGCAAAATAAGTGCTGTCCCCCTCCTCTGCGCCCCCCACCCCCCCACCCCCCCTTAATTAGCATCCCCAATAAGCACGGCAGAAATAAAAAGAAAGAAAGGGGAAAAAAAAAAAAAGCAGAAGGCGGCTGGCTGGTGAGAGCTAGAACTTGCCCCTCCAGAGGTGCAGAGCCGCATCTCCTTACCGGCACGCAGGGACGACGCGGCCGAGCCTCGCCCGGGTCGGCGCAGCTCCCCGGCCCCTTCTCCCGCCGCTCAGCTTCCCTGCCTCGCACTAGGGCTCCCGCTCGGCCAGCAGCACTTTTTAACTCCGGCATGCAGGCAGCCCGAGCCGAGGGGGCTCTCTATCTGATTGGTTTCCATTCACTGCTCCTGATTAATAAAAAAAAAAAAAAAAAAAAGAAAAAAAAAAAAGGAAAGGAGGAGGGGGAGGGAAGAAAAAAGAAAAAAAAAAAAAAAAGCCAAACTCCTCCCTCTCGGCTGGGCTCCCTGGCAGGCGCGCACACACACCCGCATATACGCGCACCCGCACCCCTGGCGCCGGCGCTGCGGCTGCCGGGGCTGCCGGAGCTGCCGCACTGGGGCCGGGGGGGCGCGGAGCGGGCGCGGAGCCGATTCCTCCGGGCAGGCAGGGATTTGCAACTGAATGCAGTGGGAGGGCAGAGGAGGAGGGTTGTGCCAGCGAGCCCCCCTTCCCCCCCGAGAGCAGCTCCGTGCTTGAGGTGGAGAGCAGCCAGCTTCTTCCCAATCGTTTGGTAGCGATAGCTAAAGCGGAATAAAATCGGGGGAGGGGGTATAAAGAGGAGGCAGAGGCACGCTCCTCTGTTGTGAACTGTGTGTTTGTGCTGTGCGGCTTCTCATCCTCCGAGCTAGTCTTAAGTCCTCCTCTCGACATCTGAGATGCCCCGCTGGTCTTTTCCCACACTTCCCAGGAAGTTCCTGGACTTGATGAATCAAGATATTTCGGTGAATTATTAATGGAGATGACACTTCGTGGTCGCATGTGGCCGTTTCTATGTGAATGGAAAGCAGTGGAGGGGGATTTTCCAGGTGCCTGCCTTTGCTTGGTCCCTCTCTTCCCAGAGGGCTCCCCACTCAGGAGGTTATGACTGATCTTAATGCAGAACAAAGTGAAATCTCAGCTTTTGCTTGCGGGACTCGTGGAGCCCTCTGCACACATGCATTTTGTACAGTCTCTCCCCCCCACAACCCCCAAACCCCTAAATAGAGCCTGAAATAAGGCTTTGCATTTTCTTAATCTATGTTTTAAATTACAAGATGGAAATTTCCAGCCAGTTTATTATTTACCTGACAAGAGTCTGCTTCAATTCAGCTGCACGGTGTCCCCTTAAGATTCATAGGAAATGTTGCAAGAACTGAAGCTTTCTGCCATTTGATTCTTGCATCTCCACCGTCTTAGGTTTGACCTTTATGATTTTTTTTCCCTGCCAGTAAATCTAAAGTCATCCTGTTTTTCTTTATTTTTCTCTTCCTTTTTTCTTCCCTTGCTCCTATCCACCTTTCACAATTTCTACATGCTGTATGTCTTAAGGATGGGTCTGTGCTGGCTCTAAGCCATCTTTGTGTCCTGTTTTTGGACTATTTCAAGGCTTTTAGTTTAATTTAAATACCCTGAGCACCAGGAATTCAGGTAGCAATCTTGCTGCTTGTGCTCAGTGCTGCAGCACCATCTTCACAGCACAGCTGAAACTGGTGCTGGGCTTGTTGTAAAATGTGGAATATGTAAAAATTTTTAAGGAAATATGTTCTTTAATATTTGATCTTTGTGTACTCTCAAGACTAGTCAACAAGAAGGGAGATTTAATCCATGAAACACAGCTAACAATCATGCTCTAAGTGATGTCCAGGTGTTAGAAAAACAAATTACTTGTTGGTAGAATTGCCTTTTTAAGGGTTAGGGCCTGACATGCTTCAGTGATCCCGGACCTAGGGGAAGGTTACCAGAGCTTGGGAAGAAGGATGTTCCATTAGTGGACACAAAGAATGCAGAATTTGCTGGCCACAAGGACAACTGGCAGAACTCCCAAGGTAAGGAAGAAACTAATAAAGATAACTCAGCAATTGTGCTGAAATCAGCTCCAACTGGGTAAAAGGTAATTCTGGCAGGGAGAGATCATGGCCGCCAACTCACGCATCATCGACCCAAGAAACCCAACAGCTCAAGAGAAAGATTGAGCATAAAGATTAATTAGCATGAGAAGCAAGAGAATCATTAACCAATAGAAGATAGGATAGTAACTAATAGAGAACTATGTAACTTGTCACCAATGAACACTAACTCCTTTGTTTGCTGAAATGTATAAATAGTAAAAATTTGATAGCTGGTGTGCTTGATTTGTGGAATATCACCAAGCACCCAGGCTTGTGCAACTGTGAAATAAATAATCAATGTCTCTCTTGAGTGTATAGTTATTGGTTTGTTGCACACCAGGTAATGAGTCTGATTTTTGTGGACAACAGGCTCCTTAAGAAAGCCTTCAAGCTATTTCCCACAGCCACTGTGTTGGCAAAATTAATTATTTTAAGGACTCTGTATGATACTGCAAAAGCCAAAGCAGTGTAAAGAAGCTGCATTCTGCTTTGCATATATTTGTGAACTCAAGCAAATCACCCTGAAAACCAACTTAGGTACCACTGTCACTATATGGCTATTTTAGTCTTTCCATGGCTGAGTTTTTCCAGCCTGGAGATCATTCTGGTTGCTCTTCTTTGAACTTCCCCTGGTTCCCTCATTATTTTCTTTTTTTTTCAACAATGACAGGTCAGGAACTGAGTGAATATTTGCAGAGCATTCCCACGGGACCTTTCTGGACACAGTCTATCTCTCTTTATGACAGGCCACATTTGCAGGCTTTCTTGTTCCCTGCCATATTGCATTGTCGATTCACTGCCCACTCTAACCCTGAGGTCTCCTTGGGCATTATTCATTCCTAGATGCGTCATATTCTGATTAGCCTTGGTAAGGCTGCTTTTATTATTTTATTTTAATTTAATTTAATTTTTATTTGCTCAGACAGAGTGAAATTAATAATATCCAAGAAGGACTTCTGTATTTTTGTTAAAAAGGAAAAGTTAGTGCAGGAACTGTTGTGTTCTCCATAACATGTGCATAAGATATTTATCTTCTAATCAATTATATAAATTTGTGGTTCACAATTTGAAGTCCATAGCTGTGTGAAGAAAACTTCTTTCATTTTTGAGAGATATTTTCAGGATGATGCTTTTCTTCCTCAGCCCTCTTCTATTGACAGCTATAATAATAATAGAATTAGCGGATTAGATCACATCATTAGCCAGTGAAGAGTCCTGTATACCTGATACATTAGCTGAGTGAAAGGCTCAGCTAGGATTGTGAAAATTGGTCAAGATTGGCTGAAAACAACTTCCCTGTCGTGAGGTGGAGAATATAAGACAGTTCAAAGAAGAACTGAATGTTCATGAGTCTAAGACTCCAAGACTGTAAAGGAGACAAACATTGTTTGTAGCTCTTGAACCAATCTCGTATTTGGAAATCAGATGAGTACTCAAGGTAAAACTTACTGTCTCAATGCCTGTCTAGTCTGTGGCTGTTCTCTCAAGCAAGCATTCCTGCCCATGGACTGACAAGAATTAGCCAGAACAAAGACTTCAAGCGGCAACTTCTGCCTCTGCAGTCTCTGTGGAATATCCAAACCCTTCCAACTGTGACCATAATGTCCATGAGTCTCCGTCACCAGCACAAAAAGGACATGCAGTGTGAGCTAGGAATATATGGCAATATTCTCTAAGCTATTCAGGTGAAATGCTAGTTCCAAACAATAGAAGATGTCTATGTGGGATTTGAAGAGTAAACAGCCACTTATGGTTCACTACAAGCTGCAGTATCTACAAAACAATCTGAATGTCTTACTTTGTAACTCCACACTTCACAGTTTGCCCAGCCTCTTCCAAAAATAGAGGGACCTTATTCTGAATTTATAAAGGGGAAACCTCAGTCTAAGAAAATGTTTCTTCCCTCTTTTCTGCTTTATTTTTTTTTCTGCTTTACTTTTATTTTAGAGGTGGGGAGCCTTGCTTTTTCAAGCTTGAATGACACATCTTTTAAGTGTTTAAGCCCAGTCCTGTAGATCTATATGCAGTGATCAAGGATTAGCCAGGCAATTGTAAGGGTTGAGATAATGTCACATTTTACCATTCTTCAAGCAAGATGTGCTTCTCACAGCACTGAAGCAGCCCTGGTGTCTTCCTAGTCCTAGTTTGTTCCAGATACCTAAGAAACAGGATAGCACAAACCACTTTCCCATTTTATGTCAATTCGTCCTGATCTGCTTGGCCACTGGAAGAGTAATGGCTTGCCCAAAGGATCCCAGTGATTGCATGCAGCCCTGCGAAGCATATTTGTCCTCAATTTCTGAATAGTTTTGTTCTTTGTCAATGTCCTTCTTCCAGTGAGGCCCCTAAAATTGTAGGAGGAGATTATTCCAATGAATCTGAATGCCTTGTTCTAATTTGAGTTAGTTACATGTTTTAGCCCCTTCTAGAAGTGATGAAGAAAAGCAGCAGATGGTTTGATTGGTTCCTTCATAAGCCACATGAGGAAGGAACTACTCCATTTCTGCCTACTCCATAGATATTTTAGGGTGAAAAAGATTCCCACTGTGAGATACAAAAGAACAAAGAAGCAAAATGTGAATCAGAGCTTGCTGATTTTGTGGAAACATTATAAAATCTGCCTGTTTTTTCTTAGCTTGCTGTCTGAACCTCTCAGCTGCTTCCCAAGTAGGGAACCTGATACTGCAAATTCTTGCAGTTTTATGGTTTCTTGAGTGTCTGTCTTTCCCCATTTCAGTGGTGTAACTCAGGGAATGATAGTAACTAGAAAATAGTAATAGCATTTTTGGTTTATCCTTGAAGTAGTTGTATTTATTCATTAATTGTGCAGTTCCTCTGAGCAAACTGGAACTTCTTTTTGTCAAGGTTGAAGATGAAAATTTATTTTCAAAACTATTCTGGAAATTTGATTTTCCAGTCAACTACCATGGTAGCTATCCCTATCCTTCTCTGGGTACTGTTTCAAAGAAACACAGATTTTCTTTAAGGAATAGCTTTATTTCTGAATTGAATAAACCTGACCATCATGGTCCCTCACCATTTTTTTCTTCAGTGTTTAGTCCATGCCTTTTTTGCCTAGGGATGGCAAAAACAATTTCGTTTTGGAATAAACTCATACTGAAACAGATATTTTCAAAACTGTCATATACCTCTGAATTTCTTAGCTCTCCTAATTCCAGTGGTATTAAAATATCACAAGAACAGCTGTTGTTGTGTTGCTTGTGGAATCAGTAATTGCAGTATTTTGTTGTGAAAGTAATGAGCTGAAGGGTGGCAGGTAAGTTTCACACACAGATAGTTTAAATAGGTTCAGCTGAACCAAACCTTAGTGTTTCAGGGTTCACCCCTCACTCATGGCAAGCAACCAAGAAACTCTGCTCTTAAAAGTAATACAACAGCATCCTTCACCTTTTGCATTCCCAATATGTTGGATTGATCATTCCTGACAGAAGCATAAAAATGTCAGTGTAACAAATAAGATGGGTAAATAGCAGCTAATGCCTGGGGAGTTTCATTGCCTCATAAGGTACATGAAGTTGTAATTGCACTAATCAGCATTCCTACAAGAAACCAGCCCTTCAACTTGCCTTAGAAAAGGCCTGAAAGGACAGAGACTTCTTCCATTGAAAACATGATGGAGATCAACTAAACCTCAACGGGTATGGTCTTTAAAAATGAAAGCTTACATCATTAGGATAAATGAGAAGCCAGCACACATCTACATGCAAGGGATGGCAGCAAATGAAAAATCAGATTCTATCCCTCTAGCTGAATAATCATTATACAATAGAATCAGTTCATGACCAAATTTCACTGTACATCGTCCAGCTGCAGTCAGACTCTTGATAGCTTCCCTGGAACTGATACAAAAGGTTATCAGTAACAATCTGATGCTGCTGTTGTAGGAGTTGTTAGTCATGGACACTATCAGAATCTGGAGATACTGCCTTTTTCCACATGCCATGTTATTGAAGCAAAATTAGAAGGTAATGCATTTTTCCACATCGGTCAAAGTTTTGGATGCTTTGGGAATATTTTACAAGATACATATAAACATTTTTCAAGAAATACTTAATTTTCTGTAAAAAATATCCTTTAATTTATTGTGCAACCTGCAGAACTCTTCTATATGATTGCATTTGTTGTCACAAGCTGCACTTTGGCCAAGGAACTTATTATTTATTTGTGTGAATCTAACATTCTTACCAGTCTCCTGTCTGTTTGTATCCATCATTCTCTCTTCTCTAAGGGCTCAGAGATTCTGTGTAATTTACCATGGTTTAACCAGTTACTTCTCACTGCCTGAGCCACAGTGACTGTATGTACTGTCAGATGGTAGAAAACACCATGTAATTTGATTTTGTCAATCCCTTTTCACTGTGGACTGGGCTAAAAAGAATTATCTTCCATGTGCTCCTGGCTAAGAGTACCTCTATGAACAGGTACTATGCCTCAGCTGATGTAGGCTACTCACTGTGCAGTAATAACTTGCTTGTGAGTCTGACATGAACATACTTTGTATTTTAATAACCTCTGGAGAAATAACTGTCTTTTCTACCTCAGCTTGCACAGTACCTAGTACAACGGGAGAAAAAGCACTAAAAAAGTCATGCAGATAATTAATATGTCAAAATCACAGTGTATTTTTCAGTAGTGCACACATATACACATCCATTTGCAGATTTCCTGGCCCAAAGGATTTGTCACCTAAATAGAGATGAAAGGCAAATGCTAAAAAGGAAAATGAAGAGATGAAGTGAGTTCAGATTCATGTCATGGGTCAGTTTAGATCTGGGGATAAAATTCAAACCGGGCTCCTACTCTGCTCTAGCTCAAAACAGTACTTTATCCAGAGTGCCTGTCATGGCTGGCCCCTACCAAAAGTTTCAATCCAGGTGTATCTTTCCCATTTCTCAGATAAGTATTGCTGAGAACCACAGGTCACTCTTTTCCCCCAGGCTGATCAGTTCCTCCTTCTCAGGATTAGGATTTAGCCCAAATCTTTATCTTTCCTCATAACAGTGTTGACACATACAGATTTTTCTGTCTATTAGGCTAGGTGGTTTACATAATGAATAGTAGATAATTTTTGAATAGTTTTCTAAAAAGTGGTGCTTTGCTTTCCCCCATCTCCTCTCCTTTTTGATTGATAAAATCCCAAGGATGTTCTGTGCATGGCTGCAGTGACCTGTGAGGTTTTACCAGCACTGAATTCTGCGACACACCCTCTCACCCACAAACCTCTCTTACATTAAGGCAGCAAATGCACATTGCATTTTTCTTGACAAAGCAGTTCAAGTCATTTCCCCTTCCTCTACCTGTGGGCTCATCATTCCTGCCTCTGCCCCTGCTCACCTCTCTCCAGTTTTGTCATCAAAACCATCAATGGGATGTGCTGTAACCTGGGCACAGAAATCAATATGGTTAGAAATGATTCTTGACAAAGTTAATTTTTTTATTTGGACCGTTTGGGTCACCTGTTGAAGTGGTAAATTTGAGTGGATTGTAAACTACTGCACCTTTGTGTATGTGCAGGAGAGTGGTTGGGGGAAATTTCTTAAAGACTGTGTCACTGGAAAAAATGTAGCGTCATATTACACATTAAGAGATACATTCCCTTTTAGTAGAAGTTGTGTAGCAGCATAGTAATAAAAATGATGAAAAATCCCCAGGACACTTGTGAAAGATTGTTCTCTAGCTATATACAGAATTTGAAGTGACCTAGAGTTTGTATTAGCATTTACTTGAGCTAATCAGTGGATCTGCTGCTGACTTTCTACTTGAAAATGGATATTGTCATCCCAGAAGAAACAAACACCCTTGGCACCACATTTTTATGGGTTTTTTGTATGCTATTTGCTTTATTTAAGAACATAATTTGCTTTTTCTGATGTTTGGCTGAAGGCAAGGGCCTAGCAAATTTCTTTTTGTGACATTTCACATGGGCTATTTTATTCTTCCCTACAATAGGTCTTTTTTCTCCCCCTCCTTCTTCTTTTTGGAATTCCTCTCCTCTGGTTTGTCACAAAAGCCTTCATCTGAAGAGTGGAAATTGCAGCTCCTTCTGCCTTTTTTTGAAGCCACCAGGCAAGCTTTGTGATTCTATTTTATGAAGTCCAGTGACCAGGACATTTTCAGAACTTTTTTGGTCCCTATCTCTTGTGACTATAACACTTGTTACTGTAGGAGAAGACTGGCACTAATCTCAGTCTGCATCATAAGAAGGCAGGGGTATTTTGGATTTAAGTGGATGTCTGAATGTCAAATGAAAGTGTGATTGCAGCTGAAAGTATACAAATGTCCATGCAGTGTCTATAAATACATATACTTTTCTTAGAAGGCTACAAAATTTAAAAGATTTCCACCTCATCTGCTTCCATGCTGGTAACTTGTAACCCCTCATTCTAATCCTCCAGGGTTACTTACATGGTTGCCCAGTCATCCTGTATCCTGTGTCCTCAAGCCCTGAGACTTTCAAGGAACTTGTAGAAACCAGGACCCAAACTCTTAGCAGAATTTTTTATGACTCCCTTCAAATGGAGTTGCACCACTATGTGTGGCATTAGAAGTAAAGTCCCTAAGGATGAGGCAGCTCACTAATGGTTGCTATGAAATGCAAAGGAAATATTGAAACTGCATAATGCAGCTGGATATTCAGCCTGTTGTTAATATAATTTTGGACCATTTTTCCTTGAATGAAGAGAAGTATTCTTGCCTCTGTTAAGGATTTCCAGTCAGAAAGAGATGCAGGAGGAGCCTTTTATTTTGCATTTAATGAGAATAGTCCCCACTAGGAAAGAACGTATTTTCAGGACCTTTTTTTTTATTTACATTCTCAATTGCAAACTGTGATAGTAATTCACAAGATAAATAACACATTGCCTTCTGCATTTCACTGTCTCCTTTTCCTGCAGCTATTTCAGGAACTGCAATGCTGTGGGACACACCTAGATCCCGTTAATAGGTACTACACTGAAAAGGAAAAAGCTAAACATCCTCTACTAGATCCTCCTTCTAACCTTTTATTCAGTTGGCCTTGTCTTAAGGTAGGAAGTATTTTAGCCGGAATTAGAGTGATGCTGGTGGGCTCTTGTAGGAAAAGACCATCTCGTAGTTGAATGAAAATAAGTATACTAGCAAGGACCCATAAAAATGCAGGGGAAGACAGTAGCTGCTTTGGGATTCTTGTTGGAAATCCTACTTTATTGACCTGGGTTGCTGCTCTGCAAGTTAATAGAAACAGACTAAACTTAGGGCACCAGGGCAGTCCACCCAAGCATGGAGTGTTCACCTTACATCTCTGTTGAGTCAGGGCTCAAGGTGGTATAGGGATTAGCACTACAGTACAGCTTCACTGCAGACTATGAAGAGTTAAAAAATCCTGTTTACATGTTCCTCTTGAATTGGGTGAGGAAATATTTCCTGAACCCACAGGCTTTGTTTCACACTTGAAATACTGTATAGCCTATTTGAATATTTTTGTAGTGCTTAACATTAGCATCTTACTTTGACTTATGGAAGTTCCCACTGTGGAGGATTGGGAAAATCTAAAGTTCTGTATTAGTAAACCCATGACAGAAAAAAGAGGCAATTATCTCTTGTTTTAAAAGCTCCAAAGTGTAATTCTTGCAGTTAATTCCTAAAAGGTTCAGAGAATCTAGGGTGAATTTGGTTTGTGGTAGATACTTACTTTCTCTTTGGATCAGCTATGTATTTTATATAAGAACACTGATTTCAGTAACAGTTTTCTATTTAAACTTGCAAATCAAAGAGACCCTATGGGGCATCTGACGTAATTAGTGAACTGTTGTTCGAGGTCCAGCTGAGTATCTGATGCTATGGATAAAAATAGGTTTCTTGGCATGTCCTTAAAAAAAATGTTTATAAGGCTTTTTATTGCTAGAATTAATTTCCCCTTCTATTTTCTCCCATAAGATTAGTAATATATTAGCTAACCACCACAGCAAGGAAAATGCCCAACAACTATCTGGAGACATAGAATCAGCCTAATGTAACAGACACCCAGTAGGAACATAACTCATAGGAGCTGTTGGGATGGGGCCTTTGGAAAGAGCCATAATTTATAATTGGCCACTGTTCATCTGACAAAAAAGAGAGAAACTGTGAGTTCAAAAGGGACTTCAAAATGTGAACCTGTCAAAGCCTGTGCATTGTATTTGCTCTGGATGGTGCATTAACATCTCTAGCAAAGCTTATGCTATTTTGAATGATGGAGGTCCTACTGCGTAGGGCTGGGGAAAAAGAAATAAAGTTCTGTATTAGTAAGCATGTGACTGGAAAAAAAGGCAATTATCTCTTTCTTTTAGAGCTACAAAGTACGGTGGTGGAAGCTTCTGACAAGAGTAAACTAGATGTGCACAGCTTAAAGGCAAACTGAGGACATGCAGATGAAAAGTTCAGCCCTTTCCTCTTTCCCCCCTCCTTTCTTTACCCACCCTTGTGATCTCTTTACTACAGCTGGAGAGAAAATCTGGGGCACTTGTTTCTTTCATTTCTTCCAGATTGTTATTTTATCCTCATTTTTGGTAGAGTGGTAATGATATCCAGTGGCTGCTTAGATGAATCACTGATAGATATTCCTTAGGGATATTCCAGAAAAATGCATCCCAGCCAGGCCTTATTTCCTAAGTCACAGCATGAATTTGAAACCTATACAGTCTGCCAACAGTAATCAGCTCCTGTCACTGGTCAGGTTTCCATTATTTTTTCCTTAGCTCTCTTCTTCAACCCTTCTATTTTATCCACCTGCACCAGCAATTAAAGGCTGCAATGAATCTCTAATGCACATAAGGAGGCAAGAACACACACAGAATCCTTTCTTAGCCATGCATTTCATCTACAGAATATTATGGCTCTTTCTGTCCTTTTTGCACTTACTAGTTTATGCTGGCTTGGTTTGGGATTTACAAGATACTTCCATTTCTTTTCTTGGGCAGTTTGCAAGAGAAAACCTGGCTCTCTGAAATCTGCAAGGAGTACGGGCATAATCAACAGAAAAAAAAAATCTGAAATATTTTAGTGAAAAGACAGGTGAGCTTTATTCAGGGATCCAAAATCTTGAAATGAAAAGTGACACATACAAAGGCTCCATATCTGTTAAGGAGGTGAATACTGCTTCTGAAAGTGCAAAATAATCTCATCAAAGTATAGTTTGTGTCACAAGATGACCAAAGAGCCTTGGAGAGGGTCCCTGTTATTTCTGAACCAGTCTTCAGAACTTACGCAGTCTTATTACCAGGATTGGTTTGGAACTGGGAACTGATTGTCGCAGAAGCTTCCCTAGACACACTGCAACATCTCCCTGCAAAATCTCTGAGCTGCGGCATTACCTTTTATGGAAAAGTTCCCCCTCCAGTACGGCTTTTGGAATGGCACATCAGCTCTCCCTCCTCAAGAAGGCCTTTCCAGTTGGCCTTCGCCAACTGTGTCAGCTGCCAGGTAGAAAGCAATCCATCACTGCTTTCACTCTCTTACACAGCAGGCAAATTTTTAAAGGAAAACACTGTTAGAGCTGGATGAAAATAATTTCCCAATCTTGCACGACGATGTATCCATTGCCATAGCAGCACTGAGAGCTCCTGCGGCCGAGCTGATGTGATATCAGGTGAAAGCTGCTGGGCTTCCTTGCGTGGGCCCATCCTGCTGGCACAGAACGGAGGCAAGCCAGGCGTGAGGCACAGGGTGGGAGTGAGTCTGCCTTCATGCCAGCCTTGCCCAGCCTGTAATTCCACACTCCCGAGCTGTGGATCTGTGGGCTGGGTTGCTGCAAAACAGACATCTGGCCTGGATCAAGAACCGGCTCACAGTTGCTATTTCTTTGGTTGTTGAACAGAGCATAGATTCACAGCAATGAATGATGATGTGTTGGTACAGTGGCTGCATGCTGGCTATGGGGCAACAGACAACTGCTGATACAGCCAACTGGTAAAAAATTCACCTGTCACCACTGGCAGAGTGAATTAATACATTACATCCACGATCTGGGATGAACTCTGAAGCCAAATGTACTATATTCCCAAAACACAGCATTGTTATTTTTGGGATTTTTGGTAAGAGGCATCCAGTTCCTAGGGCTGCAAGGGCTGAGGAGGGTGTAATAACTTGTTCCATTTGGGAAGGCTGCTTGGGAAATGCTGAAGACTGCATTGCAGTTCACCATCCCAACTCCTCCAGCTCTGCTGACACAGCTCGATGAGAGCTGAACCGGTGAGCTAGGTCACTGAAGTTATTTTGCTGTAACTTCTCAGGGTTACTTTTAACCCCAAGCATTTGAGTGATCCGGTTTACAGAGCAGTCAGATAAACAGTTGCTGTGGCTCATCAGGAAGAGCAAGGCTGCAGTGTGAAGTGAGAGACAGAGCGGGTAACTGCACTGACCCAACCACTCTGAGCTCTCTGACAATCCCTCCCTGTCAGAGTTGAAGAATATGGTGTATATTTTGCAGCACGGCTCCCAGAGGTATCATAGGAACAGCCACTTCTCACTGTACAGTCTTCATCTTAAAATAGAACAGGCTAAAAGATGTTTGTTTACACTAAAACAAAAGCTCTAGATGGAGCAAATTAGCCCTGTGGTATTTAATTTGTGATTCAGGCTCATCTATGACTCTTCCAGTTTCTCTTCAATTAAAAGAGCATGTAACTGCACGTAAACATTTAGCCTCGTCAGATTTAGTCAACATTAAGACTCGGATGCCAAACTGCTTGTACTTTTCAGTGGCATTTGGGTGGTAAACTCTTATTTCTTCCTTTAAAATATTGACAGGATTCCAGGCAGTATTTTTCCCCTTTTATTTTGTGAATGGTTCTTATATTAGAGGGATCGGGTGAATATACAATTCTCCCACTAGTATTGCAATAAGAACTCCATAAAATATTGGCATTTCTGTAACCAAAAAAGCCACACACATAAAATTTTTACCAATCCTAGCCAACTAGTACATTTGAAGGGTGCCCTGTCATGATCAAAACCTTCTGTTATCATCTCTGTAGGAACATCCCAACGAGGTCACATTACATTACCCCCTGCTGGGGATTTTCTCTCTCATGTCTCCTGCTTGGGGCTAAAAAGATTGTAGAATGGGTGTTCAGTGTCCCACTGAATTAGCCAAAATCCCAGATTAGAAAGCAGCGATTTCTACTTATTTTAATCAACTTTGTACCAGTCTTGTTCATCATCCTTTCAACAAAAGAATTGTTTATCCCATTTTTTTCATTAGATCTCAAATTAATATCTTCCAGGGGAGTCACAGAAACTAATTGGAATAATAAGTGTATTCATATTTGCTGTTGTGGTTTAGCATACTACGATCCCAGATACAGTGCATATGAATAGTACTTAATAAAAGTTTGCCTGATGGAACACAGGCTAAAAAGATACCTCTTTTTTTTCTCTTTTTTCTTTAGATCTGCCTGTAGTTATGTGAATTTCTCATGTTATACTTCCCTCTGCCTTTCTAGGCGTTTGTACTGCTGATGAGCAGAAGGCAGAGGAGGTAAGGTCACTCTTCCTTTCCTGTTTCCCTGTCATCATCATCAACTGATGTAGTTGCAACAGAAATGATACTATTCTTGTTTGTTCTCTCCTCTGAGACCACCAGAGAAACTCTTCTGAATGTTAACAAAAGGCTCGAAATATCTGTCTGGTATGTAGAGAAAGGCCTCTGTCATCCTGTTTCCTGCTCCTTAATATTGAAAGTAGCTGCCAGAATCATAAGCCCAGCATGGTGGCAGTTGCCTCACACAGTAACTCCGTTTATTTTGTCTGCATGAAGCTTTGAAGTTGGATCCTCATGGTCCTTTAATCATGACAAACTCATTGGGTTTTTAGACTTCATTTTCAAACACTGACTTATCCAAGAAGTGGGATGAAAGATATGGTGTGGAGCAGACAAAAGCTGAAAAACACAAATGTGATGTTTTCTAATTGTTTACTTGGATGACTATAAAGTTGGGAAGTAGACAAACTTTCTTTATCTCTCATTTTCAGTGCTTTGTCCTCTGTTACCATGTGCATGGTAGATACATTTCCACCTATCCATGCATAATCTATTGTTGTCACCAAGGTGTTCTTGGGCTGCAAGGCACTTTTTTTGTGTTATTGGCTTTGTAATCACAGAAAACAAAAGCTCGTCACAATTACTTTGTAGTGAAGAACAAAATCCTTTTCTGTCTATCTTTCCATATTACCTTACCACATTCTGTTTGGAGAAATATGTGCATTCTCTGGAATGGACTCACTAATAAGGTGCAAATCCATCTCCCTGCTATGTATCCATTAATTCCTACTGATATTATATAGATGTCTTTAAATCTAAAAAAACCCAAACCAAAACAACAAAATTTAAAAAAAAACAAACAAGAAAACATAACCCAAACTCTATCTTGCTTTTTAAATAGTCACCTTCCTTCCTTTATTAACAATTTTTATTATAGTTTGAAAGATTATCACTTGCATCAGTCATTACCAATCCCATTTTTGACTCTTACCCATAATATTCTCATGAGGGTCTACCTGTATAGTGTTTCGCTTTGCTTTTTTTCGTCTCCACCTATGAATTAAAGACAATTCAAGTGTACCAATGTGTTTTTCTGGTATTGGTATGAATGAGTGCAAGAGTGACTGATAGGTCAGAGGGTCATGCTGCCAACCAGAGGGACCTTGACAGGCTGGAGAAACAGGCTGTCAGAAATCTCAGAAAGTTCAACAAGGGGAAGTTTAAAATCCTGGGCCTGGGGAGAAACAACCCCATGCACCAATGTACACTGTGTGCCACCCAGCTGGCAGGTAGCTTTGCAGAAAAAAACCTGGAGGTTCTGTTGAAGACCAAGTTGAATGTGATCCAGCAACATGCCCTAGTAGCTAAGAAGGCTAAAGTTATCCTGGGCTACATTCAGCAAAGTATTGCCAGCATGTAGAGGGATGTGATCCTTCCCCTTTATTTAGTGCTTGTGAGACCACAACAGGAGTATTGTGGATGTGGCCCTGGACAGCTGTCTCCAGGTGATCCTGCCTAAGCGGGAGACTTGGACCAGATGGCCTCCAGAGGTCCTTTCCAGCCTCAACCATTCTATCATTCTGTAATGCTTTGATTTGGTTATTCTCCTATTTAACCAGGCATGAGCAATCTGTAATTACGCAAAGTAACCCATTCCAAAATGTTGCTCCTGAAAGACAATCACCTAAGAGAAGTTTCCGTAATTTGCCAGGACAACTCTGTTTTCACTCCTGCCCTGCCACTTCATTCATATCAAGGGCATTTCAACTCTGCAACAAAGTTTAAACAAATGTCAAGACTTCTCCAGTTCCGTAGGCCCTTACTAGTTCCAGTTCAGACCATTACCAGTAGTCAAGGTGTATGAAAAAAGGGGGAAGTTGCACATTTAGACAACAATATTTATTGTTGAGAATATGCAGTTTTACATACTCCTGCAGAGGGTGGAGTGGCAACAAGGTTACCCGGGTTCCTTTCCAGCTGACAGTGCAGCTCCACAGTAGGAAAATGAACGAGCAATGCCATTGTGGCAGGAGTGGCATCTGCCCAAAGAGTGCCGTGCAAAGTACTCCAGCAGATGCCATTATCTTTCTGCTTTTGCCTATTCACAGGCAATAGAGAAATGCTTTCCCTGTTCCCCTGTCCAAGGATCTCCAAGGAATCAGGCTGTAGGCTGCCAGTTGAATTATACTGTAGAGTGAGCTGAACAATACAATCTTTTTTTATATAAAGCTCTATAATTTCCAACCATAAATTTAATTGGAAATTTTCAGGATAAGAGACTACTAAAAGTGAAGTGGTTTAAAAGTTATTGACTGAAGTAAAAAAGAATTGTGAGCTAAATAGGGATCTCAATTGCGAAAAAGAAAATTAATCTATCTATTTAATTATTTGCATGAGTAATATCATAATATCTGAGCACTTAAGAGGTATTATGAATTTTCTCAGTTCACCGTAACTTCATCAGAAAAAGTTCATATTGTGCTCTGAGGTGGGACTCACTGAAGGCATGCAGCACTTCTGCCATGGAACTATTTACTTTGGTAACTGTCCCTTGACAGGTTCAAATTTACACAAGATTTCCTGTATGTTAGTTTTTCTTAGTTTATGTTCTAATCAAAATTAGGTTTAAAGTCTACAGAGCATTTTGATTTTAGAGGGAGTTCTTCAGTTAAAGATGTAGGTAGCGCATCCTGAAATGTCTTGCTCATATGGATTCTCTCCCCTTTTGTCACACTAGAGGTATTTAAAACAAACTCTTCCATGAACTACAGTAGTATGGAAAAAATCAGAAGAAAAGAAGAAAATTGAAGGACATTTCATAGGTGTGATACAAGTTTACAAGTCCTCCTCTAATGAGAGAAACTGCTTCCAGATAAGCAAATTCACTGATAGCACAAAGCTAGGAGGAGTAGGCCAACCCCAGAGGGCTGTGCAGCCCCTCAGAGGGACCTCAATAGGTTGGAGAGATGGGCAGAGTGGAACCTTCTGAAATCCAACAAAGGTAGGGTCCTGCCCCTGGAGGAGGATAACCCCATGGACCAGCATGGTTTTACCTGCTGGGGAGCAGCTCTGCAGAGAGTGACCTGAGGCTCCTGGTGGACAACAAGCTGTCCATGAGCCACCAGTGTGTCCTTGTGGGCAAGAAGGACAAAGGTATCCTGGGGTACATCAGGAAGAACATTGTTGCCAGCAGATTAAGAGAGGTGACCCTGCCCCTCTGCTCAGCCCTGGTGTGTCCAGTTCTGGCGTCCTCAGCACAAGAGAGACAGGGAGCTGCCGGTGTGGGTCTAGAGGAGGGCGAAAAAGGTGATTAAGGGACTGGACCCTCTCTCTTACAAAGGAAGGCTGAGAGAGCTGAGCCTGTTCAGTCTTGAGAAGGCAAAACTGAGAAGAAATCTCATCAATGTCTATCAGTATCTAAGGGAGGGTGTCCAGGCTCTTCTCGGCAGTGCTGTGCAACAGGTGAAGGGTCAATGGGCAGAAACTGATGTACAGAAAGTTCCACCTGAACACGAGGCAGAACTTCTTTACTGTGCAGGTGACTGTGCACTGAACAGATTGCCCAGAGGTGTTTTGGTGAGTCCCTCATGGGAGATATTGAAGAAACACCCTGACACAATTCTGTGCCATGTGCTCTAGGATGACCCTGCTTGAGCAGAGAGGTTGGACCAGGTGACCCAGTGTGGTCCCTTCCAACTTGACCCATTGTGTGATTCTGTGAAATTATTCCAAGCAAACTGTGCTACTTCATGTCTGTCAGTTTGCAGTGGTTCACAAACTGCTGGACTTTTAGCCAAGGACCATTTTCCTTTCTGTTTTTGTGCTTTTCCCCCTACATTATGTGTTCAAGTACTCCAAAACAAGCACGTTTTGGGTACCAAAATATTATACATTAGAAAGAAGAGTGAAATGCATTCAAACAGTGCTTGGATTCTCAATGCTCCCAGTGATTTCAAATGCAGAAGCAGTTAGCAGTTGAAAGGGAAAGGGAAAAAGAACAGGTGACAGAGATAGAAGGATGCAGTCGATAATCTGGCAGTAACACTAGAGGTTAGAGTGCACATTGCTGTGTCTGAAGTGCTGCTGCAGGTGTTTTTGAGTTTTTTTAGATATGTTTAATACAGAGTGTTGCTACCTGAGGCAAACTGTGCATTCCAATCCCAGACAGGTGGGAAGCATGCTTTTCTGAAGCCTTTCTAGGTTATGCTAGCTCATTATGCAGGTTGGCCCATGTGGGGGTATGTGTGCTGCAGTTGTGCATCTCAGTATTGCCAAACTCTGGGATTAGAGATAATGGATGAGAGAGAGAGAGAGAGAGAATGAAAGCATGTGGGTTTATATTCAGACTTTATTCAGGACTTCTAGTCTACTGGTTCTGCTGCACTGACTACATCTGAAAAGTTATCATGCAAGGACTAGTGTGGGTTGGAGTCAGTTCTGACCTCTATGTTGCTGTGTTTATTGTGCCTGGTACTCACACTAATTGGGTGGAAACTTGATTAAGTACCTCCACACTGTGCTGAAGCCATGGGTGAAGCTGCAGCATCAAGCCATACCTGGAGATCTGCTAATGCCAATGGGAAGGACTTCAGTGGACCAAGTGCTTGCTGTGCAGTGAGCAGTGTCAGGGCTCAACACTCACCATAATGTTTGGCATCTACAAAATTCCAAAGCTTTTGCTTTCTAGGACTTTTTTTTGTTTTATTAAGAGTAGTTCATAAGGCTATGTTATGAACTAGTTACAAAGGCATCATAATGCTCCCTCAAATCTGGGAATCTTAGCTACTGATTCTCAGCTGGTAGGCACAGTCTCTTTAAAATAGACGTATGGACATTTCCCTCTTCTAGCAGGAAGGTAGCCTATGAGCCTTGGAGGCAAGCCTTCTGTCTTAGAAGTGGGTGATTTGAGGTTGGAGAATTGTTCCTTATGTATAGGTCACAGCCTTTCAGTGATCCATTCAGTAGTAAGATCTTCTTACCCTGTCATCTCTTTTCATCAAACTCACAGGAATTTAAGACTGTTACAGCCTCTGCCCTTTTGTTCAGCTTGTCTAAATTTGGCCAATGGTTCAAAAGTCATGCTAAGAACAAGCTCTTGGAGGGATGAATATCCACACAAACAGTAGAAGCACTTTGGAAAACAGATTTGAAAATAGTATCACACTATAATAGAAAAATCTGCTTTGCTTTGTGTGGTTTGTGGAGCATAGTAATGGAGTTGCTTGCATGTGATCTGTCTGGGCAACAATTTCACTGAAGCAGGATTTTATGAAATTTTATGGAGATAGAGCTCATTTATTTGTGATTGGTATGATAACTGAAGCATTTGTTTTAAATTTCCAGAAATCATAATTCCTAGATATATAAATTCACCTGGCAGTCAAAACAGCTATTGGAAATCCCACCAATGTCTTTTTGTTTTTAATCCCATATCCAGGCAAGAAGCCAAACTCTTCAACAGTTTGGGCACTGAGCTTTCTGAGCTCAAGAATTGAGTCTGTGCTGGGTCCAAATAAGCAGTCTGTTGCTGCTGTCATTTTATATGGTCAGTTTTACCCCTACATTGCACTCTCCAATCCCCACAGCTGCTCATTTTAGTGGTACCAGTGCTGACTTAGCCATTGGGATGAAGTGGTCCTGCCTTCATAAGGAGGCAAGGAGGTGCACAGGCAGGAGGAGTGGGGCTGAAGCAGCCCAATCCACCCTAATCGACACTGGTCGCCAAACTGTAGGCCATTAAGAAATTATGGGGACATCCCAGCCAAATCTAAGAAAAGAATCTAGCAAAAAGGCTCCCAAAGGCTCTTGTGAGTGCTGTGAAATGGTACTTGTTTCAATGAATGGCCTGGAGTGGTGTGTCCAAACCTGACATGAAACGAATCTGACCTGATTTACGTGAATAATTTGAGTTGTAACTTCTTCCAACTGACAACGAAGGCTCTGGCAAGAATGATCCCATCATAATTTATCAATGAAATGGGCTTCCAGCATGCAGAGTCAGCAGGATTGCTTCCTTAGCCTGAGTAACATATCATGGTACCTCTTGCTCGGTCAGAGGTGAGATACTGCTTTTTGGCCTCATTGAGCTCATTGGAGAGCCTGGGGGTTATTTAGTTAGAGTTTAAATAAAACTCCACTGGAAAGCCTTTGCTGCTTTGGGACTTACCATTTTTCTCACAGTTAGGTCTATTTCTGTGAAATGCAGTCATGCTCTCAGGTATTCTTTCCAGTCTTTTTATATGGATAGTCATGAAGGATTTAAAGCTGAACATAGGTTTTTGTTTTAGTCTGTGAGTTATCTATCTATAGTTATCTTATACTATGTATACTTATACTAAGTTACCTTATACTATTAGTTTATCAATCTGCTGTTTTATGCTTTCTAAAATTTTTGGTTATGCCAAAATGAAATATAATTTATTAATTTTCTAGCACTTTTTCTAAGCTATTACCTCATTTGATTCACAGTTTTCTCTTCATACTGTTTTGGCATGATCTTGGTATAAATTTAAATGTCTCACATAGAGATGCCAACATTTTATTAGCCTTTATGAAGATTTTTTCTCCTGCTACTGGAGAGTATGCTGTATTTCTTTCATGTAAGCATTTGCAATATCTTAGAATACTACAGTTGTTAGGGAGGCAAAATTACTTTTTTCAAAAGTCCCTCATTCATCAATGCTTAAAGTCACAAAGGCCGCAGCCATCCATCAGGACCTTAGCTTCCCTAACTGCCTGGGAGACTCACTTCCCAAATAAGAGATAGTCACAATACTGTTCTTGAAGTATGGTTTAGAAATTCTCTTCATTGCTGCATCATTTGCAATATGTTCAGCTTGTCTAAATTTTGAATTAATTTCTCCCTGACAAAGCAAACATTTGTGATCCCAAAGACACCTGTTGATACCACAACACCAAAGATCCAGAGTGATTTGGTTCCTTTTTACTTCAATCCAGCATAAGAGCCAAAATGAGAATAATGTACAGTTAAGTATTCTTCTTTTCAAAGCTTCTATATGTTGGTGGGAATGACTGATCTCCTTCATATTTTCTAAAGCTCTGATAACTGGGACATGGTGGGAATGCTGCTGTTAAGCACCATATAAAGCCTAACCACTGGCAGTCTTTAGGACATGCTCAGCAGATGAAAGGAAAACAATAGATGAGAGGAAAACAAATCCAGAGTTACCCAGATGGCATTCAGCTATACACTGTGGACTTTTGCAGGAGAGTTTTTTCTTGCATTCAGCATGCAAAATGCACAGCCAGAAGAAACACTGTCAACCACTTCTTCTGACCTCAGTAATCATGCAGGCCACAGGAAATTCCTAATTGACTTATCATCTGAGCTTGTCAGAAAAAAAAGACATCCCACCCTTACTCTGAGGCATTTCCAGTAATGGAAATTCCACTCTATTATTTCTAACACTCTGGTAGTTAATTATCCTTACTGTTAAAAAATTCTGCCTTATGGCTAGCTTGAATTTTGTCTAGCTCTGACTTTCAGACTTTGACTTTTCTTCTGCTTCTCCCCTGTTTTTGATCAAATCATACCTGTATCCCCTTGTCATAAAGCTGATATGTCACTCTAGGGCATGTGATTCAGTGAATATAAACATCCAAGCAGCTCTTCTCATAGCCTTTGTCAATTTAGTGTCATCCCCCTGTAGTGTGGACATTTGAACAGGACAGCATTCTGGCTGTAGTCTCACACAATGCGAAACACCTATATACCTTAATCTCAGCTGGGATCCTCTTGCTTATTTACCCAACAGCAGCACAAGGAAAGGATTTTGTTTAGCAGAGGATTTTGACAGAGCTGAATACTGGAAACTGTTAGTGGCTATCACACAGCTTGAATAGAGTACTTAGGTGTTTCATGAGGCATTTCATGGCTTGTAAAAACATGTGGCTAGTGCCATGAATAGTGTGTATTTGCTTTTCCACACTCTTAGAACACCTCTGTAGAGGAATATGTCTTCCCTTTTCAGTTTACCACATATTCCAGCTCTTCTGAGCAATTTGTATACAGTCATGAACTTCAGTATGTTAGCTACCTAGATTAATCACCTTGCAGAAGCTTACTGGTACTCTCCTGCTTCCCTCTCTGTGACATTAATTGCAATGTCTACTTCAAGGGCTTCAAGCTTGAGATGTCTTATGTTGCTACTCCTCAGGAACACCAACAATCCTAACATTATCTGTTCCTCATCTGTTTTATAACCTTGTCCTAGAAAGTCTTCATTTCTTTTTTCCTCTTTTTAAGAGGTTTGTTCCTCTTACCAGCTTTAACCTGGAAGTGAGACATTAATTCCTCTGACTCAGTAATTTACTCCTTAGGTCCAAGTTTCTGCATTTGTGTATAAGAGATTTGGGTCTACAAAGATAGCTCTTATGCATTTAATCTTTGTTTTATCAACAGCCAGTCATTTTATTCCTTCTCTGAGTTTGTTGAGCTCAAAGACTTGCTCAAAGAAGTGCTTGTTTTAAAGAAGAGAGTTTTTCTATGGGTGACATCTTCTCTGCCCAGGGAACCCCTTTTCTTTGAGAGGAGGATCATAAGAGATGTCTTTTCTCTTGCTGTAGACCTGAGGGTTACATGACTTGTGGACCTGGGGTCTTTCTGCATCTAGAGGGCTCTGCAACATTATCTGGGTAGGGTTTGTTAACATTGTCTTGATGAAGAAAGATTATGGTGAGGGAAGTTAGGCAGGACAATTAGAACACACCAGTAACTTGTCTTTCTTCCTTTGCTTTCCATTACAAATTTTTCAAAATTTCTTTGAACCATCATGGTGCCTTTGGGGAGTTAAAAATTAGTCTGAACATCTCTATGCCTATTTTTTTTTTTTGAGAGAGAGATTTCTAGGACTTTCTCTTCCAGCTGAGCATAACAACAGCTTTTGTCTTTTTATTTCAGCATCTTCACTTCTACTCCCAGCTGGAAGTGGGAACTACACTAGCAAATGAAATTGGACAATAACAAGGACAAAAAGGGGAAAAAATAATAAAATAAAGAGCCACAAAGGGTTCAAATGTTGTGTTGTGTGTCTTCCTCCTGAGGTGGGTCTTGATCCTGCCAACTGTTCCCCTGTAAGAAGGTTTATGCCTGTGGGTGCTCCTGCTGAGTTCAAAGTTGCTCACATGAATAATTGATTGCAGGGTCTGGGACATAGTTTGCAATTCCTTTTTCAAGAAAAGTTCATTATCATCAGATTTCATCTTGCTCCAAACATTGCTGGGTTAGGGACAAGTAGGTCAAATGGATACTGTTGGGTTTTTTTTTGTTGCAGGAAGACCAAGCAACTGGCAACCTGAAACAGTGATTTAATAATAAAAGTAACAACAACAACAAAAAAAGTCACTGTCACTCAGTTGTTAGGGTAGGGTTTCAACAGAGTTGTGAGCTTTGAACAGCTTATTCAACAAGAGTTCAAGTCTCTGGGGAAGGACAAGAGCTCAGAAAAGCTTTACATTTTACAAATGTTTAAGTGGTATTATTCATAACATAATACACTACCCTGGTGTGTGCTTCAGAGTTATGCTGTTGCATCTTCTGCCATATAATTTTCCAGAAATCACACATCTCCAAATTTATATTCATGATAATCAGAGCAACATAGAGAAAGTAGATAGTAATTGAAGTGGATTTAAACTACTTCAGCACAAAGGGCCTTATTCGGATATAGTTTTAGAAGATAGTGTAGCACATTGATACAAAACACCAACTCAGAGAGGGAGAGAGGGGAAAAATGTGTGGAGTTGTAGAGGATGTGAGAAGGAAGAAAAGAACAAAGGACTTCTCTCTAGTTGAATGCAAATGGAAATGACCCTAAAGATTCAGGGAACACAGGCTTTCTCCTGACAATGAAGATTTTCATGCAGTGAGATCCATTTTTGAGACTCATTAGTAAATGCTGTGATCTTGCTTATTTTCTGTAGCAGTGTTTAGTTGTTTCAGTTTGATTAGGGAACCTCTGATATGAGAGTGAATCAGGAGCTATTCCAGGTATTTCTGTAATTGGTTATCATGCTTAATTACAAATGTTTGAGTACAACTAGTTTGCTCTGGATTTGATTTTTCCTGCCTTTCAGTTGCTGCTTAGTGTATGTGTTGGTTAAAAAAAAAAAAAAAAGATAAATTAAACTTCCAGAATGCTTTTGTTCTAAAAGAGTTGAAGATTTACAGAATGATGAATTAATTTAAGATGTACTATCAATAATGATTGAAAAACAAAAGAACCAGTCTATCTATCTATTGACCACCTATCCATCTCAAGGTCATCTGTCTCTGTCAGTGTTGCCAGTCTGTTTTGGGTCTAATTACAGCTCCTTCTGCATGGCAACTTCTATTTGCTGCTTACTGGTTAAGGCCTTGGCTGCTGAGAAAAAGGTGCTGGAGCTATTCTCAGTCACAGTGACATGCCAGCTTTGCGCTGCTCTGTGTGCTAAATTTCATAGTACAGAAATGAGAAGATGCAGTAACCTACCATCCTTGTGGGAACTTCACAAAGAAATGCATTTGTCAGGACTGTGGTAGGTTGGGGAAAAGCCTGTGTTTTGAAGAGAAATGAGACATGTGGAAGACGGTGTCATTTGGCATAGGCACCTGGTTGGTTTGCAAGACTACAGCAGCCATTGACAGCACTCATAAAAAGAGAACAGGCAATAGAACCTGGACACCAGGACAATAGAGAACACTTATAGTGACACAAAATCATTGTTTATCACAGGCTGGAGCAAGTTGCTTCATCTAGTTGTTTATATCCCTAATTGGTTGCAATATTCCTATTAACTGAATACAAAGACCCATTTTGGGCTTTTCCTCATCTAGAGGGGACAGCAGGTCAGGGAACTAGCAGTTATGAATTTTCACCCATACCACTGAAGTTCTCTGGTTTGTGATACAATTAACATTCTAAAGTAAAGGAAAATATATTTATGACTCAACTCTGTCAAGAGATTAAATATTGCTAATGAGGAGACTCTACCAAATGTTCCTTCCAAATCTTAGTTCTGTTTTGCGCAGTCATAACTTTAGGCATCATCACCTGTTCTGCCAAGCAGGGTCGTGCTGTGCCATAAGAGCTTTTCATTCTCATTTCCATAGCACTGTCTAGTAGGCAGGAAAGATCTCTGAAGAATGAATAAGATTTAATGACCCAATAGCACAAGTGCAGTTAATTTAATCCACAATACCTTGCAGCACCTGCATCATCGCAAGCACTTCTGTGTGCTTGGATGTCTTCTCATTAAATTAGCCACCCAACCACTCTCTGTGTTTGAGTTGTAATTCATTTCTCAAAATTATCTCTTTGAGGCTGTTCTTTGGCAGGGAATGCTCTCCTGCATCTTCTCCTGAAGGCTTCTTCCAAGGGGCCAGACAAATGAGAAGAGGATATTGTCCTGCTAGGTTGGATCGCTGTCGCTTTCAGTAAGCTCATGGACCTCATTTTTAGTTACTTGTTTTGGGGGAAGATTATACAAGAAGAGTGGCTGAAATCCAAACTTGTCCTTTGTCCTGCATCAAGTGCTACTTGTTCTGTGGTGCTGAGACTTTCTGGTGTAACCTCATAGGAAGATGACTGATTTCTAGCAAACAGTAATCTTGCACATTTACTTGTTTCCCAAGTTTGTAAGAATTCAAATGTCAGCTAAATCTGAGGAGACACTAAATGTTTTTTCATTTCATAGTTGGTATTATAGGAAAGGAACATGGGATTTCTGAATTAGAGGGGGAAAAGTCTGTTCTGGTTCAGGCAGGGTTTTTTTCATCATTTGTGAATGTGAAGTAGAGAGAAGAAACTATTTGCTTTTTCTTTTGATACTGATGTAGTCGCACCAGCGTTCCTTGGTTGCAGACTAGAAAGAACTGTAAAACTTTTAAAAATCAAAACCTTAATTTAAATCTTAGCTAAATGAAAATTCTCATGCATGCTTTTGAAGAAGAAAAGGCAAGCTCTGAAGGCTTTTTCTCTCTGTATGCAACTATCAGTTCTTGCTGTCCAAAGTATTCTCTATCAGCACTTCAGTTAAGCCTCTGTGCTTCTGCTGGCACTAACATTTTTCATTAGATTTCCCAACGTTTGCACAGCACTGATTCACCTCTCTTGGTGATAACAACAGTTAGAGGGGCTAACTGGGACTAGCTGCTGGCATTTTAATCTTGCTCAGAGCAGGCAAGAGTAAAAATCCTGTCACTGCCTAGCCTGTGCTTATCCTCCCTGTGGTGAAACTCTGCTGTTGGCTGTAGTGCTGCAGAGGTTTTGAGAAACAGCTCATATTGTGAAAGTCTCCTGGCCCTATGACAAAGGAAGAGACCTTCATTTGACAGGTTAAAATGTTTACAAGAGAACACAGGTGTATATATATGAGAGAATAAGCAGACGCCAAAGTAGCCTGAACAGGTATAAAGGAGAGTTTCCTACTTACTCTGGCAAAGAATGAATCTGCAAAGTCTGAACTTTGATATTTGTTTTGAGAGTTGAATAGGTATTTAAATGAGATAATTTCACTCTGTGGATTTACTGGAGCATAAGCTAACTGTTCGTCGCCTTTCTTATTAAAAAAAATTACAATTTCCATGGAGATAAAAAGAAAAAAAAACATTTCAGAAGACTTGCATGAGGATACTTTGCTGAGATTAGTGAAGACTAAAGCACACAATGTGATAAGAATAGAATTGCTGGAGTCTGCTCTCTTCTCAGTGGGTGCCCATTCTCTTCTTTTCTCAATATGCATACCCCCCACAAATGTTAATGGCATCTATTCACAGACAAGAAGAGCCCCACAGACTCCAACATATGCAACTCCCATTCCCCATAATAAGCAGGGAGGTTTGATTCTCTTGGTGCCAGACTCAGGTCTCTCTGAGAACTTGTGCAAATAAGCTGTGGATAGAGGCACCCAAATAAGTTTCTACAGAGGAAGTGAAGCTGTGAATTTGCAGTGTTTCAGCAGCTCCATGGTAACATTTTTGCATGTATACCCTTGTGCCATGGTAATTGTAAAGTAACCTGAGGTATTTCATCCTTCTGTGAAAGAAGAGAAAGTATAAAACACAATGCATTAATCATAAGTTTAAGAATGTGGAGAAGGAGGTCGATGTACTGCAAATTTATGCTTTAACTTATCCTGCAAAATTCTGTAGTTGTCTATGGACTGAGAAGAGACCTGGGTAGACTTAGGTATGCAACTGAGATGGAAGGAGGGATTGAAAAAGGGGTTGATTATGTGATAGGGAGGCCCATTTTTTGAGGGTGTGAGGTTTTAGCAGCTCATATTGAAATGTGGTTACAAACTGTGTAGTGACTGGAAAATAAGTGTACTCTCATCATGAAATCATTAAGAAAACTGATGTGCTGTGATTGTAGGATCTTGGAGAACTGAGTTTTTCAATTCAGGTGAACCAGGGGTCCATGGATGCTGTCCAGAAAGGATGCTGACAGACAGAAGCCAAGGGGATCATGGGACCCTGGGCAGCTGCAAGTAGCACATCCTTTGGCTGGCCCTGAATTCTAACCCACTTAAGCTGTTGTTGAGCATTAACAGGAGTCAAATGCAGGGATCAGGTGAGGTGAGATCCCTCTGCCTGTGTGTGCAGAGTGCTGACACTGGGTTTGGTGGATAAGCTTGACACATTAAGCATGGCTTTTCCTAGGAGAGAAGATGTCACAGTAGCTGCAGCAGCAATTCGAGCAGCAGGGATGGGGATATACTCCTAGCTTTGCCAGGGTTTTGCTCCATTACCTCAGGCAAGTTGCTGAACTGTCATTGATTTTGGGTCCCTGGGTTTTTGAATGCCCAGCTCAAATAATCTGGGGTCTGAATTTCACAGGTGCTTTGGTACTAAAGTTTTGATTGACCCTGACTGATACATAGGGCTTGGCACTTCTGGCATGTAAGGCTTGTCTGGCTCACCTGAGGTGTTCTGAGCCCTCTCTAAAAATGTTGTCATGATCTTACAGTGACTAAGCTCACTGCACAAAATTGATTGTGGTTGTGATATCTGCCAAACACAAGTATCCCAATATGAAGCATAAATAACATTAAATCCTTGCATTGGAAATGCTATATGTGTAAAGTATTTATTTCTTGTTCCCAGTCTAAGTATGAATTTATTCTTTACAGATTTTAGGGAGATTTTTGCCACAAGTAAGACAGTCTACTAAAAAGCAGAATTTCATTTGGTAAGTGTTTTAATGATGTCCTGTTACAGTCATCAATAACATTGCAAATAGCACTGGAGGAAGAAAAGGATGGGAAGCCAAATATCATTAATAATAGCTGCAATATTCTCAATGTTAACAAATTATCAGCTGTATAAATTTTTAATTAATAGGAGTATGAACAGGGATTTGACTGTCAACAGGCATCAGTATTGATGTGTGCGAGTGAAGCATGGCAAGGCAAAGATTGTTGGGGGGAGGATAACTCAAACCATGCAGCTGTGAAAGAAGGTCAGCATTTTCTGGACCAAAAAAACCCCTCATGGACAAATCGCATCTCAGGGTATAGCCCTCTATAGTGAGGAGAAAAATGAATGTCAGTGAGGTCAAGCAAACATTTTCATATTAAAAGTGAATACATTTTGTTTGAGATTTTACTGCATTTTATGCAGAACTCTCTTTTAATTACTACGGTAAAAAGGCTTGTAAGAATTTGGGTGGGGATATAGAGAAAGAGGAGTAGATAGGTCACCTCAGGCTAGGAACCCAGCAAGTAGGTAGGCTACTGTAGTCAAGTGTTTCTTTCTGCTACTTTCGTTAATTGCAGCAGTTTCTGACAAGCTACTTGACAAAAAAAAACTAAGAAGCCAGTTAATTCAGTGAAAGTCCAGCATAATGATTCAAAGCCTAGAATAGTCTAGTTTAAATGAAATCCAAATATTTGAAACATAAATAAATTTCAATAAAATCTTTACATATCCCTCTCCTGCTCAACTTGTCAAAGTTTTCTTTTCCTATAATTTTCTGGGTGACTCTGATTTTAAAGCTTGGGTTTGTTCTCTGAATTACAGTGTGCAGTATTTGCTCTCCTTTTTTTTTTAGGTATTATTTTTGAATTCTGCTTCTGTGAATCCTCATAAACAACTTTTGTCTTTGGGTATCCTAAGAAAAAAACTGTTACATGTTTTGGGATTGTTGGGTTTTTGTAGTTTTCTTTTTTTTTTTTTCTTTCTTTTCTTTTTTTTTAAGAAAATAGTCTGGATGTAGAAATAGAGAGGAGGAAGGGAGGAAGCATTCTATGTACCACAAAGCACTGCTTTCCTCTTTTTCCAAGCTTTTTCTCAGCTTGGAAACTTTGGAAGCCATTTTTGTTTTCTTTCTGGAATGGGTTCTCACCCTACTAGTAGCTAGTAGTAGAATGACTTATTTTAAATGTATGGACAGTATAAATGCACCAATTATAGATTAAAAATATTAATACTAGAGTAACTTTCCAGTTTAGTAGATTATACCAGTTTTTCTGTTCTACAATTAATAATCTAAAGATTAAAGCTTTTTTCACTTTTCATTTGAGAAGATCAAAATGCTTTAAAGACATTAGCTAATTCTTACGCTAATCCTGGGAGATTCGACAGTGTTATGATAATCCTTTCACAGATGAATAAATTGAGATAAGAGGGAGTCTAAGTGACTTTTCAAAGTCACAGATATAATCAGTGGCAGAGTTGGATATATAACCTTGAGGTTCTGATTACTGTTTCTATCTTACAGACTATATATATATATATATATATATTTTCTTTATGCATTGCTAACAATAACAGTGGAAAACTATTACCATCAATTATGTTTATAATAATAATGCTTTTATTTATTTAGTGACTCCCTGCCAAGACAGTCAGGGTGCTGTTCCAAAGACAATTAAAATGCAATTACTGTAATAAATAAACAACAATAATTAAACCATCATAAAATAAACAATATCAAAAGCAATCAAAACCACTAAGTAGCCAAAGTTAGTCCAATTAATAATGGATCTGAGTGACTCATTTGTAAGAAATTGCATATTTAGTGATTTTTTTTTTTCTTTTGTGAAAAGATTTTTTTGTGGCAAGATTATAATTTTCCAGCTGCAGTTTTACATCCAGCCCTTGAATGGAAGGGTTTTTTGTTGGGTTTTTGTTTGCTTGTTTTGTTGTTGTTGATGTTTTTAATATACAGCTATTTGCAGTTTTATGATGGTGCTAAATGATGACTGGTCAGCTAAATTACATGAATTACATGAATCACACCGAGTTAATAACTATTGCAGTTCACTGAATGGATCAGCCATACATAAATGTGTGGATTTCAAGCTCCTTGACCTAGGAAATTCAAAGGGCATTTAAACTGGAGGACTAGTTACTTGTTTTTCATATTGACTTCAGTACAGTTTATCTTACACTCTTCAACTCTATTTGCAGTTGCTTTTAGTGAATGTGTATTTGATGACATTAGTTGATTTTAGGGTTGACCAACCCCATTCCCTGTCTGTCATTTAGCAACAGTGGCTGAACATCGCATTGATTTCTGTTTATTATCTTTTAACAAGAGGCCAAATTTTTGTAGCATTGAAATGGTTTTGAAGATACTCTTTTGGAGAAAGGAACTTGCTAGAGACCTTTTGTTTAGACTGTGCTAAAGAAGTTTTAGGATGCTCAAAGTTTCTGAGTTTTGAAATTCCCTCAGGGTGTTTTAGCCTTTTTGTCAGGAATGACATCAACATTTTTATGGCAGGACATTAAAGTCCATTCTTGCTACAAAGGAGTGATGACTTGGGATAGTAAACAAGACCTGAGCATATGGGAGGAAGACAAAACTGCATGGGTTGGGAGGGGAGGACAGAGATCCAGTGGGGCTGAGATAAGGTGAGATAGAAAGGAGGACAGATCTAACTGAGAGAGTGAAGGAAACAGGTGATTTACAAGAATAAGACAAGGGGAATAGAGTTGGCAGGCCTCATGGAGAGCACATGTAGTGCTGGGTGAAGAAGAACAGTGAATAGACTGGGAATGGGGAGGCTGGATATGGCACAGGAAGATCAACAGGGCCCTGGGTCTAGAAATTAAAGGCTGTGCATCCAGTGAGATGAAGACTTGGTGGGCAAGCAGGTTGAAGGGGGTATGAGACCCCAGTCAAGTACATGGCTGCCCTAGGAGCCAAGGACATGGAAGAGGCAAGATCAGGCTTTTGTGGACTGGTTTAATGAGAAAAAACCCCAACCTTATGAGTAGTACTAGATGTGCCTGACCTGCTTTGGCATGCTCCCTTTCTGAGCCAGGTAGCTCATGAACAGATCTGAGCAGATATCTTGTTCCCTGTATCAGGGATCTGGGAATGTCACTGCTCTGCCTGGAACCATCTGCCACAATGGGGTGTTGCATCCCCCTTCGGCATGTTCCCGCAAGGAGCACAGCAATCTATTAATGCAAGCAGCCACTCCATTAGCTCAGTGGCAAAATCTGTGTGCTGGCAGGAAAGCCTTCAACTCTGCTGATGACCTGCATGTGTTTCAGGAAGGCTCCAGATAATGAAAGTTATGTCTGTGTATGTTTTATTGTCTTTTCTATTGTTTAGTTATTTTTTAGATAAATTTGGGACAATGCATACACAAAATGGTGTTTGTTGTTTTTTTTTATCAAACCCATGTTTTTTGAACCTTAAGAAGTGTCAGGATTTAAACTTTCTCCATGTGGGATTAGCATTTATATCAGTTCTATGTTTATAAAATGAACATGGTAATACCATATGCAATTAGGTGTCCTTTGTACCACTCACCATAAAGTCCTTCCCCTATTTAATCTTTTCCTGGTCCCTTTCTTCACTTCTGTATCCCCTGGCATTCTATATCAACTCTGTGTGGGATCTGTCTCCTTTCTCTCCCTTTTCCCAAGTCTCCTGATAGGGCAGCTATATTCCCCAGGCTGCCTGGATGCCAGCAGTAGGGGCACCAACTACACAGGAAAGACAATCGTGTGCATCTGAATCAAAGCAGCCATTATAGAGGGAAACCATACCTATGACCCTTGGCTTGAACACACTCCCTTGTTCTCTGCTTAGTAGTATAGGCACTGCTTCCTTCAAAAACAGAAGTTGTGAAAATCTCCAGCACATCCTGTGAAGATTCTTTGGGGAATTCAGCTGCTAAAATCAAAGCAGCCTATTTTAGATATGCACAAGCACCAGTTATTCAAAGGTTTTTAACCTGGCTACATTTGGATTAATTTTCATATAGGCACAACCCTGATTTATTCCTTTTTCTCCCAAGACAAATTTCTGGTCTTTGCCTAATGTTCAATTTCAGGAGAGAATTCCAAGGAAAGGATTGTCATGAAGAGCATAATGTATTTTCTCATTAGCTTTTTTTCTTGGAAATGACTGAAAAGCATTGCCTGAAATCTTGCAGAAGAAGATATAAATAACTGCACAGATAATGGGCAAGTAAAATTTCTGCCAAACAGGTTAAACTGGGTAAAGTTAGAAGGCAGCTGAATTGAGGGACTCAGAGGAGGGTACACAACTTGGCAATATTAATGAGTATAATAAATGGTACCCTCTTGATCACCCATTAGAGAAGGGCAGACATATCTCTGTGTATCAGTGTAGCAGAATGCAGGGATTTCCAAGCTGGCTCAGAACCAAGCTGGTAATTTCACTGAGCGCTATGTGAATGCATCACTGCTGGCACTGGGCTCCGCCCTGTGTGCACACCGAGGGTGTCAGCTGCAGGCAGTGCCAGCCCAGTTATCCCATTGCACACATGTGACACATGTGACACACCTGACTTACATGTGATGTACATGCGACCTCAGGGATCTGACTAAAGTCACATGGAGCACGTGTGGCAGAGCTGAGAGATGAGAACAGTTTTCCTGAGCCCTGCTTTAGTTCTATAACTGTGGAAGCTGAGTCATCTCCCTCCAGAACCGGGATGGGAGCACAGTGCTTGACATCCCAGCCAGTGAGCATTCTTAGAGCCCAATCTGGTCCAGCTGGGAAATCTTGATGTCCCTGGCATGTACATCTGCTTCTCAGTGAGGCATCACAAAAGGGTTTTATCAAGGTGTGGGGAAAAAAAAGCACTTCATGCACCTTGAACTGCTTTCACATATCTCTCAGCCCACCCAAAAGCTGGTTGAGGTAGTCCATGAGGGAATGCTAGCAAAGAGCACGTTGCCAAATACTCTGCTTTTGTACTGTGTCCTGGGAGGCAAGTAAGCCAAGCTCTGCGAGCTGACGCTGTAGGAACCCCAGGCTCTTCCTTTAGTGTTGCCTTAATCTAATTTTCCTTTGTATTTAATAAAATTCTATGGGTCTTGGGGTTTTTATTCCTTTTCAAGAAGCAACAGAGGAAAGATCTCCTATTTGATCCTGCTGATGTTCACTTTCCGACACCTGCCATCAGCACTGCTTGGACATGTCCCTTTTATTTGCCATTCTCTTTCAAGTACCTAGGTGACTTTGATATATTTCTGTCTCTGTCTGTAATGGCAACAGGATAGGGTGTTATTCTCAACCTGGACTTGTCATGATGAGCCTTTTATTTCATTAAAGTCACATTCCTTTTCAGAAGCTGTTGCCTGAATTGGAGTTATTTTGCTTGGACTTAGGATGAATGTGTACCAAGGACAGCAGTGCAAAGTACAAGCATCTATAAATGAAGCTTTGATTGGATTTTACCCAACCCCTTTAAAATTCATATATGATAATCAAAATGGTGAGTGGGAAGGGAGCATTGCATCCTCTTCAGTTTATTGCCCTCATGTAAAAGCTCAAAATAAGAATTGTAACCAGCAGAATTCCAGTATTTATATTTCATGAGAGAAATGTCCTCGTGTAAATATTGGTTTCTTTAATGCATACACTTCCATCTCTTTTTAAAAACTCCCAACTCAAAGAGCATCTGACAGCATTACGTGTCTCTTTCTAGGCAGCAATGAAAATGTGCTGATAATTTGAGCCCTGGGAGGAAGTCTGTTCCCCTGTGGATTTTACCAGTCACACTGCTCTGCCATTGTATTAGATCACTGCTGCAGTGCCAGAATAGCAGCTCTCTTCACATTTTAAAAGCAGCTCTCTCAGATCACATCTTACTATCAAATAATCAACTATTCCCAAATGACTGGAAATTAATGATGGCTGAGCCCATCAGTGCTAGGCTTCTGCTGGTTATACAGTCCAGATCCTGAAAAGCCTTTTTACAGGGAATGACTGGATGAACTGCTTGCTTGGTTACTCTGAATTACTCCTTATCCCATTGTCACTGGCCACCTGTGGTAGAAAGGATTCTTCCAGTTTACATTTGTCTTTGGAATAAGAACTTGAGATTACAAAGTGTGTGAAATAGCTTTTCTGTAGCATCAGCCATGAGAGGCAAGATTTTTCTTTCTCACCCAGGAGACCTCTCAATCTTTTCCCCTTTTCTCCAGATCTTCTGAGAAATGTAGAAAAGTTTCCTGTCCCAAGCAGTGCCTGTGAAAAAGCGATAGAAACAGCTGCCTGGATATATAGTGTTGAGAGATTTTGAAAACCGGGAGAACAACATGTGGATATTCTCCTTTTTTTTTTTTTTATTTCTTTTTAAAAATTAAAGAATATGGACTTCTGAGGTCAGACTTAAGGAAATTTGAGGCCTGCAGAATTTCTGTACCTCAGCTCAGTCCAGAATTTTTCCACAAAAAATGATAATAAGGAAAATCTCATGACTGGTTTTTGTGTGATCCTACTCATCACTTCCCACAAGTAAAACTTCAGTTTTCAGACTCCTATTCCTCTCCTTCTGGTAGTTCAGTCTTGGGACATGAACTTAGTTAAATTAAAAACACTTTGATTATTGTATAATTTGCTGATTTTATAATTATTTGAGTGATTATTCAGAGAATTCTTCCCATTTTTTTGTCACATCTTGGTAAAGGATTTTCTATAAGTATGGTTTCAGGCTTGTTTGAGTGGTAACATATTAAACATAGACTATGATAAAGAAGTGGTATTGTGGTGCACCATGGTTTTTTTCATGTATTGCAAAACCAACTATTCAGCTTGATTATCTGCATGTTTCTGGAATAAAATCCTGAACCATACTTTTGGCATTCTAATTGGTTTTGCTTAGTTTGTTTGAGACATCAACATACTTACTATATATTTAGTGTGATTTCATCACTAATTTATCTGTTTGTCCTATGATGCTAATGAATTTTATGATAGCTGAATGCCTTTATTCCAACTTGGGAAAGATGTAGCATATGGTCAGCTCACAAGGCTTTGGAAATGACTCTTTGGCACCTGTCACAGAGTGATCTCAGATCTGTGTAAATGGTTCCTTCTACTCTGGAGATTAAGTACCAGATGCTGTCCTTTGCATATAAAAACTGACTAACTAGTTAGCTGAACACACTGGCTGAACTTCTGTGTGTTCAAGGGAACCTGAACTATACTGTGCCTCTTTGACACAAATCTCACAAATCTCATCTATTCTGAGATGAAGAAAACATCTAAAAAGGTTTCTTCTGGGCTGATCTTCCAAAGCACAGTTCTGTCTATATCCAAACAAAATATGAGGCTGTACTTAAAAGATTCTTTGCAAAAGAACCTGCAGAGTGTATGTCTGATAAGTCTGATAAACAAAATTATTTGGCTGCCAGCAGTAATATTCATACTTCAGGCACCCAAGTCAATGCATGGTCTAGTGGGATCTGTACTAAGACATTATTATGTTTTGACTTGTGGACTGTTATTGCAGAAGCACCATTGTACAGCTGCATTTCAGTCACATGTTGTGGAAATATGTTGCATGGTGACCTGTGTTAGTGGGAAAACTCATGCTTTCTTCACTGCCCTGTGAACTTGCATGTTGGGTCTTCTGTCATCCTCTCATTCTGCTGAACAGAAATTGTATTCAGGTACAGGAGTGCAAGGTTTCCACAGTGGGTCTACCAGGTAAGTGAGACAGTTTGGAACATGTTAAAGGATTCCTAATTTTCATCTTTCGGTTTTGGTGTTTTGTTGGGTTTTTTTTGGGGAGTCGGTTGTTTTCTGGGTGGTTTTTTTTCTTTTTTTTTGTTGGTTTGGTTTGGTTTTTTTTGCTACTATGCATATTCAGTTTTTCTGTCTGTGCTTTTCAGAGCAGCTTAAAGTGAGGAAGGCCCAGGCAGGCAGGAAGATGCATCCAGCCCCTGCTGCCCTGTATGTTGTCAGTAATTTTTTTCTCTGTCTTGAGCATCGGCAAAAGACTGCCTCAATCCTGTGGAGAAGAGTTAATGAAGGGTTGATGTGTACTGGCTGTGAATTTTGTGGTTGAGGAAGAAAGCATTACATAAATCAGTAACAACAATATGAATGTGGGAAAATATTTACTGGGAAAACAAAAGAGGAGAAGTGCTGGGGAAAGAGTGATTATGAGGAGGATTTTGAATGCAAGGTGGAACAGGAGAAGTGCAGAGTTAAGTCTCAGGACTGACTATGAGTCCTGTTGCTTGGTGTACTCAGGAGCTCTGCTCTGTCACCACAGTCAGCACATCTTTCCCCCTCACTTTCCCCCTTAGTAATGTAGGAACAGAGACTGTTCCTTTTTTTCTGCAGGGCAGTGAAGCAGTTCAGATGGAGAATGTTATGTGTCGTGTATAATCACCAATATATTACTACTAGACTAGGAGACAGGTCAGATCAAAAAAAAAAAAAAAGCCTGGTCTGCTTGCTAGCATCCTTGAAAAATGTCATTTGAGTTACACAGAACTGGGAGCTGTGCCAGAAAATAACCTGCACACTGGTTCCTATGTGGATTGCCCTGGAGAGTATGGCCAGACATCAAACAGGAGGAAGGTGGGCCAAGTACTGATGATGAAGTGGAATGTTGCCTCCCTCAGGCTATCCAAGACTTGATGTGCTCCACCACGGCCTTTCTGTCCTGCTGCAGCAGAAGCTTTCAGGATTTGTAAGAACCCCAGTACCAGACACTGAAGAATTTGCCCTGGATGGGTCTGAGCTTGTGTCCCCCACTGTGCCCTTGAGTTCTGGTTGTGCAGCAGTGGGTCCAGAGCAGTAACACTGAGGGAGATCATGCCATACAGCTCCCAGTGAGACCATGACTCCCCACCTGCACATCTGCCTTATACCAGGAGAACTGCAAATTCCAGAAACCAGGATTGTGAAAAAGTGATTAGCAGTTAAAAGTGATTAGCAGTAAAAAGTGATTAACAGCTTAGCAGTTTTATCTCTCTCCTCCCTCATTATTCTTATGATAAACATTTTCACTAACTACCACTTTACCAAGGTGGTAAGTTTGGCACCCTGACTTCCCTGAGGCTCCTAACAGACTCTCAGCCTTTGTTCACTCAATACTGTAATGCTCTGTTTTCTACCTCAAGCCAGAGGAAGGGAGGGAAGTTTCAAAGGCTGGATGAAAATTGTGCCTGCAGTGCAGTATACATAACCTTTTGTGCTGTGGTTTTGTACAATGCTGGGTAATAGTCGCTGCAGCACGTCGGTGTGTCAAGGAAGGGGAAGGAATGATCACAGACCAGACTTTTAGAGGCAGTCAGTCAGTAGTTGGTTGCTAGCTGGGCTGCAGCACTGCAGGTGTGGTGAGAAAGTGCCTCAGCAGGAAACACGTGCCATGTGGCACTGGATTCCTCTCTGCAAAAAACAGATGTGTAAACTGGTACTGATGTGTTGGTGCACCTTGTCAGCCAGGCAGAGCAAACCGGAGCGTGAGGGCATAAAACGATTTTATGTGCATTTTATGTTCCAGCAAAACCCAATACAGGCTATAATTTTCTCCTTGTCATTGTGCCCTGCAGGCAGCAAACATACTTTGCTCAAGTATCTGGATTTATCTATCTGTCACACTGATTTCTTGTATACACAGTTCATGAGAGGCATTCTTTTCCAAAGTCCCTAGCTACTGGTGGACCAAGGACGCTGAATAAACTTGGATTTGATAATGAGCTGACTGGATAAGGCAATGCCCAGTGATTTTCTTCTCATCATCAAGAGATGGAACATCCTGATTCCATCCTCAGAGTCATCCTGTGTACATTGCAAATGGGGCTCAACAGAGCTTTTTGACCTATCCCATTCCTAAGCCCATTCCTAAGGTAGAACTTGGCTGCTCAGTAGTATTGCCAATAGAAAACAGGGTTAGAGCAGTGTGCCAAACTTTGGTCCAGTACCAAAATTAAAGGTTTCCATCAGGTAGCTTAGATCTACCCAGTCTTCTTGGTATGTCTCCATGACTGTTAGGACTAAATGCATTGTGTTGAGACATACCTGAGTTTCCTTTGGAACCAGCTTGTCTTGGTAGCAGTAATGGAGAACTCCAGTTTGCTCAGCAGCCAAGCCAGCTGAATGTCTCAGCACCGCCAAGGAGCTCCTTCTTAACCCCTTTCTTCTTTTCTTTCATTTACTCCTTCCCCTGGGGTCCTGTGTCCTCCCTGTGCTGCTTTTTCTACCTCAATTCCCAAGTAACTTCCCTAGTAAGTTGAAAAGTATTCCTTCCTCTTTCTTTCTTTCTTTCTTTCTTTCTTTCTTTCTTTCTTTCTTTCTTTCTTTCTTTCTTTCTTTCTTTCTTTCTTTCTTTCTTTCTTTCTTTCTTTCTTTCTTTCTTTCTTTCTTTCTTTCTTTCTTTCTTTCTTTCTTTCTTTCTTTCTTTCTTTCTTTCTTTCTTTCTTTCTTTCTTTCTTTCTTTCTTTCTTTCTTTCTTTCTTTCTTTCTTTCTTTCTTTCTTTCTTTCTTTCTTTCTTTTCTCTCCTTCCTTTATTATTTTTTTTTTAATTTGCCTGGTTTTTTTAGTATGTTCTCTCAGCATGGGGAGCAGTGAGAAGGATCATGCTGAATCAGCTGGGAGCATGGGAGCAGAGGCTGAGGAGAGAACCTGAATCTTCCCAGCTTTTAGACCAGCACAGGCACTGTGGCTGCAATCCCCATGCAGTCTGGCCAGGATCCCCACAGAAGTGCCCAGGCAAGAAATGCACGATGAAAGCTCTGCTTCAGTGGCTCCAAATCCTCATTGTACCCCAGCTCAGTTCAGTGCCCAGCTCAGGCTTCCCTAAAAACATAGCTTTGAAGTTGCTTGCAGCTGTGGTGGAGATAGGCTGTAACATGGGTTTAGGTTTGCTAGCTTCACTTGTCTTCAAATTAGGTGTCTAATCTAAACATCCCATTTAGGCATGGTCTGCAAGTCAGAGGAGTGTGCCTGACAGCTCCTTAGTAAACAAACTTTGATGTCCAAAGTAGATAGGAAGAGTCCCCCTCTGGAGTTATGTATCTCTCTCTTGAATACAGAGTTAACCATCTTAGGTTAGTGTCCTGAGCAGCCAAAGTTAGATGGGTTTAATCTCACCCTTAGAGATGTGCAATTTCATCAGTATCGAAGCATTCTGCATCACACATTTGGTTGTAAAACTTGTCCTTAATATGCACATTGTAACCGCCTCCATGAGCTGGAAATGCATGAGCATATTTACAGCCACTTCCATGCAGAATTGTATCCCCAGAATGTGATTAAAGTAGCAAACAGAAGGCAACAAAAAAATCCTCCTTCTGTTTACCTCATGGAGCAATAAATTATGTTAAAATGCTATAGGATTGTTGTTGTATTTGATACAATTTGACTAGGTTGTAAATGATACTGTACTATACTGAAAAATACAACTTGTTTAATTCATCCTAGGCTCCTAAATGTATTACTTGCTACTGGGACATAGAATTACTAGTCTTTAAATGTCTTTAGTCCCAAAC
Organism: Molothrus aeneus; assembly: GCF_037042795.1. Taxonomy (NCBI): domain Eukaryota; kingdom Metazoa; phylum Chordata; class Aves; order Passeriformes; family Icteridae; genus Molothrus; species Molothrus aeneus. Next base: position 72,215,674 of record NC_089646.1, read on the forward strand.
ATCATATATTATTATTTTTCCCAACTCTTTCTTTTCTTTTTCAATTTTTTTTTGGTAAAGTAGCAGAAAGAAAACAGCTATGGTTCCCTCACTCTTACAAGCTTACAGTAAACTTCAGAACTGAGAGGCTATTATAGATGTTGATTGCTTTTCAGAACTAAAGAAGTGTAAAGAAGTTTTGGTTATTTTTTTCCCTGAGGACTCTAATTAATTATACAAATGTTAATGAAAACAGAAAAATGAGAAGAGTGTGTATAAGTACTGAGGTTTCCTATCCTTTTTCTTTGTGATTTTGAAACAGGCTTCAATGAGTGAGTTAATATTTCTTATCATTCCTGCATACTTTCATTTTTTTTCCCTAGTGCCTTTAAGGTTGACATTTTCCTGTATTGTAGTGACATGGTAAAGTGTGAGATTTTCTAATGTATATCTCTGTGTGGCTGGAGTCTGAAATCAACATGGGGATGAGGAGAGATGAAGAAAAGGGGAGTGTGGTGAGATTTTAGCTTGATTGAAGAACCTGAACCATTTCTATATTTAGTGTTGGGGGGGTGGGGGTGTTGAGAGTTTAAGAAGGTGATGATCCTTTGTTATAGTTCAGTTTAGGAAAAAAATGTCATTGTACAAAAGATTTTCAAGCACAGCGGTGGGAAGGCTTTATTTTATTCTTACCCTTATTACACTTTAAATATTATCCTTATTAAGACACTTTAATTTTTAGCATTTATTATCTTAATACTTTTTACTTCAGTAATTTTTTATTTACTCATTTATATTATTAAAAGCATTATTTCATTATTTAATATTATTAATATTATTTACGTTTAAGGTCTCTTAGAAGTAAATGGTGAAATTTTAAGGTTAAAATCAACTACCTTTTAAGGACTTTAGTGGGATGCAATTAATAGCCTGCTGAAGGTATGCTGCTTTGTGATGATAGCTGTTTCATCGAGCAGTGAGAGCAGACCTAGCTGCCTTTAATCCCTATAACTCCTCTTAATGCCAACTCTAATGATCTTCAAAAGAAGGGCAAAAGAGAATGATAGACAGTGTGTCTTCATGTTAACTCTTCCCGCTGCAGCTCTGGACACATTTACAATGAGGCTGCTTTTCAAATGCAGTACTATTCCCTTGTTCTCCCCAAACCTATTACTCTTTTTTGCATTGCTGAGGGCAGAGGGATTTGCCTTGGGGCCTTTGTTTGCATAAGGGCATTCCCTGTGTGTTTATTAACATAGTGTTAAACTATGTTCTCAGCAGGAGCAGGCGTCCTCTCAGGCCATCACCAGGCGCGGAGATAATCAGTGGAACTGAGCTGACTTCTCACTGGGAATGTGACTCCACTCACAGCAAGAGAGCAAATAGGAAATGACTCGGGGTGAGTCTCACTAAGCCGGAAAAATGAATTAGACACACTCCTCGACAGAATCTGAAAGCATTACACACAGTGAGGAGAGAAAAGGTCAGAGCAAGAGGTTGCTTACCATTCTCACTTTGGAATTGAAATGCATTTAGGGATACATCATATCTCCTTATGATGTGAGGTTTGTCTTTCAGTTGTGTTACCCAGAAAAGAGCCCATTCATTGAACAATCTCTTCGTTCTTTATATACAGTTCAAGTTTTGAGGAAAGTAGGTTGGGTCAGAGGTAAATCTCAACACTTCCCTGTGAAAAACTCAGGAGAAATAAATTTGGAAGTAAAGTGGTGGAAATTGCTATGACCTTTGAGATGCCATCCTTTACAATACACAGTAAAAATATTGGGCTGCTCAGGCTTACATCAAGTTTACAGGAACATAAATTGCCACAATTGAGCTGAAAGCTTTATGTTCTTAAATCACATCATTATTCTTTGGGATATTGGAAGGGAAGGTAGAAAATAGAAGATTTCTATCCATCTCAAGAAATAATAACAGTCTTACTGATTGCCTTCAGTATTTTGCTGCAGTATATTAGGTCATTTTTAACCCCCTTATTTTCAAGAAAATCTCTTTTAGAAAACATCTACTATTCAGGATAAATCATGACAGAGACAATTTATTTCTCTGATAAGGTGAACCTAGTACACTTGTTTGTTTTTGTCTCAATTGTAACACAGAAATGCACACACAGTGGTGGTAAACCTAGACAAGCACATAGAGCTATGGAATTATGTCAATTTAAGCCAGTTGAGGATCTGATCAAAACACCTCAATGTCATAAAACTAAAGCTAGCATTTGGTTGAAAATAAAAGTGAGGAAAACTTTAATAAATCAAAAAGAAAAGCAGATGCAGGAGACAAAACAAAAGAATAAAAATTTTAGCGATGTTAAAGAGCTCCTGCAGAGCCTGTAACAACCTTGCCTTCTGAACACAGTTACTGATTTAAAATAGACCAACCCCAGGATCATGTGAGGGAATGGTCATTTCCAATTAATTGCTAATGCCATGATACTGCACATGAATGATTACAAACATTTTTCATTTTTGGAAGTGGGGCATGGGGGAGTGTGTAAAGAAAAGAGAAGCTTTGTACAATTTGTACTAATAAAAATCTTCAGACTATGCCTGCTAGGTTACCATTAAACTAAATTAAAATACCAAAACCAAGTACTGCTAGAAATTCCTCATTTATGAGGTTTTTGCATCCCTTGGGCATTGGATTTAAGTAGGGACTAAGTGGTACCAGCTGGCTTTCATACCCAAGTGCTTGTGGGGATTCAATCTTTAATGAGCCAGAGAGCACAAAGGCTTCTCCTGAGAAGAGGAGGCTTGGGTTTGTGTTCCTTGTGTGCTGCTTGCCATGAGTAACTTGTTTTCCTCACCTTATTTGGTGGGATGCATTTGCTAATCCAATAAGAGAAAGTGAGTGCAAGATGCTAATAAATAATGTGTCATAGATAGCAAAAGATAATCCAAACAATAGAAACTGTAGAAGGAAAGCATATGTTCCCTCGGGGAGAATTTATTGAAAGCTGAGGTGTAACAATAAGAAGCTACATTCACAAATCTCTAAAGGCAGCTTTGCACTGCTTCAGCAGTGCAGAGCATCTTAAATCCAGCTTAAATTTCCAGTAGAGTATGCTTTTGTGTAACTGACTCCTCTGGCTTCATAAGGCTTTCATAATGTATATGACAAGGGGAGAGCTGTGGCCCAGGTGACCTGTTCCCTCATGATTCATGCAGATGCTTTTGAAGCTACCCTTTGAGTAACCTCAAGCACAGTTCAGATGCAGCTCAGGAGTGCAGGCCAAATATTGTTGTTGTCTGTGTTTTCTTGATGAGAGAAAGAAGAGGAGTGAAACTCCAAATAATTCAGCCATGCATAAAACCAGGTTGTGCTACAAACCAAGTTAGTTTCTGGTACTGATTTTGCTTAGACTATGTGTTGTTTCCTGAACAATCGTCTCTAAAGTATTGCTCAAAGTGCACCAGTCAGACTGTCTGCACAAATAAGCTTTGTGTTAGATAAAATCTTGGAGGTGTAGGGTTTCCCCTGTTTTCTGTTCTCACTGCTGATGAAGAATTTATGCCCTGCATATCTGCAGTGGCTAAATACTTTGTAGTCTTTAACGTTTCTGTGCATGGCAACGCTGTGACACGTCTACAGCAGCACATAACAAATGTGGCACTGGCTGTGGATACAGGAGAAGGTCAGTAGATATTAGAGCTCTAATCAGACACATTGGAACCAGCAGAATACTTAGATGCTTTGAAGTAATGTGACACACTGCCTTGCTTTTGCATGTTGAGTGCCTTCAGCACCACAGTTCTTTTAGGTGTATGTAACCTATTGTATAAGGCACAGGATAAGCAAAGCCCTTCTAATGGGGTCAAAAACCCACTGAGTGTATGCAGAAGTGACCTGGTCACAGGTAGCAACAAGAAGCACATGGGCAAGTGCTGTGCCCAGAAATCTTTGACAGGCTCTCATAGTTGGGATGCTTGCTGTCTGGAGATTCTCCTCTGCTGCTTGTCCTCTGTCCTTTCTCAGTTGAGTGTGGGTGTTGATTCTCACATTTTTGCTGGAAGAGGACAAAAAAAGGGGGAGGAATTGGTGATGGTGAAGAATTCTCTTCTTTTTTTTTTAATTTAGTATTTGCTGAAGAGGATTCAAAGTCTCATTTCCCAGGAGACTGGCTTAGCTACAAAAATCAAAATTGTTTGACTTTGGGGAGATATCTATTTCTCCTTTGGAAAATGCCTCATACTTGTGGAAAGGGTGGGAAAAAGAGTGTGACACCAGCTAATTGATTAGGTCTGGGTTGCAATTTCTCTCTGTTATGGCTAATATAATACACTGAAGCATTTTTATGAGTAAGAAGTGAATTCCTCACTTCTCTGCTCCTGGTTGAGCCACTGTGTGAGGGGACCAGAGAAGAGGAAGAAAAGGACCATTCAGGACACCAGCTTAAGGTTTTAAGTATATCTCTGGACTCACTCTTTCATAAGGCTAAGTGATTGGTTTACCACAGAGAAGTTTGTAGTAAAGCAGAGGCTTAAACCCAGTTCTCCAAGGTCTAGTTTGACAATTTAACTATTTTATTTGGCTTCCATTTTCATGTATTCACTTTGCCTTCTCTCAATTGTTGAACTGAGTTACAAAGATAGGGCTTCTCTAAATGGTAGATGAACAGCATGTGTTACAGCTTTGTACTGCCCAATGTTTCTTTACAGTAACAAAATCTCAGACTAAGAATCACCGATTTCTTTTTTTTTGGTAAGCCAAATCAGACTGGTAACACAAAAATGAGAACATTTCAAATCTGTGGTGTGACTGAACTAGATGTGATCAATTTTGGATGTCTTTACTAAAGACAAATCATAGAAATAGAAGAGTATGTAGGGTGTGTACTTCAACCCCAGTATCCACAGAGGTATCTCTTACAAGGGGGCAAGTTGCCTTGCACATCTCCAGTAAAGGGAGTGTCATTTTGTATGTATCAGTAAGAGTAATCATACTATCTCAGAGCTTGAAACATAAAAGTTGTATTTCTATGTAAAGAAATAAACTGAGATTAAAAAAAAAGTAATATTTTTGTGACATACATTTATTTGCATTTGGAGTCTGCATGCTGGAAGAAACTCAAAAACTATTACAAAGGAAAAATGTCTCTTTAATTTCTGTTCATTTCCATTTGCAAGGTCAGGTGAAATGCTTTGTAGGATTTTAATTTTTTTGGTTTTTTTTAATGAAGCTGAAATGAACAATGTTTGTTACTTGTTTAACCAAATCTATATCTGCAGTGTATCTTGCCTGTTTCCCTGTGTATTGGTGTTACTTACCGGAATTTGCAGAGGTGGCAGAAACTGTTATATTTTGAGAACTGTAGAGAAAGAGCGAGGAAGAAGTAGGGGGAGGAAGAAAAGGAAAGGATTGCTTTTGTTTATTTTTTGGTTAAACTTCTGGTGTTGCACTGAATAATTTATATACACCATTTCAATATGAGAAGTAGCTGCAAAAAGCCTCATTTTGAGCGTTTGTGTGTTATCACAATAATTTCTATATTGACTGTATGTACTACTCAAGCAAAATCGATGTGTACATACAATTTAAAATATTGATTAACCTTGTAACTATATCCTGGCATCTAAGGTTCAGACTGGTGGATTATTTTTCCTCTATTACCACCAGCAGTAATGGTTCTGTAGATTAGCAGTTTATTCAAATATACCAAATCCAGGACTATCTACAGCTGTATGTGACTAACTGAAATGGAGCTCTGTAATATGTGTGACTATTTACACTGTCTTAGCTTGATTGCCTCTGTAGCACTAATGGGTATTTTTTTTTTACAAAATTAAATAGTAGAGTATTGCAATGCACAAATCAGAAGACAGAAATGACCTCTTTGAAAGGCAGTTAGCAGATAAATTTGGGAAAATAAGTTGTAGGGTTTTGTCAGTAACTTAATTTTAAAATTTTTCTTTTGGAGCCATTTGCAATTAGACCATTTTTAAACTAATTTATGTATTAAGTCCAGGCGCCTAAAAGCCAGCTGCCAGTATGATCCTTCTAATTCAGGAATTCAGAGTATTTCCTCCATCCAGTTCCTGCAGAACTTTCTGAAGGAAGCTGCTTTTTGTCCACAGCAGCATCTCTTCAGTACTGTCAGGAGTTACTTCTAGTTCATGATTTTAGTTTGAGGTATGGTGATCTATAAAACTTTATTCATCATTGTTTACTCTGAAGAACAGTTGATAGAGCACTTTGATGGAGTGCTTACTCCGTTAGCTCTTTCTTTAAGGAATTATTTTTGCCTGACAAGAACTTTGTTTGGGCATGTGAAGAGAATGTGCCCATTTATTTTTTTTTAATTCTGTTAATCATAGGGTGTGTAAAAAGAAAAACAAACACAGCCTTGCATAATGAAAGGAGAACCACAAATTACAAAAAAGTAATCAAAAACTGCATTGTCTGAGTAGTGTGCTAAAAAGATAACTGATTAACACTATGTGTGTACAAATATAAAACATTGCTATTAAATGATATCTGACTTAAATTTTGCTATCTCATGGTACAAAGTGATTTTCTTGGGTTTTCAGGCTTGACCTTAAACTGGGAGCTTCAGTATTAAACACAGAACTCATCCTGTCAGTTATGTGCTCCTGACATTGACTGTACTGGGAGAGTCTGAATTCTCAAGTCCCAATTCATCTAACATTCATATTGATCACGTGCAAGTGTTTGCTCAGCATAGAGTTTTCTGAAGTGTTCTTGAGGAGGAGAGCTCAAGTGTGCTTACCTCAAGGTCTCCTCTAGGTAAACTGGGAAGTTCTGTTAGAGACAAGGCTGAGAGAAAATCAGTGTGGTCCCAGGAAGTAATTGTCCCTGGACTGGTTCTTCATCCTAATGCTTCAGTGTAGATACAGCCTTGGACCCCAAAAGACATAGTCCTCAGAGCATTTCTGTATAAGGCTAAGATGCAATTTCTCTTTTTTTTTTCATTCTCTTTGAGGGGAATGGTTCAGGCAGTCTCTGTAAGAAGTGTTTTTCTAACTCATTGCTTCCATGCTGGAAAATTTTTGATGCTTTTTGTTATGCTTTCTCTAGACAACTGGTGTGTATCTAGCCATGTCTGGACAATATCCTTTCTAAGGATGTCTATTATCCTTGACACTTGTATGTGTCCACTCTCAAAGCAACTTCCCATAAGTTTGACTGCTTGCCATTTATTTTTCAGATAGTGGAAATGTCATCTCCTTTTCTGGCAGCCTGGTTTACCTGCTTGTGGTTTTGACACTCTTCGTTGGCATGGCTTTTGTTATGTGGGACTCTCCCTGATGTACCTTTACAGGAAGGTCCTCTACTCTGGCAGCAATGTCTTGCCACGCTGCAGCAGCCCAAACAGATTTGTCTCTGCTGCCGTAGCACCCCAACCATCTGCCACCAACCAAGAGTCAGTATAGACAGAGACTGTGGGCCACTTATTTCATTCAGCAGTATCTGGAGCCAACTGCAAAATGGCTTGATCTGCCTTTTTCTTCCACAGTTTTTGAGACTTGTTACATGGGAATACAATGACCAGCTTTCCACTTCTCTTGCTTTTCCAAAATATGATGGAACACATCAGTAAACAGAGCATATTGGTTCCAATTTTCTGGCAATTTATTTTACAGTGGCACCTTTTTGGTATGAGTCACCTCCTCGGGCAGTATCTGAAATACCTTTCTGTTTGGTCTTCAAATGACTTCTTCTTGGAATTCTGGCTGGTTGGGTTTCCCCAGTCAAGTCCATCATCATGGGATCAGTGCTAATCACTTACCCCATGTAGCACTGGTTGCACTGGAAAAGCCAAAAGCAGATCTTGAGTCTTGAAATGGAGTCCTCAAGCTTGGTGCACAGCAATAAAGGGAGCAGGTAAGGGAATGAGAGAACTGGTGATGGGAACAAGAATGTCAGCACTGTGACTAGCAACAGCAAATGGTAACTTGCCAAGCAACAGCTGAACAGTTGTAACACCTGTGAATTTGGTCTAGCACATTCTCATAAAGTGTATCATTAACTTGAGCCCTGTGTAGTGTGCCCAAAAACGACTTCTTCGGGTTGGCACCAGCTGATAGTTTATGTCCCCAAGCAGTGTCTTGTTCCCACAGCTCCCCTGCAGTGCCAGGGAGCAAAGTACTGGAGAGGCAGAAGGAAAACCCTCATGGGTAGAGACCAAACCAGTTTGAGAAGTGTGTTTGTAAATACGAGTAAAGAAATGATCCGCTGGTGGTGAGAAGAAGTGGTCACTCTCCACGAGCAGATCACTACCGACATGGTCTCCAAGCAAAGTCAGCTTGGGAACACAGCTGAGTATTGCCCTGTGTGGTATGGAATATCCCATTGGACAAACTGGTTCAAATGTCCTGGCCATATCCCATCAAAACCTTTTCCCACCCCAACCTAATTGCTGAGGAGGGCAGAGTGGGAAACAGGGAAGATCTTACTGCTGTGCAATCACATTTGAGTAACAACTAAAGCACTGGTATATTATCAGCATTGCTTGGCCACAAATCAAAACCCCCATGCAGGTTGCTATGGGGAAGGTTAAGTCCATCCCAGCCAGACACAGTGCTGACTAAAAACGTCTTGTAGAACAAATGCTTTTTATTTTAATCTCTTGTTCATATCTCTTTTCAAAATACCATCACCTCTTCTGACCACCTGTCTTTCGTTTTTCAAACTGCCAAAATGTTTGTGGTAAAATTAAATTCCTGTAGAGACGAACTTCTTCCTTTGTTGCAAGCCGACCAGAGATCTGGGTGATAAATGTGGAAAAAATTTAAATCAAGCCCATGCATTTATTGTATGATGTGGTTAGAAGTTCCATCTGCAGACCATGACTGTTGTGTGAGTTGCTGTACAAACTTGGGATCAAAACACATCTTCTGCTATGATGGAAGTCACCCTTTCCATACCAGAGCTGATGACAAAGCTGTCTGAATCCAAGCAAATAGTGAGACAACATTGGTGTGACAGGCAGTGTTTTTGTCATCATTTCTTTCATCTACTGTTAATAGGCATTCCTCCACAAACAGAGCAAGTTTAATGGTGAAGAGCAGGAACTTGTTCCCTGGATTTGTGCTGGAGTAGGGATGGAGAACTCACGTTTGCTCAGTGATCAAGAGATGTCTTGATCCTGAAAACACTTGCAGAGAGTGGAGAAGCTGTTCCTTTCAAAGACCTAAAGACATGATTCATTTCTTGTGTAGAACTGAGTGCACCTCGGCTTCCAAGCCTTTTCTCTGAGCAAGTGAGAACATGGGCACTTGGCACCTTTCAGAAAGTCATGAAATGTGGCAGAATCGTGATCCTTCCAAAAATTGAAAAGCCCATGATTGATGTAGTAGAACTCTTATTTCCCCTGTTGTCAAATTCTATTTCTAGCTTAGCAAAATAAAAATCCTTCTTTACTGAGGATATGCAAATTACATATATGGTCTACTTTATCTTTAGACACAATTTGCAAACTGGTGTATGGAGTTTTATGCCCCCAGTGATCACTTTGGAGGCAAGTCTCCTAACAGAACATTGGAATGAAAACCAAAACCTTGTAGGGAGGGGCTTGTTTTGTACTGATAAGTGTTTACTTATTTTTCTGTAGAAGTATCTTTTGCCTTTAAATGGAAACATTGGGAATCCAAGAATGATTTTTCAGAAGCAAAAGAATTTTTTATTTTGAAATGCCATGTCAGCAGATCCAGTGCCTCCAAAATAAATAGTTGCAAGGTGCTTCTCTGCCTTGAATTCCTCTGATATTTTGTCCTGGTTTTAATATATTTTTAAAACTGAGGTATAAATATAATCTCTCTGAACTTGTCTGCAAATACTTACTGCCAGCTTAAAAAGAAAGAGATCAGACAAACAAGTGGTTTTTGATGGGCTTTAAAAGCTTGGTCGTTCTTTCTCTTGTGAAATATGACATTCTCATAAAACCCTTTTTGCCTTTAATGCCAAAACAATACTCCTGTTAATAATGTAATGCTGATGGCACCAGCCACCTCTAGTCATGAGAGAAATGAGCTGACCCAAGCAATATTGCACTTGAAGAACTTGTCCAAGCAAATGTGCCTCTCACCCCTCCATACTAGAAGTAGCCAAAGAGAAGAAACATGATGATAGCTTAACATGATGCACAGATGCTACATGGTTGGTTGTTGGGGGTTTTTTTGTTGGTTTATGTGTTTGTTTGGGGTTTTGTTTGGGGTCTACTGTCAGTGAAATTAAAAATTTAATTTGTAAAGTAGGAGACCACATCTTGAGCAGCACTATGTAGACATAGAAAATTCTACTCTGATAGAAACTATTTATTAGAAGGGTTTTTGATGTTGTGGGATTAGAAGTTCATGAAGCAATAAATATGTGATACAGAAACTTACTATCTTGATCTCATCCTTGTGTGTGAGTCTAGACAGAAGGATGCTCTGAGATGCCTTTCCACCCTTTGTTTCTGTCCCCTTGTATTAGTGTGAATGTTCCAGGCCACTTTTCACCGTGTCAAAAGTAGTTGTTCCTTTTTTACACTTCACATTGAAAATGTGTGACTTGCTTTTAAGTGCTGCCTTAACCCCACAGTGAACTATGGAGATGAGGCTGCAATGCTGAATTCAAAAGAATGAAGTTTGCAGAGGATCAGTTACTTCTCTTAGTCTGCTGTTAACCTTTTACAGCTAAAGGCAGGAACCAGGGTGCTGCAGGTGCTACTTGGCACTTGTACTTCACAAAATGCTAATAGAGGCCAAATGGACAGAAGTCCCTCTATGGCTGGCCAAAGTGGCTAGACAAAATCTGTGCCCCACTAGCTGACCTCAGCACTCAGTGCTGCCACGAGTCCTACCAGGTGTGTGGGAACAGGGTCTTTGGGCAACAGGAGAGGAGGCCAGCTCTGCAGCAAATCCAGCATAGCTATTATTCTGGGAACTGAGGAGAGGTGGGTAAAGGGTGGACACAACAGACTCAAAAGGTATTTACGAGGTCTTTTTAAAGCAAAGGTCTCACTTAAACATAATGATCTGTAGGACAAGATCTAGTTATTTAAGCCTGTTTCTGGAGCTTGAAGGTGTCTGTTTTTGTTTTCATCTGCATATAGGAGTTTTCTGGCTGTTATTCCATAACTTCCATGACTGAATGCCGAGCTAGCTTATTGGAGCTCCATTGACTGAACCCTTCAGCCCCTTGCAGAACTAGCAATGAATGACCCAACAGGTTCACAAGGTGAGGTTGTAAATTTGTATATATAGAAATTTCTATATACAGGTACCTCTAAATATCACTGCTTATCAGTGTGACAGGTGCACAGTGCTCTGCTTTTGGGAACTGAAACCGCAGAAGAAGCCTTGTTCAGCTTTTAAACTTCAGTTGCCATAGGGGGGGAATCCTCAATCTATCCCATTTCTGCCAGTTTATTTCCAGGTCCAGAAAGAGCTGCCCTGAGTCTGGAGAGGATTGCAGGTCAGCAGGAAAGCACCCAAAGAGCAGCACGAAGGAATTCCAGCCACTCCAGCTTCCTTGGAGGCCCAGCTCTATGCAAATGCATCTATCATGAGGAATAAATAAGAGGAATTAACTATGTGCACATGCTTGCAGGGCTATGTCACAGCAGCCAGCATCACAGGGATGAAAACCATTTGACACTGTGCCGTATGACATCCTAAACTGAAGAGACATGGATTTGATGTACAGCCACTCAGTGAATAATGAATTAGCTGGATGTTTATGCTCAGTGAGTTGCAGTCAATGGCTCAATGTTGAAGTGAAGACAGGGATGACTGGTGTTCCTCAGAGTACCTTATTGGGACTGGTGCTGTTTAACAACTTTGTCAACAACATGGACAGTGAGATCAAGTGAGCCCTCAGCAAGATTGCAAATGGCACCAAGCCCTGTGGTGCAGTTGACACTCTGGAGGGAAGGGATATCATCCTGGGGGACCTGGACAGCCTTGAGAATTGTCTGTGCAAACCTAATGAGGCTCAACAAGGTTAAGTGCAAATTCTTGTGAATGTATTGATAAGAGCCCTTAGGAGAAGTACTTGGGGTTGTTGGAGGAAAAGCTTGACATGACAGAACAATGGGCACTTGCATCCCATAAAGCCAACCAGATCCTGAGCTACATCAAAACAGCCTGGCCAGCAGGTCAAGGGAGACAATTCTGTCCCTCTTCTCTACTCTTGTGAAACTCTGACTGGGGTACCACATCCAATTCTGGGGCCCCCAACATAAGAAGGAAGTGGACCTGTTGGAGTGAGTCCAGAGAAGGGCCATGAATGGTTTGTGGTAATATGACAAGGGGAAACTGAAAGAAAGTAGGTTTAGATTAGATATTAAGAAGAAGTTCTTTAATGTGGGGACAGTGAGACACTGGAAGAGGTTGTTTAGAGAAGTTTTGGATGCTCCATTCTTGGAAGTGTTTAAAACCAGATGGGATGGGGCTTTGAGTAAGCTGGTTTAGTAGAAGGTGTCCCTGCCCATGACATCATAGAACCATAGCAGGGTTTGAGCTGAAAAAGACCATAAAGATTCCAATCATTCTATGATTTTCTTGGATTCAGTGGGAGCTGAAAGCTTAGTAGGTCCAGTGAGCAGGAGAATCAGCTAAGAGCTTCATTTGTGGGATGTATTCAGGCTCAAGCAAGGAGTGTCTGAGGTGCTGTGTGAGCTTAGAAGTTGAAGAGTGCCACAAGAGCTGATATAGGTAGATGACAGAAAGGGATACAAGTGCCAGTGAGAAATATTCATAAGAGGAATAAGCTCTGCGTCATGATCTTGTTCTTGAATACAAGCAGGGGAAATGGAAATCATATGAAGCAGATTAATGAGTGAAACATGTCTTTCATGTACTGTTTGGAAAATGTGATGTTTTGTGTGTTAGTCTGCTCACGCAGTGCTCAGCACAGGTGTCTTTAAAACTATGTGTTTCTAGGGCAATGACTTCTCAACTGTGCCATTTCATAAGGAACCCTTAACATCTATTGGTGTAAATAATGCAGTGGTCTGTGGTTTTAATCACAAATTTATGATAATTGTGCTTTGCTAGTTATTCAGGGAAACAGATATAGGCCCTGTGGTCATTTCATATTTCTTAATGCAGACCTAGCTAACATAAAAATAGTGGTGAAAATGGTTGGCCTACTGAATGAATTGGCAGAAATCCTCTTGCAGCTCCATGTCAGCACCTTATTCTCTGAGGGACCTTTGAAAAATCTCAACAGCAGGTACTGCAGCTGCTAGCTTTTCCCCTGTAGTGTTCAGGGGAGCATTGAACCATTTTCATGGGAAAATATGATTAGGAATGTGGTCATTTAACTGATGAGTGAATGATCTATTATTTTTATTGTTGACCTTTCTTTCTGCCTCTTTTTTAAATTTTTTAAAATTATTATTTTAAGAGAGATGACACTGCCTTCAGGCCCAATCTTCAGATAGTGTGAATTGGTCCACAACTGTCCATACTTCTATACTGCTGTGCTGGTTAATTTTTTACCAGCAGAAACTCTAACTTCCCAAGTGCAAGAACACTGTGGGGAAGGGAGAAATACTGTCTGATATTTTGGGAGAATGGTTATGTGTTGGTCCTGGATCATTGGATTCAGAGAGAATTTTGTCATTTGACTTTAATCAGAACAGGATCAGCAGCTTGTCACCAGAATGTGAAGTTCTGAACAAGGGCATGCTGAAAATGTATCTTTCACTCTGTGGCTGAGTCTGTTGACACGACAGTCTGGAGAAGTAGGAAAAGTTATTCTGCAGCATTGCATACTGATATCAATAATATACTTAAAACAAAAAAACAAAAAAAATCAGAGATCTTTAAATGTTCAGACCCTTTGCTTAGAAAAATGAGTAAAAGGGAAATATAAATTTTTGTTTGCTGATGTTGTATAGGATCAGTTACTGGTAGCTGTAATAAATTCAGAAGCCTGGAATTATGATTTGCTTCTTAATATTTTATTTTTTGGCAAGTAAAGAAACCCATTGCATGGAGCCCTGGACAAACACATATAGTGGAATATTTCTTGCCCTGTATAGCTCACAGATTAAAAACCCAAACCCAAAAAAATAACCAAACACATACACACACACACCTCCCACCTCCCAAACAAACAGAAATAAAAAACCAACAAACCTATCTACCTTAGGAAAACAGAAATCTAAAAATACTTGGAATTTTTCTGTTTTTACAGTTGCTGTAACAAGATAAAATTAATTTTGACACCTATGTCAGCACTTGGTTCAAATGGTTGGATTGTTAGAGAGCTGGAATCCTTTTAAGAGATGGGTGGCATGGTGAGGGCTGGTGGTGACCTCATCCTGTTCTCTTTAGGGAGGAATGAATGGAAGAGTAGGGAAAAAAAGGGTCAAAGTTCCTATTCACTTCAAGAGACAGAAATGTTTACTTATTTGAATAAAGGAAAAATATGGGTTGTCCATGTTCTCCATCTGAAAACTTGAAGTCGTTTTCTGTGTACTTCTCTACATTAATTTTTAGACACATTTCATGGTTCTTGATTATTAGATGTAGAGACTTTTGAATTAAAATATCTGTGACTCTGTATTCATCACTGTGATTGTGGCACTGTATTAAGGTGTGAATATGTCCTCGGACTATTTTCCTATCTTGCATTCTTAAAATGGTTGTTGCACTTTGTGAGACATAGGGTTTGAGCTTAAGTCTATTGACTGTAGGTAGAATCACTTCACAGGGTAAAAACTGGTAAAGAAAATTAATGGAGACTTATTAATGTATTTAGTGAAGAGTAAGCAGAATCAAGGAGGGCCTCAACAATAGTGGTGGATGATATTATTAAATTCGTAATGAGAAATCTTAGAAAATAAATCAGCTGACATGGCCAAGGGCAGTCTCTGTAGAATTTGAAAGCAGAGGAGGGAGCTTGGTGATTCTTGGAACAGCTGACATCAATGTAGAGTTAGGGGACTGGGAAATGTTTTTTTAAATTAGAGAGGCCTGTAGGAAGGCCAGAAAATTGATCAGGCAGGATTTTAATTACCAAGATATTGATTAAGATAATAATTATTCACAAATTAAGAAAGGGTTCATAGTGCAGGACTGCTTCCTTAAGCTGTTTGTGAGCTTGCACAGTCACACAGTCTTGGATTCAGCCCCAGGGAACTAAGCCAACTGTGGCAAGTGAGGTGGAGAGGACTTGTGGAACGCTGTGGCATCAGGCTGGGAAGGATGAGGAGAACTTAGGGAGGAAGCACAGAGGGCTGCTGGTTTGGTTTGCATTTGAGGTTTTTTTAGGTTAGTAAAGGGAAATTTTGAGGAAACGTGCCTGAGGAATTTCTTCTGGTTATGAAAATCTCCATCTGTATAACTGAAAAATAAATGTGATTTCCTCAGAGAGGATGTAATTAAAATGTGTCCTGGTTAAGTCTACACAGGTTAAAGGCTGATGGGGCTAAAGTCAGTATGAAATTAGCATAAAGTATTAAGAAGGTACTTTCTTAAGCTGCAGTATAATCAGTGCATTGAGGAGCAAAATAGGGTGACACAGAGAAACCAAAAAAAATACATAGAACTAAATTTCTTTTCAATTTTTATAATGCTACTTTTCCTTTAGCCACTCACTTTTCTAGATCACACTTTCAGAGCTAGGAATGTTTTGTCTGTTAATCAGGACAGGAAAAGATCGTGGTAACAGAATGTGTTGACAATATGTAATGGATTATTACAGGTTTTGCTGTGTAGTCAATGGGTGTATTTCTTTTCATGAAAAACACTACTCTCTTTTCTGACTTTTACAATGGTCCAGAGTATAGGTGTTTGAGGAGTGGGGTGAATTATAGAGAAACAGTCTTAGTTTTACCACCCACTAGCAATAATAACTAGCCAGGCTTGAAGCGAGGAAGGAAGCCATGTCCTTCCAGCAGATAAACTGTCTTACTGCTTAAGGAGAATACAAAAATTTCTATTCCCAACAGCTCCTGCAGGAAAGAAGTTGCATTCTCAGGCACAAGTCATCTTATTAGTGGCATTTATTTGGGGGGAGAGAAAAAAAAATCATCATTTTTATTCCCCTTTATATTCATAGAGCAGTAAGGGCCAGAGAAAGCAGTTCCAAGAAAAATGAAGTGGATTAGAAAAGGAGATAGGACAGCTCCTCAGTAATGTTTTATTATCTACTTTCCATAATGAAAGAATGGAAATAAGCTTTATTTACAGTATCTTTTTCTCAAGTTGCTGGAATAATCAGATATCTTGCAATAAAACATGAAATGGCCTGGACTTCTTTGAATAAACTACAGTTATTCAATGTAACCAACATGCAAGCCCAACTTAGTAAGAAAAGAAACAGAGCTATTGATGTCTTTGTTCTGGTTTTGTTTTTTTTGTTTTTTTTTAATATATAAATGCATCTGATAGGTGAAATGTGATGACTGGGAAGATGCAAGGCAGGAGCCATGTATTATATTTTAAAAATACTTTTTATTTAGCTTAAAGTTGATTTTTGAGGAAAAGAAAATGGGGCTCTTTATGTAGCACCTATATTTATGACAGAACCTGACTATAAATTAAATCACTTAAAGGGAATTAAAGGAATATGCTTTGGTTGTATTTGTCAAATAACTTGGTCGATGTAAGAATAATCTATCAAATTATATCTGTGGGGTGACGTAGGGATCAGAGGAAGGCTTCCCTCTCAAATGCTGTGGAAGGTGACATTTTAGTTCTGTCATTTGCTGAATGGGTTTGAATTTGTATTTCTGCATTTCCATAAAGTGCTCTCCTTGTTGTGTTCCCATATGGCTGCTCTTACTCTCCTGCTAAAGCTATTTCAATTTATGTAATGTGCTTCTCCCCTCAGTGAGTTGCTGATTGAACCCTGAAAGTGTTGCCTCCTGTGAGAGTACCCGGGCGCTTTGCATAACCCCCCAAACCCCTCATGATTTACTCCTTTGCACAGACATGTGGGCAAAACACCTCTCCCTTACCCTCCATGACACAATTTTCTGCATTAATCAGATCCCATGCACTCTCTGCACAGAAGAGTAGTGAAGTGAATTCCTATAAATCCATCCACTCTTTCCTCCCAAAACTGAGCACCTCAGGCTGGGTCACCGCCTGTCTCCCATAAACAAAGGTTAAAGAAATTTACAGGGAAGCAGGAGAGGGTACTATACATTGGTATGCATCTCTGCTTTCCTTGGCTGGCAGTAGTGATCTGCACCGTGTTGTCCTGTGCTCTTCATTTAGCTGCTGCTTCCACTCCAATCTGACAAGTTCATACTTTGGTGTGGCCACGCTGGCCCAACTGAATGCCCTTTCTTTTCATTGCCTGGGTGATACAAAACAAAACCTTAAAGGGGAGATGTTTTTTCAGTGATCCTAATAAATCCTTCTTCCTCCATATGCCTTCTGATTTCATAAGTGGCTGGAGTTGCCCCTCTATCTTTCCTAGCCTCCACTCCACGCACTCACCAGTCTGTTATCTTCTCCCCTAGCTTCCATCTCTTAGCAAAGAGCAGATATGCTGAAGCTGCCCATCATTAGTATGGGGCCACCTTCACTTACAGCTCCAGTAAAAGCTCCTCATTTTCCAAATCTGGGCATCTGGGCTGCTGCTGCTGAGGACTATATTTAATCTCTCAGCCCCATGGTGCAGGTGAAGCTTTTTCAATCTCTTACTTCAGAAAATTGTGAAGGAACGAGGGAAATCACTTTGAGCAAGTGGATAGATGTTCAGGGCAGGAATGCTAAAATAAAGTAGAGGAAAATATTTAGTGGATATGGATCATCTTTTTGCTGTATCAGCCTATCCCTGTCCATCAGTCATTTCTGTGGCACAATGAACAAAAACCAGAATTAGCACTTTGAAGTTAGGGTAGGGCTGGCAATAGAAATCAGTTGGGAATCTACTTTCTGTTTTATGACCAACAAAATATTCACTTGGTGCAGACACTTGCTAAGCCCCTCAGCTTTCAATGTGAAGTTCTTGCTGTGGCAGATAATGGCTGCAAGTTTTTGCTGGCTGCTGTAAGTGAAAGGGAGGAGTTCTGATCTTTTAAACTTAGCAGAGGATCACAGAAGCAGCAAGGTTCAGAGTTATGATACCTCTCAAATATCCAGCAGCAATGTAATTTTTTTCCTTATTAAAGACATTTGCCTAATTTTTATGTAAATAGCCACTGCCTGGTGGCCACTCTAGTCCAACAGCATTACTGCTGGCAAACAAGGGATTAAGAAGAAAATGCTGTATTGAAATTAAAGCTGTAGGGCCTGATAGAGCTAGGTTGCCATTATATTCTATAGATACTCTATCATTCTTGCCAGTTCCATTGTGCTTTATTTTAGTGCTCAGGGTTTTCTATAACTAAAATACTTTTAAAATCCTTTTTTCACACCCTGTAATGAAAACCTTGATGCTGAATAATCCAGTGAGGTTTGTGCATTTGTTAGATCTCTGCTTCATTAAATTACCAAATTTTAGTAGCAGCAGAGAAGTGTGGCAAAATGTCAACGTGTCTTTACAAAGCCAGAAGTTGCCGGTTTCTAAAGATTAATATGATCTCTATTAATGCTTGTTTCTGCATTTCAGCACCACCCTTTGTAAAGTGATGGAGGGACGGAAAGAACTCTAGGGCAGGTTTTTGAAGTCCAGTAACTTGTATTTTTCTCAATCAACATTCCATTGAACCAAGAAACCTGGGGATATGGGTTTACAAGGACATTGAGTCTGAACTCCATTGCTGGATGCCTTGGGATTTGTTTGGTTTGCACTGTGTTAGTGATATCATATGGTCTTTGAGTGCTCACCAGTACTGTGGCATTTGATACTGCAAATACATGCCAAAAGAAACAGAAGTCCAACATGAAACAGTGGAATCAAAGCTGCATATGTTTTCTAGTGGCTGATAAAGAGTCTTCCCCCAGCCATCTGAGTGTCTGATCTGCAGACGCTAATCTCTGGAATTTGTGATGATGTTCCTGGTCCCTAATCAGTGTTATATTTCATGTGCATTGTGCTGGGACTTTCTTCGGTTGAGGAAGGGAACTATTATTCAGTATAATATAATGTCAGTAGCAGTACTGAGAATCCTGATATGTATTTATTAAGTTCATCCTGAGGGGCATTGGTACAATTCTAGCATTGGCTGAAGATCAGCTAAATTCTTGATTCAAAGCTTGTGCCATTTTTTTTTCTTTTAATTTAAAATGCCCCACAGTTAAAACCCATTCTTTCAGAGAGGCTCTTGGTCATGTCAACAGAACTTTTGGTTAAGGAAGCAAAATAGACATTTGTTCTTAGGGCAAATAGCCACTACAATGAATTCTGCTAAACAAAACTGCATGCTGGTAAGTACAAAAGAGAATAATTTTTAAGGAATCTGTTAAAACCAATACGGGGCCTACCACCCCATGTTGGGACAAGATTTTTCTGTCACTAGAATAACTAAGGGAAGTCTCATTTTTAACAGTGCTTGAGACAAGAGTTTAGTCACACTTCACTTGGATTCCTCAGGAATGTCTTTGTTTAGTTTAATACAACTGATTTTAGTTGTGATGAGGCAGAACCCATACCTGAATGGAACAAAAGCAGTCTCAACAGAAACCTGAGACAGGATTTACATTTTATGGTTTTTGACCTTATGGCTCCTAGGAGGAATGAATCATGCTCCTGTGAGACATGACCTAACCTCATCTCTTCTTTGGCTGGAACTACAGAACTTGAAAGGAATGCAGTAGATGCAGAACATAGGCCTTGCAAGTATTGTATGTTTGGATTTTTAAAAATTATACATACACACACATATAGAAAACCTATTATAGTTTACTTTGACCTTTATTCTTGGACACTTTATTTCCATTTATCAGAATCCTGGTGCTTTTGCTTGATGAGAGCTGCTAGTCTGACCTGTGATTTCCAAATGCCAGGTCATAAGGGAAGGACAACGTATGGGAGTTGTGGAAATGCACAGAAAAATGCTGTGCAAATTTGCATCAAGTTCCTCAGACATTTAAGTTCTGTAAACTGTAAGTTGGTGCGATCAACACCAGGAATGTGAACAATTATATTAGGGTTAAAAAGGAGTTTCTGCTAAAAGGAAAATTGGGTGAACAGATGCTCTCACTATCAAGATGATTAGTTTTAATAGTGATGTATGATAAACTGTAGCTATCTAGTGACTTATCTGTGTAAGACGTGACACATACATAAAATGTAGCTACAATAAGGGATAGCAGTGCAGGAATTGAGAGATAGATTAACTGACCTAAATTATGTATATTCATTTTACCTTGAAAGGAATATGAAGTAGATGGCTTTTTGAAGTCCAAACTATTTCTATATAATCTATGAATTTTCATTATTTTCATTGCTTTTTATGGGGAAGGGTAGAAAAGTACTTTAACTGCAAACTTATCTCTTTGATTGTGCACATGTGTTATTTTAGTTGAGGAAACCTAATAATTTCACTGGAGACCAAATCTATTGTCTGTTGTTGCTAGTACTTTATGAAATTCTGTACATAAATACTGCTAATGAGTTTGCATGGGATATTATCTGCTAATAAATTCAGTAGTAGAATGAGTATCACAACTACAATTACTGAAATAACATATGCTGAAAATAACATAATTTGAAAAAGGCAAGATGGACTAGTGATACTGTTATCCAGTTCCATATGATCTAAATCCACTAGTCCTATAATGGTACATTGCTCTTGTCATACCTTATTAAATATGGAAGATGACTGCTAAGACTCGATTATCTGTGGGACTCCCTCTGTTTCCTGAGTGGATCTCATGTGAAAGTACTTAGGATTTTTTTCTGCATTCTTTTTTTCACTTTTTTTTTTTCAAATTCAGAGGGTAGTTCTCTAGAAAGAACAGTGGCGTATGAAAAAAGAAGGGAAATTGTCCTGAGAAAATCTGATGTTTCAAATGTCAGTATTAAATATAGTGTTACTAGACATGACATTGTCTTTCCAGGCAGCACGTGCCTACACTCCACATTGTCCCATTCATACCTAGAAGAAGACTTGTTCTCTGCACCATAAGACAGAGTCTGAAGGGCTTTACAGCTAAGACACTGAATCCAGTATTGAGGATTCAGCCTTGGATGTTACAAATAAAATTGCCTGTAGCTTTGCTAGTTGGGGTAAAAATTGGTAAGGGAGCTGAGTCTGTATGATACAAGGGCATAAGCCAATCACTGACTATCTGAAACTGGCAAGAGATTGCTCCCCACCGTGGGGGGATAGTTCTGCCAAACTGTCTACTGAAGGGCTTTTATCCTTGCTTTGGAAGCACTTAGTCCTGTTTACTCTTGGAGTTGGGATAGAAGTCTGTGCTGACCTCTGATCTCATCTGCTCTGCCAGCTTTTGTGTGGGAGTCACACTGGTAAAACAATGACACTGTGTTTTCAGGGAATGTCATCTTATATATGTTTTGGCTGTGGGGGCTGAGAAGTACCTTGAGTGATTTATACAAGATTGGACTGAGAGGTGTAAAAATAACCAGGGCTGGGAACAGCACTAACAAGCAGCAGTTTCTGGGTTTGGAGTTGCAAGGCACAAGCCAAAAACCCATGGCAGGGGACTGGGGGGTCCAAGACTCTTAGCTCCTTTGTCTCATGTTTTCCTCCCCTGTGCTAGTAGTAGTATTGGGTCTAGCAGTAAATCTGACCCTGATTAAGGGGTATTTGTCTAATCACGTGCTCCTGGGAGTAGAAAAGAGACAAAATAGGAAAAGTTGGGTCTGCTTCCTAATCTCATCATAGCCTGTGGGGTAAAGTAATCAGCTTTAGGTCAAAACCAGCAGCGGAGTACTTTTCCTTCCATGCTGGCTCAGTTCTAGTGGCAGATCATCAAAAGTGCAGAGGCAGGATCACATGTGAATTCCCTTATCCTGTGCTCTTGTTTCTCATGGGCTGTGTTACTTTGCAACTGCTCCCTTTTAGGGGCTGCCCCTGTCATAGGGGAAGGCATCTGAAGTCCTCAGCCCCCAGCCCTGTCTCCCTGCTTGGCAGAGGGATGATCCTGTTCTAAAGCAGAGGCTCTTGTCCAGAGATAATTTTAGCTCCCACCCTTTCATGCATTGCTTGTTAAGCTCTCCACAGCAGTGTCTGGTCTCTATAGATTTGCATCTGTATAAAACACTATGAATTAATATCAGATGAGGACATTTCAGGCTGTATTCTTGAGACTTATGTGTGGAAGAGATTCTAAAGCAAAGATTGTCTTGGCAAAGAATAAAACAAATATTTTCTTGCTCTACTGTTGGTTTTTTTTTGTTGTTTATGGGCTTGGGGTTTGCTATGTGGTGTTGTTTTTGGTAATTTTTTTTTTTTTAGTTTTGATTATTTTGGTAGTATGAGAGACAAAATACTGGTCTGGCTGGATTTTTGGTCTGATACAATATTGACCATCCTCAGTAATGCTCTTAATGTTAAAAAAAACTAGATTACAAAGAAAAATAGTGTTTGTTTCAGCAATAACTGTGGCAATCAATGCTAGACAATTTTTTGGCTTTGTTTGTTTTTGGGTTTTTTTTCTTTTTCTTTGTTTATGGATACCTAAAATCTCAGAGGCAATTTCATTTTGTAGCTGTAGGAGGTGCTCCCACTTTTTGGGGGTGTTAGAGGGGAGTACATGGGGCCTGATTTCTCTTGTGCTGCTTTGGTCTAGGAAGAAAATTTTGCATATAAATCTTAGGTAAAGTTTTGACCACTGGAAAGAAATTCTGCATGCTTACTGCTGGCTAGAATTAAATTGGTAGTTTATTTGCATATGTGAGGTTAGATAAATACATTCACTACTGCCAGGGTCTAAATTTGCTCTACTTACATGTATATATTTATGCATATTACAGTCTCTTAAGTATATGTGTAGAATGAGTGGAAATCTATACTGGAAAAATGTTTATATACATTTCTATAATCACATAGATACCTCCTACATATGCATGTATGTGTAAAGTGATTGTTTATCATTGCCAAGTATGTACAATGCTTAAAAACACATTCATCAATACAGGTATTTGACTCTTTTATCAGTCCTGCCACAGAACCTATTTCCTGGGTGGGAGGAATAATGAGGGCAAAAAGGTGCTATTCATAGAAAATGGATCACTGAAACAAAGTTTCATGAAATGTTTTTTTCCTCACTTTTCATTAAACTTCTACCATTTTAAAATATACATATTTTTTTTCCAACAGGAAAAAGGTGTATTTTTCTAAAAGTCCTTTCCAAACTTCTTAAATGCTACTCTTTCTTATTTCACTCTTCAAAGAGCAGCAGCAACGCTATCCCTCTTTTCAACTTCAAACTGTGCTGCTCTGTTGGTCCGGCACAGCAAGAGTGCTTTGAACCTGAGGAGAGAATCTAGCTCCTTTTTTTGGAACCTTGAGAAGGACTTTTTGAGAGAGCTGTAATTAGCATTTTCTTTTCACCCCAATGCATCTTTCTTGACTTGTGCAGAAGTAAACCAAATAATAATAAACATATTTACACATATGTGTTTCCCTTGGGTCCAGCAGAGATGCCCTTTGTTCATACTTTATGGGGTTTCTTGGATCCTGCTAGCTGGACCTTTAGCCAGAGGTTGTGGTACCTATGAAACTTTTCACAGGCTGCTTACTCTGTGTGGGGAAAGCGTGAATTGACTTTGGTTTCCTCTCAGGGGTGACTTTATTCTGCACAGAATAAAAAGATTTGGTGAATGTCAAAGGAAGGAGCCACAAGTCATATTGATCTTGCTCTCTAGACAGCCAGCCCCTTGGTGGCTTTTATTCTTGGTGGCCCACCTTGGCTGCAGCAGTGCGAACTCTGAATGCCAACAAGACACCACGTGAATTCAAGCAAAGGTGAGCTCCACAGTTGCTTCCTGCTCTGTACTTGCACTTTGCCCCAGGTGATTTGACAGGGAGGGATCAAAGGCTGTAATCTGGATACCTTCCTAGATAAGGCCTTAACGGGGTAAATGCTGGAGTGGAAGGCAGAGGAAGTGTGCTGCTGTTTTTCCTCTATTTATAAATAGCCAGGTCATGAGTACAAACTTCAGCTCTCTGCATCAGCGTTTCCATCTGATTTGTGGAACACCATAGGGCACTCCTAAGACGGCTCTTTTTACTCCTTTTGTTGTAGATATTCACTCATGTCACCTCCATGTGAGATGTGGAACATTTTGCAGGTAAAATCAAAGATTCTGTGCTAGTTTTGTTTATTTTAAGTACTTGGTGGTTGGGGTCTCAGCCCACAGAGAGGCCCTTGCAGTACCTCAGCAGGAGGAGAACCCTGGGGACCACAGCCAGTGGTTGGGGTGGGATTTTTGTGGAGAAACCACTACTGAGGTGGTTCCACATGTGTGTCCTGTAGGAGATCTAGACTCTGAATCACTGGTACAGCAGAGGGAATGAGCTACTGCTTTTGGTGTTAGTAGGGGTGATGAAATCAGCCAATCTAAATAGGACAAGGGAGTGCCATGTTGCAGTGCCCCTGTGATTTCTGAAAATATCTGTGGGAAAGAAAGGTTCTTATAAATGACCTCGCAAAGTGACTCTAAATACAGATACCTTAAGAAACAGAGAATTGTAAAGTTAGCAGCATCTTCATTTTCCTTGAAACTGTATCTTTTTATCCCTTCTTCTCCCAGCAATTAAATATTTCCTGATCTATAAACAGCTTTGTGTTTACAACACACTTTTTAGGCAGTAACTTGTCCAGATATCCTGTAGTAAGAGAAAACCCTTCAAGTGTGAAGGATTTGTTAATGGAAATTGGTTCAATAAAGCTTCCCTTTCCACCCTTGCCCCCCCTCCTCACCAGCACATGCATAGACTAAGCAGAGGCTTGCTGCCGCTCTGTCGTAATGTGAATTTTGAGTTGTTGATAAATACAAGCAGGTTAAGAACTAACATCAAAGGTTTACCAGATTAAAGTCAAAGGAAGATGGGATTTTCAAGGGCTAGAGTAAACAAAAAGGTTGAGATTCTCAATTATCTCTCTAATACAAGACTCAATAGTCTTAAATGAACAGAGGAACAAACATGCCTGTTCTGCTGACGGCCACACTACTGGGTTGCTTACTGTAAGTCAGTGAAAGGCTACATAAGGAATGAAAGATAAGGCAAATAGGTTTGCCTGGAGAGTGAGAGATCATTTAGAAAAGGTGACTGTTGTGTTTGATGTAGTAAGAGGTGAGGGAAACACTGGCTATGGCTTAATGGGCATAGCAGATTCTGAGACATATGTGGCAATTATTAGTCATACTATTTGAATCCGAAAGGGCATTTGTTCAAAGGACTGCTTAGAAAGGCTCAGGCTGGAAAGAGGGAGCTATTAAATCAGCTCTGCTCCTCTGAGCATCTGGTAGGTTTTTTTTTCCCCTTCCCTGAAATTCTTAGGATACGTCTTGAGAAGAAGATGATGAAATTTCACAAGTGTTGCAAAAAGGATAAGATTTGTACCTATTATTATTGCAGAGATTTTTAGTTCTCTCTAAAAAACCCAAATTTACCTGCTGTGAATATGGTTAGATTGACAATAGGACACAGGTACCACCTGCTTCTATGAGATTAAGATAGTTTAAACAAAGCCACACAGAATGTGTCATAGATATTTATGAAGTGCAGAATTTCTAATCTCCTATTCACTGTTGTGCTGCCTCTGAGTAATACAAAGAGGAACCATATGAAATTAGAGATGAAATAAAAAAAGCCCAAGCACTGAATTCAACCCATCATCACATATTGCTCATACTTGAGTTTAAAACACAAAGGAGGAAAATTGTGATTGCATTTGCAATTGTACATGAGGTCTAAAAGGTATAGGTACATTTAAAAAACCCCATCTCCTTCCCTTCAAGTTCTGAATTTTTTTTCTGAGACTGAGAGGGTGACTAGGAATTCTTTTTATTAGGAATCCTTCATACTTCTTTTGTTAAGAATACCCAAGGACATCTTTTATTTCTGTGTCAATAGAATAAGTGCATGTTGGCTGCTAGCTTAGCGTTCATAATCATACAAATTTTAAAAAGTATTTAAAGCCACATACCATTTAAGACATGATGTTCTATTGATACAGAATAGTTACAGGTGAACAAGTGTAAGCAGCTAATATTGACTGTGCTATCACAGACCATGAAGTAGTTATCAAGTGCTCTCTTGACTGTATGCAAGGTCAGTGGAATTCAGTGTAAATCAAATTTTTGCCAAGAAGCAAAAATCTCAAGTTTTTCCACTTCTAAGTGTCTCACATGTTGCTAAGGTATTTCACTTACCTGCCTATAGTTGTACTCAGTTTGATCTACAGCAGTGCCCCCCACCTGGTGCTTTAAAATTTTAGAGATTTATTTTGGTAGTCATATTGCTGCCTACTTTCCCAGTTTGTTGAACATAATGAGGGATCTCATACCACTGTAATGGAAATTATTTGATCTGTTCAGTGACTTGACATTATGTATTACTTTATGTTACAGTCTTATCAGTCCTATTTTTACTTAATGTTATTTTCTGCCACTAGTGCTAGTTTTTCTCAAAAGGCTATTTATTTTTTTTTTTATTTTTTTTTTTTACTGAGGGGCTGGTAAGTCAGAGAGGGTAGAATATTCTGAGTGGTAAATATTTAAAGTGGCAGCCTGGTACCATTTAAGAGTATGGGTTTGTTATCTGGAATTTCTTCCAGATTTTATATTCATTTTGTCCAAGTGATGTAAACAGGGTTCCATAATTATGTCCATGTGAGAGCACAAAACCTCAGAGACAGATGTACATTGTGCAAAATGGAGCATGCAGCTGAATGTAACGAAGCATACCATCTTCTGAGTTACTGCATAGAAGGCTAGATTTTAGCCAGCTTATGCTTTGTGCTGCCATCCTGCATATTATTATGAAATCAACTTTTCCATAGCTTTGTTTTCATTTGTAAGATAATATAATTTTTTTTTGGTTTATTATCTTCACAGATTCTGTAATAGAGGTTTACTATGAGCTGTGTTACATAGGTCTCTGGCTGGTTTTTGAATTTTGGAGGTAATAAAACATTTTATTTTGCTTGATTCCCTTTTTTACATCTTAACAAAATATGTGAGTCCATAATTCATTGATCTCATAACAGACTGCAGTATTATTTCGAGTTGAGATGTTGACATGCTCGGTGTTTCACCTGGAAGGCAGCAGTGGGGTTCATGAGAGTTGCAGGAATGTGCCATATACTTCTCATAGGAAGTTAGGGGATGCTATTGAACACCACATCTTCTTGTCTTCTATCTTTTGCTGATTTTGCACTGCCCATTAACAAAGCTTTGGATCAACAAAGGTAAAATGTGAGGTGTTGTCTGCTTTGTCTGCAGTCCAACAACACACCCAGCTGTAGCAGGCTGTTCTCACCCTTTGCTATTGTATCATTGTTGCTATGGTGAATTAGGAAAATGCTGGCTATTAACCTGATGTTGAATGAGACATGTTCTCATCTCAATGAGTGGAGATTTACCCACATAACTCTTCATAATGTAGAGGTATAGACTCTTGTTTCCCATACAGAAATCTCTGTAGTTTGCAGCACCCTTTGGAACAGTTGTGGAGAGATCCTGTGTCACTGTCATGCCAACCGAATGGATGATTTTTCCCTAATGAGAAGAAATAATTCAAAGACCTGCTTCTTTCACCTGGAAAAGGAGTGAAAAATAGCTCACTCTGTATTTTCATGTTCATTAGGGTTCCATGCAATTACTAATGAGAAATTACCTAAAATTACAAGTTAAGCAGGTAAACTGGCTGCAATTGGATTTCCGTATAAGCATACTCTTTTAGGATTGCTACTGCCAAATCAGTAAAATAAAGCCAAAACTCCCACTAGCCTTTTTTGACACTTCTCATACCAGTCTGGAAGATGCTAAGAGTTTCATGTCACTTATGTGCTAATGATGGCAGCATGCAAGCAGTGAGCAAGTGGGAGGACTCCCATAATTTATGGAGAAGAAGCAAACCTTCCACATGTTCCCCTCCATTATGTGGAAGAGCAATTCAGTTATTTCTGTGGCTCTGTCCTTCATCTACTGCCGGTCACAGAACTCTGGGTATGCAGAGGAGTAGACAACCAGATAGGAGGAGGAGGATGAATGCTATGCCACTTTCTGAGAGAAGGAAATTTTGAAGGCATGAAGTGGTCCAGTATTATATTTTCAGTGAAGTCCTGCCTACAAGGGGCAAAATATGACTGGACTGTGGAGCTCAGCTGCAATAAAAATGGGATTTGTGAATCTCTTGGGAATCTTTGCGAAGCAGAAAGGACAGATTTTTGTCCAAGAAATTTTTGAAGGTTGGGCAGTGTCATGGCGGAAGCTACATTCAGTAGCTCTCTCTGTCTCAGAGCCTAGACAGGGTCCTCCACATACCTGAGTGCACATCTCCATGAGGGGACAATCACAGCCATCTTGTCATTTTGGGAGAGAAGGAATGACTTATCCTGAAAGCAAGAAAGATTTTGTCTGTTGCAGCAGATATATGCCTGTTACGGACCACGCACTTCAACTGAGAACAGTGATAAACTGTGTTTAATAATAATGACCCGTAACATTTGAAAGGAAGCCACCAAGAAATAATGTTATAATATAAGAAAAGATGGTATCTGTTTCTGCACAAGTCAAGTGTGTAAACGGTGAGTCTTAATTAGCTCTGGCAACATGACTGTTGCACAAGTTAACAGGAGGTGTAAGGAGCATCTGCTTGCCTTGTTCTAACTGACACAGCGGATCTCTTACATTGCAAAAGAGACAGTGCAGATGCTTTAAGTTGCAGAGCAGACTCTGCCACTCAGACAGATGTCACCCTTCACGAAGAGAGAAACTTCAGACATGGTTTTTCTTCTAATTGAAAAGCATTGTCAGCTTGGCAGCTCCTTGTATGTTTAAATGACAGATATTCATACTAGTTGAAAATGAACCCTGCTCAGCAGACATTGGCAATGTTTTGTTATTTCCCTCTTTCTCATTTCTAAAAGGACAGTAGATCATTTCTGTTCATTAGACTTGATAGGAATTAGGCATGGAAAATCAATTCCCTCAGCCTCTTTTCATCTTGAGGCTGTCCCAGGTATTCTCTCCTGGAACTCTTTAGTAACATCAGCTGTGGTATGTGAAAGTAGTATTGAAAACTGAAAGCAAAAAGAGCAAATTTTATCCTAGAAATGCCCGTATCGTCTTTTTGCCCATTTCTCTTGCTAACATCCTCTTCTTTTTGGTTGTGTCTATCCAGCATGTGGAAGCAATCACACTTACCTAGGCAAAAGGAATGTTAGAGTAGCCTTGAAATACTTTCTGCCACTGTATCTCCACATTTGCTTACCTATCACATCATCAGGTAGATTGCTTTTACCATTATGCATGGCTTTATGAATAATGCTTTAGTGCTGTAGTCTGCTCAATAAGGAATCAGTGCAAAGCATTATCTTTCCCATATGTATGATTCAGAAATACACTTTCTTACCAGTGTAAGAATTTGTTTCAGTTTTGAGTCCTGTGCTATCTCAAGAGACAGAGTCCTGCAGCATAGCTGTCTGATGAATGATGCTGTGTGGAAAAGCAAAATGAGACAAAGCAGTTTTGTCATATGAAGCGGAATTATTGTGAGTTTCAATTAACAGCATTTTTTCTCTGTCCTGGAATGTGTAGATCTGAAATTCATGAAGATTAATTTGAATCTTTACAGCATTTGAAAAGCTGAATTGTTTCACCTGCTGTCCAAACATTCAGGATAACCCCCCCCCCCCCCTCGGATTTGCTGTCTATGTTATTACTCATAAGCAAATAGAATAACAAAGGGATGAGGTGGGTCTCAATTACTTCAGGATAATTGCGTAAATTTAGTAAAAAATTACAAAGTTAATCTTCTGGTCTAACTAGTGTAATTTAATTATATCAGTGATATTAAAGGCCTTTGTTGCAAACCCCAAGGACTCTAAAGCCAGATCACTGCCTTCTTGCAAGCCTGTGTGTCCAGAAGGTAGAAAACATGCAAATATTGATGATGTTTTCTTAATAAAGCAGTTACTAGGGTGCTTTTTTTTTTAGGACTCCTCCTCCTTGGATTCTAGAAAAAGATGGCTTTTTCCCTTCATTATGTAGCAAATTTTGGACTGATTTTTACAGGATGTTGTACCCACATTTAATTCCAACAGATTGCATGAAATACAAAGAAATTGTAGGTATAAAAATGTGTTTTATTTTGGTTTTAAGAAAACAGTTCCTGTGAAAAATATGTGCACTAGGGAAAGGTAGTTTTAGAGGCTAGACAGTGTTTGTCTCCAGTACCTTGTTGCATTAAAGGTGTCATGCTGCTGTTTAAAAGTGTAGCTGCCTTACCACCAATAAGTGGAAAGCGGGAGCTGACCCTAGGTAAATGCAGGTTGAATCCAAAAACAGTAAGCCCTGACAGAAGATGGGCTAATGATCCTCAAGCTTGTAGAGAAGGCATTAGGTTTGGATTTCATTTGGTTCTTTCTAGAAAACCATTTTTGTAATAAAATTGGCATCAGCAAAGGAATTTTTCTGTCTCTGAGTGTTTTGCTGAGAACAGGACATGGAAAGAAATATTGCTACACGTTATGGCAGTGTGAATGTGTGTATTGCCAACCTTGAGCTTCAAAAAGCCCAAGCCAAGCATCATAAAATCCTGACACTAGTTCCAGTATTTTCAGCTTTTAAAAAAATTCACACATGCTCTGTTCCTAACACTTGCTTTCTACTTAAAGTTTTCACTTGACTGTGGGATCTAAGACTTCAGGAGGGATACCAAGATAAAAAACAAATATTCTTGTGGGAAGTGGTAGAGTTGACTGCAATCAAACAGCAGTGACTGTAGTTAAATAAGTTGGCTTTCCTTCACTTCGTTTTAACTATTCTGTTAGATCAAAAGCAAAAATAATGGAAGGTACTATTGCAGAATGCTTTTAATTCTAAAAAGTTCCTAAAAAATCTCTAAAGTGTAGTATTACAAGGCAAAATTTAACAGAGAAAGGATTAGGACTAGAAATCCTATTTCCATCCTCTGGAAGAGAAAAAGTACATTAGACTGGAAAGAAAGTCTGAGATAACACAGTTTTGATTTTTGACATTTAGAAATCACAGACTCTACTTGGCACCAGTCCTCAATTTCCACCTGCAGAACTCAATCAAAGGACTCTGCAAAGCACAGTAACTGTTTAATTTCTAAGTCTTATTGAACAGTGTTGAGATTGCTTTAAACTCCAGGCTTTGGAAACAGTTGTGACAGCAAAAATGACCAAAGAAAAAAAAAATTCTTAGTATATGAAAGTATCCTGCTGCTTATTTTTAAACTTTCAGTCTTTCAGCTTCTGTTAAAGCTAAGGCAGACCATTTGGAAAAAAATTGGCTAAACATACTGCTTTGTATGTATGTTTGTTGGTTTTAACTAATTTGGTGTCATCGTAGTCTCCTTGTAGTAAATAATTACTCTTAAAAATAAGCCCAGATACAGTGAGAAACAGTGGCAAGAAAAGCATTTCCTAGATAAAATTTCTTGCAGTCCAAAGACTGGTTTTCAGGCATTCCCAGGTGAAATATAAACTTTCACTGGGGATCTTGTGTGTTACTGTTGTTTATCATACATATTATCTCTGTTTATAAATAATGTGGAGGAATTCTAGGGGATTCTTCAGCTGTGATAAAGTTCATATGTGTGACAGGATGTAGCCTTTAGACTTACATAACTTTTTGAAAATTGTAATATTGTCAGGGCAGCAGGGGAGAGGCTAAAAATCCTGTCTACAGAAAGGTTTGTGAGAGTTTTACTTTTGGCTGTAGAAAAACCACGATTTTTCTCAAGAATTTTTGAAAAATCTTGATATCCTTCTTGCATCCACACACTCTCAAATAGTTTATAATTGTTAAAAATGTATCATAGAGTCATTAAGTTTGGAAAAGGCTTCCAAGGTCATCTAGTCAAACCTTTGACAAAATGCCATCATGTCAAGGAAACCACAGAGCTAAGCACAATTTCCAGCTGTTTCTTGAACATTTTTAGGAGTGATGACTCCACCACTTCCCTGGGCATCCTGTTCCAAAGCTTAACCAGCCTTTCAGAAACTCTTCCTGACGATATTCAACCTGAACCTGCCCTTTTCCTCATCCTTGGTGACAGTGTTCCCCTCATGTCTAATAAAGGATGGAGGTTTTCTTCAGGTCTCCTTTTGTTGTTAATGTATTTATAAAAACATTTTTTATAATCTTTGGCCACAGCAGTGGCCAAATTGAGTTCTAGCTGAGCTCTCACCTTTCTAGTTCTGTCTCCATATGACCTAATAACATCCTTGTAGTCTTCTGGAGCTGCCTGTCCTTTCCCAAAGGTCATAAATGCTCTTTTTAAGCCTGAGTTCCAGTGAATGCTCCCTGTTCAGCCCAGCCAGCCTTCTTCTCTGAAGGCTCATCTTTTGGCACGCAGGGATGGCCTGTTCCTGCACTCTTAAGCTTTCCCTCTTCATGTATCTCCTTCCTCCCCTGTCCCTTCTGAAGAGCTTGTATTCATTCATTGCACCACTCCAGTCACATGAGTCATCCCACCACGTTTCCATGATTGGGATGATATCATAATTTTCCTACTGCACCATGGCTTCCAGCTCCTCCTGTTTGTTACCCGCACTGAGCACATTTGGTGTAGAATTTTTTCATTTGCCTTTTGTCTGATTTTTACAGAGAATTCATTTGTAGCTCAAAATATGGAGTGTGTGAAAGGTAGGTCTGGCACAGTCATGTGGATTATGTGACTAGTTGCAAGTTACTCTGCAGAATGAAATTTAGCTGGAGACTCCTAATGAGCTCATAGGGAGAGGGATGTGGCCCACATTTTTCAGTGTCTAATGATGCTATTAAACTTGCCTTACAAAGGTAGCTGCACAATTTACATCTGATTTTATGGTCTGTAGATAGGTACTGTTATTTTGTAGGTCTATATCCCCTTATTATCCTCTATGGCCTATGGACAGGTATAATACCCATTATTATGACCTTCAACAGCAGCCTGGGCTGCAGGGACTGTACAGTAATAGAGTTTAATATCTTAAGAGGCAGAGAAAGGTAAGTGTCAATAAAACCCAGAACTTCATAGAACAGATTTCATTTTGACTCATCAGCTGTTAGGAAGGATCCCACAAGTATCTGCTTTGGACGCCAAAGGAATTTGTAAGTGTTGGAAGACTTTGAGACAACATTTAAGATCTGGTGAGAAAACAAGGAAGGATTCTATAGGCATGGTAGTAGCTAGCAGAAATGCAAGGAAGAGTCAAGCCCACTGCTGAATGGCTTTGGTAAGTGTGGTGGTTTGACAGGAAATGTGTTTTTTGGGATGCTGTGTTTTTGGCCAATGGATATTCAGACTTTAATATTGGCATTTAACCTGGCCATTGGGACATGGACACGCCTCTGAGAACACGGGGTTAAAAGCAGAGCTCTCCCTTGGGAGGGTCCTCTTGGGTTTCCGGCGGGAAAGAGTTCGGGTCTCTCCCCCGGCCCAGCTGCTGGCTGGGCAGGGGGAGGGGAAAGCCATGTGGCCGAGAGAGGTAGGCCTGAGCCCGGGGGTGGAAGGGTGGAAGAGAGAGAGAGAGAGAGACACCGGGAGCCATCGGGCAGCCCCCCCTGAGAGACACAGAGAGAGAGAGGGAGAGAGAGAGCCGCTGCCTGGGACTGTAACCTTGAGACTGGATAAACATGGGCCTGCGCCGGCAGCACGGCTGGGACGGAGAAGAGGGGGGGGTTCAGCCGGCCGCTTGTAGGAGCTTTTAACCCCTTTTTGGAGAATGAGAACT
The DNA here is from genome assembly GCF_037042795.1 of Molothrus aeneus. Taxonomy (NCBI): domain Eukaryota; kingdom Metazoa; phylum Chordata; class Aves; order Passeriformes; family Icteridae; genus Molothrus; species Molothrus aeneus. The sequence goes on from NC_089646.1 coordinate 72,249,417, forward strand.
TTACAGAACATTGACCTTTCCTAGAAGATAGAGTGGAAGATGAGGAAGGAAATGGGCCAGTGTGAGAGAGGTCTGGGCAAGTGAGAGATAGTAGAAGAATAGAGAAGAATCCTAGTGGGAAGAGATGATGGAGTAGCTTTTGCTGGACTCTTTTTGTATAGCCATGGACAGAACCATGTTCCTTGTGATACAGAGACTGCATTCTAGGGGGAGGCAATGGCCTCAGAACCAAGAGGGTTCAGTGTTGATGCCCCTCGGCCCCAGGGGGTGAAAATATGGGGGGGACAGGTGTCCCAAAGGAGAGATTGTGGGGACAGGTGTCCCAAAGGAGAGATGGACAGACCCATGTTCCTTGTGATACAGAGACTGCTCAGTGTTGATGCCCCTTGGCCCCAGGGGGTGAAAAAATATGGGGGGGACAGGTGTCCCAAAGGAGAGATTGTGGGGACAGGTGTCCCAAAGGAGAGACTGTGCCTTTTTTGGATCGGGACAGAGCATCCTTAAAAAAGACAACCCTAGAAGCAGTTCTGGTCCGTGTTCAGTGGTGAGAGCACTGGACATGAAAAGGAAGAAGTCACGATGGCAGATGTTCTCCAGGCAGTGCCACGAGTGACACAGAAACACACGAGGCTTCGACTGTGTTTCCAGGGGAAGCCCATGGTACAAGAAGGACTCCTCTCCTCTTGATGAACTGAGGATTGATTGTCTAAAAGGTGCTGCTGGACCGAGAGTTGGTGATTTGAGGAACCAAATGTGTTGGAAATTTGGTGGGGGGAGGAGGAAATGCACTTGTGAAGTTTTCATTTTCCCTGTGTGTGTGTTCCTTTTTATCTGTAGTTGTAGTTAATAAAGTTCTGGTTCTTTTTCCCTAAGTAGGAGCCTGCTTTGCTTATTCCTGGTCACATCTCACAGCAGAAACCAGGGAGAGGGTATCCTCATGGGGGCACTGGCATTGTGCCAGTGTCAAACCATGACAGTAAGTTAAGTCAAAAATGGCACAGAAAAAGTTCACATGCCTTATGTCTTCTTTACTTTGGTCTTAACGGCTGAAGTTAGCTGCAAGTTCCTTCGTCAGGAAGCAGTGGTGGAACAAATGGTGAGCCCCTAACGGTAGAGTAGGGTCGAGTTACAAACCTCTTGTGAAAACTGGACACATACAAGCTGATAAAAATGTGACAGAATAAATGACTGGAGAAAGCCAGAACAGATTTACTGAGGTTAAACTGTGCTCCATTGTCTTATATTATGAAACAACTTAGTCAATAAAAGATGGGAGTATTTTAAACAGCATCTACCATAATTTTAGAAAATCATTTGTCATGGTCTCCCACAACACCTTTGTTGACAGTTTGGTGACACATTGCATACTTCAGATTAGTTCCACATGTGGAATGTGGATGTGTGGATAACTAGCTAGGTTGCTGGGCTCAAAGTTTGTCTAATGTCTTAAAGTCAAATTTAGAACTGGCCACATGTGGAATTCCTCAGAGATCAACATGGAGTTTGATACTGTTCAATGACTTTATATACGATTGGCATGAAAGGCTTGAATACGCTTTGCTAGGCTTGATGATTATGCAAGACTGGGAAGAGAAGTAGAACATGAGAAGGAAAAGCTGCTGAACTGAGGCACAGACAGTCTGAAACCTGGCTCAACAAGGTTTTAAAAGAGATGAATGTGAAGTTTTGATTCATCAGTTCAGGAGATATTGAAAAATGAAAGAAGGGTTGGTGAATGTGTCACCAAGATGATTAGACCATTAGAGAGCTTGATGCATAAAAGAAGTATGAAGAAATGAAGTATGAAGAAATTTGGTTTATTCAAGCTAGGGGAGTGAAGGCTTTGTCTGGCATGAATCAGCTTTCTAATCTCTAAAAGGTAGTTATAGATAAAATGGAAGAACTCTCTCATAACTCTGCAGTGATAAGATAAAGACAACAGGCTTGAACAGTGTCAGGGCACCTCCCTCAGATTATGGCAAGACAGGGAACCATGAGAACCCATATGTTGACAGGGAAATGGTAGGATCCTGTTCCCTGGAAATATTAGACCCTGATTCACAGGCACCTGTACAACCTGGTACAAGGCCCTGATTTCAACAGAAGGTTGGATGGAATGAATTTAAGCCCCATATGAGAAGTTTCAGCATCACTCAAACCAGATGAGTTGTGGACACACACATACACACAGGCAGAAGTTGAATTTACTCTTAAGACTTTGGGATTACAGTCAAAGTAAATGCATAATGTGAGTGTATTATTGTGCAAGCTAGGCAAGACTAATATTAAGGCTTCTGAAAAGCTGGTTCAGGCCATTTATAAGCTGGGTTGGTAAAGTTATCTGCTTCATAACAGCCAGCTTAAAAGCTACTATTTTCTTACTACTTTTTATTATTAATGATACTTGGAACTGTAATAAGAAGTAATAAATAATCACTTATATCCAGAATTCTACAGGAAATTGAAGACTGTGGGATTTGATCTTGTTGGATTCCCTTCATGTCATTGTCTGAAAGAACGATGTTGTCATTATTGGAAGAGAAGACGCTGGTGAGAGTGATAAAATCCATGGTGTTGATACTTACTAATAAAATAGGTTTAGTGATCCACTATAGAAAAGACCTTGAGAGACATGAAAGTTGTCCTGTCCCAAAGAGATGGGTGGATCAGTGACTGTCTGAGATGGCTATGAACTAAATGTGTGGTTCCTTTTTTCTGACATTATGACAGGCGCAATTTGTTACTTTATCTTGTACTTTGGGCACTCAGAAACAGTGAAAATAAACCTTATTGCATAGCTGGTTTTGTCTAGGAAGGAAACATTTTATTTTGAGTAGTTTGCAGTACTGTATAATCTGTGATGAAAGCAAACATGGTGGAAATTATTTCGCTTAGTTTAATATTTCAGTAGCTGTGTCACTGGAGTATGGTGGAAGGGTTGTGTGTTTGTGGTTGTTTTTTTTTCTTTTTTCTTAAGCCTAGATTTATCTCAGCACAAGTGTGCTGAGCATATATCTTTGAATATGGTATCAATATGTCTTGACTCAGATGAAAGCTTCTTAAGTCAGTTTTTTGCTCAATCTTGTTTTTGCACATTAGCTGTGCACAGGATTATTCTTTAGTCTGTCATTCAGGCTGTTCAGAGAAAAAAAAAGAAAAGAAGACAAAAAAAGAAAAAAAAGAGAGGGCAGAGAACAGATTCTGAGTTTTTCTGTCTGACAAGGGATCAGCAGAATGCTGACCCAAACTTCTCACACCACTAAAAACTACAACTTCTTCTGATATGTATTACAGAGCATCCAACTGACATACTACAAAACAGCAAAACCATATTTTGGATATTTTTCCACCTTTAATGAGAATTGGAATACTCACTGGGATGTAATTGTGGCATTATATTTAAAGACATCTTCTAGAGGAACACTCGCACAGAAGTGTCTTGCCCTGTTCCTGCCTCCTGGGCCTTGTGTGAAAGGACTTTCCTAAGTCTGCTTGTGGTTACCTAGGCTGCTCCAGTAAGGGAGAATTGAGTGCTGTTGTGTAGCAATGGATCAATAACTCTGGAAAGCAGAAATAGACTTCTGTTTATCCCTGGGATGTATTTAGTGATGGCCCTGGCAGGTCAGATTTCCCTGAGATGCATCAGTTTTCCTTGGTGGTCATCCTGAAGGGTGAAGGCAGAGTTAAGTCATCTTTAGTTTTGGTCTGTATGTGGGGACTAGGACCTGTGGTGAGTGAGAATTAGAGCCACTTGAAGCAATGGCTTTTGTGTTGGTGTAATAATAACTGAATGTTCAGAACTTCTCTATATCTCAGGCTCTGAGGAAGGATGAGAAATGAACTTTTAGGGACACACCATATCTGTTGTACCATGATTCAACTTGATACATAGTTAGCATAAGGCAAAGGTCTATGGCTTAGCCTCTTTCCTTTTTAGTGGTTGCATCTCATTCCCTGTCATGGAGAGACCTTCAGACAGGCTCAGATTCTATTTCTATTCAGATCTTTAAAACTTGGTTATTCTTATCTATCTCCTTTTTATGTACTGCTTGGTGCAGCAATTAAATGCAAATGGTTAATTCCCATTTCCACTGCATGACTTTGTCATTCATTGTAGCAGTAAAGCTGTCTGAAGTATTTCACCGCACCCTTTTTTGTCTTCAAATGGACAGGAGTCCAGCACATAGCAGAAAGAAGTAAAGTTCCTAAGACTCTGTTTATCAAGTATATTTGGCACTGATAAAATTTAACTTGTGGCAAAAAGAAAACTGAATTTTCTTCAGCAGACAGTGAAGTTTCCTCATCTCATTTTTCTCACTGCAGAGAGTTTGTTTTATTCCTCCTTTGTCTCCAGCACTGATCTCTTTCATCCTGATATGCAGGATGAAAGTATGCATCCTGATTTGTTCTGCTGAAGTAGCAGGGGATTTCAGCATCCTGACTCTGAAATGTATTATGCCTGACTTCTGTTTGGATGTGCAGAAAAGGACATTGCACAAGGGGCCTCTTCCCACCAGAATACTCCACAAGGGGCTTGGTGTAATTGCAGCTCTCGCGTTTCCCTGAGAACAAAGGCTTTTAGCTTCTTCCCCAAATATTCAGTGGGAAGCTAAATTTAAGGGAAACATTCTCACCACACCAACTAAAGGAATTGTTTAGCTGTGGAAAGAGCCATGAACAGCCCTCCTGAAGATATAGGTATCTTTCTATTGTACCCCTCTTCTGCATGATTTTCCCTTTGAATTTCTGAGTGGACTGAAGCAATTCTTCATTATTTCATCTGAGACCAGAATTTCATGGGCAGAAATAATGTCAAGCATAGGTAATTCTTGTTCTGGAAGAAGTGATGCACTTTGTGAGAGAGAAGCAGCAATATGTTTATTGATAAATGCAGAGATTTAACAAGGCTTGATAGTAAACGCGACAGTGGTAAGCAAAACTCATTGACAAGGTACATTTGATCTTTTACTGCACAGAGGACAAGGTCGGGCAAAAGTATCAGGGGGACCCTCTGACTGTGTCATAAAGTTCAGAAAGGACCCCCTTGCATTTTAAACTCCTTCTCAGAACAGGGTTTATATGTATCTGGATCCAGGCTTAGTCCCAGACTTGGTCAATGCTTTGTGTCTAAATGCGCAGAATCAATCCTTTGTACTAGCTAGCTAAGATTTCCAAGTTTATTATGCTACTAATCACTGAGAATCTGTTGCAGCAAGGAATTTCTCAGCCTCAAAGAATAACCTTGAGAGGCTTCTGTACTCAAGGGTGGATCTTTCTGTCCAGGAGAGCTCAACAGGTCCTGGGCTGTCTACTGTTAGGGAGTAACAGAGTTATAGACATATTTGCAGACTGACTGCAGAAATTAGTATCTTCCAAACTTGGTTTGAGTCAGACTTTGACCAACATTATGGTTTGGGGAAGGAGAGTATGTGTGTGGTGTGGCTGTTGTGTTACCTGTCTCCCCGGAATCTGCTATGAGTCAGATGCAGTCATCACAGCCAGGTACATTTATTGCCATCTCTATTGGTGATAATGAGTTGAGCAGGGTTATGGGAAATAAAGGTCAGCTTGGGCAGCTGGGTGGAGGATACCATCATGATTCTAAATGGTTCTGACAATATATGAAACACTAAAAAAAAAATTCAGCCTGATGTGCCTTAAAAATTGTGATATCCTGCATGAAGTAACAATAACATAGTCTCTCTTCCCCTTGTTTATTTTGCAGTATGCAAAATGCAATTTTTTAAAATCTGAAAATGTATAACTAGAACTTGGTCTAAATCTTGATAGTTTGTAGACTTTTAAGTTGGAAATCCCCACCTCAAACGAAATTATGAGACATTATATCCTCATTGAATCTTTTTCCCATGAAAACACTTGCTGAAAGATTTATAGACGGTTCTAGAAATGGTATTTACAAATAACTGATTCTAGAATTCTATGTTATTCCACTAAGAATAGAATATTTTCTATTATATCAGCAGAAAAAAATAGTTTTGCACTAAAGGAATATGAATGACATGAATAAAATACAGAATAGTTAATAAATAGTATCTTCCAGGGAACTGAAATCCTCCACATCCTGATATTTAATTTTTCTTTTATTCATATAACCAATTCTAATCATTCCTAGGCAAAATTTCAAATCATTGCACAAGCACTTACTTGGAATCTTTCAGACAAATTCCCCTCCAGCAATTTGGAAGCTTTTCATAACAGGTCAGAAGAATCTTCTTCATCAGCATCAGATCTACTAAATAGGTATAAAGAACCTTGTATTTTGCTCTCAGCAAGAAAGTTACCTGGAGAGGAATCAGACTGCAGAGGTGAGCTGGAAAGTTACGTAAAAGATCACGCACCAAGATCCTAACTCAATATAAGTAATGTGATTTGGGGTTGATTTTGGAAAATGCTGAGCCTCTGCAGAGCTGTTGAATTTCAGCTGGCATTTAGCTCTTTGCTTTTGAAAACTGCAGAAAGCCTGCTAGGTCATGCAAATAAAAAGCAAGGTAGGTAAGATCAATTTATAAGGTCATGATTTCAGGAGTACTCACTGGCAGATGTGGGTATCCAGATCCTCTTTTTATGCCAATAAACAGTAAATAAGCCTATGTTTTGCATAATGTGACACAATGCTGGAGCATTAGCTCTATAGCTGAAATGGGAATGCAAAATGGAAAAATTCTAAGTGAGACTTTCCTTAGGGTATGCCACTGTTTCTCCACCTAAAACAAACATAAACCAAACCAAAAGCAAACAAGCAAAACTATCCCCCCAAAAAGAAAAATAACCCAACTAAAACTCCAGAGCACTTTCATGGCATTTATGTCACAGGCATCACGACTCAGTATTAAGTGGTGCTATGTTGTCTGAGATCCTTATTTTATTAACATGTTCTTCAATATTGTAAACCATCCACTACATTTTTAATTTTTTTTCAAAATATATCAAATTATTTCTGCATTGGTTCAGTAAGAAGTGATGCGGTTATCATAGAGATAAAGGACAAACGAAATAAAAAGTATTTGGGAAATTGCAAAATGATAGAAAATATGTAAATTCTGAGGTAATATGGGAACCTGTCAGAACACACATAGTTTTCCCTGTTTATATTCCTGTCATGACATTTTTTATATCTGTGGCTAAGAAAGTACATAGCTGTTTCATAACATTCAAATACAAGGAAGGGTGAGGGATGAAATCCAAATCTTACTTCCGGAATTCCTCGCTTTTCTGCATTTATGCTGGGCTTTTAACTTTATTATGAAGTCATTACCGTTTATCATGCCAGTAGGTATAAAGGGACTGTTAACCACAGACCACTGACAGAATAAACCATGCATTCACAGTAAGTAGCACACTAAAAATTCTATGAAAAATTGAACATATGCATGAAGTTCTTCTTTCTTTAAACAACAATTCCTGCTTCCTCAGCCTTCTGTACCCAAAGGCACTTATACACACTAAGCTGAATACATTCAAACTACCTTAAAACCATGCTGGAAAGAGAGATCCATATAAAGCAGTTACCAGCAGCTGGTTCCAATGTGTTTCTCTCTCAGCTTACTTTGACAGATGAGAGTGATCAAAATAGGATTGAATTAAAGGAAGGCTATATCTATATAAGCAAGTGAATTTGCAGAGCTAAACCCCGTCACCCCCCTGTGTTTGTGGGGAAGGTGGGGAAGTTCCTTCATACCATCTGTGAAATATGTCTTCTGGCTTAATTTCATCCTAAAGGGGCTACAGATCATCAGCTCTGAGACTGTCATCTAAAGTGAGGCTAACAGAGAAGGATTGAGAGCTTGGCTTCCAAAGTACATCCTGGGCCACACACAGTCAGTGGTACAGACTTACCCAGACTGCATGTTTTTGGGTTGAAAAGATCCAAAGGCCAGCATTCAAAACAGTAACCCAGTGTCTTAACTTACTTTAACAATTAGGACTCCTTAGAATGATGTTGACAAAAGTTAAGGTTGACATGAATATGACTTGGCTTTCTGGGATCGACTTTAAAGACAGATGAATTAGGTTAAAGCAGCTGATGTGATTTGTATCTGGTAAATGTTTGACATGGCTTTGCTGCAATGTGCTGGTACATTCCTTGGTGTGATTAGGGTCTTGTCCAATGAAAAGTGATTTCCCAGGAAATTGCCATATATTTAGCACAGTGTTATTATGGTGTCTTGAAAAATGAAATGGAAGAAATTGCCATATATTTAGTACAAAGTTATTATGGTGTCTTGCAAAATGTAATGGAAATGAACCAAAATAACTGGTCTATAAAACTACTTCTGAAACATTCAGCTTTTTATAGAGACTGAAATGTTTTCTGCAGAATGATGGGAAGTTCCATACTGTGTAGGGCAATTTGTATATCTTCTGTGGTGTTTTTAACATGTACTTCAGAAGAGTAGCTACTATAATAATAAAATGTATTTTATTTTCCTCTTTTTTTTTTTTAGCTGTTGTACCTTCCTATTAAGACATACTTGTGCTTAGATCATAATGATTTATATTTTTTTCTATTGCTCTTGGAACTAGTGCCTCAGTTGTGTAACATGAGGACAACGTATTGAAATACCTTCTGCCAAAACATACTAATTATTTTGCTTTTAAACTCACTTTTTGCTTTGCTTGCTCTCTTGAAGAATTGAAGAATTAGAGGATATTGGGATAATTCAGATTGAGAGGGTGCTCTGGATGTCCAACCTCCTATTATATTAGTAGTAATTTTACAGTATTGTTTAAAAACAAAGATGGAAGTGTGATACTTTTTCTTCAAAACTACCTAGCTGTATCACAGTGTTTCAGAGAAGTTCTGTGAAGAACTATCTTCTGTCTTCTTAAGAAAACTATGCATTTCCAGTGCTGGATTTTAAGAAAATCAATCTGCTTACCTTATCTGCTTACTTTAGCTGGTGACTATGTCATGATCTCAAAATATCTACAAGGAGAAAAACATGGTTCTTTAATTTTGGCAGAAAAATGTGTAACAAGATCAAATGTCTTTCCAGAAGCTGAAATCAGATAAATTCAGATTTTAAAAAGGGAAATTGCCATCATTTATATATTTAATCATTATAGCAACTTATTGAAGGATACTTTGAATAATATATCAAATGAAGAATTTAAATTAAAAAAATAGTTGTCTCTTGAAAACTATGTACTCTAATTCAGCAGTTATGGACTGATGTACAAATTTCTGCACTAAAAATCAAAGGTCGATGCTAGGAAATCAGGGTGGATAATCAGAAATGTCTCTTATGTGCATCAGCATTGTGTATACTCTTATTAGTGGCTTTTCTGTTTAAATTCCATATTGTTCCTCAACTTCAAGCTGGTTTTAAGATCCTGACAATTATTATAGAACAACTGCAAACACAGCTGAAATTGTGAGTATGATAAGCAAGGATAGATGGATCACCTGAGATATGGAACATACTTTACTAATTATTGTGAAATTCACCAGAGTAGAAGAGCTCCGAGCTGTCTCAATGACCACGACCATGCTTTCTGTGTTAGACCTGGTAGTTTCCTTGCAATTCTGTCACTGGGGCTGGCAGTGTACACCTGGATTAGCAGCTGGAGGAGAAAAGAGTTGTTTGAGTGAACCAAGCCCAAGCCCATGAGACTGCATTGTCACAAAGGCTGTGACAGTGCGAAAGAGCTGTTTTGAGTGGTGTGGACCTGGGGAGATGTGGGCTCTCCTAGTTCTGCCCTTTGTGCTTTGGAAGTGGGCAATAGAAAGCTGCTGGAGAGAGAGGCTCATGGTGTGTCTTGGGGCACTTTGGAAATGGTGGGAGTACTCAGGGCTCTGCACAGTCACATTTTGTGAAATAAAAGCCATCTGAGTAGTGGTGGCAACAACTCAAACAGCTCTGATGAAAGAATCAAAACTCCGGTAAATTCCATGAGCCTGTAAATGACTCTGGGTCAGTTTTTGTGTATATGCCCATCCTGCACTGTAATGGTGCAAGTCTTGATGTGTTCGGGTGATTCATAGACCAGAATTTTTTCAAAGTTCATTGCATGAAGGAGTGTGTGAGTAAGAACACAGACTGATGGCCACAGCAATGATGCCATGGTTACGAGTAGTAAACAAAAAGATATCTTTAAAGTCATAAGCCTTCAGAAGTTTCCTAAATTGACTTACCAGAGGCTTTGTCTTGCTGACATTTCCCATATGGGGGCTGCTGTCTAAGCAATGGGGCTGTATGGGAAAGCAGTGGATTCTGCAGCCTTGCACCAGTACCCATCTCTTATCAAATCAGAAGAACCTGTTTTCAGGTTATATAACAAATTGAAATGGAAAATTCTTATTTTAGGTTAGTAAAATAGGATTAAATTAGAGAAAGGCTATGTCTGCCTTTGCAACTGACATGGCCAGGTAGAAATAAATCTTTAGGATGAGACTCTTCTCATCATTCCCATGTTTACAGTGAGGTTCCTTCGTATTTTTGTTGGAATGCATTAGTTGTGCTTTCCAAGTGCATCTTCTGACTTAATTTCTTCCAAAAGGAATTTTTTCTGTTTGGTGCAATCAAATGCTTTTTAAAACCACATGTACATATTTGAGTGAAATATTAAAGGATGAAATTTGGAATTAATCTCGTTCCCTCCTGTGCCACTGCAATGTGAGCTATAAGGAAGGGTAAGATGAGCTGGCCCAGCAGAAGTTGTTTCACTGAAATAGACAGTATTGCCAGGTATTAAATTACTGTTCCATGTGAGCCTGGATGGGAGCATCTGGCTGTGGCAGACTGTCAGGCAAGGGGTAGAGCTTTTATTTTTCTGGCAGTATCTGCCAAGTGCTTGTGCTCAGTTCTGATCTGGGCAGGGGTCACTCCTGCGATTCTAGGGACTGGGTTAGAAATGGGATTAGTGCAACAATTTGAAATGCCATGTGCTACTCATGCCAGAGGAAACTGTCAAACTAGATTTTGTGCTGTCATCAACAGCTGTCATGACTGTTTCCTTAAGTCTGTGTTTGGAAAGGCATTGATGTAGCCTTAGAGTCATGATTGTGGTTAAAATTTGTTAAGTCAATACAGACTAGAGTGAGTTGTAGTGGAAGGGGCCTTAGAACTAGGTTTAACTCCATTGAAGTAAGAATTATTTTTATTTTATTTCTGTGCAGAAAAGCTATACTTCAGTGGTTTTAGTGTCTCTTTAATAAAACAAAACCAGAAGTTATGTCTTTGGAGGGACCAAAGGAAGGGAACAAATAAATGGTATTTTTCTCATGTGGCTGATAATGACTTGTGCCTGTCATTGCTATTCCCTGTTTATCTGACCTATTAATGGAGGGCAAAATTCCAAAGAAATGTTTAATTAACATTTGTAATTAGTATTACAAAAGACCCTGCTTTATAGAACAGGCAGCCCAGAGAGGAGGGTCAGGAAAAGACAAGCTCTTCACCCTGTAATTATTGCAGCTCTCCGTAGTGCTCTCATTCATCTCATTAATATCACAGTGGGATGGTGCCACTGCAGGCTACTGGCAGGTGTCTAACTGCCTTCCTCCTGGGGAGACTTCTACAAAAGAGGTCCTGATCTGCAAATAAGTTTGAAAGCTTGCCAGTGGAGTTCCTCATTCAAACTTCTAAGTCTCCTGCTTCCAAAATGCCCTAACGACTTTCAATTTCAATAAACAGTGGTGTTCTGGAGAAGTGCTTGCTTTTTAACTGTGGAAGAGAGGGGGAAGAAATTGAGGTTTGTCTAGCAAAATATACTACTCAATTAGCATGTTCATTAAAAAAAAAATAAAATAAGCTAGCTAGAAGGGAATTGTGGCTGGATAAACAAAAGGAAAACCTGAGTCATCACTTGAAAAACACTGAAATGCAATCAACCCTTAGAAAAGGCATCTGTCAGTTTTCTGTGTATGAGTAAAGCTTTTCTTCTTCTGGAATGTCTTTCTTCTTAAAATTAAATTAAAACGACAATCATAACTAATATTCTAGTTCAGAAAATGATAGTATGTATTTTATGAAAAAAGAAATGAATTTGTTTTTACTTCTTTGTAAAACATAGAAAAATGATATTATTCTGTCCTGTGGCATTCAGGTTTTTCTTAAATCCCCAGCTCCTGTATTTACACAAGACCCTGACCTTTGAATGAAAAGTAATTAGTGAATTTCTAGCCATAAAAGCACATAATATATACCAAAATTACATAAAGTAAGGAAATTAAAATCCCACAAACTTTTTCTTTTATGTTAAAAACAGTACATGATTTAAAGCTAATCTCATGGGTTTTGAAGGTACAGTTTCTTTTATTTTTTTTTGGGTATGGTGTAACTGAGCTTTTTTATTACAGCTATTAGTAATGAGGCAATAAATATTTACCATATATGGTATGAATGAAGTCAGCAAGTACTCAATGCTTGAAAAAATCCTAAATCAGGTGCACATCCCACTGATTTTACTGGAATTGCTCTTGTAACAGAGTTTGTCAGCTTTGTGTATTGTTTACAATGATGATTAGAGGACCATTATAAATATGCATAAGAGCTAAATTAAACCTATCTCTACTAAAGAGCTTGTATCTGAAAGGATACTGAAGGTGATATTTGGAACAGCAGTGCAAGAGTCAGAAAGTGTTCATTGGAATTTTGCTGGCTGGATTACCTATAGTGAATCATCAAAATCAGATGACCTGTGATTTTTAAGAACACATTGTGCAGTTTGGTGAAAGGAATCAATGCTGCATTTATTTATTGCTGACAGAGCAGAAATTGCTGCATTTTTAAGAGCTCTAATCATGGCCAAGTAGACTTTGGAAAACTTTGTTCAGATATAGAAAGCTGGTCTCTACCTTGAAGCAGCTAAGACAAGAGGTGGTTTACAGAGATGGAAAACATGGAAAGAATGAGTGATCATAGGCTTACAAAAAACCAAAAAGAAATACTTATGTATGAGCCAGTGCTATACTTTTGAAGCATTTTTAAGATATCTATGAAATAAAATATTGAGATACTTTTGCAGATATTTACTGATACTTCTTTTTAAAGCAAAATAGTGAAATGATGAAAATCCACATCACGGTTTGATTGAAGGCACTTGTCAAGTTTCTGGCAGTGAATGAGAGATGTGAAAGATAACTAGCAGAGTAGAGACTGTCACATTCTAGTGTATAGTTAAGAAGACAAAATTTTGTACTTAGGCTAGTGATATGAAATTTTAAAAGCTGCTTGATTAAGTCCAAAGATTTGCTATTCAGAGTCTGGATTCCCATCCCTTTAAGAAGAGGAGCATGAGCTCAGGAGCGAACACTGTAAAAATAGGTGTAAAAATGAATCCATGAAATTCTGCCCCCAGACTGCAAATAATTAAAAGGCTTGATTTACCAGTGAGACGCACACCGAGCATTCAGTTCCTAAATTCACTGATTGACCTCTGTCGTTTTACAGAGCTGCCTCTGGGGAGCTGCTCTCCTAGTGTGAAAAAATCTGTTACATGGATTACATAGTTTAAAGTCCAATGTTTGCTTTTGTGCAAGAATAGGAAAACTGAAGGGAAATGTCTTGTGGCTTTGTGAGAGAAACTTTACATTTGTTTAAAAGTCCTTGGAGATCAGGTACATAATTCTAACCCTCTTTTTCACTAAGCATAAGCCAACATACTTAAAAAGTATAGATCAAATATACTGTATAATTTGTGCTAGTTCATTCTATATATTTTTTTAATAAATAGAGGCAGTGCTACTTGCTTACGTGACACACTGTTATGAAGTTTAAGTATAGACCACTTTGAGATTTATTTCCTGTGGAATGTACATTTTCTTAGATTTGTTTTTCTATTTTTGCACAAGGTGTTACATATATATATATATAGCTTGAGTTCTGCCAGGAACAGGCAAAGGGTGATGAGAGATAAAAAAAAAAAAAAGAGAAAAGAAATGAGGATGCTAGGGTTCTATCCTTTAAAGTTCTGGGCAAAGGAGGAAGAAACCCATATTCATATAACTGCAGAGTATGTGACAATGTAGTTACTTTTAACAAGGTGCATTGAAAGACTTTTGAATAGAGGAGGATTTTAAAGAAGGGATACAAGATTTCTCTTGATTTTTGTCTGTATGCCAACTATACTTATTCCAGCACTCTTGATTGTGGTAAGATTTGTTGCTGTTGTTTTCTGTGTGTGTGGATTAATTGCTTCTCTGAAACTGAATAAATGTCAAGCTTTTATTCAGGTGGTGGGTTGCTTTTGTTATTACTTGTCATCAGTAATTTTGGGGGTTTTAATTACTGTGAGTCACTGGGGATGCAGCAAAGTGTCCAAGTCACTGGACCCAGTGTTGTAACAGCAAACCTTGTAATTGATCCTGCTAGAACTGAAGGATGAGCCCAGAAGTTCAGAGTGAAGACACAGAGACCCTTGGCAACACCCTCGAGCTGAAAGCTGACCTGGACACAGTAAGATGTGGTAGATCTGTAGCAGCTTTTCTCTAACATACATCTTGAAACCATTCATACATACATGGAGAGAGCAGACATATAGAAATATTTAAACACAAATAAAATTAAAAAGTTATAAAAAGCGGTAACTGTGATAGTAAAATAAGGACTATAGAGTGGAATAGACTTGCTTTATTTAACTTTTCAAACTGCTTTCCTTTGACTTATGTGAAAGTTCATTTTCCTTTGATATGTATTATTTTCAGATACAGCAATTATATAATTAGTCTTGAACTCAAGACCAATACCAGCTCCGTATAAAAACCAAAAAAATACCCTTCTCCCCTTGCCACCCCCCCCCGACCACAACAGCAATCAGGCACCTTATATGACAAATCCTTATGGTTAGTGCACCAGCTCTTTAACTCTGAAGTCTAGAGCTGAAATATTTTCTTATGACCCCAGTAAAAATGAATTTGGTGATCTACTGCATGTTGTAAAAGTACAATATTATCTTCAGTTTCTACTGGCTGAAAGCTCCGTCAGGGAAAGGCTTTTTACTTTCTATTTTCTATCTGACAGTCCTTGAACCAAATACAGATAGTGTATAAATAAGTGTAACCCACTGACCCTCTGTGCCACACTGTGTCCTATATTTTTGAGCTTTGCTGTGCTGAAAGGAAGAAATTACATTCCCAGAGGTATAAGCAGGAAGATTGCTGCCTTTTTTCTTTTTATTTTTTTCTTTTGTCCTTCATCTGATAGCATGGCATTGGCTTTCAGAGGATCCTCCTTCATGCTACCTTTGTGTAATCTCATGCATAGTCTAATTATTGACTATCCCCAGTGGTAATTTGGCCAGTAGCTGAGCTGTCTTTACTGCAGTGCAGCTGGATCTGCAGCACAGGTAGGTGTACCTGAGCCAGATTTCAAGAGGCTAACATAGATTTCAGCAGTGTCAGACAGTCATAAACCCAGAAATTTTACTTCAGTCTTTGTAAGCCATGAGTAATTATTTTGACAACCAAGTCTGATGTCTCTACCATTGTGCTGTTGCCTAATTCCAATGTAATGCTATCCTGAATTTATCCAACAAGCTGCAAGCAGACTTTTGGCTCTCGAAGGAGGGACATTACAAAGTAAGGCGTGCCCTACCCTGTTTTTGTAGTGTCTGGTGATAAGGAACTTCGAAGGTGAAATCTTCAGTTTGGTGAGAGGAGTTCTATGCCCAAGGTCAAAATGATCTCCCCACCTTACTTGAGGGCTGCCAATTTATACCTGCCAGCCTGGGCAAGCTGTTCTTTTGCTGAGTGAAGCTCTGGGATCCTAATCTAATGTTGCAGGTTTTTAACGCCTGTATTTTTCAGACACTTGAAAAATACAGAGTGAAAAGTACTCAGCTGAATACATTACCAAATGATAGGTGCTCTCCCTTTGGATTAGTGCCCTTATTTACAGTTGTCATGATCTTCACTGGGGGGGCTGTGAAAATAGACTGACCTTACAGCACACCTGGAAGGCCAAGAAACTCTGTTTTTGGCAAGCTAGAGTTGGTCAGGATGGTTAAGTTATACAGCCAGGTAAACGGCAATGCTAGCTGTTGTCGTAATTTATTTGGCTGACTGTGCTTGTTAGGGCAGTCCTTTAGGGATATTCCTTTGGAGCTGGCAACCTCTGTGTCCTAAAAATAATCAGTGCTGAACTGCGCCAGTACCAAGGGAAACAGTACTCTCAAGATATTAAGGTCTCATATCTTCAAGATTTAACTTGTATGGTTAGGGCTAGACCTGTCAAAAGCTATGAGATGGATGCTTGGTCGGTTATTTCTCTAGAAAGGTGAGATTTCCAGGTTGTATTTTCTCCTCTGTGGAGTCATTTACAATGTGGGGCTCTGCATTATCAAGCTGGTGATTCAAGAGAAGCAATACAGAAAGAAAGCAGTTGCCCATCAGTCATTCCTTTCAGACATCCCCTGCAGAGTATGAATGCTGGCCTTTTTAGGAGGTAAATGCCATTAACCTTTCTTTTTTTAGTTTGGATTTCGAGAGGTTTTTTTATTGAAATTCATTTCACACTTGCAATATTCTCTCCTTTGGACTGTAAATTCTGTGTAGTGTGCAGATCACTCCATCTTCTTCTCCTGGTAGCTCACTGCTGCAGAGCCAGAAGTTTGCAGCCAGCAGCTACTGCAGTGTTTCCCTCCAAGGGCTCTGATGGAAAAAGCCATCAGTGAGGATGTTTCTTGATAGAGAGGAGCAGGAATGCATGCTTCAAGGAGAAATGAAAATCCTGGTGATTGTCCTGAGCACGATGTCAGGCAAAATGCCTCTGCTTACTGCTCCTGAAGTGGAAAAGATATGATAGGCTTTAGGCTGAGGCCAGGATTTAAATGTCACCCCCTGACTTTTCTACTTACTTTAATACTACAGCAAAAGCTATTATTTGCCCCCCAATCTAGATGTGCTTTCTTGCAAGCAGTGAACTATGTGAATAAATGTGCTTCTGTTTTAAAGGGTGTGAAAAGTCTGGCTGGATGTCTATTTAACTCTTGTGTCTTGAGTCACCACCTCCAGTTCACCATTAAAGAGAATAAAGAGAAAAAATACACATATAATGGCCACAAATAAAGCTGGGATTATGGGTGAGAAGGAGGGTTTGATAGAAATCTGAACTGTATTTGTCTCTGTAAGCACTTTGTAAAATTTTATGTGGAGAAGTATTTTGCAAAAGACTGCCAAAATTGCCAATATGTCCACAAAGTGACTCTTGTACTGGAAATGTAGCAGAAGTCAGATTTAATAGAAATCAATTTCAGTATGTTGATGATTGGGTACTCAGTCTTTCTTTCACTGAAGTCAATTGTAAAGCTTCCATGGCATTGAGTTGGACAGGACTGAGCTTGAAGTTTAAAAACCACTCTCCCAAATATATGGAAATGACACTATATATAGCACATATGAAACTAAAATGAATCTGGTGGAATGTCAGTGAGGTTATTGCCAACTTCTGTACCAGGGACTATCATGGCTATTTAATATTTATAGTTATTACTTTTCACACTGCTCTCTCCTGGCAGAGTAGTAAGCTCCCCATAGAAAATGCTATCATTAGTGACTTCATGGGGTTGATAATTGTCATTTACCTCTCACAAGGGAAAACTTAAAGCTCTTCCTGGCTTTATCTTCTGCAGTGAGCAGGAGAACTTTTGGGAGAGGCTCTTTCTGCAGTGTTTCACCCAATCTTTTTGTCTATGACTGCAAGGAGTGGAGTTCCCTACTGTAAAGAGATTTTTCAATCCCTTGCTTCTGCAAGGCTCACTTATGCTCTCACACTAAGTGTAAGAGAGGGAGACATCCCTGAAGGCACACTAAATCCTCTCTTTGCCAAATAAAACCAGGTTTTCAACCACTTTGAGTAACTTAACACACCCACCCTTCCTCTTAGTATGATATTTCTCCCAGGCATTGATTCCATAAGTCAGAAGCAAAGCCTCATGCTTCCAGATGAATTATGTTAATAGTTGGAACATCTACTTCCCCCATCAAATCATGTGATCTTCCCCTGAAAAATTTTGCAGATTTGGACTGTGTGGGTGAGAAGAAGAAAGTGATGAAAATTTTCTTTAGATTTGCTACAAAATCCTCTGCCCATGAGTTCTGTTAGTTCCTTGCATCCTATTCCCTAAAGGAATTCTTTGTCTTGATTTTACCTATTTTCATGTCCCTTCTGCAATTTTCCTCTAGTCCCTTCTCTGCCTACCACACGTTACTACTTACACACATTGATATAAAAGCAACTACCACTGTCTGCATCTTCAGTCAACTAGCTATGGGCAATTCCTTAAATAGGGGACTCGCTGTTCCCACTCAAGACATTTTGTCTCAATCATCACTGAAGTTTTATTACATCTGACAATGACCAGGTGTAGCTGTGTGGCACCAAAAGGGATGTTTCAAATATGTGAGGTCCAAGTACTCATTGATCAGCTTCTACACCGTTTATACAAGTAGCAGGATGGCCTGATCTATTCCCTGGCCTTTCTGTCCTGAAGGATGGGAAACTTCTTGTTTCTTTTGGAAAGATCATTTTACCATCAGCAAGAGAGAATGATAATTCTCTAAACCATGAGAGGTCATTGGTTTTGTAAGTTGTCTAAGCCAGATTCTTATCAAGCCGCCAGAGATTTCTTTCTGCTCATTGAGCCTTGAATTGTTCTACAGTGTTGATGTGACTTGCAGTTTCTGGGTTCTAAAGTCGATTCACTGAGATTGCTTGTAAACACATACTGATCACTGAGTTCTGTGTTAATAATAAATAATAATATTGAAATTATAATAATTGAGAGTGAACTTGACTTAGCATTTGAGTGATTTCACTTTTCTTTGAGAACATTAAGAATGGGAGTTAATTAAAATTGTATGTATTATTCAGGACATGTCTTAACCATCTGATGGCATCATTAATATACATATAGAGGGCAGTTTTGGAGACACGTTTGATATAGATGGTTGTGGAGTGTGTAACAAGTAATGATTCTTTCTTTTGTGACGTTTTAATTAAGTAATTAAAAATTCATCCTTCAAAATATGAAAATACATTTTCTTATGCATCAATTTGTTTTAAACACAATGCTTTTTTTAAAAATGTGTGTAAAAGAAACAGTGGCTTGCCTTGTGGATCCTACTAGACACTATGTTGATATGGTGAACAGGAGATGCATGTTTTGATTTTCAGGAGCTAAATAAATTTATGAAGAGTTAGATACTATTTCAAGGGATTATTCAGTGCTTTGCCTCTCTCTGACTCCAGCATTGCTGTGGCTGAGCTCACATATTTCATATAATAGTAAGGTTATATCAGCTCCCAGCAAAGGTGTAGACCCTGAAGTTGTTGGTACTTGTACTTAATCCACTGAACAGCTAAACTCTGTCTGGGGCTGACCTGGGCAAAGGAGCCCAAATCAATTAATGGTAAGAGACTTCTCTCACCCTGTTATTGAGTGTACTGTGTAAAGATGCAATATATGTTGTCTTTCCAGCAAGTTCAGACCCCTGGAGGGCTTTTAGCATTATACTTAGAGCGTAAAGGAAAGATAAAATGGGCCTGATGCACAAAATGCAAACTGTGGTTTCTCTCACTGCCACATGGGATTTTCCAGACAGGCATCTAGCTGCTGATGTTGAGCAAGGTCCCTGCATTAACAGAGCTTTCTTTCCTAGTGACTCATGGGAAGGGTTTTGGTTGAGTGGTTTGATTTGCATGGCTTCACATTTGTTGAGTTTTGTTTTTGCATTCTGGACTTCAGTTTATTTAAAGTCTCCAAAGTGATGTTCATTGAAGTTGCCAAGTTTCACTTGGTTTTGTGTTGAAAGTGATGGTATTCTGGCAATTTTTCCGGATCAGTAAAAGGATTAAGGTCTCAGTATGCTCATCAGTATTAGAGGCAGGTGCTTCATACTGTTAGAAAGCTGCAAAGACTACTTTTTCCATTGCCCAATAGCAAGAGGCTTCTGTTTCTAGACATGATAAGTCCTATGACATTAAGTGTTAATCTTGGGATATTATTCAATATGAAAAAGCTATTTCTTTAGTAGATAGTCTGTAGACCTTTCCAAAATGCACAAGCTTTTATCTCTCCTTCTGAGGCTTTTAAAATGGGACTTAGAGTTTTAAGGGAAACCTGTTTCTTTGTGAGCAGTGTATGACATGCAACACCAATAACATTTCTCAGCTTTCACAATTTCTCATCACAAGAATATGCCTGTGACTTGTGTAGTCTTTCATTGCACAGAAATGTGCTCTGGCAAGACATAAATCTTTTACCTAAACTGCATGAAATAATTTGCCTAATGTGATTGTGGTTTTTCTACTCATGGGTAACAGAGCTATCTTAAACACAAATTTCTCATTCTTCATCTCTGAAGCAGGGAATCTGAACAGCAGGAGCCTCTGCTGAGGTTCTTCTTGACTCAGCCATCTTCAGTGAAGATTCTCAGGGAGAGGCTTTCTGTGTGATCCTTATTGAATAGGATGGAGCTAGGAAACAAACTTTCCAAACAGTGAAAACCAAAACAGCTTTGAAGCAATTATTATGGGGATGGAAATATTTATCTCCTCTCTTTGTGACTTCTGCATTTCTATCAGGTCTACTTCTGACATTGTCAGCCCTTCAGCATTTATAGCAAAATGCCTTCAATAAGAATGAATCATCATCCACAAATATTTTGCATTTATTCTTTCAATTGAAATGCTCCCTCACAAAATTGTGTGTTAATCTACTGTCTAGCACTGAACCAGGTGTAATGTCCAGTAATCTGTGAAAACTTTGGAGTTGGAGATGCTTGTTTCACAAATAGAAACTTCCTATGCTTTCTGTTGGTCCCATTATGTTGAGACCACAGGTTATAAGAAAGAATGCTTTTTAGAAACAAGGAAAAAAAAGGGATTTTCTCAGCTCAAAGTCCATTAAATTTCACCATCTCCTGTAAAATAATATCCTATAGCACTTAAGGCTCTTGTAAAATGTGGCAGTTTTACTTTTTCTATGGCAAAGAAATTGAAAAGATTTTTGTGAGGCCTCATCTTAAAAGATAGAAAGATGAGAGATTGAAATCTTGGAAACAACACAGAAAACAGATAAAATTCAAGTGTCATAAGTGAATTATCACATTTGAGAACTGGATTATAAGTGCATTTCATTGCATTGATAATTTCTGAAAGTGTTATTGGTTTGGTTAAGATCCTCTCCATAACACATACACATAGAACAGGATTTGTCAGCAGTCCAGACATTTGCAAACCACGTTTTTTGTAACACATGCCCTTTTCATACTGTGTCAGAAGACATGCTTCCTGCTTTCTAGTTCTCCTTTCCCCTGCAGACTGCAGAGTTTGCTGTTCCAGGTCAGTGTCTGGTGGCCTCTCTCCATTAAGCAGCATGTGCGTGGATGTGTTCAGGGATGCACAACTCTTATGGGAAATTTGTGCTTGATTTAATTAGGGCTACTAAAAGCTGATCTCAAGCAGCAAATATATTTCAGATTTTGCTTTCAAAAAGTAAAAATTCAGAGGTGTTTTGTATGTTCACAATAAGTAGTCATTATCTAATGACAAATTATACTGAATGTTACTTGAACGCAGTCTGATGAATATTTCAGCGAGGTCTACAGTCAAATATCCTACAACACATTCCATGACCCAATATGCAAATCAGCTGTGGGATGTGAGAGGGCTGTTGGGGCTTACTTTACATAGATTTAGACTGTTTTAACAAAGGTTATTTATTAAACATTATCGACATTGGTTTTTTCACCACTTTCAAAATTCAGGAGGGGATTTTATTTTCTTTAGGGAAACAGCTAAGAAGTAGGTCGGGAACCATGACTGTGAAGAGGCCACTTCAGGGAAGGGAAAGGTTAAGTTCCGTTCTAACCAGTAAAATAAAAAGGTTGGGAGGCTGATGTCATTTGTGAAAAAATAACTTCTTCTGAGTTATTATTATACGTTGAACTGTTTAGTAAGTCTCATTTGTTCATTGACAATAGTGAGGTTAACAAAGGGGAGCCTTACCCCTACATAATCCAGGGATTTTAATTGGAAACTATTGGAGGAATTATAATTTATATTAAATAGAAAATCTGGAAGCTTGTTCAATGGTTAAAAAATTCTTCAAAAAGAATCAAATATTGCCTAAGTTGTGTGGTGTGAATTTGGTGTCTTTGTGAAATCACAGAATTCACTTAGCACATTAAGTAATTTCAGTAATTACCAATAAAAAATGGATTTAGATTATTGGAACATATTTTTCCCTGCTTGGTACTTTGTGAAATTCCTGCTGGAAACAGGAAATATATTAGATTAAAATTGACCAACCACACTGCAGACCTAAACTGAATTTAAAGACTTAGGCTTCCTCAGGCAGAAATTTATATTCCCAAAAGGTCAGGATGCATATAGAAACATCCAAGTTTTTCAAGTAAGAAGAGCAGAGTTTGGGGCATTTTTTTCCCCTCCCTCCCTCACATATATTGCTGAACTATCATAGCAACAGGGAAAACCCCATAGACTTAAAAGAGTACAGCGGACAAGCTTAGTGGCCATGACAAACACAGACACACACACAGGTAAATGTTGTTTATTTAATTCTTTAGCCAGCAGGCTCTGTGAGAATCTCAAGTTGTCCGTCCCTGTGGCAGAGGACTGAGATCATGAGATACCCCAACTGCAGCATGTTGTCTCATCCAGTTTGTGTGCATGAGCTGAGGATACCTTGAAAACCTCTCTTTTTGCAAAGGAAAGAGTGACTAAGGGCTGTCTCTGCTCTGCAGTGCCATGAACTGTGGCTTTGTGCAAGAATGGTGTGTGCTCTTGAAGAGTACAGGAGTCAGCATGTTTCCTCTGCAAAAGCTGGAGAATTGCAGAGGAACGGTTTGGTCCAATGAAGCAGTGTCATTTTACATTGGTAGAAAATTGGCACCTCTCTCTCTTTGAAATGCATCATTTTTGTGCTGATCTCCGCTCAAAATGAAGTGTGGTAAATCTGTAATTAGGAGAACATCAAGTGACTTGTACCAAAGAAAAATGAGAGTTGTGGGGTTCATTTGCAGCCTATTCTGTTAGACAACTCTTGTAGTCTCCTGGCATTCTTGTTCTGTCTTCCTGCTCATCTCTTCATCTTTTGGCCTAAAGTCATAGGTTTATTTTGACCTTCAGTTTTAACTAAGGAAAAAAAGTGAGCTCCTAGTCCTAAAAGCTGCAGAGATAAGCTGAAAGTGTGCTCTCTTGAAGCTTCAAGAATAAGAAAACTCATGATCTTAAAATATTTGGGAACAGCAGTGCTATTCTGAACAAGAAGCCACCAGATGCCTGTATCAGTGTGCTTCTGAATTAGGCAGTAAGCCTGTACTCAAAATATAACTATTTTATAATAGTATTAAATATGCTTCCTCCCTCCCATTGGGAACTTGTTCTTTTCTGCATAAAGTACTTCTAACAACTTCTTTTCCATACTGATTCAGGCAAGTGCTAGCTTTTATAGCCAAAAAAGGAAATGACTAGCAGTAAACAATAAGGTGAAGACCTTATGATTCTTATGATGCTAAGGACAAATGATTCTGTAACTAAAGACCCTGGCAATTTTTAGTAATTCCTGTAATTCCTTGAAAGTATTAGCAAAAGTTTCTCAAATCTAGAACTTTAAAATCCTTACTTTTCTGAAAAAAGGTGACTCTGTCATCATTAATATCTATGTACATTTGAATCTTGGAAACATGGCCATATAAGTACATGTGAGTACCTCTGAATGTATTATCAAATCATGCATGTTACCCATTTAAGGTATTTTATATAATATATGCAGCATGCAGATTGGTGTTTGAATATACAGTAATTCTACATGGGACAGTCTTGACAGCCACATGGCAGCATAATTCATGCAATTTTCTTAGAAAATTCTGTAGTAGAACCTTGTAACATCCATTTGAACTGAAATGTCTCTTTCACCAGAAGTTCCAGAAAATATTCCCAAACCCATAGCCTAAGGAAAAGGGCTCCATAAGGACGTGCCCTTTTGGGTGAGCAGGTAACGCTGTGTCAGAGCACAGAGGTGGAGAAGTTCTGTCTCATGACACTCGACTGAAGGAACGAGCTAGAATGGGTGAGGGGCTAATTCTAAACCGATTTAGGCAAAGAAAAAGTAATGACTGGAGCAAAAAGAAAATATAATTGTGGGGCAAATAATGCTATTTTATTGGTAGTTCTAGGAATAAGATCCTAATTTGGGATAGATATTACGTTTACAATGACCTGGCTCTGTTTTTGTGTTTTTCCTAAATAATGTTTTAGGGTTAACATCAAGCAGCTCTCAAACACAAATCTTTCAGTAGTGTGGCTTCCAGGAAATGGACTGGAAACCATTGCAAATGATATGGCATTCAACATTTTCACAAGTGGTTTAGTTATTCTTGTCTGGTTTCACAAGTAAATCAGACTGACAGGGTTGACAATACCCACGATACAAACCACTCTCTGTAATAAGCAGGATCTCTCAGAGGAAATCTGAAGTCTGGTGAATGCCAAGAAGAGAATAAGCCAGTGGATTTAGCTCTCTGTTCAGCTCAATGGCCAATCACTGCAGGGATATGAGTGAGGTGTGACTTAAATCAGCTCTCTCCCCCTGTATCAGTACACAGCAGTCAGGCATGTTGCACCTCGTGTCTTGACTGCCTTGCAGTTTTGTAAAGCTTTGATTTTGTGGAGAAGGCAGACATCAGTGCTTGGTAGGCACAGAGCTGTGGGAAATGTTGTGGTCATGGAAGGAAGTGGGAGATGGGGACAGTGGCAGGAGAAAACCATATTTTTTTTTCCTAGGAGTTGGAAGTAGGACTTGCCTCTTTTTTCTTTTTGTTTCTTTTTATTTTATTTTTTTCTCCCTCATTAGTTGATTCAGTTTTGTTGGCTATTTTTCCCCTCCATAGTTTAATAAAGTTGTGAAAAAAATAAAATTTCAAGGATAAACATTTAGACAATTTATTTGTAAATACTTTTTTGTAAAAAGAACTAACTTGATAACAGATATTATATAATATTAGAGGGCTGGAGCATCTCTTTTATGAGGAAAGGCTGATAGAATTGGTATTGTTCAGCCTGGTGAAGAGCAGGATCTGGGGTGACTTTAATACTACCTTTTAGTACGTAAAGGGAGCCTACTAGAAAGTTGAAGGGCTTTTTACAAGGACATGTAGTAATGGAAAAGGAGGACTGACTTTAAACTGAAAGAGGGTACGTTTAGACTGGATATTAAGAAGAAGTTCTTTCCTGTGAGGGTGGTGGAACAGATTGCCCAGGGAAGTTGTGGATGCCCCATCCCTGAAGGTGCTACAGGCCAGGCTGGATGGAGCTTTGAGCAACCACGTCTAGTGGAAGGTGCCTGCCCATGGCAAGGTGTTGGAATAAGACAATCTTAATGTCCCTTCCAATTGAAGCCATTTTGATATTAAAAGAAGCAGAGGGTTATTTTTGACTCATCTTCTCTATATACTTTCTCTTTTTGTAGTTCTTCAATATGTATCCTTTTCCTCAGTTTATTAATACAGTTATTTGTTCTTTGGTTGTTTTTTGTTTGGAGTTTCTTTTACCCCCTCTTTTAGCTTGTCCGAATGAAAACCAAATGAATGAAAACCAAAACTGGATCCTCTAAGATTACATAACCAGGTGGTGCTATGTTTGGCATATTTCATTCCTGTAATACCAAAGCTCTTAGTAGTTCATCAGTTTCAGATCTGAACCATGTTCTTTAGAAATCCTGAGAGAAAATCTCTGTCCTTGTAATTTGCTACTGCTCATTTATCAATATAGTCTAAAAGCTTTTCTACCAATGCTATAGTTAGAGGCACTTTTAGGGCTTTCATCTGTAAATAAGGGCTCTGGTATGAAAACATTCTTTCCTGTAGTGTTAGCTTTATGAAAAAAAACCAAACAAGTTTAGTTCTTCCAGGGTTACAGTGCCAAAGGACATCCCCATCTTTTTCTTTTCTCATTGGGGAGCCTGTTAGCTCTGTACTATTCAAGTCTGTCAAAAAGTTTCACATGCTCTCATTCTTGAATAGACACAAATGAAAGATGGATGTAACATGTTAGTGTAGAGAACATGGTGCAGTGTACAGGATATATCACAAAAAAATCCATGCTATTTCCTTGTGTGCAATACATAGAACTTATTAGTAGTGTCTTTCTGGTTAATTCTGCTTTAAGTGAATTTCTGAAAATATTGGCAGCATGTGAGCCCTTGCGTATAATGCTCACACACCAATGAAGGACTGAAATAAAGTGCAATCACAGAGCTTTGAGTGGGCTGGCTTGCAAAAATCTCTTTTCAGTACATGGTAAGAATATCCACAAGGAAGCCTGGGAGATAGGAACTTGAGAAGTTTAAATTCTTCCGCTAATTTGAACTGTTCTCACTTCGGGTACACAAACCTGGAGCAGGATGAGGCTGATAGAAAGTTTGAAATTAGTAGCATTTTAAAAAAAAATGATGATGTGACTGAAAGTGTTGGGAAATGCCTTGTAGGAGGAAATAATGTAAACATGGGTAGAGAGGAGAACTAACCATTAGCCTCACGAGGTTTTTTAAAAATGCTATTTAGTTATTGCTCAGGAATGCTGATGCTGAGATGTCATTTCACCATTTTTCTACTGGCTGCATCAGCAAGGCATTGGGACACTCACAATGAAAGTGTTTCAGCAAATTTGTTTAGTTAGAATCTCCTTTTTATTCCAGTCAGGACAGAATAAAACTCATCTGAAAAATCCAAGAGGGGGACAGAAATGCTGACACTTCAAATGCCTTGTTCAAAAAATCTGATGCCCATGCTACTTTTCATTCCCACAGCTCCTGAATACATTAGCCATGTGCCCTTTAAGGACAACTTTTGTCATTGCAAACAGTGTTCCCGATGTCTGGTTGTGCTGTGCCAGTGTTTGTGTAGGGTTTTAATCATTGATAGCATACCTGAGCATTCGTTTCTTTCTTGCCATTTCTCATGGTCACTTTTTTTCCAGTGCTATTGATGAAATGTTTTAAATAGTTTCTGCTCTGCCCATATTTGCTCTTGAATCAAAAGGGAATAGTGGTGAAAATATAAGTCAGGGAATATGTTTAATTTTTTTCAGACAAACTCAACACTTTTTGTAGGAGTTTTATCCAGGGGAGAAGGGTTACTGCTGCGCAGATTATTACATTCCATTGTTATTTTGGAAGCAGAAAACACAGTCTATGAATAAAGGTATAAATTAATTGAAGTGCCACATAGTGCAATAAATTTTATTTTATTTCTAAATGGAATCGTTGTCATTTAACCCTCTATGATTTGTATTCAGAAGTGGTAGCATTGCACTGGTGTATCTATTAAAATTACAGCTATACTGCTGTAGTTTTCTTTCCTTCTTTCACCTTTCCAAGTCTTCTTACCAATCCTTTGCTTATTTTCTTTCTTTTTATTTTTTTTTTCACTTTATTTTCTTCTCTTTCCCCCCCCTCTTGGTACAGGAGGAGCAACAGATTATTTTTCTCTTCAAGGGAGTGATTTTTCCTTTTTCATAGACTACCATCCTTCAGTGTTTGACTCTGAAATTGTCATATTTTGAAGGAAATAGTGCAATTCCTTGGAGAAATTTCAAAATTTCAGTCTCCCTTTCCTAATGCAATAAAACTCCCTTTTTCCTTGCTACAAAATGGGAAGCCAGCCTGTGAAACCTGATTTGTTTTCTTTCCTGAACCCTCTGCTAATTTACTCGCAATTGCATGTTTAAGGCAGAATACATATTTCTTTGGAAAGCTGTACAGAGACTGATGGTTATTCAGAGCTGCCCAGAATTTTAGAACATTAGGAAATAATGCTGTCTAGTGCAGAGCTAGTGGGCAAGGGTTTGCATAAGGCAACCTATCATTTTATATTTCAATGCAGCTGCACTAAATGTGTTAATATTTCAAATGGTCCTGCAAGACAAGACCTACATCTGGATGTCTACCAGATTACACTAAATAAATATTCATAATGTAAGTATTGTTAAAAATATTGTAAATATACTTCTGCAGGCATTAACTTTTAGCCACTTTAATTTGTGTTTTCACAAAAATGTACTCACTTCAGTACATTTTTGCCAGTAACTCCAGAAAAATTGTGCAGGTGGAAACCTTAGAAACAGGCTGAGTGGCAGTGAAAAGATTGTTTTCAGGAGTAATTAGCACAAATCAATTTGAGAGTAGCCTTTCTCATGTCTAAAGTGGATATTTGGTACCTTTCCCTTTATTTCTTCATGTTAATCCTGGGGAATAAAAGGTTGCTGCCCATGGCAAGATATGAGGAGCTATGAGCTCAGCTGGATGCCAAATGACGAAGAGCTGATGAAGTCAGTAAAGCTGTACAGATTTAGTCCAGCGGAGAAAATATAACTAATCTAAATCACTTAAATGAAATCAGCCACTTGCAGGTTCTTGTAGCTACAGATCTAAATAATTTTCAGAGATTATGGTAGTTATGGATTTCCATGCTATACAAATATACATTTTTTTCAGATTAGAGGATTCAAACCTAATTGATTAACTTTCTTTCAAAGGAATCTCATTTTTTCATTAAAAAAACATGTGTTAGAAGAGAAGGAAGAGACAGAGCAACTGTTTAAGTGGCTGCTTTCACAAATAGGACTTGTGGAAGGGCCAAACCTTGGTGGTGTGTCATGTCTCACACAAGCATCTCTGACAGAGGCCAGAACACCACTTTCCATTGCGGTGCCTGCAGCAGGCAGAATGAAGAATCTTCTGTGAAGTGCTTTTATTGCCTCTTATATTTGTTTTTGTGGAAATTTAGGACATCTGACATCCTTTTCTGTAGTAACAGAATGTAACTTCAGGAGACCACATAAATCCAAACCCATTCTTGTCTAACAAAATCTGTCTCTCACTTCTCTCCATTCTTTTTCCTAAGTAAGACATAAGACTACCACAGAAACACAGCACTAGAGCAGCCTGTTAAATTCTGATAGATCCCAGCTCATGCCATTTCCCTCTCCTTCACTTTAAAGATAATTTTGGAGGTTAATGAACTTAAATGTAATACTTTTTAAATAATCATTAGAGATAACAGAAAAAAATCAAGCATCTCCCCAGACTAGAAGGAAATTTTTGATCCTAGACTCACAGGCGCATTTAAATTCACTACTGTAAGTCCATCACTTTCAACTATTGATCTATGATAAGACATTTTTATTAATTTTTCTTTAGAAAAATTCACCAGCGTTGAAGAAGATTCAGTGTGCAGGGGGAAGAGCTCCTTAATTTGACTGATTAGGCCAATTTACTTAGGCCTTCCTGAAAAATAAAAGGATGTACTGTAAGTCTTGGACTCCATCTCTAAAATGTTTAGTCAATTCTCTGGCAATTAATCCATATCTTGCTTTCTTAGACTGACATATATCAAGCAGTGCTCTTTACAAGAAACACTTATATCTGTGCATTTTGTTTTCTCATCCAGCTGTGATAAATTCAATTAGCTAAGGCTTCCACTGTTCCCTTGCTGAGACTACCTATGCCCTGATCATTAATTGGTTGTGGGAGCAGTTCCTGGATATCTCTTGTTCCTCTGGCCCCTGAGTGAGATGGGGCAAGGTCTGGATGGACCTGGCTTGAGGAGATTTCCTGTCACTTTGTGTAGGAAGTGCAGATTGTTAGGATGGCAGCACACGTACACTAATGGACATCAAACAAATATATCCTAGAGCAGTAAGGATCAAGGAGAGAGCCTGTTGATTCACAAGGAAAGGCACGTATTGTGGTTTGGGTTTTTTAGCTGGACATACAGAGGTGATACGGCAAAGCCAAGGTTTGTCATTCTGTGCCATCTTTACAAGCACAGCCTGTAAAAAGGACTTTTTTATCCTTTCTCAATTACATTAGACTGCAAAGAAACTCTCTCTTGAAAAATGTTGGGAAATCAGACAGGCTGAAGTTGGTTAAGACTGTCAAGACATTAGACATATTGGAGTACGCCAGGTTTTCTGTCCTCATGCAGTTTCAAGGAAAAACTGAGCATAGTCTGCAATTTTCATTTATTCATTAATTAATTTCACTTTATAAAAACATTGGCTCATTAGTTTCAGATTTTTGAACTATGTGATTTCTGCAGGTCCCAGAACACTCAAAATCAGTTTTTGAATTTTGCTTGAGATGGGTGTATCATGTCACATACACATTCTCTCATCTTTGCTTTTTTAAACTATTTTTATTGCTTTCATCAAAGAGCTACTTGGATGGCATTATGTGAAATGATTTAAGTTTTCTGGCTGTTCCTTAAGCAGCAGGATCAAATACCTGCTCTTGCAGGTAAGCAAACAGTGTAATACATTTCAATGGAATTCGTGCTTCCTCTCTCAGTGTCCACTGGTGACCCAAATGTAGCAATTTTCAAGGCTGCATACATAAATAATGTATGTTTATTATGTGAGGTTTTTTTTCACAGCTTCTTATTTTTGTTAGACAAAATGAAAGAAAATAATTTGTTTGGATGTGAAGATTCAGTTATGTTGTGGATGTTTCTGCAGGGACTCTAATATTGGTATAATCGCACCTAATAAAATACAAGGTAGTAACTAAAGCTGGGAGAAATCAGGGGTGAGGAAGATGTTAGTTGCCCTTCCATTTTATTTAGCTGGTTTTTTACTTGGTCTTTCCAGAACATACCTAGTAGGCTCTTGAATGAATGTGCTTCACAAATTGCTTGCCCAGCTGTATAAATTGTGGAGAAAATAATAAGAATTAAGAACATTGAATAATTTATCATAAAAAGTGAATTTTGTCAAATAAATTATTCAGTGATATTATCTGACAGCTGTTACTGTGGGGCTTAATTAATGAGTGTATGCAAAACACTTTAATCTTCAGTTTATGAAATAGATTATTTGACAAAGTTGCATTCAGGAACAGGGTCCTGAATCTATGGGGTCTGAGAAATCTAAGAGGTCCCTTCCAGCAGGGTTCAGTAAAAAGCTGTTGTCTGCAACACAGTGTAGTAAGTGTCAGTTCTTGCCAGCACATGGCATATGGTGATCTCTTATTTTTTGAAAAAGAAAAGCCTTAGAACTGTTAGACACCACTGACTGTAATGTTCTTTGTGACATGAGTCTTGTTTGTGTCTACCAAATAGATGTAATTTAGTCATAAAAGCTTTGGACTTTGCTGGAGCATCTGAGGGAGCTTTCCTTTATTCCACAGCCATGGTTTTGTAAATACTTTTCACATCCTTGAACATATTACAATTTACTACATTTCTTCACTTTCTCCTTCCCTCTAGCTGGTACAGATACCTTCCAGTCCACATACATCCTTTTCAAAATAAATCCTACAGCTTTTATTCCCCTGAAAGAAACACAGAGAAATTTTCTGCAGAATCCTTCGAATTCAGCCAAAAAGTCTCTCAAAATCTTCATGGTGTTTCTAGATCAAACTCTTAAATAGTTTTCTCTTCACTTGGAATTCTGCTCCTGGTTTATTCTTGTATAAATGGTTCCTTTTGGTGGAAGCCCCAGAGAAGATGCTAAAGGCTGAGCTAATATGAATTTTAGTTTGTTTTTCCAGCCTGTATTCAATACAAAAGTCTCACCATTTCAGAATTAAAACAGAATCCTAATTATAGATGGTTTGCCATTGCATATTATTCAACTGGATAAAGCTTGAAAAGTGATCCTAATTCAAGTGACATCTTTTTAAGTGCTCTGTTCACCTAGAAACCCTAAAATAAGTATGTTTCTGTGAATGAAGGTTTTGAAGGATTTTAGTTTGCATATTTCTTTGCAAATGTTTCATTTGCTTCTGAAGCTGCTTGTATATGCAATGCAAAAATTACTCTGGCAATCACAGAATTTAATTAACAGAAGAATAAGCAGGTGTATAAGAACTCTGAAACATCTTCATCCATTAGCAGCTATTGTTCTGATCACATCAATAACTTAAATGATGTCTTGATAGTCTAAAACACTTTTTGCTTAAGTTTTTGGTTTTGTTTTTTTTTTTTTTTTTCCATTATGCCAGCTTAACAGTGCCAAAGAAATAAATGTTTTTTTTTACCTTTTTATTTTTTCCAAGCTGCTTTCTTGAACTGTGTTCCTTGGGGAACATTGTGTTGAAGAAATATCAATTGCACAGAAGACTGCTTTGTACAGAAACTTTACTCCTGCTAAATAAGCTAATGTTTACATTGAAATGGTTTCCAGTTAATTATGAATATATATGACTTCCAAATGATCATTTGGCTTTAATATATTAAAAAAACCAAAAAAACCTATGGCCTGAAAAACAAGCCTGGTATCTGTTTTGCTTATAAAATATGGGTTCATGGCTTTTGGAAGTTGCTGGAGCCCATATATCTACCCAGAATAGTATGAAAACAGTCTTGTGTTTTCAGCTTGCAGTAATCAGATAAGTGGATAAAGTAGCGCTTGTTCTCGTTATCAAGTTGATTTCAATCTTGAACTTTATTTAAAGAAGCTACAAGTTCTTGGGGTAAATCTATTCCCCCCCCAAAGTCCCTTTCCCCATTCCCTCCAAAGACAATAGAAGTGTAGCCTGAGGTCAAGAAAACTTTGACTATCAGTAGCTATGTCCCATCAGGACAGTCTAACAGCAATGGGTTGGGGCATAAAAAAAGGCACTGGAACAGACTGCAACTTTGCTACTTTATCCGACCACAAGTGCAATAACACAGTGTTGTTTCCTGCACTGCAACAGAAAAAGAAATAATAGAAGGATTATGTAGAATGATTTAAAAAGCAAGCCAACAAAAAAAGCCCCAAACAAACAAACAAACAAAAAACCCCAAACAAAACCTAACCAAAACAACCCCCTGCCCCCAAAAACCCAAGAAGCCTCCAAATCCACCGCACAATCTATTAACAAAAGGAAACATGGCAAATCAGAAACAAACATACAGATTAATCTCATTAAGGAGAAGCAAACTGCTTGAAGCCCCTGGTGTTCTCATTTCTTCTTCTTTCCTCTGCTTCTGTATTGTCCTTACCCATTTCAGTGATTTCCTTCCATTTTTTCTGCTTCTTGAGGCGCTTTCGAAGACTGTTGGCAGCACAGAAGCTTTATGCGTTAGGAGTCATGTGTAACTTTATCTGTAATACTAGATGATAGATGAAGTGATAATGTACAATGTGTCTTAAACACAGTAAATGAGAGCTGTAAAAATCTGAAAACTTAGCAGCATAAGTGGCCTTTCTTAAGTTACACAAAATAACTAGTTCATTCTTAATTTAAAGCTAATGCATTAAAACTTAAATTGTTCTAAACCCATATGTTTTTAACAGAAGAGATTTCCATGTCACCAAAGGATAATAATCAAGTCCCTCTTAGCTCTCATTTACCTAGAGTGAGAAGCTATATATATTTTATCAAATAAAGTCCTTTTAACATAATTTATACTCTTTTTTTCACATATAAAGTGCTACATAAGATTTGAAGACCAGACCTTACTGATTTCTTAAGTGTTTATGTGAAGCAGAGAGTAAGATTACATATTTTGAAGGTATTCTATAAAAGTAAATCATAACTGACACAAATCGACAGGAACTAGATTATTTAATCAGTTCTCAGTTCATAACTTCCATCTAAATTTAACTGAAGTGGTAATGACTTTTTTTTTTTGTCTGAGCAAGGTGTCGTTTTCAATCCACACTTCTTTTTGTTTATGTATTTTTGAATGTCTGATATAATCTCTTCTTCTGTCAGTGCTGAACTCTAAGTCGGTGTTAAAGGTCTAGCAAACTGCTCTGGGTAATCTAATCATTGCCCAGTACAATAACAATACCATG
Organism: Molothrus aeneus; assembly: GCF_037042795.1. Lineage (NCBI taxonomy): Eukaryota > Metazoa > Chordata > Aves > Passeriformes > Icteridae > Molothrus > Molothrus aeneus. Next base: position 72,283,187 of record NC_089646.1, read on the forward strand.
GCTTATCCATATTGATGATCATTTTTGGTTGTAGGGTTGTGTGCAATAGGAAATAGAGTGAGATACATGATATATTTTATACCAGCTGTGAAAGAATAAAGACTTCCTGCTTTCAGGATTGGGAAGAACTTCAGCAACTGCATATTAATGAAGCCATAGAACATAATCATGGGCTTAGTCTTATGCCAAATGTGAATTGAGGCCTTAGTCGCCTCCTTGACCTTCAGATGGAATAGTCTGGTCAGCCATAATCAAATCACAAAACTCTTGATAATTTCAACCCCCTTTTAGACACTTCTCTTGTTTCAATTAGCAATCCATTACAACTGAAAAGGAAGGCAGAGTAAAATATGTTCTAGCTTGTTCCTGGGTCTGGGAAACTAGCAGCTGAATATGTCACTTTAATAAAACCCATGGGGAACTTGGAAGGCTTGGATTTATTCTGTTGTTATTAAAAGAATGTTTTAGTAGAGTGCATAACTTGATTTTTTTTCTGCTTGCCATTTGATCAAGTAAACTTGGTTTCTACATGTTCAATTGCCTTTTGCCTGCAAAGCTGCTTCACTCCTTTAAATAATAATTTCATTTGGGTTCAGCTTTTACAGAGAACATTAGATTCTTTTTTGAATTTGAAATCAAGGACTAAACAAAATATAGGGCTCACATTGCTGGACCTTGTTTCCATTGACATTATGGCCTATTGATGTAAATCAAATTTGGTAACCAGACTATGTAGTTGATGTGAATAAAGTTAAGGTCCATTCTCAGGGTCCTTTTCTCTTGCAGAGGATAGTAAAAGGGCATGGTATAAACTAAAATCAGGTCCTCATGATACATTTTTGTCTGAAATAACTATACTAGAAACAGCTGAATATTGTCTGAAGGGAGTAGTTTGACCTAATGTTGCATCAGCATGCCAGGGAGGTGACTCCAAACAGCTGGACAATCATTGAAGTTTTCTAAATCAGACAGATTTCATAGTGAAGGGTGAGGACAAAGTTACTATTTTCTGTGTATTTAATCAGTAATTACTCAGATCACTATGTGGGTTATTTTACTACTATTTAATTATAGTGTTTTAAGAACAAGAAACATTTGAGAATAAGTTCATTTAGGAGTCATGTATCACTACACATGTATCTTTTACAATTTTTTTTTACTCTGAACATACCAAAATGTGGCACATCCAATGTATTTCTTCTTTAGGCACCCAACAAAAGGCAAGACTTGACCATTAGCATTAATGCTGCTTCTAAAAGCAAAAAAGCAGAGGCTGCTAGTCATCACACCAGAGTGTCAGCCCAGCTCTGCCCCTATTAGTGTGGTGTGGGGCATGGTGATTGGGAAAATCCCATAGTAATATATCCCTCTCGATTCTTACCATTGAGATATCAAAATTTGTATTACACATGCAAAAAGTCCCAGGGTTAATGACTGCCTCTAGAGAGCCTTAAGGTTCATAAGAGCTTGCAAATTGTTTTGATGTGTTTACCCTGTGGTTTTTAGTCCTGCTGCCAACGTTTAGGCTCTGTGACAATATAACTCCATTGCAGTTGTTTGCCCAGGGTTCACTTGTTTTCGCTGGCTTTACTGTCAGTTCCCACACCTTTCTAGCATTTTTCTAGCTAGATAACTAGCTATATCCAGGTCATCCCTAATTTCCCAATACTCAATCCAAACAAATCCCATCTGACTTAGTTTCCTTTTCCCTGTATTTCTTTTCAAACATTTTTGCATTTTTGAAATTTCTATAGCATTGTTTGTGTGTCATGAATGCTATCAGTGGTGCAGAGGTAAATCTAGCACACACATTTCCCTCTTCACCCTCTAAGACTATATAATGCAGTACAGTTACTCAACAAATTGTGAAAAGACCAAATGAATATGCATGTCATGAAAACAAAGTCCCTTTTCAAGTGAATTTTACTTGAATGAATTATCCACATTTACAACATGATCTTTATACTTGTGTCCCAATTTTAGATACACAAAAAATTGAATATACAACTTTTAAATTTTTTAAATTTTTTTTTAATTACAAGTAACCAAGAATCCCAATTTTCTTGAGGAACACAGGCTCATTTTTTAGGAAGAAAAGGTTCATATGTGTTAAAACATGGATGCAAATTAAAAATATGCCCTTTAAATCTGGAATCCAGGATTTTTTATTTTCACACATGAAACATAGAAAAGAGTTTTGTGAAATGACATTGAAAAGACTGCTGATGAGATTCATAAAATAATAGCTAATTTTAACACATGCTGTGTCATGGTATCAGAGAGGAACAAAAGGACATTCAATGAATTTTGAAGGAAACAAATTTAAAGCCAATAAATGATTTTCCCTTAAGTACAATGACTAGCTGGCATACTTAAGTCATTACCACAAGATAAAGTATCAGAAATAAACATTTCTGTGAATAAGGAGAACAGTTATATTAGGCTGTATAGGTAATTTATGGGGGGTATAAACTCTCATGATTCAGGACATAAACCACCTATTAAATAACAGGGGTTGGTAAAACATGTTCCCTAAGGGCAGAGTAATCTTGTATGGTGCTCCTCACTCTTTGCTGTGAGACAAAGAGTACTACTGAGTCTTGAAGAAAAGGTACCAAATTATGTGGAACAATGTTATAATTAAGCATGGCAACTTTTTGCTCAAACATACTGTTTCTGAGCATAAGCCTCCACAGAAAGTAGCCAGTATCTCTGATCTTGATTATGTTGAACATAAAAGAAACTTTCAAGCTTTTACCTCAATGTTCCTTTTTTTTAAAAAAAAAGAAAATACAGTTTGATACCCAACCCTCTACTCCAATGTTCCAAGTTTTCTATCTGATGTATTGACTCTCTTCAGATAGCCCAGATGATATCCACCATTAAACTATGTCTCTCTTAACACTTCCTTTTCCTTACTTAATTTCAAACTCTGAATATAAAGTAATGCTGAAGGCAACTGCTTGTGGCTTGTCCCGTCAGTTCCTAAATGTGAAAATATTTGATGTGGCAAAGTTCTCGTCCTACTAATCTTAATTCAAAACGTTTTACCCTTTTAATCCTACAGGGACATTTTGCAGAAGGTTCATACCTCCATGTCACTTTCTGTTTAGTTTCAAGGTTGTCTAAATTGCAATTATCCGACATCTGGACTTTTATTTGAGACAATGTCACTTCCTGAGAATGTTTCTGACACAAAGTTATCTCTCAGTTGCTGCTGTTTAACTAGAGATTCCAAATAATTATTCTATATGCCCCTTCATATTTCTTGTGCTCAGCAGAGGAAAGCCCACCTTACCTCAATAGTTCAAAGGAGGATTTTGTCAGGATTTGCTTTGAAGTATGTAAAAAAACTGGCCTAGATTATGTAAACTGCTTATGACTATTATCTGTTTCTTTCATAACATATTGTGAGAGGATTTCATTACAGAAAATGGCATAGAAGATTTGGATTGTGTTATTTTATACAAGCTCTCCAGAGAAGTGGTCACAGCACCAGCCTGACAGAATCCAAGAAGTATTTGGACAATGCCCTCAGGCACCAGGTGTTACTCCTGGGAGTGATCCTGTGCAGGGCTGGGGGTGGGCTCAATGATCCTTGTGGGCCCCTTCCAACTCAGCATATCCTGTGATTCTGTGATGTTTAGGTGAAGCAAGTTCTTAGAAAAACCTGGCTGAAAGAGAAGATGTGCTCTTGAAAGTAGACCGAAATGTAGGATCAGTATTCTCCTAACTTATGTTTGCTGCTCTTTCAGTTCCTGACTCTATAATTCATCCTGCTTTTGACTCAGCTCAGAAAGCACTTGTTTATTCTTGCCTCATTTCACAGGTTGGTAGTGTGAACACTGGACAAAAGGTACTGCATACTCAGCGGTAGAACAGAGTCTTTCAAGTCTTTTCCTGCCTTTTTATTGGAAGAAGAGAAGGAGTAAAGTTGACATTCAATCTTCTACCACTTGTTCTTAAGGAAAAAACCAAAAAAAATAGTAGTGCCCTGGAGGTCATATGTAGTCTATTTGTTTACTTTAGACTGAATTCAGTTATAACTATGTCTTTCATAGTGAGTGATTGTGTATGTTGCTTACAAAGTGCTGCAGTCAAGGATGTTCCTTACCTCTCATAGGCATGCTATTCCAGGGCCTTCTTTGTCCTACTGGTTCTTCCAGTGGCTTACAAATGTCTTCAGTGTTGCTGTTCAGGTTTGGTAGCTTGTCTGCCAGCAATAAATATAAAAAGCAATTGATGCCTTTCCTCTTTGCATTTGGGTTTTTCACAGTTGAAGCTTATTTTGATGTCTTCTCTTCTGCTTATCTTATCACCCCTATAAGACTTTCAATTTGATTTCTTTAGCCTCACAGTGTCAATTCTTTCAGCCTATCCTCAGTAATGTTTTCTAGATTGTTGTTGTTTCAATCTTCTGGATTGTTTTTGATGAATCTAGCTGAATCTTTCTAGCTGTGTAGTCCCTGAAGAGGACACAGTTTACTGGCTGAACTGAATGAAAGGACTATAGGGTTAGGTACATATGCATATACCAAAAATTATACCAACCTGCACTTTGGTTACAGGAAAGGTTCTTGTTCTGCAAGGACTTTTTGACTGGCATGGTCCCCTGCAACCCCTGAGTAATTATTGGAAGGAACAATTCCCAGCTAGCTTTTCCCCACCTTGTATTTCTGTATTTCTGTGGTGGTTCCCCCACTTAGTTTAAACTTTTTGTTTTTCAGATAATTTCCTAAGCTTAGAAAAATAATTTAGAATTATAATTCTGGTCTCTTCTACACTCATTGCTCCTGCTAGACTTGTGTCATCTGTAAGTGAAACAGGCATTCTCTCTATTCCCTCATCCTGTCTGTTAAATGAAAATGTTCCACAAAACCAGAATAAGGGCCGACCCCCTTTTCCACCCTGCCAGATATATCCTTGCATTTTGACAATTTCCAAGCAACTAGGGTTCTCCTACAGCTGTTCAACTAGGCTTTATCTAGTAAGTCTCCCATGTTTTCCCAGCGTGGCTCTGGGGATGTCACAGAAGGTTATGTCAAGAGCCTAAATGATGAGAACATATGACACTTACTGCTTCTCCTTTATTTGCAAGCATAGTTGTCCATTATATAACAAAATGAGATTTGTTTGATGTGATACATTCTTGACAAATGCATGTTGGCTATCACCTGTTCCCTTGTTATCTTTCACAGTTTTAGAGCTTATCTCATGCTTCTGTGTTGAGAGCAGGTGCTGGTTCCTGACAGCTCCAGCAGCCCCAGCGCAGGGCACGGCTGAGCCCCTCAGCTGCAGGCGGGTGAGAGCCCCGGGGAAACCCTGGGCAAGGGAGAGCAGGATACTATGAAGTGTCCTGAAATTACTATGCTCAAATTATTCTAGGACAGAGTTCAGTTTATTTGGAAACAACTGATTTACACAAAGATTCATAATAGTTAGTTCTTCCCTTAGGCTAAATTAACATTTGACTGATTTCCTTACTGGTGCTGATAGCTATCTTAATGTCCTTCTGGAGACTTAGACTCTCATCCAATGCTCTTATTATGAGCTAGTTCAGAACAGTGGGATGCAGATGGACAGACTACTTTTAAAATTTTCAATACACTTGGGTTGATCAAGGTTGACTATCTGAAAGATTTGATGTTCACTTTCCACAGTCGATATAAAAACTCTTATTGTGAAGACTGGAAATTTAAGTTCTTGCATGTTACTTAAGAGTCTGAGCTAAAGGGATAGAATGTGACATCTCTTTCTAGACTCTTTTGCCATCAATACCCTTCTTGTCATTCACTGTACAAATAGGTAGCCTAAGGGTGATGAAGAAGCCAATATGCTCTATCAGTGCTACTGAAAGATTTCCATGAGCTTGGAGAATATTCATCACCTAAGTCTTTTTCTCTTCCACATTTTTCCTGCAAAGCAATACAAACCAGCTGTAAACAAATGGCAGGATCTAAATGTTTGTATAAGTTAGGAGAGCCTTATCTCTTTCTTTCTTACAACACTTCGATCCATGAAGAGCAAGAAAGAGTATCACTGCAGGTGGTGAGAATGACCTGATACCTCTGAACTGTGCAAAGTAAATATCTTTTGCTAGAGAAACTATCATGTATTCCAGGTGTATGCAACATAAGTTCTTATCCATGGCATTGCTGGAGACTGCAAGACAACACCTCCTGATTGAAACTCTGCAGTCCAGTAACTGTTCCATTTGGGCTAAACAAGCTCAAATACTCTGCTTTGTGTAAGCCCCCCAAAAAATTTCTTGCAAATGAGATCGTTGTGTCTTAAGGGACTGAATCTCCAGGACTCATCTGACAGGCACTGAAGTGGAGGATGAATTTAATTTTAGCATTGAGTCAAGCTCTGCATAGGAACTTTAGAACTAAGCAATTAAACTTCTGGGGAAGAAGGAAGACTTTTATATATTACCAATAAGCAGTTCTTGTGACAAAAGAATACCTGACTGTATTGCTGTGAAAGACCACCCACAAGATTGAATTTGGGCTGTGTGATTTTGCCTCAAATGATAACTATGTGTAGAGATGTGCATAAGTCAGCACAGAATCTACATAAATATATAAAATATAAACATACAGCAAAAACATTAGTCAGATAGAAAGAACAGATGAGCGGGGCAAGCACAGTGTGAAACTATTTCAGCAAGGCAAATTTAAAGCAAACACTGAAACAAATGAGGTGGCAGACAACAGTATGAATTTTAATGAACCAAAAACAATACAGCAGAAAACTATTAAATGCAGTTTTGGTGCATGAACAATATATTGCTTTTAAAAGGTGCTTTCCTCTATTGGTGAAATGTAAAGATGTATAATTTAATGTAATATTTATGAAAAGTTCAGTCCAAATATCTCTTTGCTGATCAGTGAAACAGGACAACATTCAGAATAACTGTGGAAATCTGTAAATTTTCACCTATAATTTCAGGAATTGTTCAGATGAAGTTAAGAAACCTCAAGTATATTGGAAACACCAAGAGTTGATTGTGAATTTTCCCCAGGTTTTGCCTTGCTATTATTTCAGGGCTTTGGTAATAACATCTATCAAGATCTTTCTTAAACTGGAAGTGAAAAGCACTTTTAATTTCATAAGAGATGGCAGTCACAGTGTGTCTTCAGCTGGAGTAGTTTGTTTGCAGGAGTGACAGATTGTCAAGCTATCAGCAGAATTTTGGAATTCACAGAGCTCCCAGTACTTCCTCTATGACTCCTATATGACATCCCATACTGATGAAGACTAGTGTTTTGCCTTGATTGATTACCCAGAAGATCTATTTCTGCAGCTATTTTGTCTCAAGTCAGTTATTCTTTTAGCAGTTATCTGTTTCTAGTTGCCCACAGTCACTTTGCTGACCCCCTTCAGCAGCTTTAGGCCATCACAACTTCATGTTTCCAAGTCCAGCTTACAAGCATCCTTTCCCCTTCCAGGCGCAAAGTACTTCTGCACTTGATCATCTCCTTTGGAGAGGGATAGATCTCACAACCTTGGCTCTTCTAGACCTTCTCACCTGGGTTTGGCTCAGAGGTGAAATATCTGAAAATAAGGCACTTTGCAGGGTAAAGAAACCTGAGCAGCCTGTATTCAGCTGAGCAAAGTATAAAAAAGTGGACATGTTTATTTCTGGTGACCCAGTACATTTGTGAAGCATTTACAGCAGTCTGATTCTATGTCATCATGCTCACATTCTAAAGAGCAAATATGCTTTGAAAACAGCACTGTTATGAGATAAAAGTGATATATGCAGCTCTTTTGGGCCTATTCCTATTTTTATGTTCATGAAACTTGAAAGAAGTTGAAATGCATGCATTTCTAGCTTTCAGTTATCCCTGTTAAACGTGTTAACCAGAAGCCAAGTAAAATAGGCTGGATCTTGGAGCGTGAAAACCAACTCAGGCATGTAGAGCACAAATTATGGATCTGCAATATATGGATCACATTTGCAGAACTTCTGAATTACATAGTTGCTTTATCTCAGCAGATTTCAGTGGAATAGGCACTGTTCTTTTAAATTATTCTAGTGACATCTGGAGAAAAAATACTCTCCAAAATGATACAAATAAAATGCATAAAGTCACAAAGAAAATGCAAGCCCTTTTATTCTTGCTTCTTGTAACCTTCCCAGCAGTATTGCTGAGGAAAACAGAAGCTACCAGACATCTGAGACGCTCTGAGAAAGACTTTGGCATATTCAAGGGTTGCTGTACCCTCCCCTGTGATACTTCCTTACAGGTGTGCAGTGCCCATCTGTGCAAAAGAGATTGTTATTGTGCTAAGCACTATTTCTAAGGTGGCCATGGTCAACCCCAGCCTTGAGGGGAGTTTTCCAGAGCAGGTGGCACTTTGCATCATGTCTGCCCTCACTGTGGACATTTTTTTAATAACAGAGCAAGACATCAAGCAGTAGAGAAGCAGGATTCACCCTCAGAGCTCAGTCATGTGATGCAGTATGGCTCTTCTGTCACAACAGCTGTGCATGTTTCAGTCCTACAGCAGCAGATTTTCTTGCAGTTTGCTTAAGACAAGCTGTCTCTGATGGTTGCTTCTTGTCTTGTTTTGGTGAAAATCCATCTGTCACCTACTTAGAGGATAAAGCCATAGAGGAAAGAGTGCAGAAACACAGGAAAACATGAGATAACTAAAACTGATTATATAATACACTATGCAGACAACAATGAGTAATTTGAAAATACTAATAATTATAATTTATGTTAATTTTTCATGCAGTCAAACTGGTAATTGCTTAAAAAAGTTTTAAGTTTAGAAATATGAGTAGGAAGATGTATTTGAAAACCTCTCTCTTAGTAGGCATTGTGATCTACAATTTGAAAAATTATCTGAGAATAGTCAGACTCCACAGGCACTACAAGAAACCAATTGCTAGGGTTTTTTTCAGCCACTGCCTCCAGGGAAAACCATTTTTCATTATGCAAACAAATATACATGGATGTAAGTGCATTCCATGGTTTAAAGCTTCTATGAATTCTGTTGCATTTCTTTTACTTAGATTAGAAATTCCTGGTATAATTAATCCAAAACTCACAGTGAATTTTACAGAATTAAAAAAGAAACTGAAGTTGTCCCCAAGAATTTTCCCTTTCTGAAAGCTTCTTCAGGGTCATTCTTAGTCAGTAAAAAATAGTACTGAGTGTGCCCCCTTGTAACTCTGGTGTTTCTAAAGACTTTACTGTCAGCACACTTATTGACTCAAGCTAGGGCATGACAATAATCAAATTGTACCTCCTGACAAGGTAAAATAGAGCCAAAATGGCCAGTAACTCTTCTGCTTTCAAAGGAAAAATAGTTTGTTGGTTTTGAGCATAAGGTACTTTAAAGTTGAATAATCCTAAGAAATTAAACGACTTTCTCTCACTTTCTCTTTCTTTCATGGAGTTTTAAAATCTGTCTTTAATTAGTAGTTGTTGATTGCATTATTTTGGGTTTTTTCTCTGTTTTTTTATTTGTTGAAAATTAAAGTCTCATAGCTTGAAATCACCTACATTAATCACAGTGTCCAGAAAATGTAATTGTTTGAATAAATAAGAGTTGGTTCTTAATACTAGAATATAAATAGAATATAGAATATAAATAGTTTTATAATAACTAGAAATCTACATGACATTATTTGCATGTTATTCCCTGAATCCAATTTGCTGTAGGTTTTAAATATGGATTCAGTTCTTTGGTTTTTCAGACAATTTATTAGACAATATCTAACATACAATAGGAATTCTCAAAACTCTGTTATAGTGGTAAAACAGACTAAATCCTAAAACTTGTATCAAAGCCAGAATAAAATAATTTTGCCCAGAGAAGTCTGCAGAAATTGTATTACTGTCAGTTGCATTTTATGGACAGGCTGTAGGATGAGAAAGGAATAAATTGGTGGCTGGTGGCTTAGTCTGTTCTGGAGGACAGGGAATATTGAGGGCTACAGCTGTATTGACCTGTCATATGTGGGACATTCCTGTGGCTTTGGTAGGACTGTAGACACATGGGACAGGGAAGGACCAGTCAGTTTCACCCACCTTGCTGCCTTCTTACTCTACTGCTTCAGAGCAGATGATGTGTTCTGATCCTTCTCTGTGGGTGCATAAACATTGAATTTCTACATAATTTAGTGGATACCACACAGAAGAAAAGATCTAATTTAATGGAAATGAACAGAAGCATTACTGGAATTTAACAGGCAGAATGAGGATCTAATTAGCTAACAGCAACAACTGGCTCTAGCATAACTGTTCTTGTCTCAGTGGCATTTCTTGCCACAGATATCAGCAGCACAAGTGACAAAAGGCTGTGGCACAATACAAAACGACCCCCACGCTACCAGAGCTGTGATCAGTTCTCTTATATTTGCAAAGGAGCACTTCCTGCCAGCAAGCTGGATAACTCCACTGTGTCAGACCCAGCAGTTTGTTCCGTGCATCTGTCAAGTGCTATGTGCTCCTGGTGGTTTTATGCTCACTCAAGTTATCAAGCAAGGACCGTTTAGTCTGGCACGGAGGAGCCTGTGCACTTTGCAATATGAGCACTAAGAAAACAAACAAAGGTTTTGTACCTGAGAGTGTAAAGACCCTTCTGTTGAATCACAGGCCAGAATAAGTGTAAAGAGACAGCTACAGCACAGGCTTTTTTTAATGTGGTAACTTTGATAATATCTATAATAAAAGTTAATAGAAATGCCTATGGAACTAAAGTATTGTTCCATAGCAGAGGGTGTATTCTTCCTCAGTAGACTAGCAAAAGGCTGCCACATTTTTTAAGTCCACATAAGCCCAGGTTTGAGGCTCTGTGCTAGATATGAGATGCAGATACAGTCATGGTATCTCTGCAGACTGCATTTAATCCACAAAAAACCCTGAAACAATGAAAAATGCTCTTTCTGCCCATGTGGGGGATGTTGTTAATGTCAGAATACTCTGGCAGGCAGAGATTTTGCGCATATTATTTGTCCTAATGAGCATCTCTTTTCTGTAATTCTGGATTTACATCTCCAGGAAGCCTATCTCAGGTGAATTACACCTACGAACGTAGGTGAAAAGTAATGTACAGCTCAAGCAGCTCTCAAAAGCTGCCTGTGTGGTCATATCCTTTTCACTGTATATGTTTTCAACTCTCCAGGTCACCCTAGGAACATCAGCTGGTTATTTTCCATTAAGAACTTGTGTATTGTAGCAATGGGGTATGCATATTAAGTTGTAAGTGAAGTACATTTAGCTACACAACTTCTTTCCATTCCATAGCATAAAACAAAGAGCTTCATAACATCAGGAATATCAAAATATGACAAAAACATATGCTTTTCAAGAAAAATGAAAAAAACTTTCAGGCACATGTAAAGGCTTTCCTAGCAATGACTTGAGACACATTTCAGCCACTTTCACCCATATCAGACATGATCGGTAGTCATTGCTGTCACAGCCGAGCAATCGGTGGGGGTGAAAGCAGACAACAAAGGAGCCAGAATGAAACATTTGCAGCAAACTGTCAAAAAATTACACTAAAGATAGATTAAGAGCTACCACAGATGAAATGAGTGAAAAATCACTGCAGTGACCTAAAAGGAATATGTACTCTTATTTTACTATTCTAATTGGCTTTGTGAAGCAATGCCCAAAATTTTGGCATAACCTGTTCACAAACATCATTGATTTCAAAATGTGAGAAATGAGATCATTAGTCTTCTGAAAGCTGTGGGGGAAATGTACAACCGAGTTACAGACCTTTATGTAAATGTTCCTGAAAACCTGTTCTATCCTATATTTGGGTGTATGGGGTTTAATTATGAGTAGGATCAAAGACATCTTGAAAAGAGCTAATCCTGTTTTATGTGTATGCAACGGCATCTACATTAATTATATCTCAAGATCACAGAACTTGCTTACAAGCAATAATGATAGTGATGCAAATTATATTGTGGCATTGGTAGACCATTTCACTGCCAACAGAGGCAGAATGGATTACCCTTCTTTGTGACATTTAATTAGGGTATATGGCCTTGTAGAGAACCTCTTCTGTGGCAAAAAATATAGAACTTTCTCAATTAAAAAAAAAAAAACGAAAAAACCATGTTGTTAAAACATTGCTGTCATATTCATAATGGGACTCTAATGCAAATATATTTGGAGTTAAATCCTCTGCTTTTGAACATCAGCAGTTCTGTCATCACTGTTCTCTCAGATTCAATGAAAGATGTGTACTAGTGAATTTGGTCATCATATGAGAGCCATTTAAAGCGTTGACAGAAATCCAAATGATTTCACTTCTTTTTATTTTGTAAGTAATGGAATGGGTTATTTCTCTTCTGAGTGACATTAGATTCTGCTTAGAGTTTTCTTTTATTCTGGATTAATCAAAACCAGCATTTTAAAAAGTTTCTGGGAAAATCTTTTTCCAGTGTTTGAGTCTTTTGGCCACTTTTAAAGTAATTTTTTCCACTATGTTTTGTGAGTTCTGTTCCATTTTTCTAATTTCCTTTTTTTCCTGAAGTTACATGAAGTTTTTGAAAGTTGTTTCATATTGCTGCAATATTTCTTGTTCACAAAGTTGAAAATGCTTTTTATCAGCTTCTCTGGTGTATTTATTTCAGTCCTGATAAGAAGCATGCATTCACCTTGGCTATAAAGAACAATACATTTCCCTTTTTCTTAAGGGAAGTTAATTTTAGTAAAAAAAAAAAAAAAAAAAAGAAGCTTGCTGAGTGGAACTCTTGCTTTGTATTTTGCAAGCTTAGTCCTCTCATGTGTGCTTTTTCCAAACGTGGACAAAGAAGATTTTGTGGAAAGGAAAAGTGCACAAATACTTGGACCGAACAAACTTTGAATGTGAGGGAAGATAAAAATCTCAGTAGGTAGGAGAGCTACACAGTGAAAGGATAAGTACAAGCAAAAGAAGAAAATGGTCATCTTTTCCCGTGCCTTCTTCTTATCCCTGAGGTAGAAGGATCTACCTGCCTTTGTCACACAGTGGGATTGATAATGCAAAAGACAAATATTCTTCTCTGTCATTATGTCTTTATAGGTCTCTTCCTGCTGCGCTTAAGCGGCACAAACTCCCACAGAGTTTTCTTTTGTAAGGATGAAATAATCAGTCCCTGACAGGGTAGAATCAAGAGACAGGTAAGGGTAGCATTTACTTCACACCTCCTGGAACACATGGATCTTCTTCCAGGCAGAGAAGTAAAGGGGAATTTCTTGAATCTTAAATCTGTAGCAAATAGTATATAAAAGTAGTCAAAGGGCTGGTAGATCATGTCTGATGCAAATTTGATGAGAATAACTCAATTTAAAAGGGTGACTACTGTCTTGCAGGAAGTTTGTTGACAAAGTAAAGCAAATCACAAGAAATGTATGTAAACTGCAAGGTTGGTGATTGTTTAGAAAGGGGAGAGGAACCTCCAAACATATATGCAAGAGTGTCAGACTCTTCTGAATACAATGCAGTCTGCCAGGAAAGACAAGAAGATAATGACATTGGTTACAGAGCAAGAAAAATGAGAAACTTGCAATGCAAATATATTAATACCAGATTAATGGTGGTAAGTGCTATAATAAAAAAATGTGATAAGCCAGAACAGTCATGGCTCAAATCAACCATTTTCCATTGACATACATTTTGTTTGAATGTAAAAGATTGCATATCCATATATCCAGGTTGAACCGAATTTGGCATCATTTAGAATTGATGATGAGTAGGAGGTGGAAAAAAGACAAGAAGTAAAAGCCCATCTGTCGTGGTTTGAGATGAAGTAAGTTTTCTGGGATATGAAGTGGTCAGGCCAATAGGTGTTCGGATTTGAATATTGGCACCTGGTTTGGCCACTGGGGACATTGGATGCGCCTCTGAGAACACAGGGGGTTAAAAAGCAGAGCACTGCTGGGGGAAGGAAGCTCTCTTGGGTTCTGGCCAGGGAAGCAGGTCAGACCTCCCCTGGCCCAGCTGCTGGCTGGGCGGGGAAGGGGAAGCCATGGGCCCGGGAGAGGTAGGCCTGGTCCCGAAGATGGAAGGGTGGAAGGGCGCCGAGAGGCATCGGGCAGTCCCCGTGCCCCCCAGGAGACAGAGAGAGAGAGAGAGAGAGCCTGTGCCACCTTGAAATTTGATATCATGAGCTGGCAGCACAGCCCGGCCTGCAGAGAATGGGGGGCGGGGGGGGGGGGGGGGGGGGGGGGTGCAGCGAGAAGGTGTCCGGCCGCTTGTGGGAGGTTTGGGCGGGCAGAGCCCGAGCTTTTAACCCTTTCTTGGACAATGAAAACTTTGCAGAACATTAACCTTTCCTAGAAGAGAGAGAGAGATGAAATGGAAGAAGGAAATGTGCAACTGTGAAGGTCTGGGCAAGTGAAAGATGTCGGGAGAGTAGAGAGGAATCTTTGGTGGGAAGAGATGATGGAGTGGCCTTAGCTGGACTTTTCTTGTTATAGCCATGGACAGAACCATGTTTCCTGTGACACAGAGACTGCATCCAGGGGGAGGCAATGGCTCAGAGTCAAGAGGGTTCAGTGTTGGCACCCCTCGGCCCCAGGGGGTGAAATCTGGGGCAGACAGGTGTCCCAAAGGTGAGACTGTGTTGCTCTTTTTGGAATGGGACAAAGCATCCTTAAAAGTACAACCCTAGAAGCAGCTCTGGTCCATGTGCAGTGGTGAGAGCACTGGACATGGAAGGAAGAGGTCACGATGGCAGATGATCTCTGGGCGGTGCTACGAGTAACATAGAAACACACGAGGCTTCAGCTGTGTTTCCTGGGGAAGCTCATGGTACAAGAAAGACTCCTCTCCTCTTGATGAACTGAGAATTGATTATCTAAAGGGTGGTGATGGACTGAGAGTTGGTGATTTGGGGGATGGATGTATTGGAAATTTGGTGGGGGGAAGAGGAAATGTTTTTGGAAGCTTTTCATTTTCCCTGTGTGTTTCTTTTTACTTAGAGTCGTAGTTTAGTTAATAAAGTTTTCTTTTCTTTATTTCTAAGTGGGGGCCTGCTTTGCTTATTCTTGGTCACATGTCACAGCAGAAACCAGGGAGAATGTATTTTCATGGGGGTACTGGCATTGCGCCAGCGTCAAACCATGATGCCATCTGCAGTTATGTAATGACACATCAGCATGATCTCTCTCACATCTGTCTGATGGTATACCAAATAAATGAATTTGCATGTGTTCAGGTGAACTTTGGAAGAGGACCCAAATTCTGAATCAACATCAAGGTACTCTGAATTTCTTCTCATTTGTCTTACAGAAATGATCTGACGAAACAGGCTTCATATGAAGAATTACTTTATCATTTATATTGGAAAAAAATTCACTGCTAGTGCAACAATACTTAATGCTAGTGAAAGAATCCTTTATAGTTGCTGTACCTTGGGAGGAAGAAACTAAGACAACTGTTTTCTAAAATTTGTTTATAATTTGGAGGAGACTGTGATCTTAAAATACATTTTTCAAGCTCAGGTGAAGACATGCTAGTCTTTTATTTGGATTATTGTTCATTAATATGTTTGTTTCCTTTATCTTCTGATCCTTATTGTAAAAACATCTGAAAGATTTTACTTTCAAATAAATATGTACAGTATATCCATATTAATATTTTCAAATGTGATACAACATGGAAAACTTTTAACTCAAAAGGCAAAAGTTTAGCAGTAAATCTATACAAACTATGAAATCTGATAAGAGGATATCAAACATAGACCCTATCAGAGTCAAATGAACTTAGAACACTACAGCTAAAAATATTGCCTTTAAAAAGATCTGCCTAGGACTTGCACTGTTATATTGAAAATGCTGTGTGTTGTTTCTGAGATTTGGAATTTTTATATTACTTTGTCAAAATCTTGATTGCCTAAGACTTGGATTACCTGCAATACTGGTTCCTTGCTTTCTTCATGTGAGTTTCAAAAAGCCTTATTAACTGGACCTCATATTACAGGTGAAATTCATTGATTCATTTTAGTCTCATTTGTAAAGGACGAAATATTTTGTGTTTTGATTGGGCTTTATTAAGACTAACAGAAAGGGAAGCTTCTGCAGACCTTCTGTTCAGGTCTGGACTTTGCCCTAGAGATAGACACAGGAAGGCACTGGTTTCTGGAACATTTGTTTTACTGGTCTACAAAGACTGCCAAGAACCTTCAGAGGATCTGCTCCCAGGTCTTCCCTCACAACAGCTTGGGAAGCATACACATTAGAAGAAAAGGACTTCATAGCACTGCTTTTTTTCTTTTATGGATGTTAATATGACTGAAGACATTTTTGTGAGGTAGTTATATTTTAAGGTGCACTAGGTGCTCTGTTGCCTATTTTTACACATCTACTCTTCATTTTAATATTTTCTAAGAGCATCTGTAATATGTGATAGGCGTTAATGTCACTTATAAAATTAAATTAACTAGGATATTCTGAAATTGTCTTTAAAGGTCAAATTATAATAATCTTACCCAGAGTAGTACTTTTACTCAGGGGTAGGTCTAAGTAAATCAATAGCACTATAGAAGAAATAAGGTTAGATACATAAAAGGACTTTGGCACCACATATCCTCCGAAATGTACTTATCAGTACAGCCAAAATTCATAGGTTTAAATTCTCTGAATTCTTGTTTGTTCTTTGACACACTTGGAGACATGAAAATTTTAACTTTTAAACTATCTATCTAAAATTTTCCATCAGTATGATTTCTCAGTGACATAGAGATTTGCTTCTGAGTGGTCAGGAGACTTGATAATATGGAACATACATGTGTCTACTTTCCTTTATTTCACCAGCTGCTACTGTTCTGCTATAATCTGCATGTTCCTTGCATCATGAAACTTATCCCAAAAATATCTGGAGCAGAGCAAAGTGCTCCAGTCATCAGCCCCATGAGTGCACTGAACTATAGCTTGCTCAGTCTTTTTCTTAGCTGTGGTGTTTGACATAATCCTTTAAATTTGCTGAAAGCAAGGACTGAAACTTTAATAGTGCTCTACAGAGGCCATAACTGTAATCTATGGCACTATATTTCACTGACCTAATGTTTGTATAACTTTTTTAGGCAAAGTAGAAAGCTACCAGTAGAAGGATTGAGAAAGACCCACACCAAAACATCTGAGAGTTCCAACTACTCAGCTGAAAGATGTATACACATGAAGAAGAATCAGCAGGAAGTTTTGGAACTCATTGCTTTTTTACTCCAAGCAGTTGCTATAAAATATTTTAAGTGCTGGGTGTTGTGGGATTGCTGTAGGAATGGAGTGATCCTCCAAACAAAAACCACATTGTGACTGAAAATCAAAATTTAGAGTTGGGCAGCTCCAAGTAATCTTTTTTGTTTCTTTCTAGTACAAAAATAGCATTGTAAAAATGAGATGGAAGGCTTTCTAGTAAAAAAGTCTCAGTCTGGTTTTTATTCACTCATTTGGGCATGCATCACTGCTCAGTTATGATTGAACCTCTCAGGGTACTACTCCTCAGTGTTGTGTGGCTTCCATTCTTAGCTATTTTTTTCAGTAGATTTTTTAAGTCTCAACAGGGACAAAGGCAAGTACTTGCTTGTGAAGACACAATGTATTAAGGTAGTAATTTTTCATTTTTAATGACTGTCATGACTACCCTTCAACTGCTGAGTGCATCGTTTAGCTCCTTGCCCTCAATGCCATTCATTGAACTGTCAGCATTTGTCATTTGCTGTGCACACAGTGATGTTGCAGACATTTGTGTTTCTGCTAATGCCCAGCTCTGGTTCTTGGAAAGGATGGCTTTTTTTGCTTGCCTTTGTATGCCTTTGCATGATCAGAGAAGTAAACATTCAGGGCACCCAGTGTATACGAGGTTCCTGCTTCATCACTCATTTTTCACTACATAGATATAAATGAATCAAAACTCTGCTACAAATATTTAAAAAGTTGAGGAGACACTAGGTTAAGACCCCTTCTTAATCTTCCTTTTGCAAATATATAGAGCCAATCCATTTTCTCTCAAATAACTGGAGCTTTGAGACATCTCCCTTTGAATCCAGTTGGCTTTTATTTTTCTATTCAGAGTCCTACCCTGAGGTGAATGGGAAGTAATGTGGGATCCTGAAGTGTGTATAGCTGCCAGCTTTTCCAGACACTATTTTCTTATCCTTTCCATTAAAAGCTACTAGTCTGATCTGTACACTTGTTGTGACAGTAGTATTTGGCCCTCATGAGGAAATGTAGACATAATCCAGCTTCTTTTCTCAAAAGGAGAGAGAGATACAGCCAGGCCCAGGTGTGTTTATAGCACTGCTGTGTGGAAGGAGTCTCTTTTGTGTGCTTATTTTAAGTTTAAAGCCCCTTTATGCAGTAGAACTGGGGATAGGATCTACTGTCCTTTGTCTGCACCTCAAAGTAAAGGCAACAATTGAGTGAGAGAAGGTGAAAGTAACAGTTTCTTATTTATGAAAAAAAAAACCTAACCACCAAAATACAACAGAGGGAAAGCAGTATGAAGGATATTTGGTGCAATATACAATGCTCCCGAGTCTGCTGTCATGTTGCTGTAAGTCCTCAGACAAGTCACATACTTTCTTTTCCTAACATACAAAAGCTGGGAATAGCAATGATGTCTGTAAAGCTCCTTGAGACCTGTGGGAGAAAAATGCTAACAGTATGCTGATTTCTTTTTTCTTTTTTTGCTGTTGTAAAAACTGGAAAGGAACAGCATGCCAAGGAAACTTTGGCAAACTGCTTGTTTCCTGCTGTGTTCCCTATCTCTGCTTGTCCCTGCTATATAATTAGTTTTTAAGTCTTAAGTCTCTGGATATACTTTGCTGCTCACTGTTGTGCATCGAATTCATTGTATATCAAACCCAGTGGAGTCCTCATCCCTACTAGGGGTTCTAGTGAGCTGAATGAGACAGAGAGGAGCAAGCCACCTTCTGGAGAAAAGGTTATAGGAAGGGAAATAAAAAAGGTTAATATAGCAGCTTCTATAGCAGTTTTTATTTAATCTGAAATTTTTAGAGCAATTCATCTCATCATTTTCTTCTGCCAGTGACATTATAAACTCTCTCCTGTCACCAGATTGGCCTGTAAAGCACGCTCTGTCATTTACCGGAAAGGTTTTATGGAGAAAGAAAACAGGAATGTTTAGTTAGGTAGGAGTTCAGGGCAGTCTAAATAGTCAAGGAGAATTACCACTGCTACCTACTGTCCAATATAAACTGTTTTGTTTGCATCTGCTCTTTCTCCTTGAGATACTGTTTATTTCCTGCATTCTTTATGGATGGTTTAAATGGAGAGAAATAACTAATCAGCAAATGAATGAGAGCAGAGGGAAACTTTTACAGTTTGAAGATTCCTATCTACACAGCAATATATGTGTACTTGACGATTTTCAGGAACTTCACTGCAGAATATTGCTGGCTACAAAGCGGGAAAAGAATTTCTAAGAAAATTTCTGACTATATTAGTACTTTTAATCAATTTTTTTCTTAACCACAGAGATTTGTTTTGGTTGGTTGGTTTATTGTTTTTTTTTTTTTTAAATTGCTCAGAAAACTACAGTAAAAAATCATGAAATATTAGTTTCTTAACACAGAATTGTGAAGATTGGAAAATAATTCTTAGGTCAGTGAATTCAACTTAATCAAGCACTGTCATGTTCCTCCCTAAACCATGTCCCTGAGTGCCATATTCACACACTTTCTGAACATTTCTAGGGGTAGTGATCCTACCACTTGCCTGGTGACCTGTTTCAATGCTTGACTACCCTTTCAGTGGAGAATTTTTTCCTAATTTCCAATCTGAACCACCCCTGGCACTACTTGAGACTGACCCTCTTCTCACTACAATCTCCTTTCAGGTTATGGTAGAAGGCAATAAGGTCTCCCCTGAGCCTTCTTTTCCCCAGGCTAAACACCCCTGGCTCCCTCAACCTCTCCTCATCAGGCTTGTGCTCCAGAACTTTCACCAGGTCTGTTGCCCTTCTTTGGACATGCTCCAGCATCTCAATGTCTCCTACTTGTAGTGAGGACCCCAAAACTGGACACAGGATTTGAGGTGTGGTCTCACCAGTGCCCAGTAGCGGCAATGATCACTGCCCGGGTTCTGCTGACCGCACTGTTGCTGATACAGGTCGCTTCTTGGCCACCTGGGCACACTGCTGGCTCATGTTCAAATGGCTGTCGATCACCACCCCAGGTTCTTTTTTGAGAGGCAGCTAATTACTCATTTCATTAAAGAACAATGCTGCAGATTCCAGTAAAAGAAGGAATTGCAACTACCCTCACTAGTGTGAATGACCAGTGTCAATAAAATGAGTGGGATGCTCTCCTTTCCCTCATCTTTTTGTCCCCAGAAGGGTTTCTTGTCATTTCAGCAACAGCTGACAGGAGTCAGCTGAGTGCTGGACACATATTGTGGCACCTGTAAGCATTTTTGACATAATTGACATAGTTCTGTAGGGTTTTGACAAGTTTGTCAACCTAATGAATAGGCAACTGAGCTTTAAAACCTACACTAAAGGTCATGTAAGTTGTTCAATGGAGGATGAAAAATTATACTAACCAAATAATAGTTTCTGACTTACTCTGCCTGAAAACAGCAAGAGTGGGGGGCACTTTACAATATCCCCCCTCCTATATTGTTTATGATACTTAATGAGAAGGGGAGAATGTTTTTTTCCTGGGTTTGTTACTTTTTTAATAAGCAGAATTTGAGAAGCATTCACATATAGTAATATATTTTACAGAGAATGGCCCTGCTTTGTTTGCTGCAACTGTTGTTGTCTTTTTATAAAAGCAGAATAGATCTTCTTTATGAAAGTAAATAACTCCTCATAGCAACAAAGCACCTGTAGTTTGCTATAGCCACACATGTAACCATGTGGTATTAAAAGAATAAAATATATTTGGTTTAAAAAACCATCTACATTTAATCAAAATAGTTTTACTTTGCAGACAACCTACAGAGCAAGCCAAGTTGTTTGTGCTAGCAGCTAGGATATGGCAAGTAGACAAGGTATCCACAAATCAGCTTTTGCAGCCGTGTAAACAACCAAATTTAATTTCAGACTTGGAGCAGGCTGAAAACCTACCCATGGAGAGTCACCACTGCCCAGCTAACAGGCAGTACACTCAGATCGCTGCAACTCACTCGCAGCTCACATCATGGTGGAGCAGTGAGACCTATCAGAGTACTGAGGTTTGGGTTTTTCTTCCTGAAGTCCTGAATTTTCCTTGCTCATAATTAGATCTTACAATATTTGAAAAAAAAATGTTTTTTTGCCTTATATAGGACCATTATGGCTGCAGCTGTGCCTTCCCAAGGTCAAAAACACTGGTCAGGGACAATATATTTTTACTCTATTTTAGGGGAGAACTTGCATTTCCTCAGTTGCAGTTCCATACCGTTAAGTGACCCACAGCACAGAGGACTGCATTTAACTCATATTTCTCCTCCTTGACAAGACAATGAGTCTACAAACTGACCTCACTGAGACTGGGATATTGACTGTGGTGGGGTTTTGTACCTAAATGGCAAAATAAGCATCCAATCAATAATATGTTTTCAGAGCAAACCACAGAGTGTTACAGTAATTTTAGCAGAGTCATCAGATCAGTAACAATAATGAATTTTTATAAGATTAGAATTGCTTAATTTCATATAATAACCATTTAACGAACACATATTATTTTGGACTATAACAAAACAAAACAACAAAAAAAAAGCTTTAGTAATGGAAAAGAAGGAAGGAGTAAAAAAGGAGGACCTAAACCAAGTATTTTTTACTAGATTCCTTGGTTTACTTAACTGCTTTTCCAGCTGCATAAAATTGATGTATTTTCCTTTCAGGGAAAGGTAATATTTGTGATACAGAAGGCAATTTTCAAGCTGTCTGTGAGGAACTCTAGTCTCCTATTAGGATATCTAAGCAAAACATCTTGCTTTGTATACACTGCACTGTACAGCACTTCTCTCTGTCTCTGTGGTCATCTGGGGGTCATCGTGCTGGTGGTTTACTTGAACACATTCCTGCAGCCTGGACTCTGCTGTAAACCAAGACAGATGTTAATGAGCTGTTACTGGCTCTTCACCAGCAGGAGGTAGCAAGAGGGTTTTGTCCTCTTTTCCTGAGGAGAAATGGCAAATAATAGGCTTTGGTAGATTCATTTGCTGAAAGAGAAGGAAAGGGTGGAGATATAAGTAGTATATTTCTAGGTAAAATGGGAATATTGACAGAAGGGAATCAGCTAGCCTTGATGATATCTGCAATTAGACAAGTACATAAATTGAATCATTGTGAGTTTTTCTGTGCATTTGGAAATTCAAACATGTATCTATGTTCCCCAGAAAGATTGCTCTCTTGTAATGCATCAAACCATCGATCCACGCATCGCTGAGCTTACTGCTATCTAAGAAACAGATGGATCATAATTTTGGGAGCCCTTAGCTTGTTCTGCTATTTGCAAAAGTGACAAAAAAACCCTAAACAAACACAAACCCATGACTTTTATATTTTTTTGTTGAAGTAGGTAAGTACCAAGTTTTTAAATATATTTCTCTCAGGTATTATGAAAATTTTCTCTTGCTTGTTCAGTTTGAGGTGGGAATATTATGCATGTGTCTTTATATCCAATATTGAGTTTACTGCTGTTTGAGGGCTTTGGAATCTCAGAGGCACAAGCCAGACTTTCTGAAGTGCAGTAACTCTAGTAATATTCATGCACTTTAATAGCTGTAAACCAGAACCTACTCTTGCTATTCTCTTTCCCTTTCACTTTTATGTTTTTAATCGCATTTTCCACTCATGCCACTCCAGGCAATATGACTCATGTTTCATCTGTTAGATGTGAACAAAATATTTGCTTTTTTATTGTTATGCACAACGTTGATATCATTCTGCCTTATATCCACTGATAATTCAGAAGACATTAGGGGACTGCATATAAGGATAAACCAACATTTACTTTGCATGACCACCCCATGAAGACAATCAATTGGGCTGCGAATGAAAAATTGTTTGTTAGTCTGCAGCAGTTTTAGAAGTAAATATACTGATTCTTTTGAAAGGTTATAAACATTGCATATGTAACCTCCTAGCACAAAAACCTTTGCAATGCAATGGTATTTTGTTCTTTCCAACTGTTGTAAATGTTCAGGTGGTCTGGAATATTAGGGTATTAGTGAGGAATTTTACTTGAATGTCACTGAACTTCAATTCCTTTAAAAACTGAGTGCCAGGATAAAAATATGAAAACTGTGAATACTTTTGTTTTCTTTTGTTTTGGTTTTTTGGTTGGTTTTTTGGTTTTTTTTTGTTTTGTCTTGTTTTTTTGTTAAATACTACTGTGCAGACATCTAGGAAGCCTTTAATTGGAACAAAAATATTGTGTATTCAACCTTTTGCTTGTAAAATGTTTTGGAAGCATGAATGGTTGGGATAAAAACAGATTAAATAGTTGCATATATAGAGAACACCTTTCACCTTACAGGCTGAATAAGGGAGGGGCTTTCTTGGAAAAAATCACATCTTCTCATATAATTAAAGACATTTTCAGGGAAGAAAATAATGAAGGTTGAAAAGGTGAGCTTACTTTTGCCATTTTCGAGCTTCTAAGTATTTAACTTTACAATCCTAATACAATTTTCTTTGTATGAAACAGAAGAGTTCTCATGGCAACTACTTTTTCTAACGTCTGTTACAAAATGAAACAAAATTGTTAATATTCTCCTCACAGGCATCATTTTAGCTGAGCTTTTCCTGTCTTTGCAATGCAGATATTCATTTTGAGGGACCCAAAGTGCTCTAAATATTCCAAGTGCAACTGTAGTAACCAAAGTTATAGAAGAAATATGGCCTGAATTGACTTTTTAGAGGTTATGACATAGCTTCAGTCTTCTAAGACTTAACTTATTTTTGCAACAAAAATTAATTGGAAATTCATGTTTAGTCCATAGCCAGTAATTTCTAAATCTTACATAATGGGTATACTGTGTGAATGAATGTAGAAGACACACATGGAACAGAGATACTGATTTGTTCTCTGACTTGATTAAAAGCAAACAAACTAACAGATTGAAAAGCCTTAAATTTTTCCATGGAAAGATACTAGATTACTTCTAAAAATTCTATAACAATGTCCTTACTGAATATTACCTCTGAATTTGAGAAGAATGTCTGGTACCAGATATTGAAAAGAAAGTATACAAAGCCTCAAAGTAGACAAGAGAAAGTTTCTTTTTAATTGGCAATGGTTAATAGCCGGCTCAAGTTCAGAAACACTTGAAGGAGCTGCATCCCATATTATTTTTATGCTAACATAGCTTGTCAGTGATCTTGACAACATCATTATTTTAGTAATGGAAGTCTGGGAAAACTCATACATTAGAAAAAAGGCATATGAGCAATAGGGAACATAATGTGATGATGCTTGAGGGGCTTTTCATGAGGCCAGCCTGGAGCTACTATATGTTTTCATACCAAGATGATTCTTGCAGAATTTTATGCCCATTTACTTGGGCTGTGCTTTGTGCAGTGAGCTTACTCTGATTGCAGAGCTGGGGGAACAGGACATTTAAAGAATGGCATGGCCTGTCCAAGACTTTGGTGGTCTTTATGGGCCCAGCTTTTGTTCTAGCCACAGCTGGCAGCAAGCAGGGCTGGTGGCTTTCTGGGAGTCCCACCAAACCTCCTACAGCATAGAGCAGGCTGGTGCTGAAGTGTCCAGGCTACGTCCAAATGCCTTTTGCTCACATGGATTTCTGCATCAGCTACTGCTTCTGGGTGTTATTAATGCCCAGAGATAGCCTGTAATTGTCTGGGACCCTGTAGCCCATCTGAACACAGGCTGTGTAGATCTTCATCCACAGAAAACTGACACTTGTCTCCAGCTTTCCAGCATATTCCCAAATGTCCGTAAATTCCTGCTATCCATGAAAAGAAATGCAACTGGGAAGCAGTTTGTTCCCCTGACGTGAAAAATGACTTTAGAAAGCACCACCCTAGCCTGCAAAAGGGTGTCCAGTGAATTTCATGTACTTTTCATCTTTCCTTGGGCTGGTGGTATTTCAACCCACAGGGGAAGGAAAACAACCACCTCTAGGTTGTTGGATGTCTTGAGTCCCTAGCTCAAGGCATGCAGCTGGACAGCTCTGTGAACTGGCTGCCTTTTTACTTGGTTCAGTGACCTGCCATCTCTTCCCCTGTTCCTCCTCAGGACTCAACAAAGGAGAGCTTTTAGTTGTGCAAATGAATCACAACACTAAAACATCAAGTGATTCACTAATTTCAGGGGCAGTAAGCCTTATTATCCTTTAACCCAGACATCCTATCCTCTCCCCTGTCCTACTCTCTTTCTGATGGTACAAGAGGCCAACTCTTACTCCCAGTTTCCTTAGACCAGTAAAATTAAGTATCACCTCTGTGCCTGTGACATCCTGAGCTCACTGGATGTGATGTAGCTGTAACAAGAGATCCTTAAGTTCCCAGTGGGGTTTCCAAGGGCAGAACAATAGAGGGCAAATATGCATCATTCCCAATAATGCTATCACGAGGAGAGAGGTGTTTGTTCTAACAAAAATCTAAGTAATGTGTTGCCTTAGACACTCATTTTACCTCTGCCTCTTTGAAAGATTTTTTCTTCACTTTTTTTCCCATGCAAACACCTTCCTGTCTAGTCATGACAACTGAAGGAAAACCTATGTTTAAAACAAACAAACAATTAATATTAATCAAATATTTATGAGCATGCAGGATGAATATTTATGAAAAATATCAGTGTCTGCTGAAGATGTATGATAAGAATTAGTTGTAAACTCTTCCTATGAAAGTAAAAATGTACAGTAACTGTAAATTATGTGCCTACTATGATTAAGTGTCATTGCAGATGAGTCACCTTTCAAATGATATATTGTCTTGCTGATAGGCTGACTGAAATGAATTGTAAGTTTGGCAAACTGTTGTGGCCAAGAACAAACAAGAAATCTCATTTCAAAATGTTCAGGAAAAATGTGTTGTTTTATTTTTAAATTTTCAAATCAGTTCTTTACATCAGACATGAAAAAGTGATATCTAATAGCTTTAAGTCTTTCAAAAAATGGAAGATCACCATATGCCATGTGCTGGCAAGAGCTGACACTTACTACAATGTGTTGCAGACAACAATTTTTTACTTAACTCTACTTGAAGGGACCGCTTAGGTTTCTTAGACTCCATAGATTCAGGAGACATTTTTATCTTTATGGAGATACAATAAAACTTATTTCCAGTCTATATAGAATTCATCTTCCAAATATTATTTTGTTTGCTTGTCAAACTGAAAAGTTATTCCTGGAATTGAGCACAGTTCACCAAATTAGAATATTTTATCTAAAGCTCTATTGGTGGTGTACAATGATTTTTGCATTTCTATGGGAAAAGGGAGATTTTTTTTTCTCTTGTCTTTGCACTTCAATATGCATCAAGGGTTCTTGATTAAAGCAGATCAGCTTTTAATGGCAGGAGGCTTGCCTGGTTAAATTCAGACTTGAATTCAAGAGCATGTTTTTAATACTGAAATTACTAAAGCAGGAACCAGATTTTTCCTGTCTTGAATGATATTAATTGAAATGGGATGTCTTTCTAAAACTACACTTATGGTTATGCAGCAGTTATGGGTGGAATACAAATTTTTTTTTCCCATTTTATGTGGGAGGTTAGTCTAGATAAATCTGTGTGGTTTCTTTTTTTTTCTTTTTTTTTTTTTTTTTTGCTCTCTGATGTTAAAATCTAGGAATCTATGAATAGGAACAATTTAATCTTTGATCTAAACTGCCCTCTTTTGATTTTTTCCTCTGACTAGATAGCAAAGCTGTCAATCAAGGGCATCCTATTTCATAATTTATCTCTATCAATCTAGCATAAAATTAGCTTGGGAAGATGATCCCCACACACATTGATATCAGTGTTTGCTTACGAGTTGAAGTGCCCAGTTCTGGAACTCTTTCTGAGGTGAATATTGTCATGTGTCAAGTAACTTCAATGCAATCCATGATGCTTTTTATGAACCCAAAGCAAACACCTTTAGCATCAAAAGCAAGACAACTGCTGAATTCATGAGGTTTCTTCAGGTTCCACCACAAATGCATTATGATCAGATCTTAGAAACCTGGACTCAGATGTTTTAGTCCAGCCCCTCTTATCTCCTCTGGCAATGAGCTAGTGTACACCAGCGCTGCTAGGCAGGTCAATGCTGCACGCGCAGTCTGAACGTGGTAGGAGATGAAACCTGCTGGAGTGCTGAGACCTGCTGCCTCTGTGGGTCATGTGCGACATGTCACAGTGTTAAAGTGGGACATGAGCTGTCTAGTCCACCTGGATCTTTTCTTTGGGATAGAACTGGAAGGACAGAGGCAGGAACATATGCTGAACCAGGCATGGAGCCCAGGCACAGACAGATGAGAAGCTGGGTGCTCTGCATGGAAATCCTTGTTTGTTGGTATGTTTTTGGGAGTGAAGAGTGGAACCTCATCTCCAGCCCAGCCTTGAAGAGGGCCTTGAAATTCCATTGGACTTCTGTTTCCCCTGAGTTCCCATAGACTGCATAGAGGATGTGATTTGAGAGCTGCTCTGAGCAATCAGTGACTGGGAAGAGAAAGCAGAGTTGAAGTTGCACTCACCTACCTCTCTTCCACCTCCCTCCTTGCTCTATTTGCTCTGTGGGCTGGGGGGCTTCTGCTCAGCCACATAAGGGTACATTCTGCTTGGAAAGTCAGCTACTTGTGACCATGAACACCCCACTTGGATAAGCAACACAGCTATCGTTTATGTGTTTGGAGCTGTATTAACAGCTGATTAATATTTTTTAGTGTCTTCTATATTAGCATTGTTTTTCTTCACTAATTGCTAGGGAGCTACCATTCATCAGCTGTCTCATAGCCTGCACAGTTTACCACTTAATTGGGAAGTTGCTTCACTCGTCTGGTCCAAACTGAGATGAAGAAGTATCTTGGTAGATGTATACTCATTATATAGTGTGTGAGCACTACTTGTATACGTCAAAACCAGCTCTCTCTGGTGTCCTCAGAAAATGGTCTCAAACACTAATAAAAAGTTTTCGTGTTACCTTTCAACATCAGTTCAAAGATGTCATTGGTGTCTGCATAAAAAGAAGTTTTGCCTCAGAGTGGTTGAATTTTAATAATCTCTTAGATTTTAGGACTTCAGTTCTAGTTTATTCCTGTCTTATTTTCTTTCTCTACCTCCCTCTTTCAGCACTTTTCCCCTTAATCTCTTTCTCACTAGGAGAAAACCTGCCTCTAGGGTACAAGTAGGAGGAGCAGAGAGCATGAAGGATCAAGCTAAATTAGGATGTCTTGAAACACAGAGGGTCACAACCCCACATTTTTCTGAGAGCAAATTTCCTGCTATTGACTCTGTAACACTAAGGAGGATTCAAACTGATTTAATTTTCAACCCCCCCCTGCCTACTCTCCCCCCTACATTTTTCTTTTTCTCTCTAGACAACAGATGTCAATGTCTTTTTAAGTTGCTGATGATTAACTGCAAACACTGCACTGTTAAAAACTCCCAGTCACATTTTTTAAAACCTTCAGAAATGTAACTGGCAAAGTGCATACCACAGCAGTGTACATGAGCTTATTGAAGGTTTTTTGAAGTGAGAAACTTATTTTTCCCCCTTCCATTTCTGCCTTGTTTCAAATACATTTAAATTCCTCCTAAAATATATGCATCCATTTATAAGAGTAGCATATGTGAAGATTTATCAGAAGACCGGGATTTTTTCTTCTTTGTTTGTTTTCTGGGGGGAGGAGTGTAGGTGTGTGAATTTACAGCACAACAAGCATGGAAGGAATAGCTTTTGTTGTGAGGCTGAGATCCAGCCTTTCTACTAATTTAACTTACTCTGACCAAAGGCATAAATTTGTCAGAGTAAATCTGTGCAAGTCTTGCCAAGGTGGTGTATCCTCACACAGGTGGAAAGGCTAATAGAAATGTGAAAGGATAGTTAACCCTGCTTTCTTCTCATTCTGATATTTTCTGAGTATTTCCCTCTATTGAATCTTTTTTCCTATTGTTGGTGCTTTATTTAAGGAGGAGGAAAAAACAAAGACCCGAAAGGAAAGATAATAATTTCCTTCCTTGCCATGCCCACACATCATGTAATACAGGGAATATACACAGGCATGATCCTATGTAAAATAAGAAAATATTTTTTGTAAATTTTAGGTGTTAGTTTGAAAAATGCACAGAAGAGTGGGGGGGGGAGGGGGGAAGGTTTTTGTTTTTTTTTTTTTTTCCCTGATCCTTATGTGTCAATAACTTCCTCTGTTCTGCAGTTCCTGTTTATTTGGGTGTATATTTGTTTTTTTATTTGTTTTGGGGGTGGTGGTTGTTTTTTGTGTGTTTTTTTAGTGATTTTGGTGGGGTTTTTTTTTAAATTACTCTCATGTGTTTTTTAACCTTCTTCCACAGTAGACAAAGAAGGATTGCTGCTACCTATTAAGGTAAAAGCAATTACATTTCTTCCCCTGTTTGATTCAGAAATCATCTAGATGTTGGAGCTGTCAGAAATCTCCTGACAAGGCTGTCATTGGGCAGATCAGTTAGAGCTAATGAAAAGAATTATAGGTGTGGTAATCTGTTGCCAGAGCTGAGGAGCTGTGGCACATGCTACTGTAAAAGGCTGGAAAAACAAGCTGGAGTGTGGTCTGTCTAAACTGAGATCCAAATCTGGCAAATTCTTCAAACCTGAGCTTAACCTGTGCAAGTCAGTAAGCAGGCTGGCACAGCACACCAGGAAAGCATTTGCACACAGCTCTGCAGGTGGGTGGTGTGGCAATGTAAAACCCTCACAGCTGTTTGGGTTCGGGTTTATTTTCCTCTCCTGTCTGCTGTGCTAGTAAGATTTGACTTTCATATACTTCCTAAAGAGCTACTAGAAATAGTTACCATTATTGTCTAGGTAAGAATATTGGCTTTTTAAAGCTTCAGTTGGACAAATTGTCTGGGCATTCCTTGCAGGATGATGAACTAAACTCCCACTCCCAGCACCATACCCTGACATCCCACTGCTCACTAAGGGGCTGAGAAATTCCCATGCCCATTGCCCCGTGTTTGTGAGGAGAATACTGAAAGCATTAGGACCCCATATGCCGATGAATCACTTCTTCAGAAGCCAGAGGCATTAGGTTTAAAAGGATTCATCAGGATACCCGAGGGGGTGCTGCTTCTCCTGCCCACTCTTAGTCTGCAGAATTCCCTTACCCAGCTCAAAACACAAGAAATTTTCAGAGGGATGAGGACATTAATGTGACAGAAGACTAAATGGGTGCCCAAGAGAGGGCAGAGCTTTCAGTAGGATAGGAAAAATGGCAACATTTTAGTGCTCTGTTGCTATTTCAGCAGCAGCTTCTGAGTTTTCAGCTACTTCTAGGGTTTTGTGGGGTTTTTGAGTTTGGGGATTTTTTAAGAAGTACCTTAGTAATAAAAGTTTGATCTATTTTTACAAAGGAAAATTAGTTAAAACTTATTGCTGAGGCCAGTATCTGTTGTTAGAAAGGCTACTGCCTCCATGAAAATAGGAAAAGAGAACAAGAATTTTAGGAAATGTTAAGCAAGTTAATTAGCAAATGTGTATTTGGAATAGCACAGAAGGAGGTATGTATAGTTGGTCTGTTCTTATTTTCTTGACATCTCTTTGCTGATACCTACTTTATAGAGTGGAAAGGCACTCTGGGGATAAAGAAAAGACATACACGAATGTTTTTTAAAAGAGCGTAAAAGAACAAAATCCATAGCCTTTTTTTTTTTTTAACAGAAAATAATTCCACTGTGGCAGTAATTAGACTCCTAAGGATGTGTACTATTAAGCTGTCTGCATGCTTCTTGGGTGGGCAAAAGAGGAGGCACTCTGCTTTCATCCTCTTACCTAATGCAACAAATCCAAAGTATGCAGCAGTCAGTTATTAATGCACACCATGTTGAGGCTTAATGCTATTGTACTAGTTCCTTTCCAAGCTCCAGGCTGGTTGTATAAGAGAATGCTACAAAAAGCCTTGGGAGCAAAAGTCACAGTTAGGGATTATGTTCAAGCATTGAAGAAACTGTAAAAATTCTTTTGTTGTTTTCCTGGTTTTTGTTAATAAAGGACTGCTTTATTGGTTATACACTTTCAAGTAAATTTCTCAGTCGTCTTTAGAAAAGCTGGTTTCAGCCACCTTCATGTCTCAGAAGGAAAAATAAACTAGGCTGAATTTTACCTGCTTTTCATATATCACTGTGATGTCAAAGCAGCTGTTTATTCCTTAATGTGCCCTTCATTTTTCCATTGAAACAGTTTAAAGTAATCTACTATTTTTTTCTCATCTAAAATTTAGAAGCTTTCTAACACAGCAGATAGCTCACTCCTGAATAAAGACTAGAAAGACATCTCTGATGTTTTCATATCTTGTACATCAGGAATGGACATTAAACACAGTCAGTGCTTCCAGAATGAAGAGAGGAGGGAGGAAGCCTCCCTGTATAAAGATTAGAGATTAGAGTGGGATAGAAGGGATATTTTCCATGACATCACTGGGCAGAAATTAAAAAGTGAAGAGTGAGAAATAAGAGCTCAGTGAAAACTGGAAAATTTCAAAACAATATTTAATCCATTACAAAATGTGTCTGTTTTGGAAAAATTCTGTGTTTTTTGAATAACATTTTGCCCACCCTTTCAACCAGCTCTAGAAAAGATGCACTTGTCCACTCTGGTGTGTGTGTATGAAAATGCAAAGGCTTCTGGTTTGAACATCAGTATTTAGGAATTTAGTATTTAGCATTTAGGAAGACAAGGGAGGCTGGATAAGGAACAGGGTATTTGTTGTTCCTGACACAGTGGTTGGTCCATCTCCTGTTTGGCACAGAAATAGTCTTTGGCTGAGAGAATGCACAAAAGCACATTACTGGGCACCTCTGTGGGGGCTGGCCAGGAGCCCGTGTGCCAGCCATACACAAGGACTGTTGCTGAATAGAAACAGGGAAGCAGGGAAGCTTCTCTGTTGGGCAGGGAGTTCTGTGGTGCTGACCCTTCCTCTTCCTCGGCTTACACCAGGCTGAAGCTATGGCAGTTCTGTCCCGCCTGGCTTTTCTTCATTGCTTTTTAACCAGCTGTCCCTCTCCTGCCAAAAACGGGAGGTAGAGCATTTAGGAGAATAAAAGTGGATGGTTTGTAAAATGAGGAGTTTGGGCTGTTGTTCTGTGTGCTCAGCCCTGGGTAATACAGCCCTGGCTGTATCTCTGAAGGATGGTGTAAACAAACCTGGTGTGGTATCAGGCACATTTTTATGCCTGTCCTGATTACTCTTATTATTGTCATCATGTTGTTGTTATATCCTAAAAGTAAATAAATTTAATCCCCACAAAAATACTGGCTGCCTTAACTAAAATCTTGCTGCAAATGTGATTTAAATGTGGAATCCTGCAAATTCTTTTGCGTGATCATTATTTCACAACAACCAATGGGAAAACTTTGCAGGATTATGCTCTAATAGATTACAAATAAAGAACAAAATCTCTCCACTCTTATATTTATGCTTCATACAATATATTTTTGATATGTTAATCATTAAAAGTATTAAGTTAATATATTCACCTGTGGGGGGTTGCAGATATGAGTATTAACTCACCTTTTGATATTTAGGGCTTAGGATGGTAGTTAAATACTTGCTTTTCCTCTGCCTCCATTCATTCCAATAAAATCACAGTTTTCCAGTTACAGGAAGGCCCTAGGATG
Source organism: Molothrus aeneus (assembly GCF_037042795.1). NCBI lineage: Eukaryota > Metazoa > Chordata > Aves > Passeriformes > Icteridae > Molothrus > Molothrus aeneus. Next base: position 72,315,921 of record NC_089646.1, read on the forward strand.
GGGGTGCATGTGTGTGCTCATGCGGCTGCTTTCTGTGGACACATAAAATTGATGAGTACTTATGCTTGCCCAAATGAAACCAGATTCAAAGAACGAATATCTCCTGCATGTCTCTTCCACAGGATGAATAACTTATATCAGCATTTCTGTATAAATGTTAATAATGTGTCTGATGTGATGGCTATCAGGCAATTTTTGTGCTGTGCCACAGACCTCAACCACAAAAGTCTGCAAAATGAAATCTTGTCTGTCTTCTTTTTCACTGAGCAGTTATTATTATTTACTTCTTTTGGCTATGAAGTGACAAAAAAAGTTGAGACTTTTTGAACTATAGTGAACATCTCAATTTCATAGATTCATAATTCATGAATTTCTTCTCTGATTTACTGCAAATTTGGTGGAAAAATCCTAACTCATCTTGTGACCTAGGCTACAAATCTTGAGGGCAATATGATTTGTGAATCTGGAATTTAGAACTGGGGATAGGAGCCAAATGTTATCTTATAATGGAAATCCACATTGTAGCCCTAACTGAGGGGACTCTTGCTGTTCCTTAATATATCTTTCCTGGCCCTTCATGTCTCGAAATACAGACATATGAGAAATTAATATTTTTTTGTATACTGTGCTTATTTAAAAATCCTCAGTTACGTGAAAGAACTTCACAGAGACCAGCACATCTGATTTTTATAATCCTCACTGTGCACTCAGCGTTGATGAATACTGTGTATCTAGCTACCACTCTTGGGTTTGCACAAGTCTCATCTTGGCAGTAAACAGAATACCTTTAAAAAGGGAAAACTATCAATATACCCCAAATTTTTGTTTGCATAAAGCCATGTGAAAGCTCTTGCCTTGTCAAGAAAAGAAGTGCTTTTCTTGCACTTTCTGTTGAAGCAGAGCTGCAGGAGAGAGGTGGATGTGGAGAGATGTATCATGAATCTTTCTGCTGTTTCATAGGAAATGGGTTCTTCCTTGCTGGGTTACAGCCATTTTGTTCAAATCCTGGAGTTCATATTTTGTCATTTTATCAGCCTTTCTTGAGTAACATAGTTTCCACTTTAACACACTGGCTTTTATAAGTAAGATGAATAGTTCACTGCTTGGTTGTTGTGTCCTGGGGCATCTTCCAAATATAATTATAAAATGTAAATGTAATGGATTTCTTTTTTTGTTCTGCACCAGGTCTGCAGAATGATTATTTCAGCATAGGGTACTGTTTTGGTTTATTACAGTGTCAGATGCCAGTCTTTTGTTTCTAACCTGGAACCACTTATTTTTCTAATAAGATATTGTACACTATTTGCAACTTCAATATTCTCAGCTTTAGTAATGAATGAAAAACACAATCAAGGCAAGAGTGTTTCAATATATCAAACTCATTCCAGTCATTATCAGAATATGGTGAGATGGGGAACGACAATTTCACCCTGGAGAAATCACTGTAACCTATACACAGCATGGAATTCAGTTATAAAGAGCAAGTAAATGTACATATAGATAGATGGTGAATGTTTTCAGCTCTTCCATCTATCCAGAAATGAAATGCTTTACCAATGAGTGGTGTTTTACTGCTATTTCAATACAGCTTTTCTGCATGATTTTTTCTTTACATAAAATAAATGTCCTTTATGGAATTTAAAACATTCCCCAGATATATAGATTTATTGAAAGCTTACTTTACCTTCTTTTTTTCCCCTTTTTAAAAAATTTTGTACCCTGGTGATTATTCACTATACGAGATTGCTTCCAGAAGTGTCAGAGGAGTCCAAGGGAGTTAGGCACCTAAATCCTATTTATTTTCAGTAAGAATGAGGTATTGATCTTTGTAACATGCTTTGAAAGTAGGAGTTTCTCTCATTATTTCATTAAAAATGAGAATTATAATAACATAAGTATAGGGAACTTAAATAAGTATTCCGTACAAAAAAAGTATTTTTATAAAGCAACTCATATAAGGGAACCAGTGATGGTAGAAATATTTCATCCATTTAACTTTGGTGTTCAGGCCTGCATATAGTTAATGAGCAAATCCATCTAGTAAAAATCTGTAGTCCTGGAATTAGACCAACCACGAAAGGATGCATAAAGAAGAGACTTAAAATAAATTGCTTCATCTTTTCCCCTACTTATAAAATATCTGTTGAGTTTGTTTTCCCAGTCAAGAGATGGAGAGAATTGTTTGGTTTCTAAACTGCAAAGAACTCCTTTCACAGGAAATGACTACATCCAAGATGCTTTATTTTCAAAGGCTTATTTAAGTTCCCTATTGTTCATTTTTCAGGAATGTGCCTAGTTTCTTAAATGGCACAGTAAAAACCTCTGTGTTGACAGGAAGCCTTTTCCAAAGGTTAATTATTTTATGAGGAAAGAAATTACTCTTATATTGCCTGTTAACCTTTGGGGTGGTTTTGTGTTTGTGTTTTTTGTTTTTTGTATTTTTGGTTGGGGTTTTTTTATTATTATTTCCTTCATTTATGTGACTGTTTGGGAATCACAAAAGCTTTTTCACTTTCTAATTTAGCTTATCTCTTAAATATTTTTCTCAAATCAGAACCGTATCTTGTTAATCTTGTTTGTTCTAGAGAGAATAGATTAAATTCCTTTAAATGTCCACTTTATTAAATTCCTGGTATAATTGATTAGTCTAACAAAATCAGACAAGTAGGAAATTTAATTGCTTTAAAGTGCATAACCCGTTGCTACTGCTGACTTTCTCATAAATATGTTATAACTACGAAAGATAATGAAAATTGTTTTCTTTTAATTAGAATTTTATTATAAGCATTTTTCACTACCAAAATAATTAAGTTTTCAAATGATACACTTTTATTTAAAAATACTAACTATTCAAGGTCTTTATCTTCTCCCCAACAAGGAAATATTTGATTTCATCTCCATCTAAAGTGCTTCCATTTTCACCAGTCTTGGTAAGGTAGAAAAACACACTGATTCCTATTCCTAGGCATGAGAGATGGAGACAAAGTGACATTAAAGAAGGTGCTCACTCCACCTCCTTGGTGCTATTGCAGGTGTTTCACTAGAATTCAAATTGCTTGAAATTAGGAGATGTCTTCTCATGGCAGGGGCTGAAATAGGTTCATGGGACTCTTTTGACCTCCAAAACTGGAGGTCCTGCTTTCCCTGGCTTTAAAACCTAAGCAGAATGAATATCCGCATTGTCCAAGACAGCACACAAAGTCTGACTCCAAAAATACTTCCACAAATTTTTTTCAGCAGGCTTTTTGTGGCGCTCCAGTCTGGTGTGACATTGGCAGTTCTCAGTAGTGTGTCTAGAAAGCTACAAGCCTGAGATTTCAAGAATGTTAGTTACACCCCATTCTAAGAGTTGGAAAGGACCTTCAGGGGCCTGGCCAGCATTCTGAAGGCAGCCACTGTATTTCAAGGGCATGTTCTACTCCTTGCTTTATACTAAGTCAAGTACATGTGGGGATCTGATCTTAGGGAGCAGAGTTGAGATATGGATAAGAAAAGCGGCAATGTTTATCTTGGAATTGAATCTCTGTATTTGACTCATGGAGATCCTGATAATTGGAAATATTTGTCTTGTCATCAGCTTAATTAATTCAAGTGTTTAGTCTTCCACACTCCAACAATGTCTCCAGCACTACCAGGTACAGGTTATTTTTATAGCTGTTGTCCATCAGGTAAGAAAGCAGCAGAATTCCTGGGTCAACATCCTTTACAATCAAGGGTTAATTTGATGCCATTTGTTAAACTGGAGCTTCACTGGAAATAAGACCTTGTTGCAGATATAGAGATTAAAGAGCTTAAAGAGATTTTATATGCCTTGCATTTTTGGCTTTTTGTGCCATATTTTGGTGGCAGTGTTTCATTGGATTTTATTCTGTTATTCTATGCCCAAGTGTATTTTCAATGGTTATTTTTTATCATTTTGATTTTATTATTTTTATACTCTTTCTGTTTCCTGAATATTATAAGGTCCATTTTGACTTTAATTACTAAGTTCTTGTTGCTGATGATGAGAGAAACTTTCTGAATAATCCCCTGAATTTTCATAAGCTAACATAACTCTGGAAAGCTAAGAGATGAACTTTGACCAAAAGAAACAAACAAATAAAAAAAATTAACAGCCCTGAAACTACTTAATTTACATGCTGGTTATGAGTTAAAAGCCATTAGCTTTTAGCTTGATATTATTAATCACTAAGCAGTGACTATTCTAGGTCTTGGATTTATAAATGGTGAGGTTGAAGTATAAATGGCTTTAAACCCCAAAGAATCATTTTAACTGAATTTTCTAAGAGAAAATGTATATGATTCTGAGGCAGAATTCTCTATGAAATGCATGGTTTACATTGTGTAAAATTCAAATCAATAGGAACAGTTCACTCAATAATAAAATAATTAAGTAAAATGCATATAGTATGCCTAACTTTCAGTTTAACCTTTTAATATAACCAAACAAGATTAATTGGCTTTTAACATTGGAGTATTTTTAATATAGTGATGGGTTTCAAAACCTACAGAGAGGGTACTCATGGATGTATTCAGTTGCTTAAGATGAAAATTACTTGGGCTTTAGTGAACTCTTTAAGGTCAGGTACTGCTTTGAAAGTTTTCCTCCTTTTTTGAGTTACTTTCAAGTTACAGTGGAGTTGTGGTAGTGCTACATGCTCTGACAGGAAAAGAATAACAATTTAAGGAGGTGAAGAGTCTAACAACTTTTTTCAGTTTTAGATTTTGAGAAATCTTTTTATCTTGATCCCCAAATAGGCATTCTTCCTCCTTACATGTCTCATTTTCCTTCATGGGCAGATTCCTTGCAAATAGTTCTGTCTATCCCAAGTTTGGGTACAATTGTTACCTATTTTCTCTCTCTTCCCTAGAAAAATATTCTTAGGGTATGTAAAGTTGTCCAGTTTTTCAAACAGCATTTGTGTGGTTACACTTGCCAAAATCCTCATGATTATTATCCCCACTCCCTGTGCTGTGTCCTCATCTGGTTTTGCCTCCCATCTGATAGGATAATTGCTCTGTTTACTTTGCAATCTACCCTTAAACATAATGCAAAAGCACTTTGCAAACATGACCCCCATCAAGAAAGGACGGAGTAAATCTTTGTTCTGTGAGACCATATGCCTTTTTGAGAAAAGATAACTGTTGGGGTTGTTTATTTGAAAGAGCCAGTGCTTTCAGAAATCTGTTAGAGGAGAAGAACCCAAATGCCCAACTCATTCCTCTTTTTCAGATTTTGTTCTCAGAGAGAAAGGTTTTAATATAACTGCCTGAGACAGCACAGTATCTTCTAGACAATCAAGATCTCATAAAAGTACAGTAACAGCTGTCAGAAAACTGAGTTTACTACTCACTAGGATGCTGTGCAGTCCAGTACATAATTAGCAACATATTCACCATCTGAGAAAGAGAGATGAATAAAACAGGTTGCCACAGATTCAAAAGGGCTTCAACTCAGCTTGTGATATTCTGCTTACAGTTTTGCAGAAGCAGTCATTCTGGTCAGGATTTTCTCCTTGCCAGAATTTGTGCCTGAGACTTGCAGCTATCAGAGTTGCTTTTTATGAATCTTTTTTCATATGGTCCAGTTTGGGCTTTCTGCAAATAAAATTAGCCTTGTGTATCCAAGAGCAGTTTTTTCTTTCTGACCCTCAGGCTAATGTGTTGTTCTTGAGAGATGTGGGTAATGGTTCAACAACTCTTAACTCTGGTTAGAGAACTGATGAACATCCAGGATTTTCTTGGGCTGAGGATATGGGCTGCAGGTGCTCACAGTGTTTTCAAAACCCAGGTTCTATTCTGTGAAACTCCTTGGTTAGAGGTGTTCTCATGGTAACATTGCTCAGCAGGATGTCAGAAGAAAACAGTTGTTTTTAATATTCCTGCAACAGAACGTAGTTTCCAAAGCACCTTGTGTATTATTTATTCCATTTAATACCTTGTGAAAAAGTCCATACAAATGTATCTTCATTTGAGCTGCCCAGCTCACTCCAGTCTAAACAAGTTCTCAGGCTACAGGTTTCAATGGATGAGTGAGACAATGTGGATGGAGGGGTTTTTTGAGCCATGAATTCTACAAACCTTCCCTATGTTGCAGTATTATTAAAGCTTGGTGGTTTATAGACAATGTCTCTGGAATGTATTTGCTTGTCTTCCACAAATTTCACCAGAACTGGCTCTTCTTTCTTAACTTTTCCATAAGCCAGAAAAAAGAAAGGCCAATAGTTTGCAAAGTGTGCTGCCCACAGATCCAGAGATGAGCCCAACAGGCTTCCTCAACATGTGGAAATTACAGTGATTTTTCCCTCTGTTTTTTATCAAGTCTAACAAAAGGATTCTCTAAAATATGTAATACTTGGTTTTTGGTTGTTTTTTTTTTTTTTTTTTTTTTTTTTTGTATTGGATTCTACTTTATTTGGTTTCTTCTTTTCTTTTGGGCTAGATTTTCTCTTCTGGCTCTGCAGACACAGCCAGGTGGGAGTCCTGAAGGCTGGAACAAAAAGTTCAAGGGAGGCATTGAGGGCCAAATTCTCTTCTGAACTGAGCTATGCCTGGCTCCATTGAGCTCAGTCAAAACGGCACAGGGAACCGAGCAGGCTGAAGCTGGTTCTTAGTATTGGCTCCTACTAGCTCTTATCTTAGCTAAATCTTTATGGCACTGTAGGAAAGCTCATTTCATCCTCTTTTTAACTGAGCCTCTGATGTAGCCGTTTTTCAGTGGCACTTACACACCTGTGGGGGGTGTGAGGTCTGCCGAGCTTTTTGGCCACTGAAAAGGGATTTCTACAGGGTTAGAGCCTCGCCTTGGGGAGAGCAGCGGCCTTTCATCAGTGCCTACACTAAACTAGAGCTGTCCAGGGAATTTTGGAAAGTGCCTTCTAGACTCTCCTGCTTTAAAAACTCTCTGTCTTTCTGGCTGTTGCCTTCTTTGATTTCTGGGAAAGGACCCATTTTTTATTTGCTGAATGGCAGGCTACCCACCGTTCCTCTGCTCCCCAGTCAGAAGGACTCCTGTGTGCCTTCCCTTGTCCATAGTTTGCTCTGAGTATTTGCCATTTTTGTCTGTGTGTCTGATCCCTCTGGTTACACCACAGTTGCTGGACCTCTGGAGAACTCACACACAGCTGCTTCAAAAAGCTCTGTGAGGAGAGCGAGTCCATCAGTGTACACACAACTGCAGCACCTGGAAAAGCACTCTTGCTGTCATTCTCCTGCATTGTCTCATTTTGCTTGTGACAAGGAATTGTGCTCTATCCCTTAACCTGGCCTGCTGCCCCTTCAACCTTTTTTAGAAGCTTGACTGTGCTGGGAAAGGAAATCAGATGTGTTTTTAACATTTCCTGTTGCTTATGTCTGCTACAGTCATGGAATATCATATTATGCACCACTTTTTATCCATAATCTACTGTTAAGGAGTGGAGAGATAATAAATTGTGGGGAGGTAGGAGGGCACACAGAGAACTTAAATAGATTATATAGTCACTTGTGTTAGAATATTGCCACATCAGAGAAAGTATCTCAGACTAAAATATGGTGTTCAGGCAAAGAGAGGTGGTCCAGTGTGAGAGACTCCAGAAAATGAAGGGCATGTTGTGTGATGAAGGTCAGAACCTGTGGGGGTAGTTCAGTCAAAAGAAGGAAGGACTGGGATGGAAAGCACATGCTTATATGACACAAGACATGAAAAATATTTGATATAAACAGAAAGGGAATAAATGCTCCCTGTGCCCAATGTGTCAGAAGTAAGACTTTTTTTTCAGCAAGGGAGAATAAAATTATGTATCAGTCAAAGCTTGTAAATGGTCAGGATAGGTAAGAATGGGAAAAAAAAAGCTGGATAGCGGGGCAAATCTTCACTGATGGTCTTTAAGAGCAGATAAGACAAGTGTTTGGTGGCAAAGAAATAGTTTCTAACTGGTTTTGCCTTGGGGTAGGATGGTGAGGTAAAGGATGGCATTAGAGTGTATTTCAGACTGTTTTACATAATTTTCCATGCTCAGAGCAGAAAATGGCATTGAAGCAGGCTGAATGCATCCAGGTAAATTGTTTTTATTTTAAGACCTGTGAAATGTTAGTTGTCCCTCCATTTCTCAACATGCAAATAATGGACTTTAATTTGCAGATAACACATATACAGTGTGTTATATGGTGAAGTGTTTCAAAATAATACCATGAAAAATGAACACTTTCCTGTGCCAATAAGCTTCAGATACTGCTTGTTGAATTGCTTGCATTACATTCCAAATTTGAACTGCTGAGGTCTAAGTAATCCATACAGCCATGCAGGCAATCCATACAGCCATGCAGAAAATCTCCAAGATGAGTTCTGTATTAATAGCAAGAAAGGGTCAGTCTGGTAACTTAATGATTTGGCTCATAATTTGAATCCATTGAAAGTTGTCTGTGATCACCTCTTGGAACAGAGACCAAATATGACCTTGACTTACAGAAGTACGAATTAGATCATCTTGTAATATTTCTGAAACTCAGTGTTGTCACACAAACAGTTCAGATTAGCAGAACTGCAGTGCTCATCTTGTGGCATCTCTAGGTTCTTTTTGGAGTAGTCTTTCATTTTTTTCAAAGGATGCTCTTCCCACTGTTTTTAATTTCCCACATTAAAGAACTTAGAGGACCCACTTAATGTTAAAGTGCACAAAATGACAATGAATTTGAGATGTACTATTGTACTTGCATGGGGACTTTTGTTTTTGTTCTATTATGGAAAGATGATTTCTGGTTATAATGGATAACACATTGCCTTGACATTAAGCAGGTAGGCAATATGCAGTCTAATACTCAAATTCAGTTCTTCAGTCCTATATTCAAGTACAAAGAAAATAACTTGTCTCTTTCTCCTCATCATAGCATTTTGTTATTTATTTCCTAGTCCCTGGCTGCTATAGGCTTTCATACATTTGATATGTTGTGCCTGTGGCTGCTTAAGATAAATCCAACCTCCCTGATTCACTCTAGTAATTTTTTGATGTAACTAATTTTTATCAAGACAATAAAACTTCTTTATTTAGTTTGGGTTTTCTTTCTATTATGTTGGAAAGTAGTTTTCAATGCCCCTTGCTCTTCTTAATTAATAGTCTTTTTTCTATTCACTTACAGAGGGAAGAAGTGACAAAAAAAATAGAAATAAGAGGTAGAGCCTACTCATAACCTTAAGAGTAATGGCCACTTCCTCTTTGTGAAAAATTTAAAAAAGGGCTCAGAATTAAGGAACAGGAAGTTTATAGACACTGAATGCATCCCACTTTTTGAAAATCATGCTCTATTTTGCCTTTTTGAGTTTTCATTTGTCACCCTGCTTGAACTGGTAGAAGATGTCAACAAAGGGGAAGAAATTACTATTTTCAGAGCTATCACATCATCATATTGTATTGTGTGAGAAACCAGGATAAGCTAATGAGTCACAAATGAAAGAGGTTTACTTCAATTAAAAAAAATGCAATAAATTAAAAACAATCCTCCTTTGCAAGCTGCTTGAGATAGATAGTAAAAACATCATATATGTGGTGTAAATGGTCATTTTAGTCCATGTAAGTGTGTAATTTAATTGTGATTTCTTTCTGTTTGCAAACACCTCATCCCCTAAACATTTTAACCAATACTTTCACTAGGTTACCTGCAGTGATTTAATTTTATTGTAGAGTCTCTCTTTTTATAGATGCTTAAGAACGGAAGTAGTATGAGTTTGGAAGGTTGCATAGTACAGAATGATATTAAAATATTTTGCTGTTTCTTAACTGTAGGAAATTTTCAGTCTTCCAAACTGAAATTTCTGTACTCCTCTTAGTATTGAAAAGTCTTCCTAATTTTTAAAATTTTCTTCAAGTCAAAAGTTCCGGACCATGATTTGGAGAAATATATTCTCTCCCTCCATTTTCATGGATTAATAAATGATGTCTTAAATTGCTGAGGAGCAACAGTATTGTCACCCTTGGCACACAGTCATTTCCAAAAAATATGTCTTCTGTGTGTGGTTTGCAAAGAGAATGGGGAGAAAACCAAACCCACTGTATTTATATTTCAACAGACTTCAGAAAAAATGAAGCTAAATCTCACTGCAAGTTGACATTGCCTCAATGAAGAAATCCAGCTTCATGTTACTGTCAATAGGTATTGTAACGTGTTTGCCGTCAGCTCCTTCATGGAACAGAGGATTTCACTTGCCTTTCTTCCCATCATAGCATTTGCTATTTATTCCCTGCACCCTGGCTTCTCTGGGCCTTTATCTACATGATATGCTGTTTCTATGGCACATTAGGCTAAGCCTAACCTGTTGTATTTTAGCATACTTGCTGTCAGCCTCCCAGCACAACAGCAGACTTCTCTTGTAAGAGTTTTTATGTGCATGCACGCACAGACATGCACAAGTGAATAATACAGCACAGGGTATGCGTAGTGCACCTGTCAAACCTATAAACACAGAGTGGATACAGCTACCTGAAAGAGATAGTGCCAATCAGATCTGTGAGAAGGGGGGAGCATTGTAGTAGATGGCATATCTGCTGAAAGCAGGCAATTTTAATTATCTAAGATAGTTTGAAGCTATGAATAATTTATTACCCATAGTAGTCTTTTTTAAAGCTTCTAATTGTGGTGATCCTCTGATATTCAGATCACAGTCCCTGATGCTTTCCTATTTGAACTGCTACTCTGGAGGCACTGGATGGAAACTATATGTTTCTCTCTAGCTAGTCAGCATAGATTGAGTTGTTTTGACAGCCCAGCATGAGACTGTAATAGTCCGGCTAAAGAGCTGAAAAATACAACACACAGCAGAAAATAAAACATTTCCTTGGACAGAGATAACAACCCTGAACAACACAACACACTCCAGAGTAAATAAGGGAGGGTTTGGGGGTGGGATTTGGATGATTTGGGCAGCCTGCATAGTACAGCTGTGAACACAGCAGTGTTATCCTATAGGTTGATAACAATTAAGATGAAAAATACCCTTACAGTACACTAGTTAGGAGTTCAGTCACACCATTGCTCTGTTTGAACTCTTTTGAAGCCTGCAGTTTGTGTGCTTCCTGCAGATTTGATAGAATTTAGCAGCTAATTTCCCCCCCTCCAAAAGCCTGTTTCTCTCTAGGCTGTCCATGCTGAGTGGGACAGGACTGCAGCGTTGGCATGGCTTGAAAGCAGAGACAACTGCTCTCACATACACTTAATCCACTTCATTTTTTCCCCTCTTTTACAAGTTCCTAAGCAGCAGAGAAGCTGTAGAGAATAAATAAGATTGAGGAGCTGGTTCTTGGAGGGAGAGGTGGGAAGTGAGAGACAAGGAATCAGTCAAGAGGTAGGAGATGTGCGTGGTGTGTGGAGCACGTGTGTGCCATGAGGGTGAAAGGACTGGTGGGGATAAAGAGTAGCTGAGGAATCAGGGAAGAGGCTGACTTCATGGGGGCAGTTAAAAACACAGCAGGTCACCCTAGAGCTGCTGACATGTCTTTTATGCTCAGGTCTTAAGTTCACAATGAAGGACCAGGGGCTCCATTAAACAATGCATTCAAACAAAACTGGTGAATACCTTGGCATCCTAGTGAACCATGTCTGGAGGTAAACCATGACCTAAGTTTGTCTGTAAGCCTCTGCTAAATTTTGAGAGACTGGTGTATATGACAGAGCAGAATTTTCCAACTATATGTGTCCATTTGAGGTGATAGATCTGGAAGTCTGTGAGAAGATGTTCAGACCTGGCGTTTGAGAGTGATAAAACCAGCATGGTGTAGAGGGGGAGTGAGGAAACACAAAAGTCTGTCAGATTCATGGTTCTCAAGTACTGAACAGGGAAATAGTTGAATCACCATCCCTGGAGGTATTTAAAACACATAGATTTGGTACTTAGGGACATGGATTAGCAGTGGACTTGGTAGTGCTGAGTTAATGGTTGGACTTTAATAGAGGTATTTTCCAACCTAAATTATTCTCTGCTCTGGATCCTTAGCCCAGCCACAATAAGACTCAAGTGACGGCAAATTTCATACATCAACTGAGCAGACAAAAAGCAAGCATGGGATAAAGTTAGCCCATGTTGGGTTTGTTGTTGCTGAAAAGGCTCCCGAGGTATTAAAAAGTCTTTTTTCCCAGCCCTGTGCTTGAAGAAGAAGATGGGATTCCTCAGCTCTGGTTCTCAAGGTTGTTCATTTTCTCTTATCTATTACATTCTTGTTTGGACCTGAGGAGGTCTGTCCGGCAGGTCAGGTTGAGGCACACTGACCGCCCTCAGGGTAGTGTTATCTTTTTATACTAAAAACTACATGTACTTTATTTACAATAATTTTCCAATAACTGTCATCTATGTTAGACAGCCTGTCTCTACCCTAAACCAATCCAGAAGTGCCACCATCACAGCAGAAGAAGGAGGACAAGAAGAAGAAGAAGAAGAAGAAGGAAGACAGGACACATTCAGATTCCTCCATCTTGCCTCTTGAACCCCCATTCTAAAAGCCCCAAAATTCTACATTTTCACCCTGTGATAAATTCACTAACATTCTACTCAAACTTTTGTGGCTCCTTGCACAAAGTTGGTAATTTTTTCCATGGGTTAAAATCAAAGGCACAGGTGTTTTTGACTCCATGCCAGGGTCTCAAGTTCTCTAGGGCAGCCAGAGGAATGTCCTGGGTTCTGACAAGCCCACAGAAAGCAGAGGATGATAATACATGGAGTATGGAGCTTAGGTGAAAATGCTAAAGGAAACCTGTCCTATGTAATGCAACACACTCTATTACTGCTTTCCTTGTTAGATATGTTCTGTTCCCTGTTAACTGTACTGCTTTATTATCTAATATTTATTGTAAAATGTGCAGGATTTGCAAAGTAATAGATAAATTTGCTGTAGGAGCCCTAATTGCTGAATTGTTTTATTTTTGCATGCTGTATTTCTATAAAGCAGCAATGCAGTGTTGCTGAATTGTGCAGGCAACATGTATGCAAAAAAGACACGGAGGAATGCATGTAAGTAAACACCCCTGCCTGCACAACCCTGGTGAGCTTTTTGCTGAATTTCCAGTTTATGATCTGACTTCAGTGCCAGCCTTGCCACCAAATTATTTTAGAATGAGTTGTAGAGAAAAGCCTCTTGAGGCAGTGAAACAGCAGGTGGCCTGCTTAGTTGTGGTGGCACCTTATGAATAACTCAATTGATCTCCATATGCTTCCATTCACTCTTGCTTACAGCAATGCTACCTTAAACACTGAGCACTTCAGCATCTGATAGCAAAGGTTTTATTCACATAAAAAAATGACATACTGGAAGGGAAACATGTTTCACTGCAGACATTACTTTGTCATCCAAACCCACTTTCAGTGCCAAAAGCTGATGCAAAACTCACGTACTGGAGCAGTCAAAAATGAAAATTACATGAGTTGTTTTGCAGTGATATATTAAACTAGGCTCTAAGATCACAGTTGTCTGGTAGAAAAAATTGAAATTCACCTATACAAAATGTTTTGCTCCAGTTATTGATTTCTGAAGTTTTTGACACTTGTCTTTCAGCCTTGGAGAGCAAGCCTGGAAGTTTTTAAGTGGTGGATGCCTGAGTCATGTCTGTGTCCACCCACATGCAGCAGACTGTCAGTTGAGTTATAAGAGAGCAAGATCTGGTATTATCTGCGCACGAGAGAGTGATCTAGGTTTTAAAGCTAATTCTGGTAGAAACCCACATGTTCCCATGTCATGGTGATGCTAATGTGGTTCTGGTCTCAATGTCTAGTGCCATCCAGTGCAGTAGCAGCCTGTCCTGAGTGATATGCCTTCCTTTAAGCAGGTTTTTCCTTCAGTACATTTCTGTATCCCCAGTTCTTCCAGTCAGAGCTAATAAGACCATCACCCACTTGCACGGTGTACATCTGGTATACTGAGGAGGCTGAGTATACTGAGGAAGCAGCATAAATGGAAAGATCAAACAAAGAAAGCTGTACATGTTGCTCTGAGAGGCAAGCACCCAAGGACAGCACATAGCCTTCTCTGTCTTACTTTAAATCACTACCTGACTATGGAACAGGCTCATCATAAAAACTTTGTGATGTACAAAAAGGAGAGGGGTAGATTTGTATTTACTAGTTTTGAGCTACTTAGATAATCAACTTAGACAATTACTCAGTTATCTTAATCTCCCTATTTATATGAGAAAGAAATTTTCCTAAGAGATACACTTAGAACACCAAAGTACAAAATGTGCTTTTGAGATGAACAGGCATCACTAGCTCATTTTAATGATCTGTTTATCCTTCAAAATAATCTTATTTTTGTTTAGCTATGAAATGGCTGAGTGATGCATGGAGACAAGACTGTCCAGTTATTGCTACATATTGCATCTCAGTCTGTTTTGTTGATGGATATGAAAGATGACTGTTTTTAAAGGAAATGCAATATATATATTAAATGGGGTTTATGTATTTTAGCTTTAGCACATTGGTTTCATGGCATTTTCTGTATTTATGACTTTTTTTTTTTGTTTCATCTAAATACTGATTTTGGCTTGCAGCTCAGCTATGATTCATGAAAAAATATCTATTTTCAGAAGAAAATGTTTTCTAGTACTAGTGGAACATGCTACAAACTATATAATAACATTATGAGAAAAATTATGAGTATATACTTAACTGTTCAGTTGAGGTTACAAAGTATGCATGCTCTTTTTTTTTCAATACTGTGCTGCATTTTTCTTGTACTATCCCCAAACTTCTTCCAAGCCAGCCTTCCGTAATGAGTTGAGCCTAAGGATTATTGTACTGTGTTCTCTGGAGAGACATCTTTCTAGTTTGAATCCATACAAGATTCACTCAGAAAACTGAGCTAGGTATGGAAATGTCTTTAAGAGATCTTTCTATACCTTCATAACTCTGTCTTTCTATACCTTCATCTCTACTAGAAAGCAAAGTCTTCAATACCTTTCAATACCTTCAATACCTAGAATGAATACTATGAAAATACTGAAAAATCACAAACAGTATTATAAACAGTGGCAAATAAAGGATAGAATATTAGCAATAACAAGTCAATTCTCTCTGAATAACTTGTTGTTTGGTTCCTGGATTCAGAAAAGGTGTATCAAGGGCGACCATTCTGTCTGGGTGTAGTTGTCTTTTGCATGACAAATGTACATGAGCTGCAGTAATTTCACTTATTCTCAGCGATGAGGGTCAGTTATGAGGAGCAAGAAATGTTACTACTGCTTCCCTTCAGACTGTGTAATGAAAGGCACTTTAAAACTTGTTTAAGGCATCTTTTCAGCAACCTTACAAATACCAGTAGCGGTGTGCTGAACTTCAATGAGTGTTTAGACCTGTCTCAGCATTTTTCTGTTTTATTCACTTTGGGCACGTGGGATTAATTTATGTACTGCTTTTACACATTATTCAGTTGATGGAATTCAGTTGTGTCAATGCAGGGAGTTTGTCTGCTTTTTTTTTCCCTTAGTTTTCATATAGGCTGAATGAGTATGTTATAGGCGTGTACAGTAATGGTGTATATACATGACTGGGTCTGCATGTCAGAGTGGAGAAATTTTTGAGTCCCAGTTCTTCTGGAGACACATCAACAAGATGTCTACACTATCTGTGTCACCTTGATTCCTCAGTACAATCAATCACAGCTTCAGTCATTTCTTGTGGTTAACAGTAAAAGAGAAATGTTGAAAAAATTGATAAAACACACTAACAATTTTGTAACCAAATAACTTTAGGTGTTAGGTATTTTGACTTATGTATTTGGGCAGAGGGGATGGGGGTGCTGAGGGGGTGGGAGGAGAAAAAAAATCTCAAAATTACCAGATCGTCTAACAGCTACTGTTCTTTTTTTTTTGCCAAAACACCATCCCGTGGGAATATGTTGCTTCATATTACTGGAGGTATTTCAAAGTCCCAGTGAAGCAGGAAACAATAATGTTGAGATCTTTCCAGTCATCACTGTCTCCTTTTTGTCATGCTGCCTTGCACCTTTTTCCGGAGAAATCAGAGCAACAGCAGCCACTGATAGCCTGAGCCTGTTTGTCCCCATATAATACACATCTTGTTCTGAGCTTGACTCAAATCCAAAGAGGTGCCTGCTTTTATTTCCTCTCTTGCTCAGATTCAGTTAAGGAGGATACAAGTTCAGTATTCTCCCATCACTTCTTCAGCCAGCTGAAAGACCCAGCTTTGTCGTTTCTGTGAGCTGGGATCACAGTTCAGAGGCTCATTGTCTCTCTGCCCCTCAGTACCTGACTAATGAGCTGTGCACCTTTATGTTTGCATATAATTTTGTAGAGGTTGATTGTCTATATGCACTTAGCCTGGCAAGCAGATTCCATTCCAACACACCATTTTACTTCTGCCTTTAGCTTTGTCATGGAAAATTAGACAGTGAAGGCACTGAAGCACAAGCTTAAATCTGTCTCTATGGAGGAAAGCACTCAGACATGTGCTTAAATGTAAATATGTGCTTAGATCCTATCATTAAGCCAAAGAGACTCAAGTGCATGCTTCAAGCTAGGCATATGCTTACATTCTTTTTGAATGGTGATGCTTTCCTGAATTAGCACCTTAACTTGGCCAGGAAATTGCCACAATTCCTACAAAAGACAAGAAATATTTCTGCAAAGTCCAAAGGCACACTGTCAGAGGTTTTTGAATGATAGGTCATTTTAAAATATGCCAATTTAAAATTTGAATTTCTGTCTTAGCTTTTCTTTTCATCTGTCTAGCATAAAAGTGATTTGTTAGCACTTAAGCTTTCAAGACTGGTCATTTACAAGGCTACAGTTAACACCTTGAAATGATGTAATGAAAGATAAGTAGATTTCTCGAAAAGCTCTAAAATTACATGTTTGATGCCATTTGCTGACTCTTAAAGATCATGTATGAACTCACAGTGGAGGCATAGTTTATCTGACCGATGGCTGTCAGGAATTGCTCACATATTAAACTGATGTTGCTCATTGATGGAGGCATATGTGACTGGACTAGACAGAGCACTTAGCAGATCAGATATATCATATTCAAAGCTCCCAGTCAGTTCTAACTCCTTCAAAATAAATTCATTATCTATATTTGGAGGAAATAGATGGTGATGAGGTTAGGACCATATTAGTACAGATATCTGGGAACAGATCCAGTTCATATGGCTCCATGCTGTTCATGTTCATGTTGTTTAATCACTCCTACTAACTTGTAGCTATGTCAAAAGAGTTGGGGGTTTTTTTTGACACCAAGTTTGATGAAGATCAAAATCAAATGTTGTAGGTGTGAACACGCTGGCTTCTTTTAATGGTTTGTGTTAGAAGGATACTTTTATAATTAAAAGCAAAGAAAGCTTACATTAAATTGAGCAGACCAGAGCAAGGTGAGCATGACACATGTTTTGGTTTTGAGGCATCTCTGCAAGAACTCAATGGCACATAGCCTTCATTGCTACATGTCTGAATCATTAAATTCACTAGTCTTCATTTGTGAATTTAATGGTTCTGGGAAGTTCTGGGCTAGTGAGCCAAACTGTAACAGAAATCTTTGCTTCCACATAAGAAATGCCTTGGAATCAGGTAGCTACATGTAAAAAAGGTCCTTGCCTGTATTTGACTCACAAACTGCAACTGGGTGTCGTTTTGGAAGATATTGGTTAACAGGTCAAATGTGTTCCGGGCACTGCTCTAACAGTGCTTCAGCACAGACAACTGTGCTTCAGGAACTGGGAGTACTGCCTAGCAGGGTTTTGCTTACTAGCATGTTAGTACACAATTTTGTAGTCACAGCAGTGCCAGAGATGGTCCTCACACTTTCCCAGATTAAATTGAGTAGATGCTAGAATGGAATGAAAACATGAAGACAAAATTTATTTAAACTCCTATACACCCCATAGTGCTCAGGGCTTTTCCTTTGTGGAGTTAGGGAAGTCATGGCAGCTGGTAAAATGTTCCTGTTCCAAAGTATCATTTTCTACCTTTGCCAAAGAGAAATAACGAAAAAGTTTTGAGTGTTCAAGACTGGGATCTTCTGTGGGTTGTTCAGGCATGGCAGATTTTCTGCAGTCTCCTCTTGGTCTGGCAGCTGAAAAACAAGGGCAAGGGCAGGTGAATTACACAGTCAGTGGGCCTTCTTTTTTTTCAGGTTTTCCCAGTGTCTTGCCTGGCTCTCTTTGCAATCCTCTAGCCTCAGACTACAGTGACTGACTTTCAGTCCTCTCAGCCCAAAATGACTGGGCTTTGACGATCTGATCTCATTTTTCCTTGATTTTTTTCCCTCTGCATACCTAGATTTTTCCTATGACTGTATCTCCAAGAGGGAAGCAAGGAAGCTTCCCATTGCATTGAAGGTATTCAGCCCTAAGGAGTGTATCCCTGATCCTGGAGGAACCACAGAAAGACAGAGGTTTGGATCACAGGTGGTGGAAAAATATAGTAATGCAACAGCAAAGCTGAGCATTAGAATTTGCTACTGAGATCTCTCAGGAAATCAAGGACATTGATGCTTTGTTATTTCAGAGATTTTATGTGAGGTCAAGTTGATTAATGTGTGAGAGGTGTTGAGACAAAACTGGTGAGTAGCGATGTGAAGTCAATGCCTCTATCAGTAGTAACTTGTGAACTGTGCAGTTTTTCCTATAGTGTTTTCATGGTCTCGAATTTTGTTGCTTTTCTTTTAGAGCGATACCATCAGCAGGAGGCTCAGAAATGTCAACTGTAATTAAAAATGTAATTTTCAAAGGCATTTTGCAGTTTATTCACATGGTAAATGGTTTCCTACCCTCTGAACTTTCAGCCTGCTGAGCTGAGCTGAAGAGTAAGACATTTTCTTAAAATCCTTACATTCTCTCACAAGTGTAACGAAGCACTTCTCAGCTGCACAAGCTGGCAAGGAAGAGTTCATCTAATGGTGTAGAGCTTGAAAGCATAAAAAAGGAGTTTGTTTGTTCACCAGAGTTTTCATCCCTGTCAAATTGCTTACTGAAAATTGCATTCTGCTCTATTTTAATATTTTAGTCCTTTGTTTCTTCTCTCACTCCTTTTTTTAACTTGAGGCATGACTTACTTGTTTCATTATCTAAATGAAAATGCAATCCTATTCACCTCTACTACCATAAAAATCTGTCTTTTTTTCCCTGGTCTTTGATACCCTAGATCTGTTGGATAGTTGATTATACTTCAGATGGTATCCTTTGTCTAGTATCTGAGCACATATCAAGCTAAAATATTTTTTCCTCATGACATCTCTATGTGGAAAGGAAGTGTTACTATTAAATATTCATTAAACAAGAGAAAGGTTGATTCCAGAGCCCAGTGATTAGGACAGTCACCAGGTTCATGGTCCTCAGGCCACTCATCTGTCATTATTCATGCAAAGTAATTGAGCAGTTAGGGGAGATGTTTTACTCAAAGAGAACAGCTTGTTTTGAGCTCTTCTGTGGGATGTGGAAGGTCTCAGGTCCAGTTTTTATCCCACACCAGGATAGGACCACTTGTTTAGGGCTAAATCCCTACCTAATTTCCCTACCTAATTTCCCTGTACTCCCAGATACTTGCTTGTGGGTTCAGTAGAGCTCTGTTTCATGTTGCTGGCCTGTCCTGGCTCTGTTGCCCACATGAGACATTTTAAAATATTCTTCTGACCATTGTGAGAACCCCTTTGTGAAAGCTGAGCCAAAACCCTGAGCAGTTTATCAGATTCTTGGGTGGTATCTGTGGTTAGGTGGATTTGGCAATTCAGACTGGCAGCAGTGCAGAGGTTTATGAGATTAGATGGGAGCTGAGCAAAGGTTTTGAAACCTGCCAGAAATTTACATGATAGATGGAGGAGCCAGCCACCTTGGAAGAGTAAGGTACTTTTATAAGGCTAAATCTCTTACCTATCCTGGAGATTTATCTCATGCATGAATTGTGCAGAGAAAGGGAGGTGAATACTGGGGGAAGAAAGACATAAATACAGTGCATTGTATTTTGTAGTAGCTGTTAAAGACAGTGAGTGTAGTGCATTAACTGAACTAACAAATAAAAGAAGAGGAAGGTGAGGGGAGAGAGTCTGTAATTAACAAGAGCTACCATTAAGATTACCATTAAGATTATTTGTTTATTGTGTCTATTTTCTGTGACTCTTATTTATCTTTATCTTTCTAGACTTCATACTCTAGAGTGAGGATTATCTTCCTGTGCTCAGAAAATATGCCACTGTAATGTAAATGAATTTTTGTAAAATCTGTACGTACAACTCTCCCCTGTCCTTAGCTTTCAGTGTGAGAAGTTAACTAGTACTCAAACCTTGGACATATATTTGAGCATTCCCTTTGTAGAACTGTTACCAAAAATGTATCAGGCCATTCTCACATCTAGTAGAAATCTTGGTTTCTTATGTGGGGAGTTCAGACTTTATGTGGGAAGACAACCATAAGATTTTGAACCTGCAGTGTGCTGCAGCTGTGTAGAGTTTTGTGTGCCTGAAGTCATTGGCACTGACAATGGCACTGCATACTGGAGTGTCCATTGAAAGACTTACAACATCACTGGAACCTTAAAGACAAGTTCCAAGACAAGAAATTTAATATCCTGGGTTTTTTATATGTGCTTGATTATTCTTTGAAAGGTTGCAGTGCTTGATGCTCACATCAACCACAGATTTTGCAAAGTGGTTCAGATTTGCTCTGCAGCTGTCAATCACTGGGCAGGAGTGGTGCAACCCATCTGCCAGTGAGCAGCCCCAGTTCATTAATGTACTATGCTAGTCCACTAATAATAAATACCAGCTACCATATTGTCTACTGCCTCAAAAGATGTGTAGCAAGCTGCAAGTCAAACAATTTTACTTGCTCTTTTTGTTTCCTGATAGACTTCCTCCTATTCTCCAGAGCAGTTTTGCGTGAGAATGTATGCTCCAGTATTGCACTTAGGAGCAAACAACATATCAGCCTTATTTTGTGCCAGTGGGTGTTCTAGGTATTCCACTTTCACTTGCAGTAGCAATAAACTATCTTAAAGAAAACACTGGCAGACCATTTGGTCTTGGGAAATAGATTTCTTTCGAGTTAATGTATCGTATTTTGTTTATTTCCCCAAAGAATACAAAGAAAGGGGACTGGGGGGAAGGTTTTAGGGGAAGAGGGAGGAAGAAGGGAGAGAGAATATCTTCTTTATATTGCATTGTTTTCTTTTAACTACAACATTCTAACTTTTCTTTTTGAAGAAATTATTCTATATGAAAATATAGAATGGGGGGGAAAATTCCTGTCAGAATTTTCTTTGTGGTAGAAGTCTGCAATATTTCAGTCTTTTTTTCTTGTCTAGATGAATCTAACTTTTAAAATTTTGAAATCCTCTCCAATTTAAAAATTCTCTGTGCTTCCCATTAGCAATAGACCATTGTTTAAACCCACAAAAGGCACAAAAGTAATCACAGTATTTACTAATTGCATCTCAGACACTTCTGACCCACCCTGGTTCGCAATGGCAGACTTCTCCTTCCCCTTCATCTGAAATTTTTCTGCCTCCTCTGCCCAGCTCCTTTACCTGCTGCCTATATTTGCACTTCACAAAGTCATCTTGTAAATTGCTGAGACTACAGCAACAAAGCTGAGAAAAATGATGCAGTAAATATAAGAGCTAAGAAAAGGGATCATTAAGGAAAATTTTGCTTTATATTTAACAATTGTCAGTGAAGTTTTAAAGATCACTGAGACTGATTCTGATTTTGCATTGTTTTGCACTTTAGAGATTCATCCTTTATTTACATCAAAGTACCAGGGAGAGGATTCCATTGCAGTCTTTCTCCTAATCTATCTCCTAATAAAGACTAGCTAAGAGGGCCTTTGAGGGCTTATCTTACTTCCTGCAACACCTTATATTTGATGCTTTATAGATCATGAAATTATTAAAAATTCAGCCCAGTCTGTTAATTCAGTGGCACCCTCTGGCAAGCTGACTGAAGTGCTAGGGAAATATTTATTAATTTTAAGCGAACTAGCTATTAATTTAATGTGTAGAAGCCCTCTAGTACTGAGTGCAAACCCAGAGGCTGGACTAGATTGTTTTCCCATAGACCTTCCTAATTTGAGATATTTTAGTTGAATCCCTGTAACTCCTCTTTCTAGAAGAAACTGCTCTGTCTTCCAGTAACCTTGACTTTGGGTATCTATCACTGCCCTCATTTGGACACACTAACAAAGAGTTTGGAGGTTTCCCATCAAGCAAAGGAATCTTTATGATGACTAGGCTCAGTGGCTGGGTTGAACTCCTTGATCTTCCTCATGATATTCAATCTCTATGCATTTATTGCTCAGCAGGAGTTCTCTAATTCCAGTTTAGATAGACTGCAATAAATTTCCAGAGGAGAAAGTAATATACTGACTTTTAAAAACTGTATTGATGTTTAAAATCTCATAACTGCAAGGCATTTAGCAGTGTTTGAACAACGAGATTGCTTAATCGACTGATTGTACTGAAACACATATTTCTATAGATCTCTCATTCACATTTCAGCTTTAGCTACAGTAAAGTCAGTTGACTTTCACTCATACAAAGCCCATTAAGGACTCTAACCTAATGACCACTGCATTCCACTAGAAAGTGTTTTGTTTCGCTTTCTCTTCAAGATATTCTTGTGGTTTTTTTTCACTAAATAATAAAAAGAAAAAAAAAAATCTGTGCTAGACGATTAAAGTCTGATTGGATTTACAAAGTATGCACACTTAACAAATGCTGTGTACAGAGGCATTTCTTCTGTAGATTGGAAGTCTGTCTCAAAGGGACTGAATCTGTCCTGTAATGTTTCCCATCAGTGAGCTCTTTGAATGGCTCAAAATTTTCCTGAGATGGTTAGAAAATCAAAATAAAATAAAATAAAATAAAATAAAAAATGCAAAATTTCTGTTGTTTTGCCAACTCTGAAACTGGAAACACATGCTCCACAGAAACTTTGTTTGGCAATGACTGTCTTTTTTCATAGTCTGTGCTGTTTGTTTTAAATTTTCAAGTTTTTTTTTTTTAAATATGAACCTCTTGCCCAAACAGCTCTTGACTCCCATTTTAATTACAAGAAAAAATCCTTAGGACACTACACAAATTTGTCAGCAATATGCTGTCACTAAAGTGCTTCAGTGTTAATCATGCAGTTGTCATCTTGCATTGGTTCGAATCTAAAAATAACGTGAAGAAAGGTGAGAGTTGTGTTTTTAGTGGCCCTCTAGTGCTGCAGCAAATTGCAATCTGGCATGTTTCCCTTCATAGGTCACATCCCTCCTTTAAGAGTATCCTCATCAGTGCCATTTTGGGGAATCTTTGAACATCTCTGCACTGCATGCCTGTCACTGCAATGCTTTGCTGAAAGCATTAATTCCCTGAAGAACAGTCAATGATGAATTTGTGCATTTGATGTGGAGAAGGATGAATGTGAGGCAAGGAGCCAAAGAAAGGGGGAGAAGCTGTTTCACTCTGGGAAAATATAGAAATTATGCCTGGCTATTGGTTCACATAATTTACATCTTGAGGATGTCATCCTACATCAACACGAAGCTTTGTTTTACAACAATTTCCAGTGAAACATGGCTGTCTTTAAAGATTGCTGAGGCAGAGAAATAGTTCAGAAGCTGGACCAGTGCAAGGAAAGTATGAGTTAGGTGTACTGATACAGGTTCTCGCCTCATGGATGTGACAAAATAGCAATGTTGGTATCCCACAGTAGAGTTCACCTGCCTCAGCTTGGCAGTTTGCTGGAGGAGAAGCTGAATGGATGGTCCTTGACACAAGACTGGATGGCTCTCTCTGGCACAACAGCTTCTCCTCCTCAGGACTGCATGGGCTCATGCACCAAAACCTTGAGACTCAGGTTATCCCAGGAAGAAATGCACAACCTTTCCAGCACAATTATACTTGTGCTGGAAAGGTGCTGAGGTAGGAGCCTGTGCCTTGCACAGCAATGGATGAGTGAGAGGCAGTGTCTGGTGGCACTGTGCAGGTGTGTACCTGTCAGTGCTCTAGCTTGTTTGTTTGTCCCTACAAAAACAATTGGCAATGACTTTGGAGATGAGCCTTCCTTGAAAAAAACAGTAATCATGCATGTCTTTCCAAGCTCATCAGCAGCTGAAAACTGCTTCTGCTGGGCCTTCCCTTTAGTCTTACTTTGCCCAACACCTTTTGATATTTCACATTTAAATCTGCAGCACATTAAAGTCTAGAACATGGTGCAAAGAACCATGAGCTGCCTGGGCACAGAGGAAGCCCAGGGACAGAGAGCTGATCTATGTAAGTCATGTGTGGTCATTTGATCCCATACAAGACTTACTTATCTTTCCCAAGTGACTAATTTGATATATTTGATTAGAAATCCAGCACTTGTAGGTATCACTTCTGTTTATCTCTTACAGTGGTCTCTACTTCTGTCCAGGTGTCCTTGCAAAGCTGAAAACAGGAATTAACTGCTGTAGCTTCTCATGGTGAACTTTTCCCAGGATGGCTTTTACATGAAAAGATGTTTCTTCTTTTGCTGCAGAAATGCTGTAAATAGTATGTTCTTTAATCTTTGTTGATTGTAATGCAGGAAGTTGACTGAGTATGAGTTGTGATCTCACAACTAAAGCACAACTAAAAATATACTTGCCCATGACAGGAATATCTGGATGGTACCTGTCATTATCTGACTGGGAGTTGAAGGGCTATGATCCTTGGGGAGACCAGGGGAGAATAAGGGAGATTTTTCTGAGATGGACAGCCTGGCTAGATATGTTTCACTCTAAGAAAAAGAAACCTTATGCCCAGTTTTATATGGATATATGATATAATTTTTTTATATCCTATCTACCTGGACTGCATGCTTTCTTGGCTGTGTGTCTTTTTCTGCATTTTTTTTTTGCATAAAAAATATTCTTGAAGTTGAGACTTGAAACTCTGAATTGAACATACCAGAGCCACTAAGTCATGTTGCTTTCACTTTAAAATCCTGCTTAAAAAATGAGAACTTCTTCTCTTTACACCTTGCTATTGTAATATGGACATCAAAACCAGTCTGAAATTGTTTTCTAAGATTTGCTATAAAACTGCAATTCTAAAAGAGCTTGGGATTTCTGTCACTCATCTGCAGAGAAAGCCTGGTCCCAGATGCAGTACGTATCCATCTCACTATGTATAACAAAATGATGTTTCTTTATGTTAGACAGAGAAAGACAAAGAGAGTGCAAGGGAGTTGTATATCTTCAGTTACAAAAGTTTTAAAACATATCCACGTTTTCCACATACCATATTTACTATTTAAAGCTGCTCCACTGTTCATCAGCAGTAAGTTTTACACTTGAATTTCAAATATGGCCAGATATTCAGCCAGTAAATGACATAGCTTTTTGATTTCAAAGGAGCTATGCTAATAAATACACAGGGTTGCCTGCATAGTTTAATATAAAGACCCTTGTCTTAGTATAATTTAAAGTCCTTTATCTTGATTCTTGTGTGAAAAATAAAATGTAATGTGTATCACTTTACTCAGGAAGTGTGCTGAACTATTAGGAGAAGCAGAATCAGGGATGCTGAACAGCTCATGCAAAACAGAAGTGTGAAATGCAATTCTGAAATACTCTGGAAGGAATGTGGGAAAGGAAACCTGTGTGGGTGCCTTTCTGCACTCTCAGCTCTTCTTTGAAACAAAAATGTCACAGGAGGATCTTTTATGCAGTACTGGAACACTCAGAACCTCATACAGACCTGATGTGGGACAGTGAAAACTCTCAGTCAGGTCCATGTGTGCATGGGGCATATTTTTGCCTTCTGCTACTGGCATTGGCATATTAATTCTGTCCCTGACTAGACATTGAAATTGATGGTCATTGAAAATTACATCCTTCTCATAGTAGTGCCATGCACTTGTCCAAGCATCAGGATAAAATAAAATACAATAAGTCCTCTTTTAGGATGGATTTTGATGTTAGCCAATAGAAACTGGGGTAAGGTGAGGGAGTGGGGAGAGCTGTGGAGTACTCAAGCCACTATCCTCTGTCTGTGTAACTGTTTGTCTGTACAGCTCTATGCATATAGGCATTCCTCCTGTCATTCCCCCTTTTTTTCTTTCCTTATAAGGGGAAAGAACCTTCCAATGTATCTCTCTCGTTGGGAAAATCTGCTTCTGCCATGTCAGTCCATGAGTTGTGTGTCTGTGCAAATATAGGGGACTGAGAGAGAACTACTTTATATTTTAGGGATAAGAAACGGTAAGTGCTGTCTTGTAAGCTAGAGGGACTAACCTCTGCAACTACTCCAGAGAGTCCCACAGCCCTTTAGGGCCCTGGTTCTTTAAAAGGCTGGACTTCTATCTACAGTCATGGGTTTTGCTGTGTTTTCTGGGTCAATTTTAGGTCTTGAGCCATTGGTACTTTCTCAGGAGTTGTCCCATAAAAGACAGGAAATAACATGGCCCCTGAGCAAATCCTTCTGAACCTCATATTAATTCATGCAATGGAGGAAAATAAGAGAAATAATAGGGTGGAAGAGAGTGATGTGGGCATTGCCTTTGGCAAAAACATCTCCAGTAGTTTTGATGTGCATTTTCTTGTGATTTTTTCTCTTGCTGAATTTAATCTATTGTTGGAGTTCTTTCAAAATAGAAGAAAAGAAAAAAAAAGAAAAGAAGAAAAAGAAGTCTTTGATTAATATCTGATTTGATTTGAGCTTTGTCAGTGATGGATTGAAATATTCTTGTCAGAATGAGCAAGAGTGAGGTATTTCTATTAGAAGCATGGCATGCAGCCTTTTAAAGAAACACAAACCTTGCATATTGAGTTTCAGAGCTGCTCAACCAAAAGTAAGGTCAGACATAAAATTTTCCATCAGCTAGGATCTGTAAAATTAAGTAAAAAGTGGAAAGAAAATGTTCAGCCTCTGACAAACCACAATTGTATGCATCGGGAGTATTACAATAACCCTGCCCTACTTAATATTGCTACCTTTTTATTCTCTCATGATAGAAAAAAAAAAAGACCAAATTTAGAATATTTCAGAGGTTCCTGTATCTGGCCTTTTATAACATATATACTGTGAACAGGACTCCACATCTACAGGTAGGGAAAACTGAAACAATTACACTGAAGGCAAAATCTCTGATAAAAACGGAAGTCAAGTGGATTACACTGATGAACTCAATCTGAAGACCTGGCATAATGCTTCAGTGGACATTTAAAAATCTACTTTCTAAAGTAAAATCTCCTTTTTTGTTGTTGTTGTTGGTTTGTGGGTTTTTTTTTGTGGTTTTTTTTGTGTGTGTGTGTTTTCTGTGTAGTTGGTTGGTTGGTTGACTGGGTTTTGTTTGGTTTTTTTTTTTTTATTTTGTTTTGTTGATTTGGTTTAGTTTGGTTTTGGTTTTATTTCTTTTTCCTACTTATAATACTTTTTTATTAGGCTTCACAGTAGTTGCTCACCATAAATACAAATCAACCATTGCCCATTCCTGATTTACTTATCCACACACTAGGACAGCAAGTTAATTGCAAGAGCTCCCCGTGGGGAACAGTGAACTTAAATATGCCTGATGTGTATTGTTTAAGCAACAAAGTGAAGAAAGGCACGAGTCCTGAAGAAAGGCATGAGAGTGGAGCTGGGAATGAAAAACAATACAAAAAACAATTTGCCTTGTCACGGGCCAATTGACTTTGTAAATAATTGCCTTGCCCCTCTGGGAGGCTCAGGGGTAGGAAGGAATTTAAAGACTGTTCATTTCTCTATGGCAGGGTCCACAGAGTGATTCTGGAGTTTTAGTGCTTTTTAGTGGAAACAACAGTCACTTAGGCATAGCTCATAAGTGGTCTTTTTCTCCTAAAATGCCATGCAAGTGCCTGAGATCCAAAATCTTTGATCTCATAGATGCTTGCAGCTGCTCCAGCCTTGGAAATAACTAAAGAATATAGAAGCCAAAATTCTTGCCAGTAAAATTTGCATTTGATCTACAGCCTGTGCGTAAATGTTTTGGACTTGACATCACTGAGTGGTCTGGCACTTTACTTGGGCTTCTTTACCTGGTTAGTGTCTTGTCATCTGGAAAGCACAGGGCTTTGATTTCACAGCTGCTCTCAAAACAGTCATAAAACATAGCTAACAGAACAAGAGCACTATGTTCTTTTTAGACAATGGCATCCCAAGTAGCACCAAGTGAGCTTAAGTGCCAAAATCCAACCTTTAGCTTCTCCCAGCACCTGAGGGGATTTGAACTCAGCAGAATAATCCTGCTGTTAGCAGCATGATTCTACAGAAATAAAGCTCTCAATGTGTCCCACCAATGTCCTTCAGTGTGGTATGGAAAAATAACTGTCTACTGAACATGGGACAGTACCAGCCCTAGTGGCCAGCACACTTGGCACAACAGAAGAGCTTTCTTCCAATTTCTGTGAGGTGGAAATAATATTAAAAGCCAGTGCAGCAAAGCCTTGAGAGTCACAGGATCTCTTGCTTTCCCCCTTCCTTTCTGTTAAATACCTAGCTATTATTCCATGCAAGGATGGAGACTCTCACTCTTGTACTCATTGCTGGTCTGTGTTCCAGCAGGTAGGGTGCTGTGCATAAGATGGGTAGTCCAATATCTTCCAGCCTGAAGGTGGACATCAGCTTTGTCCTTCATCTTCTGGACACCAGCTGTGGAGCAGTTGAGATGCAGTAATTATGTTCAAATCTTCAATTAAGCTCAGCATGTCAGACAGGTGAATCTTACTGTAGATGTGAGGAGCACAGTCTGAGTGTTGAGATGCTCTTGATGTACTCAAAATGTGTCTTCCTGCAGATACCTGTGGGTCTGTATCAATAATAAATTAGGTGGCTTTGGACTGGAGCTAGGTTTAGGGAAAATAAATAGGTATTTTCAAGATTTCTGACTTTGAAAGCCAAAAGTTATGCAGCAGATGTAATTTAATTAATCTCTCCTTTACTGTATCTCAGCTCTTGAGCTGTACCCAAATTATTGTCCTGAGCAGGAGGATCTGTAAAATTATCTTGCTTCTACAATGCTGAGTTATGAAGTAGTGATCATTTATTTACTGGTATCAAAGCAGGGAGAGCTGACGCCCCATTTTTCTAGACAGCAGTCAGTAAGGGAGCAGCCACCTGTGCTGATGGTAGAGGAGAGTTTGTTAACTATGATACAGCTATAAGCAGAGATGAGATTTTATAGTTAGTCTCTAGACAAATCAAGGGTTTGCTGTAACAGACAGCAGGAAGGCCTGAACCTTTTTAAAAACCCTTTGGGATCCGTGTTTGCATGATTACCTCTGCATCCACAAGGATGCCACATCTAAGGTGTTGCATAAGAAGCCTCCATCATTACCCTGCAGTCTGTAACAACAAATATCAAGAGGCTTTCAATAAAACTACTGAAGTTGATAACACGCAAGGCCCAAACTCTTCTCTTCTGTGCACTTAGTGGTTTCCTATCTGCTGCCCTTTGCATTGCATCAGAATCAGAACATCACCGCATTAACTTACTCCCTGCCTCAGGCTGCTGAGATCCTGACTTACAGAGCAAGTAGGGAATCATTTTACCTCCTCTGTGCAGAGCAACCTGCAATGAAGGAATGTTCCACTGCTTTTGGCCCTATGTCCCAGGTCAGCTGCTCTGTGGGGGCACCTCTCGAACTAGCTGTGATGTCAGCAGACACCCTGTCTGCCCATTTGTTTATTCCAGGACGGGAGTAACAACGGCCTGTGAGAACTTGCATTATAAAGTGGAATTCGAGTGGGCACTGCAAAGTGATTGAGAGATTTAACTGCTGAAATTATCAAAGGATCTCACCCCGTGTATCTTTGTTTCTTGTCTGTAATCGATGGAAAGTGGCATTTCTGTGGCTCATCAGCACTCTGTGAGGATGAGCAGCCTCTATGCTCAGTGAGACTGGTAATAAGACAGAAGTACCTGAGATATATAGAGCATTGCATCACTGAGTACATTTGACCTCTTCTATTGATCATGATATAACCAGGCATTTTCAATGTGTCTTCATAAGTTATGCAAGGAGCATTTTTTGAAAAGAATATTGCATTTGTCAGTTACAGATTTTCTTAGTGTTTTCCTTTGTTCAAGATTTGAACAGATTCTGAAATAATCACAGAGAATCAATGCTTCTCTACAACAGCTATGACTGCCCATACACAGTATCGTTTTGTTTTCTCCCCACACTTTTATTCCATGTCTGAATATGAATTTACATGACAAGTTGTAATGGTGCTTTGCAAGCTGTTATAGCCTGTTGAGTAAATGATTAACATTTCAAATACATTTGTAATTTAATTTCTAAATACTTACTCAAAGGACTATAATGGCTCTATTCTAATTTATCTTATATTCAATCCAATTTTTGTAACATTTATTAATTCCTTTTATTCCTGATTCAGAAGTATAACATGCCAATTAGAAACAGATTAAAAAGCCTATTTACTCCACACCATTTCATGCCATCAAGTAAATAAAACATTGTAAAAAAAACAAGCAAAAACCAAAACCAAACCTGATTATGCATAGTGAAATAAGCATGCTTACAATTACATATTTCCATAGTAGACCATAATATTTAGCACATTGTCAGCTGGATTCATCTCTCACGTGCTTCAATGGTGTATTTACATTCATTTATAAAACTCAAAACCTTTTTCAGGTGTTTCTACCTTAGTTTTCCACAGGCTTTCTTGCAACATAGAGCAGCTGTAACTTGTGCTGCCAGAGTCCTGGTAAGGAAATGAGGTGAAAAGCAACTCTGGCTGCTCTGATAAGAAACTTGCTCACTGTAGCTTGCGTCCTTTTTGCCATCCTCAATTCAGATACAGAGCCCTCAGCATATTGAATAGTGTCGATTTCTTGGTTTCTGTAACACCCATAAGACCCTGCCATTGGTCAGAATTGCCTATCTTGTTTCCCTTCCTCCCTCCCTCCTCCCCTTATGAGAAAGGGATAAATGGTTCTTTGCTTTCACCAGAGAACAATCTCAGAAGATAGATGCCTTTAAATCACCCTTGTGTTTTTCCTAAGCCAGCAGCTGGGAAACTGGAGAACTCTTGTAGTATTGGTTAATTTACTGCAGCCCTATGGATGATCCAGTGAATTTACACATGCCTGGAAACTGCTCTGTTCTAACTTCCAGCAATCAAACTCCAACAGTAAGTTCCAGACATCTCTATTTCCACAGCCAAGGATGCATGTCTTGCTAGGATCTAGGGAGCTTGGGGTAGTTCTATATAGCATGACTCCACGATTAAGACACCATTTTTGGTAAAGTCATGAGAAGAAATTGTTTCAGCCATTCCTTTCCCCCATAGCATAATGATTCTTGGCAAATGCTACCTTTTCAATGTGAGATGAGGCATAGAAAGTGAGGCCTATGTACTCTGTCACAGGATTCTATTGCATATCAAGGCTCATACTGAGAAAGTAAGAATGTGCACACTTGTAGAACAGGCATGATCCTCTCCAGAGAAAGGAAGGAGCATGTTTAGATAAATGATTTTGACTAGCTAGCTGCTTTCTGCAAAAAGAAACCTCTGTGGTTTTGACCAGCTACATCAGAGGCTTCTCTCATGACTCCACATGATCATCCAACCAGCCCACAACTTCTGTTATTACATGGTGTAGGATAGCAACCAAGTGGAAACATGCATTGTTGTGGAAGCACAGGAATATTAAATAATGCAGAAGCATTGGGGAACCCTGTGACCCAAATCAACTCAACCAGAACTGATTAAATGATTTAATTTTTGTCCATCCATCTATTGATTGTACTGCTTGGGTAAGAACAGCAGTGACAGCAGCAGTTTTGAGTGTTTGAACAGAATTACTAAAAGACACTGCTTGGCAAAGTGAATGGATGTGTAATAGGAAAGACTTAAAACAATAAATCTTTGACAGCGCTGATTCAGTCTTTGTGAAATGACTAACTGATTGCCAGAGACTTTTAATGTCAAAACATCAGATTTTGAAGGTACCTGAGAATAAGCATGCATTGTAATACTGGTGTCTTTTATTTTTTCCTGGCAGTAAAGAAATGCTTTCAGGTGTTACAAAAGAGGACGTGTGATATGAAAAATGGGGATAACACAGACGACAGCTCAAAGGGGAATGCTAATGTGTTATTACGGGAATGATGATATACTCCCTGTGCATTTGTGGTGCAGTGGCTTTCTATACCCAGGTACAGATGGCTAATTTATCTCTCTAACACATGACCTATATCAATGGCACAACGGCCTGCTAGCCATTGAGGTTGCTTCATAAAAGAACACAAATCACTTTTCAGGAGTTTGAGGCCTGGAAGAGCTGTGGATGCCTTCATGTTTGTCTTGCAGACTTTCCAGAGCATGAGGGGATGAGAGAGTTTGCCCCCTCCTGGTTTGCCAGTGGCATCATAGGGTTTGCAGATATGGTTTAGCTACCTGTAAGTAAAGCCTTGCTGGTAGGCAGAAGCAATGAGATGAATAAAGCACTTTCTTGTGCCTTATTTCAGTCTAGGAGAATAGACAGAACATTTGAACTGATCAGAGTCACTATGTATCCCAAGTCCACCCAACTGTCACCTGCAGGAGGAGAGGTGGCATGATTGGCCCACAGGGCACTTTGTCATGGCCCTGAGATCACTGCTACCCCAGCTGCTGGCCCTCACCTGCCTGCGTGGTTCCTGCCCCAGCTCTGCCCATGGCCCACAGGTCACTGCCCTACCCAGCCTGAGGTCTCTTGTCCTGGTCTCTATCCCCACGTGCCTTGGCACTGCCCAAGGGTGCCCTGGCAGGAAGGACACTGCCTGTGCTGTGGTGCCCCTGAGCTGCTCCCTTGCACTGCTCCTGCTGCTCCCTGACACGGTTGTGGGTGCAGTTTCATCCTCAATCAGCAGCAGGATGCGGGTGCTGCAGACTGTGGGGACAAGGAGCTTGGGGCTATGAACTATGTGCTGGCAGATGCTGCAGCCCAAAGACTATTGGACCTCAAGAGCTCAGCTGCCTAAAAGGTATCCAAGGGTCCTCTAGAAATACTGCAAAGCAGGTTTGCAAAAAGCAGAAGAGAAATGAGCTGAAAGCTAATTTCCAGCTTTTGTTAGGCTATAAGCAAGGGAATAAAACCAATCACGTTACTGTACAATGTGCCTTTGTCCTTAATGCTCTGTACCAATGCATGAGAAACGTGTACTGCAGTGTCTTGGAGATTCTTTGTACTACACATTAATGAATTTCAGTGCAGGCTTAGTGCTAGAGGCAGCCTGAGAATTGCAGAGTGGGAAAGTCCAAGAAGGCATGGGGCAAGAGAGGGAAGCAATTTGCAAATGGGTGAGGTGGTAGCTAGTTTTCCAAAGAGGCTCTTCATCAAACTGAGAAATACAGAGCATTAAGGGTAAAGTATAGTGAATACCAGCAGTAAAAGTAACAGGATACTTTATGAGCATACTTGGACTTTTCCCTCTGCCAGCTTTCACTGCTCCTTGGTAGACAGACTGAAGAATGCAAGCCTGCCTGTTTCTATGGGACCACAAAGGGTCTGTTTACATCCTGATTTACTACCAGCATTTTGAGGAAAATTGCCAGCTGCAGTTCCTCAGAGGTAGAGAAGATGAGCAGAGCAAAGAGACAAAGGCAAGTTCACAGCTGACAGTGTCTCTCTGAACATCAGTTATGAACAATGCCAGTGCAGTCTTGATTGGGCTTTAATTGTCAGTCCTTGACCTGCTGTTTTTCTGACAGTGGGAAAACCACAAGACAGACTTCTCTCGCCTTACATGCTGCAGTTGCAGAGGTAAAGGAAGGACTGTGATCTTCCTTTTTTTGTTTTGGATGGCTTTTACCACAATCCAAAAAAGATTGACAGAAGAGCCATAGACCATTCCCTTCTCAGTACCATCTCTCTGGACCCTGGCTAGGTTCAAAGACTGCAAACAAAGGCTGATATTCCATTTCTCCCAAAAGGAAGTCCTATGTGTTTTGAGTATATTTTAGTGTGCAAACCATAGTAGCAGCACTAAGAACTGATTGCAGCAATGTTGCTTTTGCAAAAGGCTTGAGAGCTTTTGCACCATATTTAGCATGTACAGTTGCCATGCAAAATCTTGCTATTGCTATTCTTCTCCTTTGGAAGTGTGGCTTTACATATTTCAATGCAGAAATAAAATAAGTGCTTTGCCACAAGTTTTGCTTCATATTTCCTTAGTATCCTCTCTAAAAGATATATTTGTGTAAAAAAGAAATAAAATCAAGTTGTTTTGCTCATTCCAAGAAAATGTGTAATACTTATACATTACCTTGATAACAATTTATTTAAAGAAATATACAGGAAAAAAAATTGTCATTTGGCATAAGCTTCTTGATCAGATGTTTTATTATCCACTCTCTCCACTGTCCATAAATAAGCCTTTCTGGCTGGCAATAGTTGGGTCTTTTTGCGTTTGCAGTTGTGGCAGTGTGTAAGGCTGGACATTACAAATTCTGCTGAAAACTAGGTAGTTAGGCTAAGGGTAAAAAATTCCTTTTTTTTTTTTACATGTCACAATACATAATAGGAAAACCTTTGTTAATGCAGGAGACAAATATGAAAATGAGAATTAAGACACTGTTTAAAATTCAGGATTTAATGTGTCTAAGAGTTATTACTGCAACTCCTGCTGAAATCAATAACAAGATTTAGCCCTAACTATCTGCAGCATTCGTGTTTGTTCAGATGCTGAAGTGGAGCTGTGCCTATTGCAAATTTTTCCTTTTATGCTCTGAAATCCAAGAAGATAAACTCTGTGACACAGAATAATATATGAATGTATCTTTTCTTCAGTTGTTGGGGGGCTTCAAAGGAGCACGATACTGTGCTGTCTAATCTTGAAATCCTTGTTTTAATGAAAACTGTTTTGCCCTTTTAAAGATGAGCTCTTTTTAAAAGCACAATAAAAAATCACAGCCATGATGTTATGTATACACACACATATTTATACGTGTGCATATGTTTATGTATTTATATGAGAAGCATTGAATGTGATAACAGAGACAATTTAAATACTTGTTAACTTAATTTTTCATTATATTAAAATCCAATATCATGATAATGAGTGTCATCTCTGTTCTTTTTAAGATAAGAACTCACTATTTAATAGTGCTGTGTTACTTTCTGGCAATTGCCTGTCATTTCGTGGAGAAGAGAGTTTCTGTCACTCTTTAAAATGTGGTAACTAGTGTGCAATCTCTGTCTCAGATGTAACAAGTCTGACAATTAGGCTGTGTTACATTATGTGGAAAGGTTGATGGAGAAAATGTGAACTTGTCTTGGTCTGCATCTGCAAAAGCTGAACCCTTGCATCTAGATAGACTAAACTTACAGCCAACCCTCAGAGAAAAGTATGCCACGGTCCTGTCGGACACTCATGCCTAGCCCTTAGAAGGACCTTAGAGCCCAAAACATAATAAATTGAATAATTTAATAGAGAGTGTATAACACACTCTTCTGTCAAATTACAGCATTTAGAATCCAGGGATGGCGGTCCTAGGTCAGATGGATGGTCTATCTTGTCTGGTTACTCAGAGAAAGCTCAAAAAGTCAGTGAAGCAAAAACCACCCATAACTGGAGAAGTCCCTCCTTGATTCCTTTTGATCTTTTGCACTTACATATATTTGCTCTTATTCCTTCCAAGACCCTCTGTGTGTGCTGGCTCCAGCTGCTTCCTGAAGGTAGACCAGAGTTGGTCCTGTGGATGGGGCTGAGAGGTGACAGCTTGTGCTGGCACACATCCTTGGAGTCAAGGGTCCCAGGGGTCTCCTTCTGTGTGACAGGTTCTAGGAACCCAAGCATGGCCAGCACATTTGACTCAAATGGACATTTTCAAGTAGGCTGTTGGGAGGTGATGCAGGCACCAGCAGAGCAGTGCTGATGCTTGGGTCATGGCTGGAGAGGAGGATGTGCTGGGCTCACAGGTGCTACAGGTTCTGCTGTTTCACCTTACTGAAACCCCAAGCCTTGTCTTTGTCTGTGGGAATGTGTAGTCCCTCCCTGTATCTCAGTTTATTATTGGTCTCCCTTGGCCATAAATTCCACAGGCTATTTATGTACTTTGCTATCTGCAACATATTTATGGTATATTCCTGAACTTGTCATTGAGTATTACTTGGTTCCTCTTTTAAGGTCGATGAATAAGAAACCTTAATTCTTTGCTCCTACATTTCTTTCCTTTTTTTTTTTTGTACACATGTCTAGTCCTTTTTGTAAGACTCCTCCAGTCTATTAAATTCAGTGCCAGACTCCAAACAATGTAAACTAAGTGAACTTTAAGGAATGATTAAATAGGCAATATTGTGAATAAAGGCTGCGCATCAGCTTAGAACACCCACAGAAGTTTTTGTAAAACCAAACATGAACATAAAGGATGTGTAATGAGTTCCTTCTCCTTTTTCTTTCTTCTCCACCTCCACTAAGAAGAACTTAGGGAGGAATGAGAATCATTGAACAGCCAAAACCACCAAACACTGTTTCAGTTCATAATATCACCTGCTGCCTGTGAAATTCTCTCTCAAGTAAGCTTCATTTCTGAATCACCAGTTGGGAGGAAGCCAAAGTGATAAAATTTAGCACTAATGTTTAACTAAAATATCTCTCTATGTTCAAATAGTGAGAAACAGCAATATTTATGTCCTCAATATAGCAGTATTTAACACATATACTAAATGAAAAGTGACATTTTGTTAAGAAAAATAAAAGGATCAAATAGTTTATTCATAGGATAGGCTTGGGTTTCACAGTCAGAACTGAGCTTTCTGCCTCCATCTGCCCTGATCTGGCTAGCTTCTTATGCTCAGTTGTTTTGCATCTCCGTGTCTCAGCTCCTCAGCCTACCCATCTCAGGCTGGCAGTGTGCGCTGTGGCAAAGTGCGGTACCTTTAACATGTGTGTGTATATAAAGTCAGACTTTGACATTGAGCTGCCATAAAATAGTGTACACATTATCTGAATAGCCCGAACAATTTCAAATCTTCAGGTGCTGAATTTGAGGAAAGCAAACCACTAGGTTCTCGGTGAAATTATTAAGTATTTGGAGGTTTTTTTCTTTTGAGTTCAAAGGTTTTAATATGTGTTTTCTTCTTTTTTTAATCTTCTACTCCGTGATGGTGAAAATTGGAAAAATACTTAAGAAAATTGGGGTTACCTCCAGATTTAGTTATGGATGTAACATAAAGCCCATATATTATAATAGAATTGTGAGAATTTTCCAAACTGCATATGCTTAAAATCACTCTGAGCGGTAGGAATCAAAAGAGCAGTGGTTTTAAGAGAACAATTATGAACTAACATACACTTGCTTTTCAGATGTTTTACCAACAGTTAAAACTTATCATGAGGAAGGGGATAAGGATAACCTAGTTAAAGCTTTCACAGTGATTTTAAGAAAAGTCTTATTTAACTTTTAGTCTTTATTATTTCATTATAAAGCCCTCCAAATCTCATCTAGTTTGAGACTTCATTACAAAGGTCAAATTCAGCCTAGATTCAGTGAAAGGTTTATGTACCTTTCAAGTACTATTAAGGAATTTGTATTTAACAAATAACAGACACTTTTTGTTAAGAATATGCTGTTAATGCAAGTAAGACTAAATCACAGGAATTTTGATTTGAAAGGTATTTAGGTTGTTCTTTTCTGTGTGTGTTTAGGTATTTAGGTTGTTCTTTTCTGTGTGTGTTTTTGGATTGCACTCAACTAAACTAAATCTTTCCTTCATCTTTCTCATTTGATGGAAATTTTAGCAAAGATGTTTTGGAAAAAGAGAAAAAAAAAATAAAATATTCTTTCTGGAGTATTTAAGTTGCCAAATAAAACAGAGGCATTCTTGTCAGTTCTGCCTCTGGTGGCAGGTTCTTTCAGCATCTAGTGAGATCTCTGGATATGGGATAGGCCAGCCTTGCTGACAGCAGTGTCACAAGCCAGGGATTCACATTTTTCACACTGCCCTTGACTCACTGAGTCCTTGTCAGAACTAATGCTGTTATTTTTTTAATATCTTTTTTTAAGAATTCAGTGGTGCATCTTGCCTCATCTCATTAGGAAAAAAAATGGAAAAAAATTAAAAGGAGGAAAAGCCTTTGTCAATGAATATGTCTGAGTTTTGTAGGCTCTGAGGCCACAATGGATCATTTGGAGGAGCTAGTCTGACCTCTTCCATAACACGAAGCAAAAAACCTCCACAAGTAATTTCTGCATTAGGCCTTTTATTTTTGCTTAAACTGCACCATACTCTCCACTCTCATTAGTGGTGTGTCTTCCCAATCTTTATTAGAAATGCTTTTATACTAATAATGTTATTTATATAGGTCGTAAATCATCAGTATTTAGAGGGATATAAAATATGGTGCCAGTTTTGAACAATTTATAGTGTAACATTTCTTTGCCATGATGTCTGACATTCTCTGGACTCTTTTCTGCAGTGTAGTACTTTTTATTTAATGAATAACATTTGGCAACAGACTGTCTCAATTTTTGCTCATTTTTCTTAATTTTTTTTCTTCTTTTTCCAAACTGTCTGGGCTCATCTAGTAGGTTTTTATTTTCTTTTTTCTTTTTTTTTTTTTTTTGTGAGGGGAGGTGAGGGGTTGGTTTTTGTTCATTTTTTGCAGTTTCTTTTTTTTTTTAAATTTAATTTTATTTTTAATATATCTGTATATGTCTGTATTATTTATAGGCTGTTTACGTCTTCCTTAACTTTTCAAATTATCCTTTCCCTTTTAATAAGATTCATCTGGGATAGTGGGCCAAACAACTCTGAGGTGTTTCGCTGAAAAAGAGAGGAAAAGCTCAGCATTAGCTCTCCAGGCAGATTTCCTGGAGCTTGTCCAGTTCTAGCCTAAATTATCTTCATGAGACTATTGTTAGCAGTTGCACTGCTGCATTATGTATGATTCCTGACTGCTTCTAGTATGAGCAAACCACACTGTGTTTGGTTAGTGGTTTTCAATTTTATGCTAAGCTGTACAATTTGTTGGTGTTATTTAGGTTAATGTGCTATTATTTTGCATATTTATAGCTCTCCCATTACATTTTTATTAATAATGATGTCATGTCTGGTAGCAAGGATCAATAAGGTTTCTAGTGTGCAATGTTTACATATTTATATTATTACAGTATAATAAGTCTCTCAGGCAGCTCCCTGCATTGGAATCACTTTGAAGATGTGTCTTTCAGGTAATTGCATGCCGACAGTGGCTGCTTGAAAGTGTGCTTGAAAGCACAGTGATACACTGTGCTGAGATGAGATCTAGCCAGGCACTATTGTGCAGGCATCAGAACAGGCAATCTTTCTTCAGTGTCTGCATCAGAAAATAAATGGTGATATAACACATCCATTTCCACTTCTCTTTTACCTATTGTGCTGCTTTTGCCCTTCCAAAAGTGATATTTTCTTTAGCATAATTCTGAAGAGTGTTTCTGCACTCACCCTCAGTCATCCCTTCTAGAGAAATATATAGAGCTTGCAGATGTGTACAGCACTTCTTGGAGGAAAGAAGTCTCGGTGGGAAAAAATTCTTCCATGTAAAATTTCCCTTTCTACTCCCCAGATGGTTTATTTACTTCCCTTTACACAGGCAGAAAGTTGATTTACTTGGTGCTCTATGCTGCAAAACAGCAGAAATACCAAGAAGAAAATAAATGTGGTCCCTGCTAGTGAGTAAAGCACTTGGCTGCTCCTTTAGCACACCAGAAGGCTCACCAGTGACCCCAACCCAGCAGCTGCAGCAAGGGGAACACGCCTGCAGCTGGCTGCTCTGACCACGACCCTTTGGGCAGAAAGGTTTGCTTGACACTCTCCAACTATGCCACTACTTCTCGCTAATAATAGTGATCACTGTGGTGTGAATGAGTTTCACTGACTAATTATATAGAGCTAGATTGCATCCTGCTAATTCCTTAATGAGTGCAAGGAGCACTCTGTCTTGCCTGTCTGCCTGGATGTTTGTGCAGGAATGTGTGAATGCGCAGTGGGGCATCCAAGTGTGTAGAGACTTTTCCTGCAGTGCTGGCTAGCTGAAAGGGACTGGGAAAAGCTGGAGTCACCTCTTCTTCAATGGCTTCCCCACAGGCACATCCTAACCCTCCTGACCCAAACTAGAGCTTCCTGAATGAGAGTCCAGCAGGAACATTCTTTCAAGTTGTGCAGACGATACAGACTGGTACCCTGTGAAGTCCGGACAGTGTCAAGAGTTCACGCAAGGTAGGTGACTGGCATAGCCAAATCGAGTATCAGAAAGCAAGGGTATAGCACAGGAAGTGGATTGAGGTTGTAAAAAACCCCAAACAAACCACTCAAATGTGACTGAAAAAGAAGAAAATAGGTTTTTTATTTCATATTACAGAATAAGAAACAAGCCAACAAGGATAACGTTTCACCAAATTTCACTCTCGTTTTCCTTCCGAAGGCAACTAGTTGGCTTAAAACAGGCTTCTGTTCCTCTGTGAAAATGCTCCAGTTTCTAAGACTCCAGAGTAGAGGTGAAAAGCTGAACGTGGACAATTTATCTAAACAGATAAATTCACCTCTTTTTCCCTCATCATTCTCAAAGTCTCATTGTTCTTTATTGCCCATAAATTTAATATCTCACAGCTTGAAAATTATGAGAATATAAAATAATTTTTCCCCTTTATGATTTTAAACACTTAGAGGTAGCAGTTTCTAGACTTTGCCCTATTGCCAGAAACTACTTTTTCCATTCTTTAGTAAAGGTAGAAACTAATTTTTCTACAAGAAAGACATGTCATAGCACAGCAGATCTGGAACTTAGTTTGGTGATCCTCCCTATGGCAAACAGTGGCTGACACAAAAGCAGATCAAAAAACTTCCACCACCA
The DNA here is from genome assembly GCF_037042795.1 of Molothrus aeneus. Classification (NCBI taxonomy): domain Eukaryota; kingdom Metazoa; phylum Chordata; class Aves; order Passeriformes; family Icteridae; genus Molothrus; species Molothrus aeneus. Next base: position 72,356,702 of record NC_089646.1, read on the forward strand.
GCACAGCTCTGTAAAGAATTGTAGCTACAGATACATCAATGCCTCCTGGAGCAATAACCTATGCACACACATGCATCTGCTTTCTCTCTCTCCTCTACCCTTCTTCCTCCTAAAAATCATCTTCGAATCAGAGTTGTGCCCTCTTGCAGGGAGTTGCAGGAAGCCAGTGGTACAGAAAATCTCCAATAGGCCTGGGTGCACATCCTCATCTAGTGAGCCCTACTTCAGTGTCTGAGGTTGTTTTTCAGTTTTGATTTAAATAAAAATCAAATTTACACAATGATTTGAATGCTTGTAGCTCTAGAGGGAAAAGCAGAGCACAAATAAACTATTGCTGCAGGCTTTTTTTAATGATGCATTGGTAATGAATCAAACACTAGTAACTACTGCAAAGATAAAAAAACCTGGGAATGTGAACTTGCATAGAGCTATGTATTCAAAACCTGGGTTTGGGTCTAAATTTCCTTCCTCCCTTTTATTCCAGAAAAAGACAATGAAGGTTGTAGTCATCTGGTTTACTTGTTTCAAACTGTGCTGACATTTGCTGGTCTCCAGGATTTAAGCTAGGCCTTTGACTCTTTCCCATGGTACTTCAAAATGACACAGTTCAGTTCCTTTAGTTTGGTATGGATACTCATGTTTCCATTATTTATTATTAGGGTTTGTTTTTATGGAATTAAGATATGGTTTAGCTGCCATTCCCCACCAATGTAATTCAGGATATTGTGCACATACTGTTTATGGAATGCTGTGGTTTCCTTCAGGCTACAAATACATAAAAACAGGCTACAAATTTTTAGCTCCATTTGGTGCTGCTGAGGAGCAAAGCAGTCTATAATTTTTCTCAGTAACTCTCTACTTTCAGGTACTGTACTCCTGGGTTTTTCTTCTCTTGTTAGTGTTATTCAGGTAGCACAGCACCTAATATTCATACCATTGTCTCAAATATAAGGATCTTTACAGAGCAGCAGGTCACATTTGAATCTTTGTCTGTGAATCTAGTCTTGAGTTTTAGCTTCATTAGAACTGCTAAAGCTGCATCTTGTTTGTAGTTTTGATGAAGTTGCCAATTCCATAGACCATGGGAGCCCTAAAGTCATATGAAGAGCTTAAATAAATAGTATTCTTCCAGTATCTTATTAAGTACTTTCAGTACATATTCCTATTATGACTAGCATGCTCCACTCAGAGAAAACGTACATGTAAGCAGCCAAGACAAACTGACGTGGATAAAAATAATACATACTGTTTTGCATTCAAATGGTCAAAGAGAGAGCAAAAAGCCTTAGATTGTGAACAGAGATGAAAACCCCTGATCTCTATGGTTCAGAAGTATGCTTGCAATGCTCAGGAGGTGAGTACAAGTAAGCAGAGGCATCAGAGGCACATAGAGACCCAGCTTATTCTGATGAGGCCAAATATTGTTCTGTATTGAAACTCTTGAGACTGGCTGTAAAAACAGCAGACATTGCTTCTGTTCTTATTTTGCTTATGGACCATAAGAGAAGCTTATGAAAATGTCAAGTTCAGATCACTGAAAAATGAAATTCTCTTTTTATTCTAATTTTGGTCTCATCCACACACTTTTACTCTGCCTATATCTCCATTTATATGGAAATTTTTCTCCTCATATTGCCATAAAATGGAATTCAAAATAAAAATGATGTCTAGAATACTGTTTAAAAGCTCATGCACAGAAACATACATACACAAATCCCTCCTTTTTTTAACATCCTAATTGAACCTCACATATAGAAAGTTAGGTACCTTATTCTAAAAAATTCAGTTTGCATGTCTGATTCTCCTATTTGTTAGATCTATTTTGCTTTATCTCAGTAGTAGTGATTAGGATATGACTGATGTTACAAAAATTGAAATCCAGTCAGTCAAGCACATAAATACCCACCTTGGAAAGCCATTGTAGCAGCTGTGTGTCAAAACTAGGACCATAAGTACTGTGACATTTTTTGTGTGAGCAATTGGTAGACTGACATTTCATGACTGTGAGTCTCAGGTTAGCCCATCACCTTCATCCTGCTTATGAAACAGAGGTTAATGTTAAAGTGTATTTATGACTGTCTTGAAATGCTCGCTTTTCTCATCTTTCTTACTGTTGCCAAATCCTGCTGTACTCAACTGTCCATCACAATCATTGCAGGCTGGTGTCTCAGTGCAATTTTGGGATCTGTATTCCCAAGGGCTCATCCTCTTGGGCCTCCAAAGCTGTACTGGAAAGGATACACTGCAGTCTGCACCAGAGTGTTAAGGCAGCTTACTGGTGTCCTGTTTATCCTAATTAAGGCCCCCACAGTAATTATTTTCACAGTGGGACATTAGGATAAAATTACAAATTTGTTTTCAGACACAAGGCTTGGCTTAGTCTACTCCTCTTAAGTCTTGCTTTTATGCTGGTCTTCCTCAAACTTTTACTTTGTTACCTGTAAAAATAATACAAATTGTTGATTCTTTTTAATACTATAAACACATAAATACCATACACTACATATATAGAAATCATATCTATTATACATAGAACATATATAGTTTCTGGTTCAAGTGGTTGTTTGCTACTTGGTAAAGAATTTGTTTGAAAGTAAAACAACACAAAATCTTGAGTGATACAATTTCATCCTACTGTCCCAGAAACACTTTAATTCTATAATTCCTGATATGCTTTTTTCTTTTTTGGGGGTGGGTTGAGGTGGGGTATCTTACTAATCTATATGCAGTAAAATGCCACCTGATTTATCCAGACTAGCACAACTGGGGACCTAGTATTTCATAGTATTTCACAAAAAATATTTAACAAAAAAATTGAACATAATAGGAGGAGAAAATCTTATGAAATTCATAGACCTTTTTTTTCCCTTTTTTTTTTTTAACAGGACCAAGTTGTATTAAACTACTTTTTTGATTTTAGAAAAACAGAGGCTATTTCTGATGGATGTCATAGTGGTGTATGACTAAAACATCCTGCATGGGTGCTGAACTCTTCCCTCACCTTTCTCAATCACCAGAAAACAAATTGGGAAAGTGGAAGCAGCAAGGTCAGGTCAGGTGAGCATGTACTTAAACATTTCATAGGGTGCAGTGTGCAGAGCAGTGATCTGCTCTCATGTTCCATTAATTCAGAGACAGCTGTCATTTATCTTTTGATGGAAGCTAGAGGTTGAAATGCTTGACACAACATATCAAGTCTAATATGGAAAGATCAGACCAGTGTGGGCCTTGTTCTGTAAAAGTGAGTTACTGTGCAAAGAGGTTTCATAATTCCCTTACTGATGTTTAACAGAGAACTCTGACCACGTTTCTGCAAATACAAACTGCCCAGCTATTGTAAAAAGAGAAAAGTCCAAGGATTGCATGGGGAATTAACCACATAATTTCTATTAGAGACTATATGAATTGCATGGCTAAATCCTTGTGAAGCTTCTTAAATGCTTTAGAGCTACATGTCCACAAAAGAGTCTTAAAGAGCTTTTGAAATGCAGCTAGGTAGGCAAAAAATTAAATAACTGGGGAAGTACTGATTTTTGCCTGTGGAAAAGCAGACTGCATGATGACAAATCAGACATACCTGCTTCTTTAGTTGTCAAAGTATTAGCATCTGCAAGTCAATTTGGTGGGAAATACCATTAAAAAGATAAAAGAGAACAAAATCAAAAACAATTTCAGTAAAGACTCACTCAATAGTTCTGTAGATCCAAGAAGTAAAAGTTCTTTCTACAAAAACCAAAGTGTGTGTGGGGGGGTTGACAGCAAGATGCAAAAACAAACCTCTAAAAATCACATTTAATACAAGAAACTACACCACATGCAATAGAAATAGCAGAAAAATCAGCACAGCATGCTGCTGACTCAAGACAGGTCTTACACGTGGCAAGGGGTTTAGCAGCATCAGCTGGTGCTTGTACAACCAAGTCTCTTACACCTTCCCTCTTAGAGAATGGCAAGGACTTTCCACCATCTCTCACCATTTGGATAGGGCTATTCAGGGTACTGGGTCTAGGCAGGTTCTCCTTGCTTCTGGATACCCAGACTTCAGAGGTCACAGTGCTGTGAAGACATTGCCTCACTGACACCTCTGCCCTTCTAGTTACAGTGCTTTGCATCTTACCTTTCCTCATGTGTATGAACAGATGATGTTAATGGCTTGGAAAAATAGGTGTTGACAAGATAATTGTGTGCCTTTGTACAATTTAGGCATAACACCACACAGACCAAAGCACCACCCTGTATTTCATAGCAGAAATTTCCAGAGACCATCTGGTTTGATATGGTTTTGGGGACCACAACTCTAAATTTAGAGGGTGTTCTCAGTAATCTGTTGTGATAGAGAAAATAGGCAAGTTCAGAGTTTCAGTGGTCAGAGATAGGCTATGAAGTTTTGGTCCTAACTCCTCCTGCTCATGACTCACAGTTTGTCCAGCCTGGTGTACCTTGTCTATTCTAGGCATGTCATGTTGGTGAAGGTCTGAATTTGAATTCACAGTTTCTGCCTCCTGAACTTAAAAGCTCCCAAGGTCTATAGAATTTCATTCAGTCCTAACTCTGGCAGGAGAGCAGTAACAGCAGAAGTTATTGACACACTCTCAATTCAGCTTCTCACAATTTCTAGAAACTTACTCTTGTAGCAGAAAAAGTTCCGTGCTTGTCATTGCCTAAATGTTGTTGTATGATTTTTTTAACTTTGTTTGAGTGTAATCATTTTTGAATCTGAAGAAATTAGAGGCAAAACATTTTTCCCTTGATAAAGAAAAAAAAATCACTTAAAATATTTTCCTGCCAAAGCTAGAAAGAAATGAGAGTTGAAAATAGAAGAAAAGCTCTGTATCAAAAATTGGCTTTGACTGCAAAAGAGAAAAGTGGTTTTAATTGGTTCAAGATGCCTATCTCTCTTTTTTTTTCTTTTTCTTTTTCCTAAGTCACATAGTAAAGATTAATAGTTTGGTTCGCTTTCTGAGAAACTCTTCCCCTTGGGGTTGTGTTGAGTGTTTAAGTATTTTGAAATATATTGTTTCAAAATGTTAGGGACATCCAGTGCTGTGGGAAAATCTCCTGTGACTTGTAAGATGTCAAGGAGGTCTAAGAGAGCTTCATTATACTCCTAGGAAAAAACCTCACCTGTATGATTGAATATCACATTCTTTGAGAGATGTGTCTTACTGGGCTATTTTGATGTTGCTCATGAAATACAATGTTACTTGAAGTAAGCAAGATTAGTGAAACTGCCCATAGAAGCTATTTTCCTTCAGCTACAAAACTTCCTTTGTCCTGACTTTATGAATGGTTTTCAGGTAGGAAAATAATAGAGGATGCTGAGAGGGAGGAGAAAGGTGAGGAGCCTCCTTTTCCCTTGGCTCTGCACCTCAGATGTAAATGCTATTATTTTACTCACACAAAAGAAAGGAATATGCGCTTGTGTATTTCAGACACAGGCAGCACCCTGGAGCAATTAAAGGAGGAACGAGAAAAGCTCTTTGTGCTCATTTCCATGACTCAGCCATGTGGGGCTGCAGCACAGCGTCCTGGTGTGTTTGAGTGTTTGAGGTTGGTGCAGCAGGCACGGTGCCTGGAACGGGCTGTCTGTGTGCCCTGCCCCTGTCTGGGTGCCCTGCCCCTGTCTGTGTGCCCTGCCCCTGAGTGTCCTGCCCCTGTCTGTGTCCCCTGCCCCTGTCTGTGTGCCCTGCCCCTGTCTGAGTGCCCTGCCCCTGTCTGTGTGTCCTGCCCCTGTCTGGGTGCCCTGCCCCTGTCTGAGTGTCCTGCCATTGTCTGAGTGCCCTGCCCCTGTCTGTGTGCCCTGCCCCTGTCTGAGTGCCCTGCCCCTGTCTGAGTGCCCCGCCCCTGTCTGAGTGTCCTGCCCCTGTCTGAGTGCCCTGCCCCTGTCTGTGTGCCCTGCCCCTGTCTGAGTGCCCTGCCCCTGTCTGTGTGCCCTGCCCCTGTCTGAGTGTCCTGCCCCTGTCTGAGTGTCCTGCCCCTGTCTGTGTGCCCTGCCACTGTCTGAGTGTCCTGCCACTGTCTGAGTGTCCTGCACCTGTCTGAGGGGCCTGCCACCAGATCTGTGCCTCCACACCACAGCAGTCCCTTGGTGCTGTCACCGAATCTCTCTCTTAGAGGGCTGATGCCCTCCAAACAGCTGCCATTGGAGGTGTGTGGCATTTTTTGGAATGGTCTGCTCAGCAGTTCTGAGTTCACTTGGAACATGCCTCCACAAAACAATCTTGGCTCTACTTCAGACATCTCTCCAGTTACAGAGTCACTGCTGCAGTTTGAAGTGCTGAGCCAACCTGGTGTTTTAATTCAAATTTCATTGGAGCTTCCTTTGATCCTTCTCTTCTTAAGAAAAATAATCACCATCTTTAGGGTTTCTCTACACATCTTGAGAATTTAGATCAAGGCTAGGGAGACAACAGTTTTCTTGAATAAAAGTGAAAGCAAAAAGGTGAAAAATGTAGATTTTCTTAGAACAATCTTGAGCCCTTTATCTAAGTTAAGGTCATGATATCTAAATTAATGTGGTACAGAGTTCCCCATGCTATTGTATGCACTCCTTAGATCTTAGGCTCACTGCACAGAAGAAATCAGGAGCTTCCCACCTTCCCTGTGAGTGGGAAGGAATTGCAGTGAGTAGGATGATACGAAGTGTTAACAGCCAAGCTGATACAGAGGAGGTGGCATGCATCCCACATTGCAAGGATGGAGCATATTGTGGCCTTCCTGTTCTAGGGGAGAAGTAATTCCTTCACAACTATATTTGCCAGATAGTACCAAGACCTTTACCTAGAGGTATGATCTGTTCCTTAGGGCTTCTACTGAATTAAATTAGAGATGGGTTGTTGCCTTTTTCTTACTGTTTTTCTGCCACAAGCACTAAATAATGATCAAAGATTTACATCTAGACTGGAGGTTTGGCAGGATTCTCAGACTCACCTTTAGTAAAATAGGGCTGGCACTTAGCACGGGATATGCCCAATAGCTTTGAAATATTTATAATCATATTAATGTGACCCTGCCCTCCCCTCCCCCATATTGCCTTTTTTTTCACTACAATAATATTTTTTTTGTTATTTCACATTTTTCAGGTTTAAGGAAATCACTAATTTATATAGGGCATGCTCAGAGGCTTAGCATAATCATTCCCAGAGTAACATGATTGTCTCTATTAGGATAATTTTGCCCTTTCTCATTACATGATTAATATTCTTACCATTTCTTTTTTTTTAGGAGTCACAATTCCCTACTTTATTAGATTTGTCTTTTCTGAAGAATTGTTCTATTTTTTTAATCATTCCTTATTTTTAAATTTAACCTTCGGACGTGACATGGGAAATTTGCTTTCTTTCTGAGTAACTTCCCCTAGTTGAGACTCTGACCTGAGTCACAAAAAGTTATGTGAGGAGAAACTACAACTAAAGCCTATGGTTTTCAGAAGCTGAGCACACACCTACCTTTCATTTTTGGTTCCTAAGAGATCGAGTTGCATTCTGATCTTTAATCTCTGCACTTGCACTGTTTCCTTCTACTTGTTAAAGGATTGTATCCCCCACACACCTTCCTTACTGAATAAGGAAATACATATTGTTCCAGTTCCAGTTTCAGATTCTGCAATGTGGGTGAGAGCATATAGACCTAAACAGAAGCTGAATGGACCATTTAGCAGACAGCAGTTTCAAGTATCAAACTGCCTACACACAAAAACCCAATAGGGCTTAGCTGACACAAGCTATGATGGGTTTCTTCAGGCTTGAGGAGTTTGCTATATCCTTTTTCAGAACAGCTACTGCATAACTCTTGGTCATATTGCAGCCTTTAGGAAACTTCCTGTGAGGGGAAAGAAAACATCCAATCGCTTAGAAGATTTTTTTTATATAAATATATTTAAAATACATATATAAGAGTCTTAAAAATTATTTAAGGATGATTTCTCCAAAGAAAATGGCATTATTTGGATGCCATTGGAAACCCTGTGTCCCAAGAAACCAAGTTAAATGATATGATTTGTTTCCTACACACAGGATTTTTAATTAAGGAAGGAGGAAGGACATGGTAGAAATGCAAAGCTGCAGTATTTCTTTCACTGCTTCTTACTTGTAGAGAACTGATCCCAGGAAAATAATACCCCATTTTCTATATTCCATATGCAAAATACTATTATGTTTGCAGCTTTGTGTCAGCCACATCTAATTGAACTCCTTTTCCCCAGTGCTAGCATGTTTCTGTGTGTTGCTCTAGTTTTACCTGGACAGAGATGTGACAAAGTTCTCCTCATTCTAGTCAGAACACTATGTTTTCTGGTAGTCCCCTGGTTGGGAGAACAGGCTGGGAGCTGTATTCCTTCGCTCTGTAGGATCCTTCAAGCACGTTTTTTGGTCAGGAATAACCAGCTGATTTGAACATGGTCTGGACTGGCCTCTGCTTGGTCTCAGTAAGTCATTATTACTACTCACTGCTGCTGAAGGGCTGACAACACTAAATTACGAGGAGAGAATGTACTTTCATGGTGCCTAACTTCAGACATCTAAGTTGGGTTGGAAATATGTACTCCATAGAAAATGATTTCTTCATTTTGAACTCTGAATTAAATAACTAAAAGGAATAGACTTTGGTGGAGTGACTACTTGTTTGCCAAAGCAATCAATACCTCTGCCTCAATTGTTGAAAGTCCAAATGGTTCCACTGAAGACAAAGAATCCTCACTCCATCTTCACCGTTGCAAAACTCCTCGTGTCCCTTTGTCCAACATGTTCAAAAAAGCAAAAATATACCTAAAGGGGCAAGAAGTGGCTTTTATCAGAAAGGATGATGTTTATTCCAGTTCGGCATGGAAAATTACTGTGCAGAAGTCTTTGAAGAGTTGGGCTTGAAGCTTGATGCTGTTTCATCATCCAGCCATTTACTTATTTTTTTCCCCTGAACTTTTTGAAGTCTGTGAATGTATAATTTATGATGCTTCCCTCTGTCTTGTGACAATGAATGCCAATGGGCTTCTTGAAGCAGAAGCTTATCCTTTGAGAAGCACCTAACTGAAGAGCTCACTTAAACTTCAGTAATTCTCCATTCTGCTTTCAGGATCCACAAACTTGAGCACTTACAGCACTTGCACAGATTTTCCTGAGAGTGAAATACAATCTTAGTGAATCTTCTGATCTCTCTTTGAGTCCTTAAACTTTCTTACTATATGAGCTACTTTTTCCTGGCAATAAAATTTTGCTGACATTGGCTACGGTTCTTACCCATCAGAGATAAACAGGGTTCATATGCTGCAGCTGAGGTAATAATGCCTGGTATTGCCTAATTTCTTTCTGCCACCAGCATAGGTATTGTTTTGAAGAATCTTTCCAGAGTCATCAGAGAGTCCTTCCCATGTGAAAAATGCAGGTGAGAATGTCCTTATATACGGATGTGGCTTTGAGCAACCTGGTCTCATGCAAGATGTTCATGCCCATGACATGTGGTGGTTGGACTAGATGGTGTTCAGAGATCCCTTCCACCCCTTCCATAGCATTCTGTGGTTCTGTGATTCTATGTGCCCTCTTTTGTGCACCTCTGAGAAGTTCCTGGCTTAGTCTTTCCTATTCCAACACATAACATTTCTGTACGCAGCGATTAAGGTGTCTCCTTAGCCTTCCCTTCTTCAAGCTCGACAAACCCAGATTTCTTAGACACTGCATACTTTCTTTATTTTCCTATTATTTTATGCAAAGGTTTTTTTCATTACATATAAATCAGCATATGTAATTGTCTTCTTTTGGATTATTACTATCTTGGATGTGAAAGGCCCATGTAAATATAGATACAGTGTAAAATTTCACAGAAATGCAGAAAGAGAATTGGATAAAACTGAAAACTACATGAGCAAAACCTTATTCTAGTTTATAGGGTTTTGTGATTTGGGTTTTTTTTTCACAACTTTATTGCAATAAAATTGCCATCTCCAGGGTGAAATGTATTTGAGATCATTGGATGAAAAGCACTTGGTAGCAGCAATGACCTCTTGCCAGCATGATGAAGAAAATGCTAGTTTTTTCCTGTATTGTTATAATAATTCTTTTAGAGAGAGAGACAGACAGAGAGAAATAACTGGACTCCTGAAAGGTTTCCTCTACTCTCACAAACTGAAAATCTCTTATTTCTTTTCTGTGGCAAGTGCACTTTAAAGAAAGAAGAGACCATGAGCTACTTTGCCATCCATTTAGCTATGAAGAAGTCCCATGACAAATGAATATCCTAGCGAGACTCTGGAGTTAGTCACCAGAGTCCCCCATTGTAACTTTCCTGATGACTTCACTTTTATTATTGCATACCAGGACTACAATGCCAGAGTAGCTAAGCAAAGCACAACAAATCCTTTACTCCCTGTACATACTGAGACAAGGTGTGCTATAACTGTTATATATGAGATATGATTTCCTTGTGGCAATGCCAAGCTGTTTCCTTGGACTCCAGACCTCTTATTTCCACAGTGGGAGTAATCCCTTTCTGGTCAATGAAAAGAATGGGCAAAATTCAGCTGACATGCCAGTGAGTTCTTGCAACATTGGGGCCTGGCTCTGTGGTATTTGCAAAGGCACAGCTCATCTGACACCTGGATAGGTCAAGGCTAAGAAATGCTGTTAGTTGGGCACATTTTGATCACTGCCACAGGCACAGGAAAATATGGATTGTTATGTTATTTTACACATGTTGATCATAAGCCATCAAACACAGAATGACACATTAATCAGGAAAATGGAGATTAACAAACTGAAACAAGTCAGATGTTCTGTGCCCATCTCTTGTGTACATTAATACCAATTTCTTCGGAAGAAAGCAAAACTAAGCTTGCGGAACAGTTATACCATACATTTTTCCAGAAAATGTTCCCTCTTAGTGACTACTGGATTATGTTCTGAAACATGGGGAATTAAATACTAAAAGCTGAATTTAATCTTAAAAATGTGGATTTATCTTTGCCACATTTGTGTAGCCTTTCCTGAGTCCTGCAATCTGCCTTGATGTTGCAACACACTGCTAATAAAAAATGTGGAGGCAGCAGAAGGAGGAGAGAGTGTATACTCACATCACTTACTATTTAACTAGGTAATGGAGCTGTATCAATGAAAAGATTTGCTTCCCTGGGCTCCATGGACTGCTAATGGAGACAAATGGATTCTTCCAGAGGGGCACTCAAGGTGGAAGCAGCACTTTGACCACTGCTCTGACTCATTCCAGGTGGAGTTGGTCTTTTTCTCTCTGCTGATTTCACAGCCAACAAAGCATTGACCTGCTGCCCAAAGCTGTCACTCCCACAGGTGATGATGGCTTCCACAATGCAATATCCTTTTCGACTTTTCTAAGTGTCTGCATAAAAAATGGGGCCATAGTCTGAATTTTTAAAGTATCCACAAAGGGCCTTTGGGGAATGAGCAGTAAGGGTAGCAAGGAGAAGGGTAAATCCTACAAAACAACACCTGAAAGTGAAGACATATTTATCTGACTTGACTGCTTACGTTGCAACTCTGTTTCCCAGGTTTCAATAACAATCCCATATGGCCAAGGCTGAACCATCTCATGCTACTTTTACTGACTTTTTAATATCTAACAAAATGCTTTAAATCAATATAGCCAATAAGGTGTCTTGGTGATGTTATATAAAGTAATGAATGATTAAATAAACCTAGAGCTAAAAATGGATTTCTTAAATATTTGTAATCCTATCCCCCTTCTGTTGCTAGATTTGTGCCATTATGCTTAGCTAGATGGTGGCTGTTGGAAAGTACAGTGTATATAAGTCCATATTATAGTAATAACTGGACCCACATATGCTTGGCTTTGTGTATTGGCTCCATGTGATTAATTACAACACAAAGTACTTCTTCAGCTGGGACCCTGTGGAAAAACCTGTATACCTTAACCTGTTGAAAATGACTGCAGAAAATGTTAGGGGATGACCTTGTGAGCCCATGGTATTTTGATTCATTTTAATAGTTGGATTAGAAGGGTTGCTAAAAATGAGATAAGTACAGAAATAAAGTAAGCCAGTCTGGGGCACAGCCAGCATTTAACATTCCTTATCTATGTGACAACATAATTGTTGGTGCTAACTTCAGATTCTGTCTTAAGTAGATCTATCAGCATTTTTCCAGGGGAAGTAGTCCTTGAAGTATTCATACATCACTAGGGGTGAAATTGTTGCAAGTTCATCAATGAAATGCTCATAGATGCTTGTATTGAGACTGATGAAATGTGAAAATCCTTGGGGGTCTTGGAGGCAGACAGGGGACCTCAAAGAATCTAAAGGATGTGTGGTTCCTAGCAAACAGCTTTCCCTATCATTCTTGCTTTCATGTTTGCTCCAACAGATTTGCATCCTCTTTCTTCATTCAGGGAAATTTGCTTGGTAAAATGAACCCTACTTTGGAAAAGTGCTGTTGCAGCTACAACAGAACCTCCATATTCTATCTTTCTGAATAGCTTTTTGCTCAGTTTAAACTGGTGCCAACCTGCTTACAGTAAACTTCTTATGATATCCAGTGCTTGATTGCTTGGTTTTCTGTTTTTTCAATGTGTCATACTTCAGGGGTGGCTGTAAAGAAGTCCAGGGAGCCAAGAAAACCCCACATTTCTTGAATGTCTACTCTAACATCATGTGATGGCATCTAATTTTTTTTTTTTTGAGTTTCAGAAACATCTGCTATTATCATCTTTCCCACTCCTGCTTCCTTCTTGGAGTCACTTGCCCAACCAGCCAGTTTCCTTGCCCTTTCTATAGTACAAGATTCTCCAGTGTTATCTGTGTCATTCATAAAGGTGTGACAAAGAAGGCACTCTCAACTTTTTTTCAGCATAAAAAGGGAACCTCTCCATTGCTAAGCTTAGCCTAAAATCCAAAGCCACCTTACAAAAGCAGAGTCACAGATACGTTCAGTGCCTTGTGTCTGCAGCCATTGAATTCCAACAGTTTCATTTCACCCTGTATTCTTGTGCTCTCAAATCCCTCTACAGTACTTTGGATGGCATTATCTGTGACTACAATGGCAGCATTTATGTATTCCTTGTTGAACTGTAAGTAGATTAGACTGAATCAGAAATATCCTGAGGAACATGGAAAAATATTAATTTTCAAGTATATTTGTGAAACTTCTGCTCTGTACAGCATTTCATGACTCATTCAAAGAGATTTTCTTTTCCCCCCACACAACACTTCATTCTCTAACTTCCCAAGTTGTTTGTCATCTTGTTTTTCAGAAAATTTTCCTTTCTGAATTACCATCAAGTTCCTCATCAGCAGCTCAAGAATCCAGTAATGTTGGTGGAATTTTGCACAGAGATTTCTGCCTGAACCTTCATTTTGTCTATGCTGCATTTGATTTTTTGAATTAAATAAGTAGAGAAAAACAGTAGAACAATATTTTCTTAAATGTTCATTTACTTTATAATTTGTAGTCTTACCACTATTACTATTTTCTGTTGTACAGAAAGGATAGTACCGGGAAAGGTCCTGTAAAGAATGTTGCTCCAGTGACTGAAGATTTCTTCTCTTCTAATAGTCTTGCACAGTATTATGCTGTTGGCTCCCCCAATTATAAATTCAAAGCTCTAGGACTAATTTCAAATATACTACTCTAGCAGAGTAAGTGTCTACTAGAAATTTTCTACTGGTGAAATGAGGTGAAGAATGAATACCATTTGTCAAAATTCAGTTGAGGGATTCAGTGATGGAACAAAGTTCAGAAATTTGCAACTTCCAATTTGAATAAATGCTCTCACAGCACACCTTCGTCTTAAGTTATGATAATAGTAATGCTGATTTTTCCCCCCATTTTTCCTTTGAGTAACTGCCAAGAATCTTACTTCACAGTCTGGGGACAGCAGAGAGTGTGTTCTGCAATTAAAAGTTAGGGAGTTTTTAATGAGAGCGCCAAGGCTGATTCATAGTTCAAAGTTAGGCAGAAGGTTTCTTTTTCTTTCTTTCTTTTATTATTTTTTTTTAATCAAAAGAAAATCATTCATTTTTATCTCAGACAAAAATATGATAAAGGCTAATTCATTGGGCAGGAAGAAGGAATGTAGGGAGTTACTGATGAAATTTAACTAAAAAAAATTAGAGGTCTAATATTTTATTTCATTTCAGAAGTGTAATAAATCTTATAAAAGGCTTTATACAATTTCTCCTTGAAGATATTGCACTGTGATAATGATGCTGTGCCCTTGCTAGCCAATTTCTTGATTTGTTCAGGTTATTCCAATAATATCTACATTTCACGGGAGAGTATTTACATTAAAATCTTCCCTGAGATTTGTCATGCCCTGTTGTCATCATGTTTACTCCTGTGTCACCTTCAAGGACTGATAGGGCATGAAAATCTGTAGGAATAAACAGGACTTGAAATCCCCAGTGAAAGAAGCTGTGCCTCAGCCCTGTGGGGAACTGAGCTCCTTCACTCCCACTGATGTCATTAACACTCCAGGAGACTCAGCATTTTGGGGAGAATGCTCAGTGCCTAGAAGAATCAGGATGTAATTGCCAATTTCAAGCTTACGTACAGAACCATGTCTCAGGCCAGGACATGGGAAGGAAGAAACAAGCTGGCTGCAGAAAGTCATCCACAAGTGTCACCGGTTGCTTTTGTAGGAATAGGTGTTCCTTCAGAGAGGAATTTTGTCATTTCTAAAGACTCCTGCCTCATAATAACAGACTGAAAAAGAAGCACAGCTATTCTCCCAGAGACACATATTCTCTTTCGCTAGCATGCTTGATTCCTAGAAGTGGAAAGGCATACAGGGAATAAAAATGGCTGTGTTTAATCAGATTAAATGGATATCTCATTAGTTATTCCACATAATTGGAATCTTTCACAAACCAAAAAATGGACCTCTAGTATAGCTTGGTTAAAACTAGGAGTTTGTTGCTGAGAGTGGGGCTAATAGGGAAATCTTAAAGATTCTGAGAATCTTTAAAAAAGTCTAAGACAGACTTGAGATGTTAAGAAGACAGTGATGGGAGATTATAGTGTAATGGATCTCCTCACAAGACATAAATAATATAGGATCTCTCTTTACAATCAAGGAGAGAGCAGTTTCTGTTTGTTGATTAACCAGACAGATCAGCTCAGAGACTGGCAAGATGCTTGAAATATCCTTTAAAGAGACCTTAACTTTATGGAAACATATTTTAAAATCAGAATATGGTTTTTGGGGGGTTGTGGGATAGGTTTGTAGGTATGATGTACTATGAAACTGGACAAAGAGTTCCCTGAAGGGTTGAGGTTTTTTTGAATGTTTTGTTTTTGGTTGATAGGTTGTTTTATTCTGTTTCAGAGTATTTAAAAATATTTTACAGTCAAAAGCAAAGCCATTTCTGGGCATGTAGGAATTCCTTATTTCCTCAAACAATCTTATATATTTACCATGCTTTCAAGATAGCAATAGAATACAGAAGTATGGAGTATGTGGTTAATTTGCATCTTCCTTTTGTAATAGTGTAATGGATGTGCTAACTTTGCTAACATCTAATGGATGAAAAATCACCCGCCCCATCTATCACTGAGTGAGCATCTTCAACATCAGTCCTCATTTCAGCTGTTCTGTGGCCCACATGTGGCACTGGCCTCAGCCATAGCTCTTACTGGCATTACTCCGCATCACTGCATATTTGAGCATTACCTTACCCTATGTGTGCATGGAGAATGCAAGTGTGTGCAAGTTTTATGGTGTGTGCCAGAATCCAACAGGAGGTAATTGCATGGTCTTACCTGGAAATGTGACAAGAATAGCTACAGGCACAGAAAGATATTGAGTAGAACCCTGTAATTTTTCCATTCTTAGCTTGTAGGCCAATTTCCCTTCTGCTCCTCATAAACTGTGCTCTCTGCAAAGTGGCCACTATGAGAAAGGAGGCAGTCAATACCTTATGGACACGACATCTCCCTATCCCAAAAAGAAAAAGGATTGATGTTGCAATGTGGTGTCAGTATCAAATGTGAGTGCACACAGGGGGGCATGGAAGCTCAAATTGCCTGCTGCTGTCTAAGCACTCACCTGGGCACTACAGCTGGCCTGAACTGCTCAGTGAGGTGGGTCCTGGAGCAGAACTATGGACATTAAACCCCTGGAGTGCACATTCCCCTTCCTTCTGGACAGCTGGACTCATTGTGGCTTGATCCAGAAGCGTGGCAGACAGAGGTCCTTGCAAAGTGAGGTCCTGTAACTTGAGCTTTCTACCAAAGTGCTGGCCCCACTCCAGCCCTGGGAACCAGCACTGAGGGTGGGTGGGAGGCTGAGCCACTTGAATCACACTCACTGCTAGATGCAGGTGCCATACAAGATGGTATTTGAAAGTAACCTGTGGTCCGAATTAGCAGATGCACAGCCCTGGCACTTCACTGCTTGTCAAAAAATTCCCTCCTCTGGGCTTTTGCTCAGACACAGAGCCAGTCTTTGCCAACTAGGCCATGTTACACATCCCAACATTAGCATATTTCTATTAAAACATATGTTATTTTGTTCAATTATGACATTTTGCTTCATTCTTATCCTGAAACTATACTTGAGATAGCACCCCTATACGCCATAATTATAAAGATATATCCTATGTATTGCACTGAAAAATTGTAAGAGCATACAGACTACTCAGGCATTCTATTCTTTGAGCACAGCATAGAGAATAATTATGGTTTCTCATATTCTCTGAGTAATTAATTTGAAGAATTTAATTATATTTTCATATTAATTATTAATGTATTATTCACCCAACATAGTCAGTTCATAATTCATAGATGTATTATTCAAGTAATTTAGTTGATGAATTTCATAGTTTTGAATAAGTTATTCAATTTTTTTAATTATTCACTCAGCTCTAGGAATGTCTGTTGATGCTTGAATATCAGCTATAGTATGGCAACTTCTTTTATTGCAGGGTCTTCTAAACACCTGATATTAGGTCCAAAAGCTAGTTAAATTCTGTCCGGTCCAAGGTTACTTTACAAATAAATGGCATTTTATTCTGATCAACAAGTTCAAATTTGGGATATTTTTGCCTATTTACATTTTAAATTTCGTTTTATTATAGAACATTCTCATAAACCACAGGCCTTATTTGCTACATTTCACCCTCATTTAAACTTAGATGGAAGACAGTCTTCATGTTTAACATTTCACTGATGCTAGAATTACACCGATGATGACGTATCCTTCCCTTGGTCTATGAGTTTTGTCATTAGTTTTATGCTCACATAATTCTGTTTATATCACAAAACTTGTAATCATGGCAGAAGAGAATAAGAAGTAAGGTTCCTACAGTATGCTGCCAGTTCATCTGGACAATTTAGCTTAACCTAAACAATAAGCATTGTGGCATACATGTGCTCTAGAAAATTTCCAGGGAAAATAATGTGATCACACTGTGAGTAGCACCTCTGGATGTGTATTGGCTAATAATTTTGTTCTGGCAGAGGCATAACACAAAGGATCATTTATCAGGTCTTTCCATATCTAGATTTAGTGATTGTATTACATAACTGGGGTCCTTAATGCTGGTGAAAAATCAGAAAATATTGCAAATATATATAGATATATATGTGTGGGTGTGTATAACCCTATATGAGTTTCTTTTTAGACAGAGTGCCTTGTATATAAGTTTATAAAATGATGGTCAGTTTTGGAAAATAAAAAAAATGTGAAAAGCCTTGGCTGAAATATATGTCATTTATTAGGTTTCTGGGTCTGTTACTCTGCCAAATAAAGTGATTTCTATCAATTATTTTTATTTATGATGACACCTTTCCTTTTAAGAAATGCTGGTCCTGTATTCTAAAAAAGTTGGAATAACTTTAATTACATTCAAATGATTCTTGAAAACATTTTAGTGGTAAATATGGCACTGTAGAACTGATCTTTGGAATGCAATGCATAGTTTGAAATTTTCTTCCCTGAGCAAACCTCAGAGAGATTCATTTTCAACAGCTCTGAAAACAATATTGCCATTTTTTTCAAAAGAACCCTGTATTTAGAATACATTGGCTCCAAGTTCCCTGTATATTCATGTTAGCACATTTACCATTTGTGCATTGCTGTTTCACACAACCTCGGTGTCTGTGTCAAACCCAAAACACAGAGGTGTGTTCCAAACCTTTCACGATTTCCAGATCCATTATTATGATACAATAATCTAAAAGAAAAGCCTCCAGCTACAGGTTGCTTCTTTCACTGAAGGAAATATTTGTGTTTCGGGTTGTTGCCTCACTAGCAGGAAGTCCATATGGTGCTAAATCCTGTAAACTAACTAAAACTAGGTATAAAATTCATAGGGAAAAATGTAATTTATCACAAGTGCACAGCTGGTGTCTGCTTCTAAGTAGTTGTTTCCTAATCCGATACCAACGTGTTCACAGCCCTGGTATGTTATTGAGCTATAAAATCAATAACAAATACCATGCATGATTCCCTGAGAGATTAACCATTTATTCCAGCTGTGAAGAACAAATGAAGGTGAAAGCAAAGTAGCTGCTTTAAGAAAGGTTTTCACGAAATGAAACAAAGTCTTTTATAGATTAATTGATATTAACTGCGGTAACAACATAGAATGGCTTGTTTGTTTTAATTATGTTTGTTTCTTAAAGCAACTGATTTTCAAGCTCAGATTTACATGCAGTTTGCTTTCCCTGTGCTCCCAGAAGTGCTTGATATGTGATTTACATTTCTTCTTTCCCCCCAAATGTTTCACAGTTTCTTTGCTCTTTTCTTTAATTGCAACTAATATCTCAGGGAGAATTGCCTGGGGCAGACTGAGCACAAACAAGGAAAGCTGCAATGGGAAAAAAGATGCAGCGAGCGAAATTGTCATGCCCTTTCTTCCTGGCTCACAGCTGTAAAAGCTGCGGATGTTTTAATGTGTGCATGTGCAATGGGAAGGAAGTGAGAGATCAGAGTCGTGGTGAGCAGCAGCAAGGGTGAGAAATGAGTGGGAAGGAGGGAAAGGGGGAGCGAGCTGGCTGCGGGTGGGCAGCGGGGCACGGAGTCCCAGGGACCCGGTGGGCATCGGGGCAGAGATGCAGCCTGTAAGTATTTCCTGCCGGCCTGTGAAAAGGGGATCGGGCATGAGAGGAAATCCAAGATTTTGCAGTATTCCTAGGGATTGACTGCTGGCAGCATCTAAAAGCCTAAATTTTTAAGCAAAATTCAGCTCTTAGCCTTAGATGTGGTGGAACCAAACTGAAAGTAGTGATTCCAAAGGGGGAAGAAACATCTTCTGAGTCAAATCCTTTGCTCTTTTTTGTGCAAAGATATCAGATATAATCTTGCCTGCCTTTTACTTAACAGCCGGAGAAAAAGATGCTATTACCATTTTAATAAACTTAAACATTCCTGCTGCGATCCTTAGATTTTTTCAACCCTCTGTATGACAGTGCTTAGCCCTGTGTACTTGCTGCTCTACCTCCTTTATCTCTGAACTGGTTGCAATTCATTGTTTTGCATTGTATGAAGTTTGTAAAGGACTTTATAATAAAAGACACTTGGAGTGAATTTACTTTAGCCTAATTCCATCAACTGCTGCTCCTTGTTTTGCTGAAACAAGATCAGAATTTGACCTCAAAACACCCCAGTGAGAGCAGTATTATTTATACTTATTTTGTAAAAGGATAAATTGAAACACTGGGTTTAAGTGATTTGCCTGAAGGCATGAAGCTTCTCAGTGCCATTGCAGAGACTTGAATGCATGAATCCAGATGCCAGTGTCCTCGCCTTAAATGACAGATGAACTCTGCAATCAGGATTGTGCTCAGAAAAAAATCTACTAGCATCCAGAGACTTATAAAACCAATTTAAACTGGAAAAGTCAGGTCTCTGCCTACTTTCCATGAGTGGAAAAGCAGTGCTGAACTGCTTTTTTTCCTGCAGGTGTGATATTTGCTTATGGGATAGGGAAAATCCTCTTTGGAAATGTAGATTCTTTAGGTTTGGTGACAGTCCTGCAACAGAAAGACAATTTTTTTCCCTCTCATCTCTGTGAAGAGTACAATGAAAAGAAAAAAATAAAGCAAAGTAAAAAGAGAATTCCCAAAGAAAAATATGTGCCAAATTTAATTTAATAATTTCCTTATTTTACTCTATTTGTAATTTAATGCTTTAATTACAAAGGTTTATTATAACATTTTAATTGTTTATTCATTGATCTGAGACACTCCACGGAATTCCTTCACTGGGATCGTTGCGGTAAAATTGCAACACACAGGAGACAGATCAAGCTTGTAGCATTGGCAGTCTCGTGGGTGCTAAAATATCTTCAAAGTCAACACATTTGCTGATGGGCAATAAGAGAGAAGACAAAAAGTAACTTCTCCAGTCCTCTGCTATTTTTAGTGCCTCTGTGGTTGTCTGTACACTTTTTCATGTTGTCTGCTTTATCAGTCATGAAGATAACTGAGCTCAGCTCCAGCCTTGGTGGGTTATCTCAGGCTGTCATAGGAATACACTGAACTCTGGAATGCTGCATGCCCATTGTGAGTGATGGTCAGCAGAGACAGCACAATGGGGGTAATGCCATGTCTTTTACTCTGCTTATTCCCTTTTCAGATGTAATGTCAGAAGTCTGATGCACTTTAAAGATTATGCTGGATTTTTTAACTGTTTTGCAGTAAGAAATTTGATGCAGTGGATACTGAGCAGAGCTGACAAAGAAATTATTTGATGTTCCTTTTAAGCCTGTGAAAGTCTGCTCTCAGACTGTAATTTCCTGGAATTTATTATTCACAATTATTCACTGTATTTTGTTTTGGCAAATCTTTTTAACTCTGTTTTGATCACACGCAGTCTTCCATGAATAATCATCATTTCAGACTGGAGCTGTTGTGATAGGTCAAAAGAGAAATATGGCACTGTCATGTTTGTGGCTGCAAATGGAAGAAACCACTTCTAGTGCAGCATTCGCAAATGTGGATATAAAATTTGGCACCTGTAAATATTCATGTACATACACTTGCAACTATGCTCTGGGCTTGATCCAAAGCCACTAGAGGTAACAGAAAGAATGAATATTCATGTTGGTAAAACTTAATTCCTAGATGGTTCACTGAAAGCAAATGTAAAGGGAAAGCAATATAGACAAAAATGCATTAAAGCTGCTAAATGTTCACAGGAAGAAGGTCCTACGTATTACATTCCCATCCTGGTGGGCTGTTTTTATTTATGTGCCAAAGAAATAGCACACATGCACACAAATGTGATTACAGTCTTACTTTTAGGACTTTCTTTCCAAAACACAGAAACTTTGCTCCTTAACAAAGTGAAGTTAGGAAAAAAGCTAGAATTTCAAAATATGTGAATCTGGTACAGCATAAATAAAGCTTTTTTTTTTTTTTTTTTTTTTTTGTGTGTGTGTGTGTATGTGTGTATAACAGGAAACTGAAAATGATGAAAAGTGTTATTTGATTTATTACATTGTCACGCAAAGATCAATGCATAAAACAAGCAGGAGTTAGCAGCTTCATTGTGGGTAGTGGTGCTTTCATTTTTGTCCTAAAACATGCACCTAATCTCCCACACATGTGAAATAATGTACATTTCAGTCCTCCAAACTGAGCAACTGAGCAGAGCAACACAATCAAAGAAGACTGCATCTGACAGGTTTGTGTCAGTTACTATTTTGTTAGTTTTTAAATATTTTTTTCTCCAACAGAAAGATTGAAGAATAATTTTTAAGAGTTAAATTCTCTTGGATGAGTCTGAATGGGCAAATGCACACCTAGAATGCTGAAATTTCTCTCTAAGGCAGAGGCTGAATTTGGCAGATGGAGTCATTTGACTCTGACATTGGTTTTGCTTGATTTGTGCTCATCCAATGGCAAATATCCATCCTCATGCAACACTGCTATGGCACAGCCTTCAGGTTCCAGCATTGCAAGTTACCTGGAAGTCAAGTTCAGTTCTTTCATGACAAATGGGGTGCCAGAATAGAATATCACTCATACTAGACCACAGAGCTGTGTACTATACAGAAATCTATCACTCCTGTGATCAGATAATAAACAGATTTGGTGCTTATAGTACTACACATCCTTGTAATTTGCACAATATCAAGTTAAATGGAGGGGTTCCCATGCTTACATCTGCATGTCTAGCAAAACATGACCATGTGCAGTCAGGAGAACCTGTCATTTTGTAGTTCAGCTGCATGGGCTCTATTGTCAGCTGGCATAAATCTGCCACTGTCACTTACAAAGAGCAGTGTTATCTTGGACTGAGCTCTTGTTTCTTTATAGGCTGTTTAAAGGATGACAAAAAGTAACAGGGCATCATTTCATATCCTTTCCTTTCACCAAAAATTCCAGAAGCTCTTAATGGTATTTTTCTGTGTACAAGGGAGTGTTTGCCTGATGTAAAAAAAGAGACTGAACACCAAATACATCAAACAATTCTAATGCAAAAGTGAACAACCTCCTGCTGAAGGGAAAGTAAATACCCATGAATGAGGAAAAAGATGTATATGTGTGAAACTTCTTCTGCCCAAGACCTACTTTGTACCCAACACAGGGTATTCATGGTCTATACCTCAGACTTGATAACACTGAGCTTTCCACATGATCTTCCCTGTTTTGACTTCCAGACATGAAGAATAATGCCCAAATGTTGCCACAGAATTAGATGGTTGCAATTAGACAGTGACAGTAGCTCTGCATTTTTGGAGAAGTCTCCTCATTTCCATTCCAACTGTGGGGCTCTGGAAGTGCTTAGAGAAGAAAGCAGATTTTTTTCTTTCCCTATCCCTGCTTCTACCAATAGCTTTGTAAACTGTGTGACAGAACATTTTTTAGGATATTTTGGTAACTTCTCTTCCACCAGGTGTTGTTTTGCCTTGACAAATCTGAAGGTTAGCACTGGGCAGGTGTGAAGCCGCAAGGGGAATAATTGCTGCAACAGACAGCGAGGAAAGCAGCTCTTCAGTATGGATACTGATTCAAAAGAAGCATCTTGTATGAACCATGGACAATTGCACTGAGCTCTAAATAACGTGAAATGAATTTTTGATTTTCCCAAAGTTCTTGAAGTTTGACGCGAGAGGAAGAGCTACCTGGTATTCTCAGTCTTCCATCTAGTTCAGAAATGCCTTTCATGTCAAATTGGGATGTAAAGTTGCAAATTCTCTCAATCTGAAATTTCCAAATAATTTCATTTCAGAAATTCACAAGTAGTCCCATGGCTAGCTTAATTTAGTTAAGAGGAGAGAATTTATTTTTGACTTGTTTTGACTTGTATAAAACCAGCTATGGATAATGAGGTTTTTGTTGGGTGTGATAAAGGTTCATAAAATAAGAAACCAAACCAGTTGCTTATACCGGGTTATTTGGCCTTGTCAAAATGAAGTATTTAAAAAATCTTGTGTAAAAAAAAATAATATCTGTATATTCCAGAAAATGTTTGAGGCAATTGAATCAGCATTCTCCTATGTTGAATCCTTTTATCTGTAAAATGAGTAAATCAGCTTTAAAAAAAGACTGAAGTGAAAAACAGTGGTTGTGCAATATTTTCAGAGGGTCTGAGAGGTACAGTAGGTCAAAATGTAATATCACTGAAGCTGGTGGAAATTTTGTTAACTACTATAACACGACTCATGTTCTACCCTGTACTTACGAAAATTCAACATTATCTACTTGATGGCCCAGAAAACAGCATCTATATGTACATTTCAGCTGAGGATGCTCTACAATGGAGTACATCAGCTGGGATTGTGAATGTTGTAGTCCAAATGCATAAATTAAGCTTCATTATTTGTATTTCTTTTCCATCATGATAAGCTATAAACTAAGTCTGATGAGCAATGCACCTTTATGGCTACTCTGGATGCTCCGTGGGTGTACCAGAATGAGATGCTGATTTTATTTGGATTTCTGCCCTTTTGTCCACAGGACTTCAGTTTTGGCATTGTTTGCCTTTGCTGCAAATTTCATTTCTGTTTCAGCATCTGCTCATGGACGGGAGTCTGCTCCTGCTTTTTTTATGGTATCTCTATTGTTGTTTCACCACTGTACATGTGTGTTTGCCGCTCCTGCTTGCTTTCTGCAACAGCTATGCTCTTTCTTCTCCTGTCTGCTGTACCAGACACATTTACATGTAGCCAGGCCTCTGCCTCAAGCATTTAATTTGTTCTAGTAAGGAATGGTCTTCATTTTCATTCTAAATTAATTTCCTTTTTACACAGATCTGTTGTGATAATCCTACCTTTTCTACTGTATTGTATTTAAATTACAAATGCAGAAACAAGACAATGAGGAAAGAAGAAAGGTCAAAACCAATAAAATAAATTGATTTCCTAGCATCTTAAGATTTTTTTCAGTCTACTTCTAGTGAGAGCTTAGTGTGGGGGAAGTTTCTTGTATCCTATTTAATGTCAAGTCATTTGTCATTTATAAGTATTCATAAAGCTTCTCACTAGAATTCAGCTGCATCACAAATTCTACTGATATTATGAGGAAATTATTAATCAAATATTTGCACAAATGCTTGAAAATTAAAAGAAAATATCTATTCTTCATTGTAATTTTTGCTTTTTTACTCCTTTTGGGATTTTTTACTTGTTTGCCATCAGAAATTATGTCCTACAACTTCCAGATCAATATCATAGAATCAAAAGCCTTTCTGTAACAAGCTTTCTATTAACTGCTCAAAGGCAACTTTTGAGTCTTTCCAGAATACTTTCTCCAGGATTTTTTTTTTCTAGAGAAGCTATTTGTTACTGCAAGGTGCAGTGATGTTGAACAGGTAACATTTTCATGCAGCATCAGATGCTTCAAGTGCTCATGTGGCTTCAAGTGCATCTGAGGTTTGCTCCAAGAGATAACAGAAGTGCACAACCATAATTTTCTCTTTAAATAGCCCCTGCTCACAAAGGAAACTACCTGAGGTAACAAATCAGTCTCAGAGATCACACTGTAAACCAAAGAAATAGCCTCCTGGGCTGAAAGCTACTTAGTCATGCAAAGGATGATGTTCAGATAAATAAATCTCATCTACTGATGCTATTTGCAATAAAATGCTGGAATGTTGTGGCTACATCTATGATAGTAACCTGGATGGTGCTAGGGCTTGTTTTCTTGTTCCCATGTTAGCTGGCACAGTGTGGACCCCTTCCCACTGCTAAGTTCTCTTATCTGTAAGCAACCCTGCTAATAATTAAGCTACCAGCTGGGGACAAGTGGAGAAAAGTCCTCGCTTTGTACTGGCTCCCAAATTTTGCCCAAGAAATTTTTGGGAAAGGCTTAATTTGGTGGTCTAAATCTATGCTAATGACTGTTAAGTTATGAAAAAAATACAAGCAAAGAAATTCCCAAGAGCACCACTTTGTTTATTAAAATATTTGTTCCTTATATTCTAAAATAAAAGATCTGTTTTCAGGGAAGGTGTTTCTTAGCATAAGCTCTCCATTCCAAGAGCTGCATTTTAAAGTCACCTTCCCCTTTATATATTGTCTGCAGAGAGCAAACAGCAATAAGTTTTCGTGAAGAACATTGTACTTGCCATTCCCTATGTTATATGAAATGTGCAATTTTACCCATGCATCTTTAGAGGCTTCTGAAAAAGAAAAGCAGCCTGAAGTCTGCTGGGAATGTGCTAATTAAGAGATGTGATTGAAATGTTAATGAAGATATTCTAAGGCTGACAAAGGAAGATGTCTTAATACTCCGCAGTACCATGAGGTCTTTCATTGCCCAGTCACAGCAGAGAAAAATCAAAGGAAATTGAAATAGGAGTAGACCCTGTCCATTTTTGGCTAAGAGTCTGCCCTGTGTCTCTCATATTTGCAGTCAACAGTGGCAGAAAGCTAAAGCAGAGCTCTGGTAGTTCTCCTGAGCATGCCAGATCAGAGACAAACTTTCAAGGCTAATTAGTAAACCTCAAACGCTTGTAACAATGAATTGTTAGCAGCAGCCTTAGAAATTTATTTTTCTTTTAAGCAGTTTGTATCTTTGTTCTGTTAGTGAAGATCTCTGTTTTAAGTAAACATGCCATTTTAATCTTGTCTGGAAATAACATGGACAACCTGACAAAACATTACACTTTTAAAAAATAAAATCACAGAAACACATAGTCACAGAATGGGTAAAGCTGGAAGGCACCACAGCAGATCACCTGATCCAACCTCCATGCTCAAACAGGGTTATCCTAGAAATCATCACACAAGATTGTGTTCAGGTAGTTTTTGAACATCTCCAGTGAAGGAGACTCCACAACCTCCCTGGGCAATCTGTTCAGTGCTTGATCACCTACACAGTAAAGAAATTCTTCCTCACATTCAGGTGGAACTTCCTATGAATCAGTTTCTGCACATCTGTCTCTTGTCCTACTGCTTGGCACCACTGAGAAGAACCTGGATGCATCCCCTTGACACCCTCCCTTCAGATACTTGCAGACATGGATGAGGCCCCCTCTCAGTTGACTCTTCTGAAGACTGAACAATCTTCCCTCAGTCTTCCCTTGTAAGTTAGGTACTCCAGTCCCCTAAGCATCTTTATAACCCTCCACTGGACCTGCTCCAGGAGCTCCCTGTCTCTCTTGTACTGAGGACCCAGAACTGGACACAGCTCTCCAGATGTACCTCACCAGGGCTGAGCAGAGGGGCCAGATCACCACCATTGACCTGCTGGCAACAATGCTCTTCTAATGTACCCCAGGATACCTTTGGCCTTCCTGGCCCCAAGGACACACTGCTGGCTCATGGACAGCTCGTTGTCCGCCAGGACACCCAGGTCCGTCTCCACAGAGCTGCTTTCCAGCGGGTCTTAGTACTTGGGGTTAGTCTTCCCCAGGAGCAGGACACTGCATTTTCCTTTGCTGAATTTCAGAAGGTTCCATTGCCTATCTCTCCAACTTGTTGAGGTCCCTCTGAGGGGCTGCACAGCCCTCTGGGATATGGGCCAATTGTCCCAGCTTTGTGCCATCAGTGAACTTACTGAGGAGGCACATACCCCTTCATGCAAATCATTGATGAGTATGTCAAACAAAGTATTAAATCCTGGGGAACATCTCTAAGGGCAGGTCTTGTGTGACACTTGTTATATGTCTCTGGGATCTGCTGTTCAGCCAGTTCTCAATCTACCTTTCTGTCCACTCATCCAGTCCATGCTTCCTGATTTGCCTATGAGGATGCTGTGAGAGACAAGTGACATTCCTGAACTGGGAAGAAGTGATCTTTGACTATCAACCAGTCTCTTGGACTCCTCTTCCCTGCTGAAAACAGGAAGGACCTGTTCTCATGGGATTGTTTTCATGGGATTGTTCCCAGATGATCCTTTAAGAGGCTAAAATTAACTCTCCTGCAGTCCATGTGTACAATCTTGCTGCTCTGCATCCTCCTCCCTCAATACGGACCTCCACAGTCACAGTTGCTACAGCCAAGGCTGCCCCAACTTTCACATCCTCAACAAGCCGTACCTGTTTCCTAGTATAAGGCTGATCCTTGTGGGATCCTTCAGTACCCGTGTCAGAAAGTCATCAATGCTTTCCAGGAACTTCCTGGTGTGTTTGTGCTTTGCTTTCTTACTTCTCCAGCAGATGCCAGGGTATTAAAGCTCCCCGCAAGAACCAGTGCCTGTGACTTTGAGGTTGCTTCAAGCTGCCTGGATTGAACATCTTTTGTGTTGTTTAGTACCTGAATGCATTTATACACAGCGCTCAGATGGCAAAAGAGGACCACCTCCATTAAATTACATGAGTTTAGGAGTTGGTAGTGCAGTTTTCTAGTAGAGGATCTGTTTGAAATCAGTGCTAGCAGACACGGGTTTTTTTGGCAAGAGTATCTTAGTGAAAGAGTATTCAGATCCATGGCTTTAAAAATATACTTACATTAATTTGTCTATGTAGCAGATGTTCCTGCAAATCTTATGTATTGGGTTGCTCTGTGGCTTTGGGGAGCTTGCCAACTTCAGTTCCTGAAACTGAAGGAAGACAAAATTTTACCTGCTCTGTGAGGCTGTCCTAGCTATCTTGGACTGCATCTCTGTCAATTGCATCTCTGAGGTGACCTGTTAAGGCTGACAATTCAAAGTCCAGGCTACAGATTTTTTAAGGAAGGTGTGCTGTTTCAGATTACACCTAGTGCAGGCTATGGACTAAAACCCCACTAATATTTGAACCTGGTTAGTTGTGCTTTTGGTGTTCATCTTTCAGTTAAATTTCATCCAAAAGGGATGTATATTCAGTCAACCTTAGACTGCTACATAGTGTGAAACAAATTATGTGGGAAATGGGAATGATTGAGGAATGATCAGGAAATGCTCCTGATCTAAACTAAACCACCAATATGAACACAATCTGTCCTTGAACTGTTGTGAAAATATAGCTATGAAATTTATCAGAGATGTCATGGTGATTTTGATGTCATTATTCATTAAAATGAACAGAAACAGGGTATCTAAATAGTTTAGAAAATAATTCTAAGCAAGCCATAATGTCCTTTGAAGTCTTAAATTTCTCTTTGGAGCCCTCCAAATAATAAGTGAAATATGAACCAAAAAAAAAAAAAAAAACCACCTAATTTTTTAGTACTACAATTACAGAAAAACAGTACTAAATCAAATACAGTCAAACTAATGGTCTTATATCTGTCATTTAAAATTAACTGACACTGCTATTTATTTGTTTGTAGCACTGAGATTTTTGGTTGGTTCATTGAACTGAGTGTAGATTTTGTTGCACTTCTTTGCTTTAAATTCTTTATGTAGTTGACCTTTCTGGCACAGCAGTTTGGGACCACCACTGATGAAATGTTATTAATATCTTAGCACAGCTACATTAATAATCCAGAGGAAACACAGCTAAACATGCTCCTTCCAGCTTGCACAGTGACTTAGCACCAGTGGTGTGCACAGCTTGTGTAGGTGACCTATTTTCAGCAGGAGGCCTGGATACACTCATTCCCCATGATGAAGGAAAGGTGATTCTTTTGGCTGCATCCTCTTGGACTAACACCATATTTGAGGCAGAAACTGTTTCTCAGCTCAAATTTTGTGAGCTCAGGGTAGCTGACTTTGCTGGAACATCAGTTGCAGTGGATGCTCTATGCCTCTGAAAACTCAGTGTCAGATTTACACAGACCTCTGAGTGACTTGGCAGTTTAGAGGATGCACTGAAAGAGATCTGAAAACTGCACATAGATTCTCTGGCAAGGCCAGTGAGAGAGCACTGAGTGTTCTGCCTTCCAGTCCTTTTTCCAGACCGCAGGATGGATTACTTCATCTTAATAGCTTGTGCAAACTGTTAATATTATTAACATTTATTAACCCCTCTTGCAGACTGTTAATTAAATAATGCAGAGTCAAACCTTAATTCCTTCAGTGCTGACTGAATATCTCTTCCACTTGACACAATTTCATTTATCATTACCCTGTGTCCCTTGTGTTTAATTTTCAGATGAACTAAATGACTGTATATGGTATTTAAGATACCACATTAAAAACGGCTGTGAACATAACAAACGTAAGCAGGGTTACCAAGAGTTGTCATGGTGAAGCCAGTAAACAAACCTGACTGTAGGAAATTGAGTCCTCAAAAGTGAGGAAAGAACCTTGAGTAAGTCTGTCTTTTAATTTAAACTTATGAAGAATAGCAGTTAATAAGCCTTAGCTGAAATGTGGCAATGTTCTCCACCTGTGACAGGTTTAAGTTTACACATAAATGCTGGAGCAAATGGATGAGCAGATTGCCCAAAGTGTGATCCTAAGTTATGGTAACCCTTTACCCCAGCTTGACTTTTTACTATATCATGCTGCTGTGAGCCCTACCACAGATAAAGGAATGGCTTGATGAATGGGCTTTTGAAGCAGTTAAGCTAATGTTCCCATAAACCTTGGGGAAGTATGCAAATGAGTTTTCTTCTGGATGCTGATAAAAAGCACTATTAATAAATAGAAAATAATTGTTTGGCAAGCAAGATAACCTTTTTCATGGTTGTTGGTATGCAATAAACAATACCAGAAGTTTTAAAGTGTGAGGAACAGTAGCACTGGGAGAATGGTGCTTCCCTCTCTGTAATTTTGCAGTGTTTTCCAGAGCTGTCTTTAAAGGTTGGCTATGGTAAAGAAAGAGAAGATATGTCCAAAGATGAATAAAATCTATCTCCTAGCTAATCAACTACTCATCTCTCCTTTCGTAGGTCTGTCTTTCCCCATCTATTTTGTCCCAGCTGTGATCCTTGGGATCATGACTTTCTGTACCGAGGGTGGAAGGGATAGAGGAAAAATAGAAAACCAGTAATGTTCATCCAACAAAAGAAAAGACTGTTGCAAAGCAATGACATTTTTCCTTTTCTTTCACAAATGTTACTGGGGAAAGCTTTCCCACCTCAAAAGTAAAAATACGTGTGGTGAAATACTGAGAGAAATACAGCACAAGAGCAGATCTTGTTGAGTTGGTGTATCTCACAATTCACGATGGAAAAGGGCAAAGCAGACTTTCTTCATCTCTATAAATAACATGCTGCTTTTTATGTGTGTTAAAAGATTTACAGAATCCTTTCTTTTGGCGCTTGATCACTCTGGCTGGCAGTAGAAACACAAGAACATCATGAACAAAGAGAATCAGAGGAGAAGAAAAATGGCTCTGCAGTTCTACTGGGATCCATTACCATGGCAGTTTGGCCTCTCACACATTAAGTAATGTTTCTTGATTTTGTTTTCCCTTTATAGCCAATATCAGCACAGTGAACACAGAGTACAGGAAAGGCAGCCAAGTGTTCAGAAATTAAGGAAAAATTAAGTTTTGACCCACGAGCTTTCTAGACCTTGCCTTAGTGTTTCTAGCCAATCCCAAAGTGCTCCAGTTTTCTACACCAAAGCTCTTGCAATTGCTGAAATGGAGGCAAATCAAAACAGATCCTCTGGGCAGAAGAACAAGCGCACTGCCACATGAAATGCCTCATTTACTACCAAAGGCACGGATTTGATATTAGAACTGATAGCAACATTTTAAAATAACTTGTGTATAGAATTTCAAAGTGTATTTTTAAGTTAAAGAATACATTTCAGAAAAATCCAGCAATGAAATCCAAAACGCTTTTTAATATTGCCTTTTATTATATAGCTGTTGACCCCTTCCTTCCCTTTACTGAATTCCATGCCCTTTTCATTATTAGAGCTTAATAAGATATGCAATATCCCAGAAAAGGAAGGTAAGGCAAGGCAAGGCAAGGCATGTTCAAAGGAAGGGCTCCAGCCATCATAAAGGCTGCAAAATTGCTTTTTATTAGGAAAAAAAAATTAGAAGAAGTAATACAAACATTTTTCTGTTACAGTGACACTATAATTTGATGACTTGCACTTGGTTATGTGATTGTGAGCTGTCTATCCTGGTCACTTCCAGCCTATATTTTGACCAGACTTGACACTGTTAACAAGAAGATTAAATTTTTTTAGTCCTGTACTCTCTACCATTGCTTCTTTCAAACAAATCTTACTGGAATTCATATTAGCAGATTTTTTTTTCCAATATAATTTTTAAAAAATATGACTATTATATGACAATTGTTTGGAATGTACAATTATAGACACAGGAAAAGTATGAAAATTAGTGAGACCATCTTGTTATCAATAACTGAAAAACATTTTTCCTCTAACCCAGACCAGCTACATGGTATATAGTGGTCACATATTTTATATTGCCTTCTGTTCAACTGTGTGTTTTCTTATAAAAATCCAGTCATCAAGTCTGTCCACAGAGTACAGTGTGACTTGATTAAAACTGACAGTGAAATGATCTCTCTTTACCTATGGTGAATGTGATTATGAGCTGTTCCTCTCAATTTCTCTTTCTTGGCTTTCTGAACATCTTTTTTGACTGTTTTTACTGGGTTGTACAATTAATTTTTCATTCATTGCACATAACAAACAAAAATAAGAAAATCCCATTGTTCAAAATCAAATACATTTTCTAGGAATTCAGTGGGCACTGGGTGGTCTCACTGAGACCCCATCTGGGCTGCACAGACCTTGACACCAGACAGTGTGTCCCTACCAGAAAGTAACAACAGGGACTTTGGGAGCTGTGGGGAAGAATTCCCATCTTTGCTGTGGGCTTAGTACTGCACCTTTACCTGATCCCTTAAACAAAGCTAACCTGGCAGCAGCAGGGCTGATGAGCTCAGCAGGGACAACATGGGAAACAAAGCTAAAACAGAACAGGAGGTATCAGCCAGTAAAAATGCCTAGGAAAGGAGTTGGGTTGGGAGAGCTGGGAAATGGGACTGTTGCTTGTGACACAGTTTGTGTGTCACCAAAAGAAATTATTTCACCCTTATTTGTCCTAAAAGACCTGGTCATCTGGAGGAAACATGGTTATCTCTGTGGTTCCATGAAATCTTACTGTTTCCAGCACAACAAGAAACTACTACTTCAGATTTACACAGCCATGAATATATGTTTTTGAGAAATCATAGATTTTTAAAGTCAAAATATTACAAGATTGTCTGCTGTAAATATTGGAGTTACATTGATTTACTACAGATGATATATTAGTCCTTTTACTATTATTTTTTATTTTTTAAACTAGAAGTGCTTTTAATTCAAGTGACATGACAAGAATGAATTTTTCCCTTACAATTCTTATTTTTCTAGTCGCTGCTATTTCCTGTCTTTCTCTGCATTTAAAGAAACAACAATCAGGTTCACATCGCAAAATGTATTATTTTAAATGATTATTTTGCCAAGATTAGTTAGTCTTTGTTGTAAACTTTTAAATTTAAATACCTGATTTCCTTATTTTATGAAATTACATTATTACCTTATTTTATGAAATACTAGATTTCATATTTTAAAATGAACATTGTTTAATATGTCCATTTTTTTACAAGCTTCAAAATTACAAGATTACAAGCTTCAAAAGATTATTATTAACAAAAGAAGTAAGAAGACTTTTAAAACATATTAGAAATATGGCCTTACAAATGTTCAATTCAAGTTCTTTTAAAATACCAATATCACTGGATGCATTCCACTGTTTAGAACTAATTCCATTTAAGTAAATTAAATATATACAATTTTTCCTCCATGAAAATTAAGAGAAACTTACAGCTTGTTAGGTATTTCTCATATGATTGCAGACTTTTACTGGATGTCTTGTTTAAGCACCTGCTTAGGTGAGAACTGTCTCATTGCCTACCTGATAAAGTGATTTTTAATATTAGTGACTTGCAGTCTGTAGGATTGAGTCTAATGCTAGATATTATTTTTTAATCTCTATTTCACTGCCTACATTAAAAGTAGACTATGAAATCTGGCCATTTCAGCTTGTACAAGCAAAAACCAGTTGGTTGATCATAACAGTCAACAGAAAAACCTAGTGAAATTTGGCTTAAGTACTGATGCAGAAGGATGAAACTTCCATCGCTTGAAGAAGAAACCATTATGTTGAGAAAGTGCTGTATAGTGCCTATACAATAACCCCACAAATACAACAGAATTTTAATGGAATATGGAATTAGAATAATATGGAGCTAGAATAGGCCTGGAGCTAGCTGTACAGAGAAGAATAAATCCCACAAAATGCTTGTCTGGAGTCATCCTTTTTCTTATCAGGATTTTGAAAAAATGCTTCACCGTGATTTCAGGCATACCATAGCTGTAAGGAAAATCATCTTACTTTTGCTTTTCCAACATTTCTGTTCTTATAGCTGCTAATGAAAATTTAGAAGAAATTTTAAAAAAAGAGACAAGTAATTACAAGCTTACTCATCTTTCCTCCTTGATTCTGAAAGCTGAAAGAAATTATCAAATATTCAGAGATAATTTTATTTCTATCTATTTTCCATTGGTCACCAAAATTCTTCTGAAAACATGAGAGAAAAGACTGTAGAATATGTTAGTTTTATCTAGCAAACTGTAGTGTTTTTGTGGCATGCTGATTTAGTGAAGAAAGAGAAGTTAATTCTAAGTATTTTGACTGTATTATCAAAACAGTTTTTTGTGCTTTGGTTTTCAGAGATTTTTGAGGTAATTAGGTCATGAAACAAAGCAGTATGATCAAGACCTCCATTTGGACACAGTTAGAGTCTAGCAAAAAGCCTTGTGAAGTACAGAGGATATGCTCTACAGAACACAAGTTTATGCAAATAGCAATGTATGCAAGCATTTTTTAATAACAAGGCAGGAAGTCTGCAATTTTTGCAGCAGAATTAAGAGCTGTGCATCTAATGCTAAAAACTTTACCTTTCAAAGATGGTTTCCTTTGATCTTGAACCCTGGGATTGAAATTGTACATGATAAGAATTTAATATTTAAGGTTTTAATTATTGAAGGTTTTCTTATTTTTAAATTTTCTGGACAGTGTATCTCAGGAGCATGTAACTTTGAAATGTTACGCCAATTGATTAGCATAAACTCAAGTAAAAATACTGAACCATGACATTTAGAAATGTAATCTTGATTCCACTTAGCTGTTTCTGGCTGGTATCTGAAGGATATGCTACAAAATTAAGTCCTGATGGCAGCACCAGAAAGAAAACCCTAAAGCACTTGTTCAGTTTGGGTTTCTTTTTTGGGTGGAGCAAAACTAGTTTCACTAAAAGTGAAACTTACCGTGTCTAAATGCTGATAACATTTTTCCTTAACATTTACCATTTGCCATCGGAAAAGCCCAAACAAAATGCTTTAAGAATGATTTTGTGACCCTGGGCTTTGCAACATCTGTGGGTTTTGTTTTTGATGCCCCTATCTCACTCTCAGACCCATGCCTGTGGGTGAGCCCATTTCCCCTTGTACAGCCCAGACCTTTGCTGCAGCAGCCTCACAGTGGTCGGTGATGGGTTGCACGCCGTAACACACTGGCAGCAGGTATGAGCTGCACTGAGGCCAGATGGACAAAGTCGAGCTGCCCTTGGATCTGGAGCCCGTGCAGTCACCCAGATAAATCCCTTCCTCTTCCTCTGGATTTTAAGGTTAAGGAAAACCACCACTGAAATATTTAGAAATAAAGCACAGCAATTTATAAGCACTGGTTTTGACCTTTTTTTTCTTATTTAGCCATTACACATGTCTGGCTGATTTCCTCTGGAAAATGGTAATAAAAGTTGTAATATGTATAATTTTTCCATGGAACAGACTCTGGGATTTTTGAAGACCTCTAGAATGGCACATCAGTGCTGTCATGGCTTCCAAAATAGAGATGGACAGGACAAGCACATGCAATGCCTCACAGACAGTGTAGGAACTCCTCTAGGGCTAAAATACAAGTTACAGCAATTTAGGAGAGAGGTTTAAAAATCTGAAATATTTCTCTTCGTGATGTTTTGAAGAAGATCTAAGTGTTTACCTCAAATATATAGAGCCTAGTTTGACACAGATTAAGGACATTTTTAGTACTGTCACAAGTTTTAAAAGAACTGCAACTATCATTGGCTTTGTCATTAAAAACTTTTAATACTGCCATAGTGAGAAAATGGAAGACAAAATACAAGATTTCCTCAAGCCAATGGTTTTGCTTTTCTTCTGCAAATTTTATCCTTAATGTCCTTAATTAAATTAAACTAATTAATTAAATTAATTAAAGTCCTTAATGCCTTACTCTTCTGCAACTTTCTGAGTATTTTTTAGTTGGTGTGGGACAAAAAAAGTGTCTCTGACACTTCTGACATGTATTGAGCAAAATAGGTCCTCAATAGAGGAAAAACCAGGTTTATACTTTTTTAATGATAATTTTGCCTGTATGCAGGATTTTTTATTTTTTTTTAGTTCCTTGAAAGCGAAAAAATGTGAAAAAAAATAAGGAGGAGGAAGACTGCAAAACCAGGATGTTTCAGTGATAGAAGACCAATCTCTTGACAATATGCAGATTGAGAACAGCCTCCTGAAAAACATGGTCCGATTTTTTCCAGTTTCTCATTTGCATTTGCACATAGTTGCAAGCATGTTTCTTCTGTATGTAGCAGCACAGATGATGAGATAGAAGGTGCATAGTCCCAGTGATGTATGAGGATTTCTTCCCTCTCCTTGCCAAGTTAGGTGGTTACAGTGGCTGTAGCTGCATTCCTGTTTTGACTTTGTTTTCTCAGATTGACTATTACATCCTTCCTCCTCTCTCAGCTGGGAATTAATGATTTTCTCAGTTAAAGCAAACAAAAATGAGGATCTGTTCTACTGTGGGTATTTAAGCACAGCAGGCATGTGTATGTGGATAAAGGGCACCAGGACTTTTTTCTGGGTTTGCAAGAGATGCCACCTGGAAAAAGCTGAGGAAAAAAAGAACAGTTCAAATTTCACATCAGGTTTCTGAATATATCTCTCCAATGTCCCTTTTCTAGTTTTCTGTTATCTCCTGTCAGCTCACTTTCTTATTTTTTCATCTGGCAGCCCTTTGCATATATGTGAATGACGATTCAAACATTTCAGAAGCTGTTGTTTTCAACTTTTATTAATGTTTCCCAACTAATTCTCTTGTTTTCCTACTGACAGGCCGCCAAAATCACCCTCTGGTGAGTTATAAAAGGGTCTGAGTAGCAGAAATTGGACCCAACATTTGTTGCGGATAATTACTTGATGAGATCTTTGTCACAGAAAATATTCGGCAGCCCACACATCTCTATTTCTCAGCAGCCCACAACACAGGACTCTCAGAACTTTTCTTTCATTAAGCGTAAGAAGCACATCACTAGATCAAAGATACTTTGATTAATTTGGTATCATACTTGATTCTACATAATTTTTGGTTGATTCTTCTGATTCAGCTTAAAGCTTATTTAGACCATGTCCAAGAGGACACACCATTCCCTCCTGCTTCCGGGAATAATACAGTGTAGTGGTAATCAAATCTGAGTTGTTTCATCCCTGATGTCATTCGATATAGCATTACCAGTAATAGCGTGCCAAGGGACATTTCTGCCAAGTTCCAAATCTAGATCTTGAATGAAGCAAAGAAAAAAAAATATTCCAAGAAACCAGCCAGAGATTGTGCTCTGATTACAATCTATTTTAGGATAGGATTTCAGGAATTTAATAAGTGCTGTGTGAATACTCATACATATAGACATGATCAATAAAGTTCATACATTATGTTTTCCACTTGTGAAGTTCAGTTGAATTTGATTTATGATTTTTCCCTAGCAGACTGGGACATAATATTACATATTTGCAACAGACAATAAATGTATAGTATTTAATTTAAACAATGCTTGGATATTGTACAAAATTTGAGGCAACTAAAAAAAATCCTAAGTCATGTCAGAAAAAAAAAAATCTTGCTGGAAAAAGGCCTGCCATAAGAAGAAAATAGAAACCAAAAAGAATAGGAGAAAAAAAAAGAATATAGATTTTAAAAGTGTGGGGAAAATAAAATAATCATGTTTGCAAAACCCACCCTATAAGAACTGGATAAGAAAGAGAACACACTGGTGCCTTGCAGAAGAGCATAGGATTAAGGAAAGAAGAGAGAACATGAATAGATCTGATTGTAATATCACTTATAAATAGGACATTACCAATAGTTGTGACATTCTTAGAATGCAGGCATCTCTTCTGGCTGTGGGATTTTAGATAGCAAAAAACTGGAAAAGTAAAGTTGGAAGTAAGTGAAAAGCCAAGCAACCAAAAACTAAGGACGAGTGAGAGGAGAAAGAGGGCAAAGAAAGTAAGATAAACCCAGGCAGAGTAAGGCTCTCCAGTGCTTATGGTAACACCATCCTTTTTTCTGTTGATTCTTGATAGTATTACAGCTGTGTGCTTCTCCACCTGTTTGGCTGGTCCTCTGCTCCTCACTTTGCTCACATGCATTATTGTAAATTTTCAGGGAGGAAGAAGGTTGGTTGCAGCAACTTGAAAGAATTAATATAATTTGTTTTTATATTTATTAATCATAACTCTTTGGGTGAGTGGACTTTAGCTACAGGTTACAAAAATCTTACTGATATGCAAATTGATATCTATTACATTTTTAACTCATTTCTTGTTCAAACACCAAATCTTTACTTACAAGCCTTTCTGTCATGATCTGGTACACCTGAAGTCTTTGATTAGTCTGCACATATGAACATCTGCTGGGGTGTTCTTTTAAACCTGGTTTGCACCTGTCGACCTTCGAACGAGTTGAGGCTCAGCGCTGGGTTGCAGATTCCAAGTATGTGCTGTGTGATTATTTTCAGCAGCAGAGCTAGAGCTCTTGATGTGAAGAAATTGTAAGCCATGAAATAGCATCATGTACTCCAGAGGGCATTCATTTCCTGACAAACATCTTGCATGAGATATCCTTCCATCTAGGGATGGTTATCCCATTGACAAGAAACGCAGCAGCAGAACCTAAACTCTGGTGTCACACATTCTTACAGGTTAATGCTAAATTGTCAGCATCCTTGTCTTCAAACCTTAACTGGTGAATCCTCACAGCAGATCTGTTTGTAAAGTACACATTATCTTTGTTGTATAGCCTGGGCAAGCAGGAAGGCTTAAACCAGTCATTTAGGGCTCAGGCACTGTTGCACACCCCAGACAGAAGGATTTCTGACCAAACACCAAACCAATAGGTTTATCTTAAAATGAGCCTTATAGAAGGAAAAATAATACATGATGGTAGGGTAAACACAGACAAAATGAATAAATAATCACTTAATTGGAAGGTAATAAAAATATCTTTGAAGGTTAAGCAAAAGAAATACTTTATTTTTAGTTTATTAAGAAAAAAGTCTTATATGAACATAAAGTTAATGTAACACTGGGTTTAAAAATTAACCCCTGTATAAGTTTAGAAACTGTGTGGTTCTTTGAAAAAAAGCCTGTCAAAGAATTTAACAGGCCTCATTGTCTTAAATAAGTGTTGTGTTTGAAAGAGACTTTTGTCCTAAATTTTCGTATTGCATTTTAGGTCAAATTATCTTCAATTTCACTGAAAACTAGTATTGTTTGATAAAATTTGGTTCTGCATTGAATTCAAGGGGGAATTTATTGTTTGTAAGACTAGAACAGAAAATAGGAGAGTGCAAAATTATTCAAATAATGTGCCTATAAATTATGGAAAATAAGGCAGATCAAGTAGAAAATAACAGGAACATTCACAAGATGACAGACTACCCCAGTCTTGGATTTTGGAGCAACTCTGTCAATAAAAGAGGATATTTGATTTTTCTGGGCTCTTGAAGTGTTTTCTGGATGTGTATGTGGGTCTGAATGTTTAATCTACAAACAATACACACTGCACCCTCTGCATATTAGGAAGGCTGAGACCTTCATGTATTTATTGAGAGGGTCTACTAGGTACACAAAAAAAATGGGCCATGTACCATACTGTGTGTGCACAATAAGAATCTGACTGTCTTTTGGAAAACACTTTGCCAAACTTTCAACAACAGCTTGGCATTAACCTTCATTATTTTCAGCCCTTTATTTTGTAAAACACACAGTGAAAATTGGCTACATTTGGACTCAAGGTTGCCAAAACATGTCACATACAAATTATAGTAATTAAAAAAAACCTCAAAGAACAAAAAAAAACCAAAAACAAACCTCCTTAAAATGTGCAGCCTTCATTTCTGACATTTAGGATGAGTCAAAGTGATTTAGAAATTTATGTGTGAAATGTGGAAAGAGAAGAAAAAATCACTGGTCCTTGAACACCATTTTTCAATCAGAACAATTCCTGGTTTTGTATTAGGCCAAAATGATACAACTGGGGAGCACAGCACAGCAGATGGATATATCCAGGCACATTTCTTTTCATGATCTCTGTGTTACCCCAGACTGTAAAATACTCTTAATTTCTAGGACCTTAATTTGCAGCCCTCCCAAATAACTTTTCAACCTGTAGATCTTTAATTTAAAAGAAGGCCTGAGCATTAATAACATAACATAATTCCAATCTGCACTAAAACAGGAAACAGAATATAAACCAAATTAATAACTGTTAATTTCTTCAACTGGGAAAAGTGTTGAATTCTTTCAAGGAATCCTTGTGGTTACTTTTGCTTCTCACTTCTTGTGAGAAATGCAGCCAGAAGGCTAAGGCTGGACTTCAAAACAGAGAGCTTTTCAGACTGTTAAACTACTGGTTTTGTCAACAATTACAACATCCACAAATAATAACCTCAAATAGTAATGATGGCAGTAAAATGGCTGTCTTAAGATAAGCCAAGAAACTTAAGTATGAACAGGAGAGGATAATCAGGATCTACTACCAGAATGTGAAGGAAGTTCTTGAGTGAGCAAAGGTTGTCAAAGGCTGTGAATGTGAAGAAAACTGTATTAGGACAGAATTATAAATGCAGCAATTTTTAAAAAATGTGAATAGCAAAACAACTAGCTGTTAAATCATATTGATTTAAATCACAAAAGCTATTGAATTTTCCATAAGAAGCTGGATGTTTTGCTGTCATATGTTTTCTAAAAGAGAAAGTAAAATGAAACTGAAAGAGACAGACACTGTGAGAGAAACAGTGGGGAAAGAAATATATGGAGCTCCAATTATCTCTTGGGTAGATATGCCTTTGCAGGATAATTGCTCTTTGGATCAGCCTGCTGCCTCTGGAACTTTGTTTGGAAGATGATTTTCTTTGTCCCTTCTCCCCAAACTTTTCCACCCTATTACTTAAAACCTAATTATCTTATGACATACTAATTGTCAAGCTGGGCAACTTAATTTTTCAATCTGCAATCTTTATTACTGTCACTTGCCATTTTTGATTCAAGACTTCCAGGGAACAGTTTTGCTTTTATGAGTACCCTTCTAGCCCATCAAAGTCTGGAACTAAGATACATCATGAGATCTCACGTTTTTGCCTGAAGTGCATTTTGCATCCCTTTTTTATCTTCTTGCAGGCTTTGACAGAACAAGGAACCTGATGGTGGTGGAAACAGGGAAAATGAAACAGATCTAAAATAATGTGTGAAGACCTTGCTTGGGTAGAGCAGATGCTTGCCCTGATGGTAAACAGCAACTGCCTTGAACCAAGCAAGTACAACGGATCCTGCATCTCTCTGATTCCCAGGATTTGTGGAACAGCACAATACCACAGCCCATGAAACATGAATGTGAGATGAGAATATCCTTGAGTAGTTGAGTAGTTAAAGGTAGTTTGCTTGTAGGTTGTGTTTCCCCTAAATGTTATCTCCTCTCTTTTTCTTCTCTTCTTCACTTCTCTTCAGTGGAGCAAACAGCAACCTTATGAAGGCAGGTGGCCCCTGTATCCATCCTTTTTGCATTTTAATAGAAATGCCATAGCCCACATCCTGCACACTTCAAAGATAAGGTGACTGAGGTAAGACCTAAAAGCATTGATACATTTTTAGCTTATTTCTGCCTTCGTGTTAGTATTTTTGTGCTGTTATGGAGTGATTAAAAGAAACCACAATAAAATCACAGTGTGTGGTATAATTCTAGAGGTTATCTATAATTCTAGAGGTATATTATGTGTGGACCTAGAAACAAAGATCAGACCAGCATACATATTTGTCTATCTATGCATAAATATGGCTAGCTAAAGATTATGAAGATGGATTCATACTGAATTTCCAGGCACCACTCTAGATGCAGTATAGATGAATCTTTTGTATATGTGTCTGCCAATATGTTATGCTTATTTGTTTTTAAAAAGCTCCACAGTAAATCCTTTTCTGGTTTAGAGAAAATAACTTGGATCCAGCAAAAAAAAGGAGCCAGTTTACCTGGGATTACTGGAATTTTGACACTGAGAAATCAAGAGATAACAGCTTGGTAAGGACTATGTTCTGATGACACATTCCTGTGCTTATGGGTGAAGGGTGAAAGAGCATCTCCTTTGTGAGCCTCATCCAGCACCAATTACTCACATTTGTCTTTGCAGGGTGTATGCTTAAACAGAGAATATTAGGACTCAAAGGCAGCATGAAGGATGAATAATTCAAAGAGGAGAGCATGCCCTCACTGAGATAAACTAATTTTAAGGAGAGTTTTGCCAGATGACACATGCTTAAGTTTTCATCTGGAATATTATGCTAAATTTTGTTACATAATATTGTATTATCTTGGTCAGTTATTTTGCATTCTATGGAGTTCTTATTTACCTTTGGTTTAAACCCATGTAGCTCTGTAGATTTCATTGGTGACATTTTGCACTCTGTAAATTAAGTTAGAATCCAGCATTTGCTTTCTCTGATCTGCTCAGTTATCACATTTCCTCCTTTATGAATCTCTGACTGATGTGTTTACAGCAACAGTACTCACAGTACCACATGGGTATTGTTATTGGGTTAATCTGGGGTAGAGAGGAAATGGGCAGTGTTGCAAAGTGCAGCAGCAAAAGCAGCTTATTAAAAAAAAGTTATTAACTTTTGGGGGAATACTTCAGGATAATGGAGCAAAAGTTTTTACTTTCAAAATGCAATTTTAGGGGAAGAAATGAAAAAACAAATAGCCCAAGGTTTGTTGTGTACGTGCTTTGCCTGACTCTAAGCCAGATCTACCAAATGCAAGATGATCTTCCTAACAGACCTGCTTATAAACTCAGCTGGAAATATGAAATCTGAACTGCTCTAATGAGAATCAGTAAGAAATTCAGCAGCTGAAACTTTTCCTTTTCCAGTAGAATGTGGCAGTTTGACACAGTTAAAATATTTCTCAGGAACAGCACAATTACAACCAATTTTTCAAGTAGACATATTGTCTTGAAAGTAATTTCCAGTGATCAGAAACTCAGGTTCATGCTGGCTGCAGTGAGGGCACACAGTTTTCCAGGGGGTCTCCATAGCTTGCCTGGAGAGACCGAGGGGGTCAGTCTGCCTGGGAATCCAAGTTCTTTCCTTGCTTACAGCCAGCCAGGTGAGTAGGCTGACTTTGGTGCTGCTTGGGGAACTTTTTAGACTGTGTAGAGAAATCTTACATGTAATGTCAGTGTTTGGGTTTTCCTCTTAACTCTAGAGAAATGTAAATAAGAAAAAAAAAGAGTAAGATTAAAAAAAATACATTAAATAAATATGTAACTTTTTTTTGTAATTTTTTTTGTTCAGTGTTTTATTTATTCTAGGACTTAGTTAGCAATGGCAGTAGGCAACCTGAATATTACTAGCAAGGTGGAAGTTCACATGAAAGTCCATAATTTCTTCATTTCTTTCCGTCCTCCCAAATTTTTACCATTGTGCTTGATACTTCAGTATTTTCCAGTTAGTCCTGGTGAGAATGAAACAGCAGTGGATGCAGTCTGGTATTTGCATGTCTGCTGTGCTAAGAGTGCTTCTAGTAATTTGATGGTGGGATTTTTTTTAGCAATTAGTTCTTTATCAAGATAGCAAAATCTATCTTTGAGTGATTCAATCCTCAGCTAAGTCCTGGTGACCCACCACTTGCATTATTTTGCAAACAATTGAGGTACATTTCAGTCCTTTCTAATTTTTGTCACTCAAACATGGTGTCACTGGATTTAAATAGATATCTTGAACTTTCAGTGGGATGCCAGATACCATCCTCTGAAGTGAAAGAAATTTTTGATACAATTTTGACTACAGGAGCTTCTTTGGGTACTTGCACACTTTTGTGACCTCTGTTATGGGAAGGATTTAGCTTGAAAATAACATGTGAGCTTTGTTATATGAAGGTTTTAGCTGGGAAATACCCTAGAGACAGGATATTTTTATGGGTTGGTTAAAGTACTCAAAGTCACAGAGATAATCCTATCATGCTCTGCCATCCTGGTGAAGAAAGCTGGATTTTTCCCAGGTCTGATCTTGGTGATTCTCTTCTGACTTTCTATCTGACTGAGCACAGTGCTTTTTTTTTCTGGGTTCTACTTCCCACAGTTTCCACAACTTGTGCACATCAGCATTTCTTCTGTGTAACACTTGATGAGATAAAGGACAAATTTTACCAAACAGAAAAACTCCATGTTTTTCCCATTTAACTTTTGCAAGTAGAAGTTTACTGAAATTGATTTTATTCAAATGAAGACACAATAATAATAAAAAAATAAAAGAGCAAAATACACTGAGGCTTCACATTATTGCATGATATTTTTCAATGTCACAGGCAAGCCTTCAGTTTGGGATCAATGTATTGATTTATATCTACTGAAGGTCTGGCCTGAATAAAATTAACATGTATATATGCCTGTCAAAAAGCTGTGATCTTTTAAGAAAATCTCTGCTTGTTATCAGGGCTGTAACTGTAGCAGATTCCTAATGTTGCACTTAGAAACCTTGTGTTTAAAATGTACTTTAGCACTTAGGCGCCTTCTGTGCAATAAACCAGCTAATCAGGGGGAAAAAAATCTGTTTAACATATTGGTGATATAATCCTTGTGAAGCTAACTTCTGTTAGGCAGAGGCTGCTAAGCACACAACAGGCAAGAGAGAAGGGAAAGAGAAAAGTTGGGAAATGTTGCCAAAATGATACTAAATGTTAATGATCCGATCACAAAAAATTGTCCTTCAAACTGGAGTGTGTAGTAAATAGCAATGAATAAATGTACTTGTCAGAAAGATTTGATTTGTCTAGAAAATCCTTACTGACATATACACTCATTTACTACTATATAGCCTTTTGAAAATGCCATTCCAGCAGAGCATAAAAAAGGTTATTTAGATTAAGTATAGCAACAAGATGAGCAGCATACTGAGTTCATTGGACTACAGGCACACTCATTTAATACCCAGTGCCCCATTACTCTGAATGAAACTGTCTCTGAAAAAAACAATAGGAAAGAAACAGCAAATAAAAACAAGCATAATGATTTAAAACCAAAAGTATGAGCTTCAGTGTAATGCTCTG
This sequence comes from Molothrus aeneus, assembly GCF_037042795.1. Classification (NCBI taxonomy): domain Eukaryota; kingdom Metazoa; phylum Chordata; class Aves; order Passeriformes; family Icteridae; genus Molothrus; species Molothrus aeneus. The sequence goes on from NC_089646.1 coordinate 72,401,375, forward strand.
TACCACCAGTATCTACATTCAGCCCCTGTATAATAGTGCTGGAAAAGGCATAACTGTATCAGATGGTGCAAAAAATCATCACCAGCCTGTTCCTCCCCTGCTTCCTGACAGCAAAATTGTAACAACCAAAAATGTAACTTCATGAGCACCATTTGAAAATACCTCACAGTGAAAGGAAAAGAAAGAGTCAAATCCAACTTTAAATGGCACCCTTAGGCCTACCGTTCTCGTTCAGGGGAATTACATGAGACAGCTGCATTCTGCACTCAGCTGCACTGGCTTTATTGAAAGGATCATTGGGTGGCAAAAAAGTAGTCTCACTCTTTGATAGATCAAAGCAATGCTAACATCTCATAATATACCATTGGCTTCAGGTTTAATGCCCACCTACCAGCTTGTATTTTTTCCACTCCTTCTCTTAACTTTATTGCCACGTCAAGTCAACTTAGGTCTTCCAATATACAGTTTCTGCTGTTATAGGTTAATAGCTTCACATCCTCTTCCTTCAACCCAGGCTTTTGTCAGGAGTTGTTCAAGCATGACAGCCAGGTCAATCATTATTATGATTGCTTCCTTGCATGCATACAGTGCAGATTTACCACAGAAAGCAACAAGAAACATCAAACTAAATCCAAAACAGAGTCCAAGGAATGCAAGTGTATGTGGACACCTGCACACACACATTCACATAGGTGTGCGTGTGCATACACAGACACAGCTATAATAAAAAGTATCAGCACTTTCATATCTTTCACCAGTACAATTGCACATTGTGGTGAAAAATATGTGCAGAATTATAAGATGGCAACATGTAAGGACTATGCCAGGGGTTTTGGCTATTATGCTTTATACCAAGCAGTATTTAGTGTAAGGATGCTATATTGTGTTCCTTTCTTGGAAGTCTGATTACAGTCTTCATTTCTCCAGTGTATGTAGAACAAAGAGAAAGCAAAAAGACTATTGCACTGAACCATATTAGCTGATAAATAATACGAGATCCTTTTACTCGGGCCCCAAAACAAGATTTCCCATCCACAAGACTGCAGGAAGAAAGTTTGAAACTTCTTAGCTTATGTGGCCCTGAATATGTTTTCTGTCCTATTCTGCTTAGCAGAATTCAAAGGTGCATAATAAGGGCCAGCCTTTCTGCCTAGGCAAACTCAACATTGGTTTATACTCAAAGACTTCCCAGAAAAGCACACAAGAAATTGTAACTGCATTATCTGTCTGTCTAAAAGAGAAGTGTAATTGTTTGAGAAGAATGTATTTTTTCAGTTGGCTCATCACTATCTCTTGCCTGAACAGTGGAAAACAGAGAACAATTTTCTACTTCTGCCTTCACAAAAAGCAATTACTAAAATTATTACAGGGGGTTAAGAAGCATTCCTTAGAAGTTTGCATGAGCTCATTAACCCCACTCTCCTTTTTCTTTTTTATCTTTCTCTTCTCTTCTCTTCTCTTCTCTTCTCTTCTCTTCTCTTCTCTTCTCTTCTCTTCTCTTTTCCTCTCCTCTCCTCTTCTCTTCCTTTTTTTTTTTTAAGGAGAAACAACACTGTCATGCTTGTGGCAGAGCAGAATATTCAGATTAGTTGAGAAAGCAGGAGATGTAGAGAAGAGAAGAGGAAAAGAGGGACATGTTCTTTCTTCCTCCAGATTCCTTTCCCTACATCTTGCTCTGCTGTCATTCTAAAAATGAAGACCAAATAAATTGGCTTATGCTCCTGTGGAGCTTTGAATTGGTACCATGTTGTGGCAGTAGAACAACATGCACATAATCTCCAACCTATTTTAAAAAGCTTAGTGTGTCTATAGTTTATCTGCTCACTGTACCCTGTACAATTTTTTTGAAAAATAGAGGGACTTTTTTTTTTAATTGAATTTAAGACCAGTTATATAAGAAAATGATGAAAACTCAAAATCTCTTAATTATTTGGGGTTTTTTTTTTATGGTTTAATAAAACTTTTTCATTGAAACATTGTTTTTTATCCAAAACCTCATTTCTCTGAAAAAGGAAAAAAGTAGTTTCACAAAAAAATACTTTGACTAGTTACATTCATAAACAAAGACTCATGGAAACCTCTTTTATCTTGTGCATTAAAAGCTTCCTGTCTTTCACCACCTTCATGGCCCTCCTTTGGACATGCTCTAATATCTTAATGTCATTTTTATACTGTGGTGCCCAAAACTGCACACAATATTCAAGCTGAGGCTACACCAGTGCAAAGCAGAGCAGGACAATCACCTCCTTTGACTGGCTGGCAATGTCTCTGTGCATGCTAAAGAACCCAGAGCAGTACCTCTGCCTCCATCTGTGTCTCTTTTCCCCCTCCTTCTCTGCTCATAGCAGTATATTTTTCTTGGGTGCTTCACTGTAAATCTAAATTATATGCTTATCTGCAGCAAAGCACTCTATGTTCACAGTCAGAGCTTAATTGAAGGAATGGAGTTTAGCTGAGCACTCTTAGTATGAAACTTCCTGAAGACCCAAATGCAATTTATTTTGGACTAACAAGGTTACTCAGGATTCTCCCTTTCCAAAGACGAAAATGTCAGGTGACACCTTTATCATAAGTCCACTTCCAGCCTGAGAAAGAGAGGGACAGTTAACAGGCAGATCCAAAGCCTGCTAAGAAAAATAAGAGCTTTTGCACTTTTCAGAGCAAGTAGGACTTGGCCAATAACTGAAGGACTGAATTTGGGTTCCCTCCTTATCACCTTTATGCAGAATTATGAATCACCATTTCAGAGTCTTCTTCTCTTCAACCCAAAACAGTTGTTATTGGAAAACTACATACAGCAGTAAAGAACCCTGTCCTCATATAACCCACATCAATAAATAACTCACTTCTAATTGAAATTATAGAAAAGGTTTTGCACTTCTACTGCCCATTGTGAGAATACAAACCACAAAATCTTATTAAATTATTAAGCAGAAAACAATCCTTTTCAATTCCCTGTTTAGTACTCATGGTATGATGCAAAAGCCTTATTTCCTTTTAATTGGCTTATCTATAAAAATGATAATTTTCAGACAGTTGGTAGTAAAATCCCTGAGGACTTCAGGAAGCATAATTCCCTTTTTAAAATTCTCTACATTTATTAATGAACTCGAAAAGTAACACTTAAAATTGCTCGGTAGGTATTCCCTACTGTGCATTGTACTCTCTACTGACTTTAGTGGTGAACTTCAGGCAGTTCTTCCTAATTTTTACCTCCAAGCTATGTTCCCCAAGTGCTAACCTGGATAATCACTGTTAAATTCTGCCAATTAAATGTTTTTGAGAAGACGGAAAGTTGCATATTAGATATATTTCACCAAGGCCAAGACACAGGAGAGGAATGGTAAGATGTGGGCAAAAAGACGTGTTCACCCTGATTTCCATCACCATGTTTTTAAAGTCTGAATTTTCTTAGTTTCATATTAAAAGAGAACAACTATGTTAATTTCAGTCTTGTCAATCCAGTTTACATTAAGGGAAATGGGAAGGTGCAAAAGCAGATTCTCTTTCTACTCTTATCTACCAGGATTGCCTTTTTTTGTTTTACCATCTCTAAAAGATCCAGAATTAGGGTTTTAGACCTGTCGTTGGATTCTTCAGTATTACTGCAATGAAAATGAAAGGTATTTACAATCACTTGAAAGGCACAAGTTGGTCACATGTTCTACAAATTATGTAATATTTTGAATATTTTGTTATCTTATGCATAATTTCCTCAAGTTTGACCACCAAAAAGAAGTAATGCTAACATTTTAGAATAAATATCAGTCCACAACTTCAATTCTTACTTTCTTGTTAAAGACTGGGGACATCAACTCAGCTGAGATGCTTATCCTTTGAAAAGTGATCAAAGAGTTTTTGTAGCCTCTAAAGCTGAAGTGAAGATATTGCTTATTTGTTCTCTACCTACTCAAGAATTTTTTTTATTTGTAACCTTGAAATTAAAGCTGCTGTGTGGTTACTAATAGTTCCTTACTACATGCCAGCAGATAACGAGTGCATGGTCACTTGGAAGACCAGCATCCTTAGTCATGAGCAAATGAGATCAGGAAACAGTGCCCAAGCATTATCACAGAAAATCTTACCTTCTCAAACATCCTTTTATCACTTTTCAGGAGCAGAAGGCAAAGCACGAAATGTGTACATGCTTCATAGGATATTTTCCATTAGAGCAAGGTGGGATTTCTAACATTGACTCTGATGAACCTTATCAAGGGAGAATTTAACTACTACCTGGCTGGGACACTCAGCTCAGTGAAGATTGTGGTGAAGATTTGAAAGTGCTGGTAGGTGACAAGAGGATGTGGTAAGCTGGGACTGGAGCTCCCCAGAATGAAGGTAACAGTAGCTGTGTAAATTTTGCAGTTAAACTGTATTTTTTGCAAATGTGGTGTAAAGGGATAAAGTAGCACTAGCTAAGGATCATTCCTGTACGTGGCAAGGGGGTTGGAACTAGCTGACCTTTGAGGTCCCTTCCAACCCTAACCATTTTGATTCCAATGTACTATGTCCAGATGAAATAGTGGTTACCATTTCCATCTTGGATGAGTGCTCCTTCCCTCTTGAGTCTTGTGAAAAACACCTTATCCCAAGCTACAGACAGTCCAAATAGGTAAAGGGGGAAAAGTAGCAGAAGGAAGATATACAAGATATTCATGCAGTAAGCAGAATGTGAGCCCTTCATCTCAGAAGGGTGAGTTTCTTAACATTAGTTTTACAGATCTGCTATCTGCTCTTACTTTCCGTAGAAGAACACACTCCCTTTGCTATATTGCATACAGAGATTCATTTCTAATTGAATTGGGATCACTTGGAAAAAGCCAAGCCTGCAGTCATATCTGCATTTGAGGGAGAGGTGAAATATGACAGAAATGTGAGTTGGCCTTACTGGCTTAATTAGCCAACTGTTTGAAGAAAGAAGGCAAAAATAAAGGGGAAAACAAGACCTTTTTACATGCAATTAATTCTGTCAAAATAAATAAAGACCAACATAACTGTAGTAAATGGAATTATGAGACAGGAAATTCAAAGGAAGACTAATTCTTAGGTTGTGTTAACAACCTGTATTTATTGTTTGTGGCAGTAAAAATAATGCAAATTTGTGATTTTTCTGCTTTTTCTCTGATGGATCCATGGAAAGATATTTAGAAATAGATCAGGAATATAAAGGGCAACAGTATTTTATTTTGTTATTGCAATTAATTTTATTTTCTTAGTAAATTAGAATACAAAATTCCTATATTTTGACAATTTATTTTTTTCTATTGCCTTCATTGCTAAGGTGTTGTGGGATTTTAATTTGTTTGTTTATTTTTTGGTGTTTTACCTTTTTTTTTTTTTAATCTATCATTTCTTTTCTATTCATGTCATATTATCCTTAGGCTCAATATTAAAGTCTGCTGTGGACCAAGCAGGTCCAAGATGCAGAAGACTTCTAAATTGTATATCGAAATCTAGAATTAAAATATTATGGTTTTATATAGAAAGATATTTCTACATCATGAATAGCATTATTGGAAAACAGAAAAAATGCTCATTTTTTAGAGTGGGAAATTGAAGCAAGATAGAAAACAGTGATGCTACAGTAATCAAAGCATCTGCTTTTTAAGTTTGAAGACTTTCCCTGCTGAATCATATTGATAAATAAATAAATGAGAGCTTATTATCATCTTTGTGTTGCCGCCCTTGCATGATCACTTGCTCTGTGAATTCTATTAAGCATCGTTTAATGTAGAGCAAAACCAAAATCCCTCAGGTCTATCCCTAGCAAGGATTCAGCACAAAGTTTGAGCTATTACCAGAGGCACTGTGAGCAAATCATCTATGCCAACAAATCTAGGTGGCTGGGTGTATCATTTTTCTGCTTCCTCACTGACTGAATGATCATGTTACTATTGCAAGCATAAATACTATCCTTCATTTTTGCCAGAATACTGCCAATGCTCATCAGGCTTGAATATAGAATAAGGTAGAAACAAAGCAAAACTGATTTTATTTAAAATGTGGGCAAATATTTGCAGAAACTGTTTTGCATTATTTTTCTCCTCTGTTCAGCATTCTCAGTTCCCAGTGGTATGATGAGAGCTTGAAATACAAAATGTCTCCCAGAGGTGCTCAGCAATTTGCAAGAACAGCCCCACAGCTAATATATTTTTGGATCAACAACTTCAAAATAAATTAAAATATTTCTGGGTTCTACTGGCTCTGATAAAGATTGAATAGATGGGAGCTATTTGAGCAACTTATTAGGAGGGTCTGTCTTACTGAGTTTTTTTTTCTTTTAGGACAAGTTCATCAAGGCAGTTTTTCAATGTTTTATTTCTTTCCAGCAGAAATTCATCAGGCAGTGTTTTAATGACTGGCATAACTGTATATTAACAGATAGGAAAAAGAAGGAAAAAAACAAAGGACAATAAATAATCTCATTGTAACCTGATTAAGCATGAAAATTTTCTGTATAAACTGCAACTCTTCTATGTCTAGTACATTGGCCATCAACTGTGCAGGGAGGAATACTTCCATTGCAAAAAAAGTGGTGCATATTCCGAGGTTCTTGCAACCATTGGCTTGTGGGCTAAATGTTTAATTGAAGGAAATGAACAAGATTCAACTGTAAAGAAAACCTTATTTTATCAGTTTTTTCAGAAATTTGTGAGGACAAGCCTGCATATGGCATTTTGGTATGATTTTATACTGAATGTGCAAAGAATTATAAGCTAACACTATAAAGAATAAGAGGACATTCCACCAATAATTAATGTCTATGACTCATAGCTATCATGAGAATGAAGGCATCAAGATGATGCAAGTGTTACTTCACTATTGAGAAAACAAACTCTAGACACATGCTAAGGGAAAAAAAAAATTGGAGGATATCATAGCAGTATGATTACTATTTTTAGTTTTCAGAACCTTTTGTATGCCCTACAGCTCTTTTTTCCCTTTCATTTAATGTAAAACCCGTAGAGATAAGATACCAGATGTCACATTTTGAAGTTTTCCTTAGAAAAGGGTTAATATCTGCACAAAATCAAACCTCAGTGTAATGTTTTCTAAACACAGCCCAAACATTTTGTGGAAAATCTGGAAAGCTGAAGTTAAATGTAATGTGAAAAGAATGGGATAAATGCTTCAGCCAGGGCTTACTTACTTATGACAACTCAAAGTGCCCTTGTGTTTGCTATCAGAATTTGCCAAATATATTTTTTCTGCTTTTGTTTGTTTATATCCATTAGGTTTAGGATTAAAAGATTGATGTTGATTTTAAGTCTGCAGTATTCAACTTTTAGGTGTTGGTAAGTTATGACTGATCAGATAAATTGCACATTTTTCAATTTCTGTGGTGCAATGAGTCACTTCTTATAAACACTTGCAAACAAATTTATTATTATTCATTTAAATTACCAATTGGCAAATAAATTCTAACTATAAGCTCATGAAATTGCTTGCTTTTTAATTGTGGAGATCTAGCTTCCTATTTTCAGGCCTGCAGGTACTAAAAAGTGCAGTTTTCCCATTGCAGAACAGGACTTTTTTTATTGATGCTTTTCCGTTAGTGTAAATTCCCAAATCTGGGTGTAGAGGTGTAGATATTGCAACTGTCACAATAATATTTTTCTTCACAACCCTTGCAATAGTATCCTCAAAACATCTTCTCCAAAGTCTATTAACAGAATCCTTAATTTTGACCTACTCAAGAATATATCCAGCTATTAAAATTGCAAAAATATTTGCCTGTTATTTGCCTGTTTAATAAAGCACTCTTGAGGTTAATAATCTGCAAATCTGACCTACTCATCACTACTATCACTGCTATTTTTTTCTAAGTTTGTAGAGTCTATTTTTTATTTCCAGAAGTGGAATTTGGTAATACTTTATTTACAATACAGGTGCTGAAATGAGCTTCTCTACAGAAATGCCTCTTGTATCTATTTAAGGGTAATGTTCTGAGCATTGTGATACATGTAAACTTTTCTAGAATATAATATAAGTTATAAAAACCAGATTATCTGCAGAAAAATGGCTCCCAGAGGGAAGTAGAAATAGCACAGCTTGAAATGCCTTGTGCTTTGTAATGTCCTTAGCCACCAGCAAGGCAAGTGTCCTGTGAAAAAGACAAATGCCTGACTTCATAGTGTATGCAAGGATGTAGCTCAGGAGGGTTTGCTGGATAAATATGAAAGTACAAGCGGGAGTTTGTTCTTCTCTCACAGCACTTGTAATGGCATAGGACAGCGGGGGAATAATCCTGGCTGGGATCTGGATAAATACGAGCAATGATCTATGTTTTGCTTAAACCCATAACTTGAGGGTAGGAGGGTGGAGGGAAAGAGACACCATGCTTTACTCAGAGGAAATCAGTACAAATTTTTCCTACGAAGTTGGGAAAATAGGACTTTACTCTCAAATTTATAGAACTGAGGCCTATAGGGAACTCCACCAAAGGCATTTTACAGTTTTCCCTGTGGGGCAATCCCTTAAAATTTCATTTTTTGGTCATCTTTTCTCTATTCTCAATTTATTCTGATGGGATCAGGCATAAATAATAAAACTAGGCACCTGTTCAATTATACTGAAGAACATTAAAGAAAGCTATTCAGTTATTATTTATATCTGTTGAACCGAGTTTAGTCAATGACTAGCCAGAAAAGTTTTGACTTAACCCACTTAGAAGCTACAGACTGTCTTCAGGAGCCTAGTTGGATAAGCACTAACTCAACTTTAAATCTTTATTTGTTTTCATCAGTGAACAATAAAAACTTCAGAAAGTCAACATGCTCTGCACAGATGTAAATCAGTAGAAAAGCTTCAGGTCAAAACAGGGTAAGGGTGAATGGTAACATCTTGCTTATCCTCTAAGACAGTCAAGACCTGTATTACTACAGTGGCATTGGCAGAAATGCTCCATCATTAAATTTTTTTATGCTTACTTAAAATTCCATTCCAGATAAATATGTTTTATATCAATATAAGAAGTTTCTAAGGTATCTTGGAATCCATTGAGGGTAAATACTGGTAGATCAATCTTTAAGAGGTCTTCCTCTGCGTGTGAATGAGAAAGAGAGTGAGAGAATGTGGGTTTTTTATACAACTATGCCCACCCAGAGATGTAGGGCTTGGTTTGTTACTGTTTTGCACCTTGCATATTGTTTTTCTGTGCCAGGGACAAGATATAAAGTCTACTAAATGCTGCCAATTCAGAAAAGTAGTGTTTTACATATTGCCCTGGTACATCTTCTTAGGAGCTCTGAAGCAGCTGTGACTCTAGTGTGTTACAGGCATTACATTAGTTTTGCTGCCATAAACCATGCTGAACAGCAGTGAAGCGTTGGGAATACCTAGGATGAAGGACATAACAAATTCCCACTATTATTACAAGAAAAACAGGAGAAAAGCTACTGCCAACAAAGTGCTAACAAATGAACCCAATCATATGTTTTATAGTTGAGGTGAAAATAAATCTTTAGGAATTTCTTCTGGGGAAATTGGAATACATGTGACCCAATATTCTCACACAGCAGCAGAGGAATATTCTCTATAATGATTGTAGTCCAACCTCCTAAACAGGATCTCCAGCTTTACAAGGTTGAAGTGCAATGTCTTTACTAAGTACACCAAGTTAGGGCCAGTTTAATAGTTTTAATATTGAAATGATACCATGAGCAAGAAAGAACACATTGAGCTGTTTTTTTCTTTATTTCAGCATTTTACAGAGCAATTCCACCTTTGTGTATGGAAAAATTTCAATATAACAGAAAAAGTCATGCACATTACATGGCTATTACTGGTTGGGTAAAACAAAGGAACTTGATAGAAGCAAATCCTTACAATGGGGCTAAATAAAGCTGCAAAATTTAAGACATTTAAGACTCTAGATAGATGGAAGAAATCTGTGGTTTTCCATGAAGAAAGATAGCATCAGTCATGAAAGGCCTTTTTCACCATCCTGCTTGGTTCAATAATAAGAGGGATGGACTTACAAACAGATGTTTTGAAAGTTTGCCTCTGCAGTGTTTAATTAAAATGTATAAAGTTATGTCATTAAGACACTTGATAGTGTAAAGGACATATCTATGTCATGTAGCAATGCAAACATTTTCCATTGCATGAGCACTTGACATTGAAAAAAATAATATTTGCAAATCCTGAGTTTCTTTAACATGTCTATACTCAGTGACTTTCAGTAATCATAGATTTTAGTTTATTTCCTTTAAAGGCAACTTTGCCAGTTTAGGTAATGTTCAATGGGTTTATATAAAGAAAAGTTTGTATAAAGTTCAAGACATCTCAAAGTCAAAAGTTTTCAGAGATAAAGGTAGAAAAGAATAAAAAGAAACAGTGAATAAACAGAGTAGACAAAAGCATAAAAAGATGACAGGTGAGCAGAAGAGAGAAAGCTTACCGAAATGCTAACTTTGGAAAGGAAAAGATTTTTTTTAAACTTAGTGTAAATCTCAGTGTCCAGCTGAATAACATCATTGATATTGAGCATACAAAAGAACTGTGTTAAATGTGAACTTCTTTCACAGTGTAAACTTTAAGTAGTGTTTTGCTTTGTTATTGTAATGGGCAAAATGAACAAATATCTCCACTACTACAAGCTTTATTCTCCTCCAGATTGTGCAGAACTTTATCTGTACAAGTCTGTCCCATACTGTACATGAGGAAGGTTTGCACTCGTGGTTTGAGTTGTGCTAGAATAAAGAAAATTAATAGCTATTTAATTAGTCATATAGTTTATAGGGGTCAGGTCTTTGTCTTAAATTTAAATTATATAATTGGAAATTCCAGATCTATCTCTATTCTGTTCTATTTAGTTTGTCTCCAAATTGAAAAAATCAGTACACCTGGAAGAAGTGGATGGTCAAACAGTTTTCACTATGCTCAGAGTTGGCTCAAGATTATCATGGACATTAAAAAATTGCTGGCAGCTGTTCCTATTTTTATTCTCATAATCAGAATATTTTAATTTTCCAGTTTTAGGTTTGTGTTCTCCAATATATCAAAATTTAATGCTTCACTTAAGTTTTTAAATGTTTTTTTTAATATGTTATTTCTTTAGACTCTCTGGGGAGAATTGGAATTGAGCTCAGCAAAGAATGAAACAAGTCCATACTTACACTTATTGAAAACAAATCTGTATCAAAAATTAAGAGTGAGAATTCTTGGAAGACCTTACAGGCTTTAGTTATCTATTATAAATTGAAAAGGAGATGAGTGCCAAAGATTCTCAGAGTCCCTTAAGAACTCACCTTTTAAAATCCTCTTGAAGGCAAGAAAAATGTCAGAGAAAATGTCCTATTCCTTTGCCACAGAACTAAGTAGATCTGATAGTTAACTTCATGCCCGTCACAAGCAATACTTTTCACTTCTTTATGAAAGAAACTTTGGAGGAAAAGAAAGATGATATAGGACTCTTTGGAGAAAATTTTACCAAAACAGCTGTGAACTGGGGACTGTTTATTTATGAAGAGGCACAGGATGTTTTAAATATTTTGTAAATTTGGTATATTATATAATGATCACAGTGATTACAATTTCTAGCAGCACTTAAAATGAGGAGCAGGAGATGAAATGAGAAGAACTATCTGTGTGGTGGGGCAGATAATGAAACTCCTCTGTGAGTTTCCACATTCCCCTATGTGATGCATATTTCTGCAGTTACGTACTTCTCTGTACTGTGTAGCTAAAGAGCATTTGCAATATGAAAAACTGTCAAGCACAATGTATTGGCTGACTTATTTTGCAGAAATGCCTTTTTTTTTTGCCAGAACTTGCATAGATAATTTGTCTGAATATGTGTATTCCTTATTTTCAGAGTTAAGTGCTTAGGTCTTTAAACAGTGACCCTAATTATATTAATCAATGGAGGACTTTCCTTTTGCTTCAACCTACTTAGGATCAGTGATCATTTTCCAAAGGAAAAAAAAAATGAAATCAAGAGTTTCTTTCTCTTAAACTCCAAGTCAGATGTACTAAAATAAGAATTAATTCAGCTTCCTCTAGTTTAGAAATATATTTGTGTGTGTTTCATTCCATCACATACTTCAAAGTTATCATGAGACTTGTTAGCATATAGAAGGAGAAAAAATGCCTGTTGTGGCAGAAAAAAGTGTATTCTTTTAAAGCATTTGTTTATTGATACAGGTACAACTAGGCACAGATTTACCATCAAATGAGCCACCCATAAGACATATTAATTGGAACTACAAATTTAAGTGAGCAATACAAAATACATGCTGTGAGCCAAACCTGAATTCATAATAGGAACTCTTTTCATTGCAGAAACTAGGATCTAAGAATGAAGCCAATTCTGTTAGAGAACTTAAATTTATTTTTATTGCTCACGGCTATCAAACTCTCAGATCATGTACAGCATTGCAATGTCATAGATTTTACTGGAGCTATGCAGTTTACACCACCCAAAGATCTCACTTATTGTATCTGGTAAAAGTAGTACAGATTTAAAGTACTAAGTATGCTGATAAATAACTCCAAGAAAGTTATTAGCAATTAATTCAGAATATTGAATGTGCCCAAACCCATAACTTCCTAGAAAATTAGATGTATTTGTAGGGACAGAGGCTTGCTGTGATTCATTTCTGAACGTAGTTCAACCCATGTCTTAGAGATATATCTTAGGTGATCTGCTGTCAGGGTTAGGCTTGTATCCCTTCAAAGGATATGATGTTCTGTAAATAATATTTCTTTGGTAGCCATTGTTGTGGTTACTGTTGTCAGGAGAGCAAATAAAACTGACAAGTATAAAGAGCTCATCCTCCTCAAAGAATCGACTCTTAGAGCCCTCTCATGCACCTTGGTGCTGCCCTTTGCCTTGGGCACAGCCATCTCTCAGTTCTCGTGATTAGTCTGCTGGCAGGCAAGAATTGCAATATCAGCTCTACTCCTGATAGGTGAGAACAAACAGACTGGGGTTTTCAGCACTCAGTAACATAAATTAGAACACAGTGAGATCCCAATCTGGCCTTCAGCACCTGCATCTTGCCAGAAGATGCAGAGAGGCAGCATTAACTAAACCCTTCTTCCAATTAAAATCTGTGTAGAATAGGGAAAACCATTCCAAATGGAATATTGAGAAAGTTGTCTGAATTTTTCCTTAGTGCCCTGCTTAGAAAAAAACCAAGGCATGCATAGTAAGCCTTATAATGCATTACTAAATGAGGCCCCATCTGGTTGTTCAAGGGAAGTGTAAGTTTTCATCCCAGACAGATTCCCCAGTGTGGCTGCACCACAAGCCATCCTGCTGGGAGAAGCAACAGCAATGGAATATGCAATACTAATAATAATGTAGAGTAAATATATCTCACAAAATAATTAGCTGAAGGTATATGTAATGAAGACTCAGAAGATATTCACAGTGTACTACAGCTGTGCTCTATGAGATTTTGGCCACAGAGTCAGGGCTGTGCTTTTACTGCTATATATCAGGATTTTATAGTTTAAAAATAGTGTTTTGTGTTTTATAATTTTAAATAAATTTTGATTAGTGGGTGGCAAGAAAGGAATAAATTGTTTTGTTGTATTAAGTATCAATATTTGGATCTGTAGAATTCCTCTACAAAGCTGCTTCAGTTGTTTCATTCATAGGAAAACAATCTGCTGTTGACTCTGATACCTCACTATACATAAAACCACTTAGAAATTAGTGGCTAGGATCTCTTGCTGTTTGTCTTTTTAACTGGCAGTGCAATGCTGCCCCATTCAGTTTTGAAAACACCTGTCCCTTTTTTTAAAATGCATACTTTTTTCTTTCACTGCATTTGTTTTAAAGCTAAATGATTTGACAACAAGTACCACTGGGAGCTTTACTACTGACTTCAAGGGGAACACAGCTGAGATCCGTTTAGATCTTTACCTTGGCTTTAACAGACTTTAGATGAATGCCTCTGGTTTCATGTTATACTCAGCTGTCAGTCTTGAGTTAAAATGAAAAAAGTGCAACCCCCTCAGGTGAAAAAAGCAGAATCATGTTTTTCTTGCATCTTCTCTATACTCATGGACAATGCCTAGTTGACACATCTTTGTGTGTTTCTTGAAATGAAATGAAAGCCATAGCATTTCAAGAGCAGCTCTCCCATGACCTTGAACTTTCAGCATATGACTGACCATGTTATCAAAACTCTTGTGTCTTAAATTATGATGAGCTGTAGAACTTCACAAGAGTTGTGCCTTGCATGTCTTGGCATTTCTTTGCATGTATAAAGAAAATTTATGTGAGTGGGTTTTTTAGAAGGTTCCTTAGTTGCATATCACCTTCCACTCCATAATTCTGTTTCTCCTCTTCCTTGGAGAGGAAGGGCAATTATTTTGTAATTACCACAAGAGCCTCATGAATGGTCTATATCTACTTAATTATTCCACCTCTTGAGGTCAGTGATAAATTTGAAATATAACTCATATGATATATTTCAGCATTTTATAAGAAACCAAAAATTTTTATTAGACAGTGAAGACTTTTTCTTACACTTCTGTTTCTGAAGAAATTAGACAATATTCCTACATACAAGCATACATAAATACATATAATAAAAACCCTCCAAACTTTCTTGGACAAACAGTATTTGCAAATTGATTTCAGTTAAAAGCAATAAAGGCAATTAAACAGCAAAGCGTTCTAAGATTCATTTTAAAAGGTTCAGCTAGTTTCCTAAGAATTAGGGGCATTATAGGCATTCGTCTCTTCAGAGATGATTTTTTTTTTTTGTCCTTGGTTCAGGATACAGAATACCTGAGCATAATAAACAGGTACAGTTAATCTAATTTTAACTGTCTCAAAAAGCCAGAGGTAGGAAATAGCCATGTATTACTTAGACATTATAGAAATATTGTATTACTTAGACAATTTAAGTCAATCTTTATGATTATTGAGATATGTACAATTTGTTCATTGTATATTATATTTTTATCTTTCTGAAGATATTATGACTCCTTACATTTGTAACTTAAAACATGATATCCCGGGGTCATTTGATTTGTCAGCCAAATTATGTTTCAGGACACTGTCAGTATTTCTGGCAAATTGGTGCTTGATAAGAGTTAAAAACAAAACAACAAACTTGAAAAATCAGCTCTTGAGTGCAACAATCCAGTTCAATTTGCAGCATCTGGGAAGCAAATCAAATCCTTCCTGGGAAGAATTAGCACAGCAATAATGAGTGTGACAGCAAAGCATGATGCATAATAAGACGTGTTTTGGTCTTGTGTCATTGAACATTATCTCCACTTCAAAGGTGTGTAAGTAACAGTATCTTTTCCCATATATCACTAACCTTTAAAAAGTGCACATGCAACTTCAGATTTTCCCTACCTATCTGGCAACTGAAATCTCTGGTAATAGAGATGATGAAATCCAAGACATGGCAAGTTTCCATCTAAAATCTAGTGGGACAAAAAGTTAAAAGTTGCTTCAGAAATGCTGCCTCTGTTCATATCTGCTTCTTTTGATGACAACACTGCGGGATTAGACTCTCTTTTTTTTTCATTAGTATCCACCAGGTAAAGGACAGTCTCATAGGACTGCTGCTGACATTTAATGTATGGCCAAGATGCCATCTTTCTGGGGAGGGAACATTTGGTTCATCTTTTAAAACCACAAAGAACTCCTTAAAGTGAACTTCACATTCATGTTTTATTTAGATCACCCCAGATACTGTGAATCACTTCCTATTATGGATAATTCAAACATCCAAATTCCTATGCCACAAAACTTCAAATCCATGCCTTCTACCTCAAAATAACACAGCAGAAAATTAATATCAAAATCTGGCCTAATCCCTTTCATTTCCTTAAATGAAAAAGGACAATCTGTTCAATCTCGAAAGTTATGCTACGGGCAGAATGTCCAGATGGATGTCAAATAGTAGATGAAAGTCAGTGACTTATGAATAGTTTCATTCATTAATCTGCAAGCTCCTTAAAAATAATAAATACAAACATAATTTTTACAGCTGGAGAAATTGAAGTCTGAAGGTAAATACTCTTGTCACTGTTACAGGAGAAGTTCAGACCTGGAAACAGAAACCAGAGCTGGACTTAAATAGCTTCTTGGGTCTGAAGTAGAAAACATGGCAAGTACTAAATGTAGAAAGTTGTAAGATATTTATTTGGCTTACTGTCTTTTGCTTAAATGTTATGGCAGGGCAGATTATTTCACATGCTCTTATTTAGCTGACAGACTCTTGTAAATGAATTTTGAGTTCCCATGGTCTGGCATCATAATCTGTGCATTTTGTACTTTCTCTATCCTGTTAGATTTGTTTCTGCTGCATTCACTACAGAGTATTCAGTGCAGGGGTGAACTTCATCCCCATAAGCCACTCCTCAGAAACTCCCCTTGTGCCCTCCCTTACCTTCTGACAGTGAGCACAGTCCATTACTGAGAGGACAGACCTGTTCACCTGGTCTGAAGCAAAATACCAGGTAGCAGGCTAAGGAAATAAGAAGAAACATAAGAAAGTGAGGTGAACTGAAATAAGTTTATTCAGCCAATAACCAGATTTGACCAGCAAAAATGAGCTCTGAGAAAAAGGTTCGAGTCTATGGCTTAATTACTGCTGTGATTTCATGGTAGATTACATTAAACATCCAGGTGGAATTATATGCTGTATTATCAGAAAAGATCAACAGCCACCTGTTTCAAATGGTGCTGACTCTAAAGCAGTGACTTTGACAGTGGCAAGTGATACACAGCTCTGCCAGGCTTCACAAGATGCTCTCCTAAAGATCCAAATCTTCCAGATTGCCTTAAGTTTGTTTCAGATATGACTCAGTCTCAAAGTAATTTAAAAAGGGGTTAGTGATTTTGGAGTAAATTAGCTTTCTGTAATTCAGAATGTTGTTTCACAAAAGTTAATCACATAGATAGTAAAAAAAAGTTAAATTATATAAAAAGTTAATCATATAGATAGTAAAAAATTAAGTTGTTTACGATAAGCAGAAGTCTGGGAAGAGATTTACCATGATAGCAACCCTGAAAAAACTTTCAGAAATGTATTTGCTTTGATGCAAATCATAGTTTGTCCATTGCACTTTCCATGTAAAGTGAACCCAGGGACTAAAAAGAAACATTACAATTCAGTAAGGAAACAATGCCAAATGCTAAATGTCTTATTATGAATAAATTTGCAGTCCCTAATGACAATTGAAATTGTCTTGACAGGACCCTGTGTAAAAGAAATGCTTCTAATTGTTAATGCCAACAACAAAATTAAATAAGTGCCTGCACAAAGAGTGGTATATCAACTTTGGAATAACTATATTTATCAAGATTTATTTTTTCATGAGACAGATTATATTTAATGTGTAGTTTTCAATCACCATGATGCAGTTCCACATTGTTGGTCTAGAGAGCATGTTGCAGGATGATGTTATAAATTTATTAAATAGAGTGTATTTTGTGACAAAGTAGATCATCCAATCAAAGAAAAGAAGCAAGTACTTGGCTTTAGGCAACCAAACACCTATACCCAAAGGAGTACTTGCAAGCAGTCAGTTTGCAATAACACAGACTACAAGCTGCTAGTGCATAATAATCAGCAAGTACTTGGGAGGAACAAACAAATGGTAGCAATCATTGTCCGCTCATAGGTAATTACCATAAGAAGAAAAAGAACAAAAGTAATTGAATAAAATGTACATAGATTGTTTACTCAGCTCTATTAGGAGCAAGCAGCACGCTCTCATTAAAACTAAAAGACGAGAAATAAAACATTGCTTCGAGCCTCAGTGAAACAGTGATATTGGTTTCCACAACATTACCTGGCATTTTAAAGAACACTAGCAGAAAACAAGAATTCAAAAGGACCCCGTAAATACTTTTGCAAGTTTACTTATTCCATACAGATCATGCACTATGAGTTGAATACAACTGCCACTGCCAAAGATTTCACTGAAATTTGGGCAACAATTTAGAGCTGGATTTGACCCCTTCTGATGTCAAGAACAGTCTGCTTTTTATTTTGATAAATCTTAGCAACTGGTACCAGGAAAAGAGATAAAAATGCTAAACTCCGGTCAGAGCAGCAAGAAACTTTCAATGGTAATTTTTTAGGAGAAAATTCTTTTGCAGTTGTGTTTCTTTTTTGAATAGCTTCTGCTTCTGCTTCTGCATTGTTTTAACATTCTTTTGGTGCCTATATTTTCTTTTTGTGGTAGGGGAACTTAATTTTTATCCTCTTTAAAGATATTTTTCTAGACCTAAATCAATGTTTCCATTTATCCTTCCACAATTTGTCAGCTAGTCCAAGAAACCTCTTCTACAAAATAATAAAAGCACAACTGAACAAGTCAGCTTCTCTTTACTCATATAGACAGTCTGTGAAGATTTCACTTCCCTCAGGGCTATAGGTAAGCAGACATTAGAGAGGTGACTGGAGAGCTGTAAGATGGCTTTTGCTGCTGCACCATTCATTCTACTGGACAGATTGTCTTTAACAAGAGTCACACAGGCCAAGATTGCAATCTGTACTTTGGTTTTACAGATGCTACCTGTAGTTTATGCACACAGGTATAAACATATGTATGTCCATGTACATACATACAGGCATACTTTTATTGATATCCACTTTTGTCTGTTTATTCTAATCTGTCTTTTTCTTTTGTCTGATACAACTCTTCCTTTGAGCATTTTAAAGGAACTTGTTAACTTGATGACAAAGATAAATTCAGGTGCAAAAACCCCAAACAACTTTTAGTATTGGCTAAGATTATTTTTGAAATGCAACTTTGCCTTTCAAGACAGCCTTTATATAGTTTTTAAACAACAAACACAAGAAAGGCGTCCTTAAAACCACTTTTACATTAGTAGGTCATACAACTGGATCCACAGGGAAAGAACCTTATTCATTATTTACTTTTTAGTGGCACACCTTGTGTAAGGCTCTGTCCATAGGGACAGCCAAACAGGTGGTTCCATTGATTTCCTGCAGCATTCCCAAGAACAGGTTTTCAAAAACCCCCCAAAGGGCTGTCTGCTGATGTGTGAAGTAGAAGAGCAAGGAGATGGTATCTAGCTATATACCTTGGTGTTGCAAGCAGTACTTAAGTGTGCAACATACCATGGGGCAGAATTCTCCAAACTGGCTTGAAAAGTTAGGTCTAGAGCTGGAAATAGCTTAGGGACATAAATGCAGCTAATTAGCTCAAATGAGAGGGAAGTCTAATTAGCGAGGACAGTACTCCCTACTAGGTGTGCATGCCATTCTTATGGTGGTTCCATGTAGATCTCTGCTGCTTATAGTTTTCAGATTTAACCAACTTTTGCTCCTAGTGAACACTGGTGGGGGCTTGGATTGGGGGCTTGTTACTGGGGTAAAAAAAAAAGCTTTAATATCTCTGGCATTTTTTCCTATTTTTACCATAAATATGTCTCTGAATTCAAGGATCTCATCTTTCTTTTCTTGGTTTTACTGCTCAGAATCAGTGTGAGAGACTGACTTAATTCATAATTCCAAAAGTAATAGGAGGTCAGAAGAAAAAAAAGTGCTATATTTTTCTGAAGATATGTTTCTCAAAAGTCAAAGAGATTTCAAATTTTCATAAAGAAAAAGAATAAGCAACTTATTTTTTTCCTGATCCACCTCTAGGAATGGAAAATTGGGAAGTGCCTGGAAAAAAAAACACAAATAAGTGCTTAAAAATTAGGCACAATAAGTGAAATTGATAATGGTTACTGAAATATTGCACTTGTCATGTTGATTTGACAGGACAATGAAATATAAAGAAAAAAGAAGCATAAGATTCATCTCATGACAGGCATGAGGAAAATGAAGGAAAGGACAAGGAAGGAATTTGCATACTTTAGGGCTCAGGAAAAATTTTTCTGCTGGTGAAGTATCTCTGTGCTCAGCTAAGCTGAGCTGATTCTTATTGTCTTAAGATGTCCAAGGCTGAGACTGCTATCGTTTTCCTTCAGCACACAAGAAAAACAGAAAGGTGAGCTATCCCTTTTCACTGGAATTTTTCTTTTTGTCTTCAAAACTAATTTCTTAAAAATCAGAGTTTTTTACTAGCAGTCTCATCTCCAATCTTCTCCATCTACTCTTTGTTATCCCATAGCTCTCAAAAGGAGAAAGAGTAAAATGTGAGATGAACAGTAAGATTAAAAAGGCTTCTGGGGATCAATTCCATCACTACTAAGGGCAAGAGGACATAGGTTTATGGTCTGAAGGTCAGTTCAGTGTTTTCTCCAGAGGAGCCATTTCCTGGAACATAAACATTTAATTTAATGTATATTGTGTCAGCAGCATTTTTGGGGCCTGATCCAGCAGCAATAATTGCAAGTTTCCAGGCAAGGTGGCCTTTGGGTTCTCATTAGTGCAATAGGGTTGCAATTGCATAGTCATTTGCACTTCTGCTGTGTGTGATCAACCTTTGGTATCTCACCTATCCAGAAAGAGGTCAACCTGCTGCAAACATGGGAGCACACAGCCCTTCCTTGCCTCCTGCCATCACTGTTTTTGCCAAGTTACTGCCACAGTGTTTGAGGAAGAAAACCTTACAGGAAAATGGTACTTCTGTTTTCAGTGTTCTAATATTATCTCTGATGAGCTCTATTTACCCTTTATCCTGTGTAAGGCTCTTGAAGAAAATAATGTGGTCAAAGGAGAAAGCATTTGCTTTGAGTTCTTATCCACTGTATGAGACAAGGAGTGAGATGTGGAAAGAGAAATTAGTAACATGAAGCCCAAAACCAGATAATTGCTAGGTAGGATAAAAATGCTGAAGCCCTTTAATGTTGCCATTTTCCTGTGTGGGATGCACATTGTCTGCCATGTGGCTTAGAATTATATTCAGCTCACTGTTCTCTTATTCACAGGATAACTGCATTCATTTAACAGAGCCCATTTTTAGCCACTAAAAAAAAAATATTTAAAATTCCCTCTTCCCTCCCAAGTGAGTTTTACATCTCAGTTATTTCTGTGCTTAGTCACATTCTTTCAAAGCTTAAAGTGTCTGCTGGACCCAAACACCATCAGCTGTGTCTAGAGAGTGCATACACATGCATTTAGACACACACCCACGTACATATGAAAATACATTACTCATTCAGATATGTCTCTGTGCATTTAAACATATTTTTACACATAAGTGTGTAAACACAGAATTTATTGTGCCTCTACCTTTAGTTCTGACAAATAACATAGACTGTTTGATAAACTTTGTGTCTTTATCAAGCTGCAGAGAGAGACTGAATTCAGCTATACCATATGTGGATGTAGACACAGGCACGTGTGCGTGCACATGCATACATGAGCTGTGTGTGTGTACACACACACAAGAACAGTCTCCACAGTCTTCCTAATTTGTGAAGCATGCTTTCCTGTTGAGGCACTGTGAACAGCAAATGAAGCAGAAAGCACCCAGTACTTCACAAGTCAGATGCTATCTTGAGGCTCCAAGGATTTCTTAATTGAGTAGGGTGAGGTCAGGAGCTAAAATGACTGAGCAGCAACGATGTGTGCAGAAACATTTTTGCTGCTTCAATTTCCATTCCTGACATCCAGGAAACATCTCAGAGAAAGAAGAAAACCTTTAGAGCATCACCAGTGCAGGAGGACAGGATTTTACACTGAACAGTTGAAAGAATAAGGAATGTATCCAATGCATAGAATTATGCAAGACAGCACAGGCAGCATTAGTTTGCAATTGTGAAATCAGGATGCTGAGCTTATTTCAGCTCCTGCCCCAAATATACTGTATGATCACTTTATCTTTTTTTATCCTTTTATCTTCCAATTAAATTGGAAATGCTTTGTTAAAGGCACTGAACTCTGTACAGCTCCAAATAAAATCAAGACTGAAGTCAGGAAGAGGGCCACTGAAAATATTTGGGTAAATATCATAGGCATGTAAAACACCAGTCAAATCTACTGATGCCTCACATGATTAATAGCCTGAAGTAGGAAGTAATGCTGATAAACTAAGATGAATTTTACATACACAGTGAGCAGTATTCTCCTACAATGATATCAGA
Source organism: Molothrus aeneus (assembly GCF_037042795.1). Lineage (NCBI taxonomy): Eukaryota > Metazoa > Chordata > Aves > Passeriformes > Icteridae > Molothrus > Molothrus aeneus. Next base: position 72,423,369 of record NC_089646.1, read on the forward strand.
AAACAAGTGTTCAAATTTGTGTATTCTTGTTGGTTTGAATTTGGCTACTAGTGTATAAACTGTTATATAACTATGTGCTGGAAGAGACATGCGTCATGAGCCATCAGCATGACCTTACTCCCCATGCCAGTTTCATACTACCAGTTGTTTAAAAAGTCTTCATTTCCTCAATCTTCAGGACCTTTTGTGGATGACTTTTGAACCTGATAACTCATAAATTGAATTATAATTCTGCTTTTCATATGAATCTAGAACTGTATACATTCGCAATTACATTTTCCATGAACTTTACAGATACTTTCATGATGGATAATGGACTTAATGAACAAAAATGTTTGATTGCTTCTTAAAACTGGAAATATCTTGAGGAAATACAGTATTAACAGATACCTTCTAAGAATTTAATTGTTAATTTGCCTCAAAGAGTGTGTGCCAGGTGACTATAATGTCTCCATATTTACCAGAATTACTACAGTTTACATGGCTCTACTACACCCTTTTTTCTCAGATTGTACCAAAACTTTCTCTGTTGCTCCCTCTTTGTTTTTTTTAACAGCTATTATTTTCTTTATTTTATATTTCTCACTCCTTCAGGTCTTCCTTTCATTACATGACTGATTCTATGCCTTTCTATACCCTTTCTAATTCCACAGTGTCTAAGTCCACATCTACTTTCTCATTCATCTGCTTTTATTCCCCAAATCCAAGGTCTCTTATTTCTCCATCTCTTTATAATACCATCAATTCCATCTTGATTTTGCTGATACCACAAAATATCCAGTTCTTGCTTCACCGTTTGGCTACCAATTGAAATTTGATTGACTGGCTGAGCATAGATAGGACTGAAATAGCTGTTATTTAAGTCTTTTCAGGGCCAGCTTTTTAAAGTGCACCAAAAGAATGGAAGCTATCAAACTTCAGCACTTGTCAGCAAATTTCAAACTCACTGTATTTAATTACTTTTTGGAAAAATAATCTTAAAAATCTTGCCTTTTCTATATACTGAGACAGTATATCCACAGGATCACTGCAATCTACTCTGGAGTGATGAACCCTGGCAGTGAATTTTGAATCTCCCTCTCTCTCTCTGAAATCTTTTTTGCTGCAGCAAGTTTTCAGTATCATTGAAGTTTTGACATGCTAGTTTATGTGTAATTAATATAGACCACTTAACTTTTCATTGAAAAACACCAAAGAACCATGGTTTATGTTATTTGGATGCTACCTTGCCAACAAAGATTAGGAGTTGAGATTCTGTCATGCGTTGAACTTTTTTATGGGGCCTGAGTAAGTAGATGATGAAAAGCAGGTCTTTCCTCCCAGAAAATAAATCTTTAGAGAATTCTTCAGGTCTTTGAACACAAAAAAATAAAATAAAATCAAGACTTGTACCACACACTATGTTTATCCTAAATTAATACAAAGTAGACAGAAGTTAAATATTTGAGTTATGACCCATCCATTGGGGAAAGCAATTTTGCATAAACACTGTCAGATATCAAAGAAGTGTTTTTCAATAAGCCATAAAATTAATATCTGAGAACACTGCTCTGATGAAATTCCCCTCCTAAATGGGACTTCATCCTTCTGAACTTTGGTTGAAAATTTCATTTTAAATCAGGCTCTACAAGCCTGCTTGCATTTTTTAAGAAAGACATCTTTTATGACGAGGCTTGGGCAAACAAAGCAGCATGGATAAACCAAAAATGACTGAAGATTTTCCCCTTCTGTGCTCTGACTTAAGCCCCTTTCAAGAACTAGACAGAATAAACAATATTGCATTTATATAATATATCTTTCTGGTGAGACCAGGAAGAAACAAAAAGAAAGGTAAAATTAGTATTTCAAAATGGTCTTCAGGAATAATCACTATGCCTATTTTCTCTGGCTCTGGGTCCAATAGAGACCAGACAGCAATTTGGGAAAGAATAAAAAGGTACAGTTAAGAAAGGTGAACTTCATGTTTTGGTCAGAATAAAGGCCATGTTTCCCTCATTCTTTCAGAGAGTTTGCTGCTTTGTTTCCCAGGCTTTGTGTCAGCAGAGGTTTGAGTTCATTATTCATCTTGGAGAAGGAAGGCAACTCCGGTCCTCCAGTCAGATTGATTCCCATGATCCATCAGGTTCTCAGGCACTGTCCTCACGGAGTATGTGAGTTGACTAAAACACCAGCTGATTACTTTGTGTTGTATTCCACTGCAACAGAACAGGGAGCCTTTCAGAGCTTCAGGCACATCAGAAAATACAGGTGGCTGCTCATAGAAATATTAAAATGAATACAGTGTTCAAATAACCTTTTTAAACTTGAATTTTAATTTGGTTAATTTTCATAGTGTAAAATAACTTTTGATGTCACGTGGTGCTTTCTATGGCTAATATTTCATATATTATACAAGCTGTCACAAGAAAGCTGGGTATATTGTCTGGGGACATTTGAAACATTTGGCAGTCAGCAAGCATAAAGAGGCAGCTCAGATTTTCAGTATCAGCTTATTAAAGTCATATGTCTTAAAAATCATCGCAGATTTTTATGCACAATGAGGAAAATGTTCATTCCTAGCTGAGATAGTTAACACCTCATTAGAGGGAGGAGATTACTTGCTTTTCAAGAGAGTTAACATTATTGAGGAATGAAAGTAAGAGTGATGGAAGATCTGAAATATGAGAGGTTTTGTTTCTAAGTTTCACTAGAAAGACATTAGCTGTGATCAGATGGCTGAACTAGCCTCATTCACAGTGGGATAACAACTCAGTTCAATGCAGAACTGCTTAGAGACTCCTTGTAAAAGTTTTGTTGAAACTAAATTGAACAAAAAGAAATTTAGTCTAGAACCCCTAAGGAGGATTTGAAACACGCTCAAACAGTATTGTGGTTATCTATGAGAACATTTTCAGGACACTTGGAAAAAGCAGAATACTGAGAGGTAGGAGGAAGCACAAACCAGGAAATTATGGATCAGACTTTGAGAGTTCCTAGGAACATAAAGGTATAGATAAATATAGATTATGTATACATATAGATAGTCATAAAAATCATTATATTTATCAAACTACTAACAACAAACCAACCAACCAAACCAAAATCTGGTTTTAACACTCTAAAGAATAAGTTGGGAAGTAACAGCCAGCACAGACTTGTCAAGAAGAGATTATATCAGGCCAATCTGATAAAGTTTTCTGAAAAAAAGTGGCTGATAATGTGCGGAGAAGTGGAAGGCATCGTAGCTGAAGATATTAACAGGTATGCTGCTTATAAATCTGGACAATATTCAGGCAGAATGAAATTATAATTTTGAGAACCCAAATATTTTTGAATGGAATAAGCTTTCTATTTATTCCTCGCAGATAGAACAGGAAGCAATGGGTTTAAATGACAGCAAGAAATATTTGGGTTGGCAATTGGGAGATACCTTTTCAGCTACAGGCATAGCAGAGCACTAATGTACACCAAGGGAAAACATGCAAACTTCTGCCACTGGAAGTTTTCAAAAACTGGTGAGACAAAAGTCTGTCAAGAATAGTTTAGTCATAGCTGATCTTACCTTTGGGCAATAAGATGTATTAGATGACCCCTTGGGACTTTATTTACTATGATTCTGTGATTCCCATGTAAACATAACACTGTTGACTCAAATTCAATTAATGTCCAGAAACTGATATAAATTATTTTAAGAAAAAAAATATTACAGTTAAAGAAATTTTACATGTGAAGATTAGACAGTTTTCATTATTTTACAAAAAGCATAAGGATGAGGAATGCTCAAATGAATCTACATCTGCATGATGACCTTCTGCCTCCATGCTGTCTGCTGGCTACAGTTACATTTCACAGTACATTTAGGTACCTCCCTTTTTCACTACCCACCATTTCACCGTCCTAGTTGTAGCAGAACTTTCAACTCAAATAGTTTAGTATCTGGAAAATTGCCCAGAAATAAAGATTCAAGTTACATTATTTGTGTAATGACATCCCTCCTGAATACATCCCAGCTACCCTCAATATCCAAAACAACAATTAGGTTTGCCCATGGGATTTAAGAAGACACCCAGAACGACTTTTGAGGGTGTAGAATTGGCAAGGACTGCATAACAGAGATATGGCTTCTCATAAGGGCTGGGCCAACCTGCTTGCTCAATCTTGGCAACTGAGCTTGCCTTAGGAAGGACATTGTTAAGAGCATGAGAAGTCTGAAGAAAGTTCCCAAAGCATTTTATTCTACATTCTATTAGCTGGCACTGAACACTGAACAGTTAGGATCTCCATCACTGCTTTGCTCCAAAGATTTCATTTAATCCTCTTTACTTAAAGCACTTACCTGAGGAAAATAAAATAAAATTTAGGTACCTTAATCTCCTCTTTTCCAACTCAATAATACTGAAAGATTCAGAAAATTGAAGCTACACTTCCTTTTGACTACAGAGAGAGCAAAGGCAGGCCAAGGCCCTCATTCAAGCACATCAGAGAAGTCTGTCAAGACAGGAGTGAGAGGAAGGTAAAGTTCTGGGCCTGGGTTATCTGTGTAAGTCAAGAGAGATGAATTAGGGCTAACTCCTCAACACTTCACTCATCAGCCAGGATAACTTTGCAGTGTGCAGATCAATTGGATATTCTACAGAAAAGTACAAAGACTCTTACAACAATGTACCCTCAAAACCACTATCCTGTTTTCTTGATCTTAGAAATGCATGATAGGGGGTCTCTGCAGCAAGCATACAGCTTTCAAAAATATGAAGAGTTCTATATAATCACAATGAGATATGAAAGTATGAAGGTGCAGGGAGTAGAGAAATTTGAAGGCATTGTTGTGGTCTCTATTGTTGGTTTGCATTTTCTGCAGGAGTATCTTTCAGCTCAAGACCACTGCATCCCTAAGGCTGATGCTATTTTTTCCTTTTTCTATGGAAGAAACAATTGTTTACAGAGGTTGAGTTGTTATTCATGTGCAGCTCTAGGGAGGGAATCGGGCCCCATAGCAGGAAGTACTGCACATCTTGAGAAAGCTGCAGCTGACTTTTGCAGACTCCAGAGGCACATAAAGTTCAGACTGTGTTTGTGTCTTCAATATACTGAACACTACCTAAACTGAAACAAACTTCAGAAGCTGCTGGGGATCTGGGATCATTATGGCAGATGTCTGAAAAAGAGAAATTAACTTGTGTGTGTGTGTTCATGCGCATCTTTGTGCAGATAGACAAACACACAGTTGTTCACTAGAGAATGTAGTAGTAGGTAACTGTGAAATAAAGCCAGGTGTATTCAATTTTAGTAGGGGACAAAAAAAATGTATACTCTACAGCAATTCAGTTGCTGATGATGATGGCTGGAGACTAACTTGGATTAACTTGGCAGTGGCATTATGGCTGCTCTGTGGGTATTTCAGAAGACAATCTAACTATGGAAAAAAACAAGCAGAATTGCTAAAATGCAGCAAAGTGCTTGGGTGGCTGGGCTTCTCACAGTGAAAAAAGCTCAGTGTCTTAAGTAATCCAAGACACACATTTCTGCATCAAGAAAAGTTTCTTAATTTCCAGTGCATCACCAAAGTTAATATAATTGCAAATAGAACTTCTTGTAAGTCTCATCTTTTCTTATGGTCTGGTAACTTTCCAATATTGCACCTTTAAAGTACAGAGGTACAATGTGATAATCCCAGTTGGATCCAAAATCTAATTATTACAGTGAAAGAACACAAAATAAAACAAAAGCACAAAATTCCTCATCAGAGTGAACAAGGATGGTGCAACTTCAAGGTCATGTCAACACAGGAACTCAAAGGGCCAGAAATATGCTTATGATGACTAGTTTACTATGTAAACTAGTTCTACACAGCAGTTGTGAGGCTGCACCTGGACTACTGTGTCTAGTTTTGGTCCCCACAAGTGAAAAAAGATGCAGATAGACTGGACAGGGTCCAAAGGAAGGCCACAAAGATGATCAAAGGGCTGGAGAACCTACCTTAAGAGGAAAGACTGAAGGAGTTAAGTCTTTTCTGCCTGAGGAGAGAGGATTCAGTGGGGAGCTCATCACAATATTCCACTAGTTTCAGAATGACTACAAAGATGACAGAGGCTCCCCTTCACAAGGAACCATAAAAAGAAGACAAATGGAAGTGGGTAAGAGCAGTACTGGGAAAGGCCTTATCTGGATATAGGAAAGGAACTTTTTACAGTGAAAGCAGTCATTCTCTGGAACCACTGGTCATGGAAGTCCCCATTACAGGGAAGTTTCCAAGATGCAATTTTAACAGGGTTTTAGATAATTTTATCTAGGCTTCCTTTCCCACTGAATGGTGGACTAGGTGATCTATCAAAGTCCTTTCCAACCTATGTTGTTTTATGATTGATTCTATAAACACAAAGATCTGTTTCTTCTCTTTTACTATCATCTTACATTGCTTTTCTTAACAGCAAATGATTCATAGCTTTCTATTAGAAGAAAGTAGTCTATTCCTTCAAAAGAATATGCATGACAAATTCTTTCTGGCAGGAGTGAGGCTCGTGAGTCAGATATTCCAGATTTTACTGCAAGATCTATATTTTTACTACCCATTTGTATGACATTATGTTACTCTACAGTGATATTTTGTGTACTCTGGATTATGTATACATTGGATTATATGTCTGAAGGAAAGGCTCAAAACTTATTCAGAGTGCTAAGAACTATCTGCTCCAAATGCTCCAAGATTCTCAACTTCACTTTAGAATTGCAGTTGTAGTTTAAGTCTGAGACATTATCTCTGCATTTGAATGCAGTGTTTCTCTTTTTTTCTTTATAAATAAAGGAATCCCAGAAATGAGCTGCTAAGCATTCAGCTGATGAGGAGGTAAGTAAGCAAGCTTCACTTTGAGTATTGTGGCTCACTCCATTTAGTACTACTTTGGTGTCCAGGTTCGCTCAAAGAAATATTTTTTCCTACCCTCTATTTTTGCATAATGACTCCCAGGTGGCAGCAATTGCTGGGGAAAATAGGTTCTCCTAACACAAAATGGTTTAATGCTTCATAGCCCACTGCTAAAAACCAGAATTTGAGGTTTTGGTCTCTGTTTCAAAGACTGTGCATGCACTTGACTTTAAATGGGAAAGATGCTGAAATGGTGTTGGGAGGAGAGAATCTCCCAGTGTGGTGTCTAGACTTTCCCCCTAGTCTCATGTGGAAAATACATAATTAAGGAAATAGTTAAATGAGATTTTGACATGTCAGATTTTTCAAAGTTGAATTCTCAGAGCTTGTGTGCAGCTGAAGTCCAACCTTAGCAGTGTTTTCTTGCTATTCCTTACTACTTGCTCATGAGCAGTGATTTTGATAGGCTTGGGCAGTTAAGCTCCCAGCAAATCCATGCCTAAATTCCTTTTAAGTGCACATGCTAAATTTTCCTTTTGCCTTCAACGCATGGACATTCATAAAGTATATCTGACAATTTAAAAAAACTACTGAGAAAAGCAAAAAAGCAAAGAGACTTGTTTGATTTTCCCTGATAGCTCAAGTATATGAAGTCAAACACAAGGTGCAAGCAAAATTTTTATATATCTGCCATTGAAGAGAGGTGCTTTTGACACCTGGAGCCTTTTCTAGACTTTTCATTTTAAGATAAATTTAATAATATATATTCTTTCTAGATATCAGTCTGGTGGTATTTAGAAATTACTCTGATCTTTCTAAATAGACTTAAAACAATGACGAAGTAACGCAATATTTTGTATTAATGACATAAATGGAGAGATTACTGTTGTAGTCAACAGAATTTGAAGTTTCCAATTTTGCCTTTATATATTTTTGGTCACTCTATGCAACATTATCTTCTAGTTACCCTATATTATTGAGAAATTATAAAAAAAGAGTTTAAACCATCATAACATATTTATACTAAAAAAAGTATGGAGTACATTGTGCAAGGGAGAAAAAACGTGAATATTTACTAGAAAAATTACCACATAGCCAGTTAATAGAAGATTATAGGTAAAAGAATTAAAATTATACTTGCTAATTTGTAGTGAGCTGTTAGAGAAATAACTTTTGAGACTACTTAAGTGATTTTTTTAAATACAAAACAGAGTGAGACAAGCAATTCCATCACTTAATGCTCTTTACTCATTTTAAATAAAAATACTTTTTGCTTCTTTCTCCATACCTGAGCCATTTGCTTTCTGGTTTTCTCCTTTTTTTTCTTTCTTTCTTTTGTTTTGGAGTTTTTTGGTTTTGTTTTGTTTGTTTGCTTGTTTTTAATTTTCACAGCCTGCTCCACAGCACATGGATATTCCTGAAGGAACTGCAGCCCATGAAGAGGCCATGCTGGACCATGAAGGACTGCAGCCCACGGGAAGGTCTCACACTGAAGTGAAAAAAAAGTGTGTGGAGGAAGAAGCAGCAGAGAGAAGCTATCAGACTGGCTGCAGCCCTCGCTCCTCATCCCTCTGAGCTACTTGGGAAAGGCAATGTAAGGGAGCCAGAGATGAGGGAGTGACACTAACCTGGGGAAGAGTAGGCTTTAGCTCTTGTCTGTGTTTTAGTTTTTGTCTGTTCTTGTTTCTCACCATCAAACTATAAATTATTTGCCCATCAGTTAATTTTCCCCAGATGGAATCTGTTTTGTCCATGGCAGTAACTTGCTAAGTGACCGCCCCATCTTTATCTCGATGCACCAGCTTTTCCATCTTATTTTCTCCCCCTGTCTTGTTGAGGAAAGGGAGTGAGAGAGCAGCTGGGTGTGCATCTGACAGCCAGCCAAGGTCAAGACACCACAGATTCTTTCATTCTCTGGAGCTTGCAGGAGAACTTAAAAGCCAACAGATTTTATCTAGTGAAATAATATGCCGTGTTTGAAATATTTGTGTCAATGTGAAACCTAATGCATGTTTCTCTCCTTCAGGTTGAAAGACAGAGTTTTAATTTCTCCTAGTTTTGGTATGAGAATGAATTTTAGCCCACAGACCTCAGTCCTTGATGTGTACATGTCACTGAAGCAGAATGTAGGGCCAGCTTGAAAGACAACCAAAAAATTATTTGAGTATGAATGGAAAATACAGATTTAATTAGGGCAACAACGAATATCTAACCTCTGGGTCAAATGATTCATAGGGGGAAAAAAAGTACTCCTTTTAAAATACAGTGGCAAAGTAATTGCTTCTGATATTGTAATTCTTTGATCAAGGTAAAGATCACATATGTACTTCTTCTTCCCAAAGAGTGACACATAACAAAAGATGAGAAAACTCTCCTAATCCAGACACATCCGTATATGAGCATGATTTTTTAAAATGCTTAAGAATAACATGCAAAAGTGGTGACCTGATGAAAAAACATATCAGTGGGCATGCTGCTGCTGGGATAACTTGGGGTTTCAACCCATTTGTCTTTAATTTCACTTTCAAACTCTTCTGTTTGGAAATATTAAGTGGTCTGGATTCATTAACCAAGGAGTTAGTCAGCTAGCCAAACCATCCAAACACTTATTCATCTATTATTTATTTTACTGAGTGCATTGTGTAGCTCAGCTATTGAATGTACAAGTTTCAACACTGTAAGTTCAAAGTGTAGGTTTTTTTCCTTTGTGAGTGTCAGAGAAAATTATGTATCTATTTGTTATTCAGAGGCTTCTCTGAGGATTAACAACTCAGTACTGGCTCCAATTCATGCTCTTCTGCAGCAATATTTCCTGTCCATTTGGCTTCAGAGGAATATTTTCTCTCACTGTTTTGGCCATCATGTAATAGAGAAATCTGCGCAGTTCTGCAGGCCAGATTCAGACACACAAAGATGTGCCCAGCAGCATCTTTTGCCCCGGTATAATATGACGTAGAGAAAAGATGTTTCTAAGTAAATTCATCACCATCTAACACTAACTTGTAAAATTTTAAAAATTACTTACATTTAAAAAACAGTATACTGAATTAATAGTATTGGGTAGAAACATAAGAATGAACAAATTTTTTATATAAAAGTACCATAAATGAGAAAACTTTAGCTTTGAAGACTTAAATGCCTTTGTGGGTAGTAATGCTAGAAAAAGAAAGATACAATGATTATGTAATTTTAGAAAATAGAAAGACAACTGTATTTCACCTTTTTTTGTTGGTTTGTTTTCCAGAAGTGATTATTGTAAGGGCCAAGTTCCTAAGGAGGCCCCTAAGGTAGGTGTTAAACATTCAGGGCCCAGATATAAAAACAAAGGCAACCAATGACTTAACAGAAGAAATAATTTTACCAAAAGTGAAGTAGGCAAATAAGGTTTGCCTATTTAGCTGACTCGTGTAAGCAAGTGACAGTTTAGGAGGAAAATATAGGTAAAATCAAAAATATTTGTCCGTTTTGATCCCCCTGGGGTATTGCCATTAAAATATATAGTCCAAATGATAAATTGAAAGGATATTTTTCAAGCTGAGAAAATTGAAAATATTAAGAGTAGTCTTTTTCTTCTGAAACAGAACAGGTTATCAACAGCACTGCAAATAGCTTTGGGAAAAGGTATTCAATATAACGAAATGAGTACTTGTCATGTTGCATGGCAAAATGTATGAAAAGACACTCAAGACATTGAGTCTCAGATATGAGTATATATTCTTATGAGTTCTGTGTTCCCTTATAAGTTTTTATGTGTATTTATTAGGAATTTTGTTATTAATATAAATTTACTGTTTAATAATCCAATATTTTAATTTATTCTCATGTCCCATGAGAGGCAGAGTAAGCTTTTCTTAGATAGATCCTGTTGCTGCTGATCACCTGGGCCATTGGTCTTGTGGAGTCTTGGAATCAGTACTCTTCTTGAAAATTAAAAATTGTGATTTCTTAAAGAGGTAAATGAATGTGTCCATGCTATAAATAGAACCAAGAGAAAAAGGCTGCACCAAATATTCAGTTTCATATATTTTAACTTGCCCACTCAGAAAAAGAATTTGGGATTCGTATAGTGTGCTGCAAGAATTCCATGCTCACTGGTCTTTTCTGCAAAAGGAATTCTTAGATAAAGTAAGCATTTAGGTTTTATCCTTTAAAAGGTTTTAAATTTGCTTTTGCTTTCCAATTGTCTTGTGTGATAGATGAAGGTGAGATAACTTGATTTTCTTGCAAAAGAATGAAACAACTTGATAACATTATAAAGACTAAATGCTTTAGTCTTAGTCCTAAGCATTTCAGTGCTTTATAGACAAGTAGAGAAACACATTAGATTATTATTAGGAATATTAATTATTGTGTCACTTTGACATATAACACAGATCAACTTGTACTTGCATATATAGATCAAAGTTTTCAGATCATTGGTTTATAGAAGTAAAGAAATCACTAACTGCAAAATTCCATCATTTTTATTTATCTCATGTTCCTGTAAATATAAATACCCAAAGATAGTTGCCATAATAAGATATATGCAAGGAGTATAATTCCACAAATTCACTTGCCCTCTACAGACCTTTAGATATGACTAAAATCTAAAGATAAAGTTGTTACTTCTAGATAGACTTGGATATGGGTAAAGGCATTAGAAGTAAATACTGTGGCTACAGTGTCTTTAGTGAAAATTCTGCCTTTCCTTAGAGGGATTTGAGAATGAATGTTTCTAGCTTAAAGATGCTGGAAATGAGAACCAAACACTTCACCATCAGATTTTGTCTCTGCTTGTTAAGATCCAATTATTAGGACCATTAGAGAGATGCCTCTACCCGAATTAAGGTGCAAACAAGACCATATGCCAAGTCAATATTATGGATTTAATTTAATAGTAAATGTAAGGTAAAGAGAGGCAAAAAAGAAATAGGAAAGGGGTGGGGAGGCAGGTAGGAGAGAAAAAGAATGAGAGACAGATTAAGTACAAAGATATCACCATCCATGGGTCCAGATGGTTTCCCATTGGTCCTTTTTTTCTGGTCTTCTCAGTGGTGGGGGTCCTGAAAAAGAGAGTTCAATGGGTTAATATATGCTCAGGTGTTCTGGGGAAGGCCCAATCACTTCCCCTGGGCAGGGGGAGTTTTCCACTGTCTTTTGCAACCCTGTGGGTCCCATGCAGTCCTCTGGTGGAAAGGGGCTCAGGAATGGGCTGTGGGCTGTGGCCTCTCCACGCAGGCCAGAGCTGATTTTCAGCACAGCTGCAGAATTGGCTTTCCTAGTGGGCACATTCTTCTCCCCCAGCTTTATTAACCTCTCCTTAGACCTGAGATAACTGGACAAAAGCACCACCTTTTTCTTATCTCAAATTCCTCTCAGGTGGCTTAACTCACAGCCCAAATCTCCAGGTATGCAAATAGGCATATTCAGGGGAGGGGAGGTGGTAGCAGATGAGCAGTTCTCCTTTGCACAGTTTGCTACAGAAGGCGAAGTCCTGCTGTGAACTTAACAATGTTGGAGGAAATTGTGATCTTTAAGTCTTTTACACTGTTACCAGCAAGATATTATGCTTAGTTACAAACTAATACAAATGTGATTTCTGAAAAGTAAGGAAGGTGCTATGGAAAACTGAATTTGGATTTTGTGATGATTAACTTAACTAAGAAACACAAAATATTAGAAAATTAGTCTTTTAATTTGAATAAGTCAAAACAAAAAGAAAAAAAAAATAAAGAATAATGAAAATTATTGGTATTGACCTTCAAAGATCTGCCATTTTTACTGGAAGTAAGGCAGCAAAATATTGAGGAAAGACTTCTAGACTTAACTCTACAAATTAGTTCTTCTGTAAGAGAGCCAGAATAAATAGGAAGTCTATAAGGACTGTAAAAAGAGAGATCATCAACTCCATCAGGGAAGTGTTAGATCTTGAAAAGGTTGTTTTAACAAGTAAAAGCTACTTCAGCTATATAAAGAGGAAAAGAACAATGAAAAGAAAAGTGGGGTCAATATACAGTGGGGATATGTTGGAGATAAAAAAGGAGCTGGGAACTGTCCTCAAATAAATAAGCTTTTTTCAATAGAATAATGATGTCTAGTAAAGTAGATCCCGAGGAGATCATCTCCACTGACACAAAAGACTGTCCTCCAATAAGTAAGAAAAATTAGTGTAGTAATTGTAAAACAGTTGCTTATTCAAATTTATAACTATTTATGGCAACACATTAAGCTAATCTAAATTCTAGCAAATTCAGTTTCACCCATTGTTAATAGCCTGGGATTACAGTAGCTGCTGAGAATTCATATGTCCCCTGGTTCTTTTTTTGATAGTAAGAATCTCCAAATTCACCCCATTTCTTTTGAGTGGATTATTCCTCACTTCAAAATCAGTGAAAGTATTAATCAGCTTTTCCAAATGAATGAGTTTGAATTCCTTTGTTTCCTAGTCCCTTAAAAGTTAAGTTAAGAAAAGACTGAGCAGGCTGCTAAATGGGTGATTTGAAACTTTCTCTTTTCCCCATAGGGAGGGAAAAGATATATGGGAGGACAGATCCTTCTCTTTGTGCTCTGTATGTTCAGCAATATAAAAACAAAGTCTCCTGAGAGCTGGATCCTTCTCTCTGGAGCATATATCTCCTTTTGCAGAAGTTGAACGAACAGAGAACTTTAGTTTTCTTTCAATTTTTACAGGGTGTTCAGAAAAAAACAAAACAAAACAAAAAAGACCAAAACAAATAATAACAAAAAACAACAAAACAAACAAACTGAAACCCAAAAACAACAATAACAACAAAAAACCCAAAACCACAAACAAGCCTAAATCAGAAAAGTGATTATAGCACAGCAGATAATATGATAAACAAAGACACAAACTTCTATACATGCAGTGTACATGTATGTATGCATCTTACATACTCTAAAAACATCTGGATTTAAAAGATTACAGTGGATCCTTGCTCCATTTTTACAGGTTTCTTTCAAAAGGGACAGTTTGGTAAATAAAAATGTAGATATGAAAATTGCCAATCTAATTTTGAAACAGAAGGAAAAAAAAGACTTTTGGAGTACTTTTTGAATGTTTGAGGAGGAATTAGCTATCTTAATTTCTACACTGAGAAAAAAATCATATATGCAATCACATGTTCAGAAAGATTATTTTTTTTTCCCTTTTCCAATCTATCATTAGGGAAAAATGAACCACAAAATTTTAAACCAACATTCAACAATAAGCAAAACATGAGCATGAACTCTGAAGGAAACCATAACTAAGGAGATAATAGTGAAAAATTGCATAAAATCAGGAAACGTCTCTTAGTAGTATACTTTACCATAGATTTTACAAGGAAATCTTAATTAATTTAAAGCTAGACTTGGTCTAGGAAAGGAAATAAATGAAGGAGTTGTCTATGAGTGCAGATCATTGTCCCTGATAAGCCAGACAACCCTTTCCACTTCAATCTGCCAAAGACATGACATACTTCAGGTGGGGTAATTGAACCAACTATTCACCACAACCTCCCATGGGGATTATTTCACTTGGTTTACCCCAGCAAATCTTCAGTGTTGCCTGCATTATTCAGGAGCTTGTGGAAAGATGCTCAGCAAGGAAATGAAGAAATAAGGTCTGACACCAAGTGAAATCCCTGACTGAGTCAGGTAAGCTGTTGTCTTTCTAAGTCCACTTTAGGTTTGTTAAAGACCCAACTCCTCACAGAGTTCACTTCTTCTAAACTGAAGAGTTCTTTGATGACAAACTGACTTCAGTGCAAGTTGAAGTCAGTATTTTAAGGGCCACACAAGAACAGCCCAAGTCCATAGGGCATTGTTTAGTGACAAAAATGCATAGGTTTTTTGAGATGGTATGACTTTCTAACACCTCATGTCCAAATTCCTGTAAATTCCACCTGGTCTTTACAGCCTTCTGAGCAATACTAAATTTCCAGAATGCTTTTAAGGTGAAACTTTTCTGGTAAGATAGACAAATGTCATGACTGTCTTTGTAGAAACTGCAGTTTATCCCAGTTTTCTCGTACCAAATTTGTTCTTCCTCTACAAGGCTCTCTTCTATTTACTGCTCTGCAGCTGCTTTTAAGCCCAAAAGTAAACACATTTTTATAGAGCTGTCTAGATGCAGTATTGTTTGTGAAAGTTCTTTGGAAATTAAGTACATATTATGGTTGTAGTAGTATCACTAGTAGTACTAGTAATGATGATGATGACGATGAAAACTATTATTATTAATGTTGTTGTTGTTATTAATATTAATATTGTTATTATTTTTGAGGGATATGTTGGGAAAAAATAACATCCAGCATATCCAGCATTCATCCAGAAATAATTTCTCTGATTAGGAAAGAAGATAAATATATATATTAAGATATACCTGAGCCATGTGTTATTCCCCTAATAGAGAACAGAAAAGAAGAAGGTCTGGTAAAATCTACCCACAAAGAAAAAGACATTTGCTGGTTATTTCCCACTTTGCAGAGGGAAGCAGTGAGGTTGGGTAGTGCCTGCACACCAGGGATTGGAAGAGGCTCAGAATTTTATGTCCTCAGAGCCTTAGGTCCCACCTCAACTTTTGACTCCAGTGTAAGTCTTGTATTCCCCAGAATCTGAAGTTGTTCAGAAGTAGACATGGAAAAGTGTTTGAAGCCCATTCCCTACTAATCAGTGGAAAGCAGAGGTCTCTACCTACTGAGAAATGGGGTGAGAAGAGAAGGGAACCCCTTGACTCCCTCCATGGACAGGTCTTGCCCTGCTCCACTTTATGGCTGAGACAGGGACAGTGCCCATGGCTCCCTCTCAATTGGAATTCCTGCAGTTAAGTGATCATCTATTTTAAAATTAGAAAATATCACTAATATTTCAGAGCTCCTGGTGTGGAGAAAAATGCAAAAAAATAAACTCTGAGAGTTCAGTAAGCAATGCAAATTTTAAAAAGAAAAACAGCACTATTTTTAAATCTCATAGATTTTTTGTGGGGGCAGGGAGATGAGGGAAGAGTGCAGAACTGAGAAAAAGAAGGACTGATTTTGTATTTTTAAGAACAATCTGGGTTTGGCAGTCCTCCACCATGCTCTAGAAAACCAAGATGTATTCATGAAGCTTCCTATTGCATTTTGTGGCTTTTTATGTATAGGATGGAACTATAAATGAAAAATTATTTTAACCACCTGTGTCATGCAAAAACGGAAACAGCTTTTTCCTCCTGTCTTGCTTGCAGAATCAGAGCCAGGTGAGTAGATTTATCCCTTATGTATCTAGAAAAATTTCTCTAAAATACAAGTCAAACCCATAATTTCATCTGTTCCCTAATGTGTAGTTAGTACTTATCTGATAGGGTTTTTTTTTCTAAAGCTATTAGTTTATTTGAACACAATGTTTTGAGAACCACTGGCACTTTCTCTTTGTTGAGTCATTTGCACTAAAATGCCATTTTTAAAAGGCCTTTTACAAAAGTCCAAAAAATCAGAATTAGTTATATGCAGACAGTGAAAGCAGTTAATTAAGAGGGAATATGGATATGTCAAAGTACATATTTGGTGGCTATGATATATCTTAAAAAACAATTAGAAATATGGCTAGAGAGAAGGAAATTATTTTGGATAAGAAAGAATAAAAAATAAAACCAGCAATATAAAAGAATATAAATTTTGCCTTTTTTCCTTTTTTATTTTTAGTATAAGAAGAAAATGGATGGAATTGTCCATTTGTATTTCTTATGAGAATTTCCTTAAGGTTTCTTTTCGTCTTTGCATTCCAAGAAAAACTAAAAATAATCTGGAAAGCAGTCAGTCTTTAAAAAACAAACATAAAAATAGAGAAAAGAACTCAATAGTTTAGGACCTCATCCTCTGTAATCCTTGTGGGATTGCTGATCCCATGGCTTTCTTGATTATATAGATAGACAGGAGAAAAATAAATAAAGCTTTCTGATGCATCTGAAGTCCTGTGTGCAGCATGTTCCTAGCCAGAGGCTGAATATTGGACACATATATGACTGCAGTGGAATGCGTTTTATCTTAGTTACGCAATATCCTCCCTAAAATAGTCCTACTTCTGATAATATTGTACATTTGTAAGTTTATTTTTGGAACATTTCTACCAGTCTAACAGACCTGACAATTCCAATCCTTTTAAGGCAAAGGCTTCTAGGGAAAAAAAATAAACTAAAAATAAAAAAGAAAAAACTTCTAAGAAGATGTCAGAAGCCTTTTCAGACACCTAATAGACTTACTGAGCCAAATGCAAACATTTTAGGAAAACAGTGTGCCATTTAGTGTCTTTGATATATCACTATTCACTTTCTGAAGACTGAGATTAGTATAAAATCTGATCAGTTCTTTGGATGAGCTTTATAAAATAAACTGGTTTTTGGAGAGCAAGTCTCAAACAGCATAATGAAATGAATCCATCTGTTTTTGATTTGTCTGTATTTGTACATTTCAGAAGACTTTTGCAATAGATGCCGTTTCTTAGAACAAAAAGATTGACTATTTCTTTTTCAATTCCTGTGTGGTTAAAGATAGCATGGAAAGAGACCTTAAAAAATATATATGCATTTAATGTGCAATGAATCTTGACAATATAATATATTGAAATTTAAAAAGCCCATGCAATCCTTGGGTCTTTGAGAGCTTTGGGTAACTCTATAGTTATGACAGCATATATGAGTGAGTTTTATTTAAATCAGTAACAGAACTGTCATAGAATCAAACAAAATGGAACTTTTAAGCCACAATTTTACCTGCAGGTATGATGACATTCAGCCCTCAGAAGACAAAGAAAACAAGCATCCTCTCAGACCTAAACAAAACATACAATCACTCTAAAACTTTGGCTTTTGAGGACAAAAAAACCCAAAAACTTTCTAGTGCAATGTAGCTGTGCAAACACCTTCAAAATTAGGATTTCTACAAGGTAACTTGCCTTTTACACTGAATAATTGATCTACCTGTCAAAATACAGCAGTAGGTGTTACCTGTATGCCAAACTATTGGGAAATGCATGTCTGATTTTATACCTGCTCTATACCAGGTTAAATGTATCAGGTGCAATACATATGACCTAAAGGAATATTCACATAAACCTGTAAATATACAGTAAACAAGTGGTTCATGGAAATATTGTCTTGTGAAACCATTCTGCTGGCACTTGTTCCTTTCAAATGAAAATATGGCACAGAACAGTCACTTTATCTCTTGCACTCCTGAAGTTTAAAGCAAGGCAGTTCTCCTGGCTGATGAAGAAAGAAGCTGTGGTCAGACACTCAGCAGCAGAACCTGAGCCAATAGAATTTAAATTTCTTTGCAATATTATCTTTTCAATAGAAAGGCAAAATTTAGAAATTTGGGATATACATTAGAGTTGCGTGAAAATTTATGTCCCTGAAATTTCTTTATGCTTTATGTTTCTTGGGCTTCATAAGAATCCATGAACACTGCACATAATAGTTTAAACATTTCTCTTCCCATTAGATTAATGAAAAAATATAGGTCTTTGACCATGGAATTTAGCTGAGAAACAGATATAAGAAATAGAACTAGTTACTTCACTAAGTTCTATATAGCTAAACTATATAAGTCCATTTGATTTAAGATTATTAGAAATTTTGAATTTAGAGAAAAAGCCCCCAAAATTTCATGTAGTTTTGTTGCTAAAGGACTATTTGTATAAAATAACTCCCACAGTAAAACATTAATCTTTCAGATGTGAAGTCTATTTACAAAGATTATCTCTGTTCCTAGAAGAAATGTTGATTTGTTTGTGCTCACGGTGTTTGTCAGAAAACAGACAAACATGAATATTTTAGAGACCAGCCTGCTCTAGAGCATAAACCTGTTCCTCTTATTCCAGCCAGAAAACAATGTTGGCTTTAGAAACTGTGATCTTATTGCATTTTTCCTAAAGTAGAAAAATATTGTAAGAGAAGTATTTTATTCTTTCTCAGCTTTGCTGAAGGTAATGGATTTCCTTCCTAGCACTGTAAGAAAAAGAGAATTTGAGACTTGAGACTTTAGATGATTTTCATTGAGGGGTTATTGTTTAACTAACACTGTAATTCCTACACAAGGAAATGTTCTTTTGTGCTTAAATTCCTGTAGCCAAGGGTGATGTAAAATCACACATCCATTAAAGTAAACCTGTATTTTTCCAGCAGCTTTGCACACACATCACTCTCACTGATGCATTGTGTGAGGCAGGTGAATTATAATGTCTCAGAATTATGCTGCAATGAGGATGTCTTTCTTTCTAACCTAATTCACAGTTACATTGCAGGGAAAATATAAAGATTTAGGCAAGGTGTTAGGACAATATGACTGTTGTAATCTAAGTCTCAGAGTACAAATGCCTTGAATACTTGAATTGTAGGAAACAGGCATTTCAATGTCCACTACAATGCTTTACTTGTTGCTAGTGTGTCGTGGTAAATTTTATATCAAGCAATGATTATTCCCTGAAATTAGATGCACAAATGAGATTAAATAATTGGAAATAATTCACGTATTATATTCTTGCAATATTTTACAATCTTAAACATTTTGTTATTGCAAAGCATATCATCAACAGCAGAAAACAATAAACTAAATGCACGGTTCCTAGGGGTAGAGTTATTCATACATACTGACCAGACAAGGACCTCATGCTCTTGATGCTGGTTTAGACATTGATAGTTATTGCCATCCCAAAATTTATTTATGTTTAAGAAGACAGGCAGGTGTGTGATCATCTGCTTGAAAACAGAAGCAGGGTTTCAGCTCCAACCACACATTGTAATCCTTGTTCCTTATCCTTCTTTTCTGCCACTTCCCTCCTCCTCCCTTTGTTTTTAAATGCAAAAGCATATCTTCTAATTTTTTCTCTTTTGCTTGAGGGTATAAAGAGATTTAGGGAAACACTGTCTGCATGAAAACACCAGGAAACCGCACTATAGTTTCTTTTCTTCCATCACTGTGGAGCAGATACTTGATTATTTCACATGCCGGTTTTCATTAGTGTTTCCAGTGCTGTGTCCCTTTCCTTAGCTTCTGGAAAAATTCATTGCAGCTAGCTGCATTTCTGTTTATTACACTACTGACCACTTGGCTCCTGTTTCAGACCAAGGATACATGCAGAAGCAAGCCAAAATACTGTAGCCTTTGGATGGTAGGTTCAGCTAGCTTAAGACTACATGCTGAACATTTTCATATCCATTTGTAATAAGAGAACCTGAGGAATAGCAACTCATGGAAAAATCTAGGTTCAAAGGAACCTCTGGAGGTCATCCGCCAGAACATTCTTCTGAAAGCAAGACCTTATTCAGACTAGGATTTTCAAATTAAGTGTTGAATATTTGCAACAGAGAGATTTGTTTGGACAACCTATCCCAAATCTCAGTTTTTGTCTTTGTGAAGAACTTGTACACAAACTGAATTTATCCTGAAGGAGCTTGTGCATGTATTGTCTTCTGTTGTCATGCATCCTCATGAAGAGAGGATCTCCATCTTCTCTTAAACTCCTTCCAGATACCGGAAAACTGAGGTCCACCTGAGCCTTCCCATTACAAACGTGAATTCTCCAACATTTCTTTATATACCAAGTTTTGAATTATCTCAGCTTCTTACTGGTCTTGTTCTGGATTCACTCCAAGCTCCCTTTTTTGAACTGGAGACATCAAAACTGGACACAGTATTCCAGGTGTGGCCTAGCAAGTGTCTATATAGTCAACAACAATTCTTTCTTTGGGAACAGGAGTAACTTAACAAGAATATACCAAGTAAAACATGCAATGTGTAAAAGTTTAGTGATTATGTGAGTGTGATTGTGTACAGACACATGTATGTTCACAGAATACACATTTAAATGGGGTTGTGAGAGATTTGCAGCTTGAAAATTTCAGGTAGGCATTTAATTGCTTCTGTGCCTGAAGAAATTAATATGAACATAATAAATATACATCTAATAAGGTAGTTACTGACCAGTTTACTTTTTCCTTATATTCTTCCTTAATTTTTTCCATTTTTTAATTTCCTTTGCCTTTGACCCATCCTACACAACTACATGATAGAGAAGGAGAGCTTGCCATAGAAAAAATACAGAACAAGAGTATTTTCAGTTTCCCATAGGAGTTAGAAAAAAAAGGCCTTTACTTCAGAAGGTTTGACATAATGATAATTTAAAGGAGCAGGGAAATGAAACTTGTGCTGTTTTAGTTAGAGGTACCCTTTCCTAAATGGCTGTACTTGATTTTCTTTTTAGATTGGGTAAAAAAAAAAAAGGAAGCTGAAAAATTAACTCAGTGTAAATTTTTTCTTGATATCCTTTGATCTTAAAGCAGGCAGAGTGCTTTTTTATTTTCTCTTCCTTGCAAAATTGGCTATGCTGCTAAATAGAGCTTTTTCTGTCCAAGCTGCAGAGAGAGGGTTACTGTGCATGTTCCTATAGGCCTCTCTCCTATATTCACTTGTCTTTCAGCTGCTAGGGTTGAGTTCTTGGCAATATTTCTGCAAAATACCCTCGTCTCACAAAGTGGAAGACTACATCCTTATGACCTCCAAGAATTTCCTTCAGCTTTCCTGGTTGCAAAGCTGGTATGCTACATCAAAAGCCCCACTGGTTATCGTGACATTAACAATTTTAGAACGATATTTTTTGCTGAATGTTCCTGGGTTGGATATTCAGTTTTGCTTGCAGATCTGTATAAGGCAATGAGATTATACTGATGCCAGAGACCAGTAGAGTATTTCTGATTTGAGAAGTTCTTGTATTTCTAGCAGATGAATCTGCATATTTTGGAATTTAATCTGGAAAGCACTGGGTGGAAAACATGCAAAGGCGACTGCCACCTGACTTGTAAATGAATAACTCATATGAATTTAGGCAAGTACTGCAAGTTTTGCAAAACTCTATTACAGAATTTACCAATAAAAGAGTACATTTGCTGAGTATCAAAGCTTTCTGCTTAAGAGGTCTCTTCTGTAATTTCCTCTATCTGTTACCTAAGTGAAAAGACAGAAAACAGAAAACAACATTTGCTGTTAGTTTATTGCTTTGGCTCAGGGATTCTCATATTAGTGTTAACTGCCACTGAGAACAGCAGGTGGTAATTTCCAATGGAAACGAGCAGCTACTAGACCAGACAACCCTCATTTACTTACACCTTGTGCAATGCTTCTCGGGAATATTGTCAGCTGTGGGCTCTTTCTCATTTGTCCTTGTTTTAGATGACATTGTCATTCATGACTATACTGTGAGTGTAAATGATGATCTAATGTCACTTCTATAATTACTTGGCACCCTGAATAAACTGTAATCCCCCTGGGTCAATAACTGCTCTCAGCTTGACATTCAATAAACAAGGTTTGGAGAATTGCTGTAGTTTCACTTTTTTTTTTTTTTTTTAATCCCTCCTGGTGCTTTTCAGTGAATGCTATTCAGGAGTACTTCTGGACCATTAAGAAAAGAAAGGAAACAACTGCACACAGTGGGAGACTGCTGAAGGGGCACCTCTGATTTTTAACACTTACAAAGGCCTCTTACCTGTAGGGTCCAATTCATCTTCAATGCAATTTTTGAGAATGACTTCACGGGGAGTGAGACCTCCCCCAGTCTGGGAGGCTGCTCTTTGTCATGTCATGAATCACAGTTCTAAGGGCACATATTGCAGGTATTGTGACTATGTCTGTTGTATCCCTCCTTTATGCCTCAAGATTTTTGTCAGAACTTGACTTGACTTTTGTTGTTGTAGCCTTGAATGTGACTTCACATAATGCAACCCAGGTAGGTGCAACCAAGTCTTTCAGTTATAAAATAAATTGCCTCTGTCATGCACAAGGATGACATGCAACAAGGACAAATCAAGCATTGTTGCAACACTGTCTGTGTTGGTTTCTGCTGCTCTAACAACGACTCAAAAATTGCTCTTTTGTAACTACTCGGGGTCTACTTCTGCCCAGACTGCCTAAAGGTCACAGTGATCTTGAGTTTTATTCTCAGTTTTCCTATATCCTTCATCTTCTATGTTATGGAAACAATACCTTGTTTACTTGTACATTATCATGTCCTATGTGCACATGCCATTGACTAAGAAAAACAAACCAAACTTGTCCTTCTGCTTCTGCCAAACCCAAGAAAGACTTTATTGGGTGGTAGGATTAATCATAAGGCAATTGTAGCCACTGTAAGAAATGATTAATACACTAAGATTATAGTAAAGCTGAGAAACAAATAATTCATAAACAGTAAAGGTAAAGAAATAGGCCAAACATTCTATAAGGTGAGGGCTGAAAAAAGTAAATATGGAACTGCTTTGAGGACTCAACCTTTCAAAAGAGACTTGTATGACACAGAAGTTCAGAGTCACCTGGACTTCTGATCTGTGTGCCATGTTCTGAACAAGGAAGAGCAGCATATAAAGAAGGAGTGAAAGGAAGAAAAACTGAAGTGGTCCAGCCATTGTGTACAGAATTAAAAGAAACTGCAAAAAAGTGATCATAAGAAAGACACTGGATTTGATGATGGATGATGAATGATGCCAGAATTTCTTGCCAGATAAGTTGTGTTCAGTCGCAGACGGATATTTCATGGTTTTGCAAGGGCAGATGGACTCTGAGGACTCTCAAATGAATAATTTACCAATATCTCCTATTTATGTTATTTCTATTTACTCTTTATTATTTTATATAATATTTAGAGGTATGCTTTGCATACAGCTCCAGAAAACTTTGGAGTCGCTGTTAAATGTTGATACTGCAAACAGTAATAAGCCAGCTGCATCCCTGCTAGCAAAGCTGTGCCTCGCCACTAAGAACAAAAACACAAGAGCAAATTAATATTTGCCTAATTGAATATCTGTGCTTTGATGACCAATCCTGTGCTTCTTCTAAAAATAAATATATTAAAATATGTATTGGTCCCAGATAGACCATTCATGAACATGCTGAGAAAGAGTTGAAAGTAACATAGTTGGCACAGAGGCAAGGGTAGGAAAAGAGGGTTGCTTTTCTGGAGTGTGCTGTTAAGCAGCAGAAACACACCCAAGTCTTATGTCAGGGTGTCTGTTGGTCTATAGACAGACATCCTGGACATTTTAGTAGATGCTGTCATTTTTTAAAATAAAAATGCATGTATATCTTTTTCCCAAGATACTTTTCTGGGCCAACATTTAGTAAAATCCATGGAGATCCTTTCTGTGTGCAATTAGGTAGTAGAGGGACAATAAAAAGTCTTAACACTCTCAGGAATAAAAATTGCAGCTTTAACCACATTATATGTATTAAGTTCCTTAAATTGTTCACTATAGCTTTAAACTCCTCTTAAACACCATTCCCTGTGGCTGGGAACTAAAATAGCCACACAGGAGAAAATCTCTGCACTTAAAATAAAAGGAAGAAAAATACTTTGTTCTTCTACATATCAGTTAAAGGATCTTTATAGGGGACAATGTATGGAGGGGAAATAGAAGTGTAGATGGATTTCATCATTATTTTGTCCCCTTGAACAGTCATGTTACCTTTCTTGATCAGTGTCTTTGTCAGAAACCCTTCACAGCATCCAAAGACTGACTCAGATCAGGAAGTGCAAATGAAAACTTTGTGTGAGCCATGAGGAACAGAGAGGATCCAGCACTGGAGAGAAAACAGAAGACCTGTGGAAGAGGGAGTAGACCCTGAAGGAGTGGGGACAGTGCCCCAGAACACCATGAGCCTTCAAAAGTATGCATATAATTGTATAAATTGGCCCAACAAGCTGAGACTTCCAATGCACCACTAGCAGTGTTCACTCTTTGTGCTGCTGTGCAGGTGTTCTAGGACTGTAAACCATGCAACCCATGTATCCCATGTCTTTAACAAGTCATTCTGAACATGTGGAGAATAAAATGAAACATGGCAAGAGCTTCCATAAGCACAGGGATAAAGGCCAAGGAGAAGATACATTCCCAGTCCCTGGGAACATTCAAAGTCAGGTTGGACTCTGAGAAACCTGATCTAGATGCAGATGTTGCTGCTCATTGCAGGGCAGTTGGACTAACTCGTACTTTTGAAATGTTGCTTCCAACTCAAACTATTCTGTGATTCTATGCCTCACACTGGTTGGTTTTTTTTTTGTTTTGTTTTGTTTTTGTGTGGGAACTCAGCACATCGCTCCGGATGTTCAGAGATGCCGAGAGAACCCTTGGGGGTCTCGGAAATCCTGGAATGTTGCCAAGAGTGCTTGATGGCTTGATTTTGATCCATCCACAGAAGTGACAGCAGTTTGAGGACATGAGAATCACTTTAGAGTGAAGGGTGTACAAGGGACACATTTATAGGGTGAAATATAAACTTTAAGGTTTTTGGTACAGGGGGGTTATGGAGACAAGATGGAGGGATCAGGGCGTGTCTCGTCCTTCTTCTTTCTTCTTCTTGTCTTCCATCTTCTGTGGTGATGTTGGCACTTGGGGATTGGTTTATGGTGAAGGTGCACTTGCCAACATGGGTGAAAAGTATTGGAAAATAAAAGTAAATATCATGTATGTAGATTTTAGTATAAAAAGACATGACTGCCCCATGGGTGGTCAGAGTGCCCTTGGCTGCCTTGCAGATCAGACCTCTGTTGGGCAGACAGAAAATTTTGTAGATAAGAAACAATAAACAATCTGAAGATCGAAAAGCTGAAGAGTCCAGACTCGTCCTTTGAAACGCGTGCCACCCAAGAACCACCCTACCCGTGTCCGGGCAGAGACAGACAGCCGAACTGGACATTTTTGTTGTTGTTGTTGTTGTTGTTGTTGTTGTTTTTGGTTTTTTTTTTTTTATTCCAGGAAAGTATCGTTCAATATTTTTAAGAATTTTAACTTATCAACACACTTTTTTTAGCACCATGATAAATTCCTTCATTGCTTTTCTAAGGTCTTTTAGTATGTTTATGAAAGATTTTTCAAATATTTCTATTTCTGACTAACAGGTGTGGCATAATTCTATATTTGTTTTTCATGGAATGATTGAGTTTAATGTCTTTTCTTTTTTGCATGCAATAAAAATGTTAAGGATACAAAATGCATGCAGTGTGTAGTATTATGTGTTAAAATATTATCCAGGCTTTCCTCTCAGAGAACTGCCAACAATATTGCATATATGACTAATGTTTATCATTCAGGCACAAACAAAAATATTTTTCCCCATAGCACACAACTTAGTGATTTTTTTAAAGCATATCATAGTCCAACAGCTTGACAGCTGACTCTAATAAATGCTCTTATTAATGATCACTCTCTCTGTGTCCAGCTATCATCTGCCTGACAAGGCACCCCTCTAAAGACACTGCAACACATAGAAATGCCAAGTGTATTGGCCTTCCTGAGATCTAGGCTACCACACGGTCTTTCCTAAAGAAAGCTCATTCTGCACAGGTGCCACACTACAGATATACTGAGAAGAGCTGTTAGGGACTGTGGATTTAAAACCTCCCAAAACCTCAGGATCCAGAAAATGCTTTTTTTGTTGGAAACAAGCAAGCAAGAATATGAGCATAATAGTCAGATTTGCACCATGTAGTGATTGGGTAGGAAGTGTAAGGTGGCAAAACTTGTTGATGTCGATAAAGACCTGGACAGTAGACACTGCCTATGTGTGATTCTTGAGGACACCTGTAAAAATAACAGTTTTTTGAAGTGGAGAGAATCATCTAAGTATCCCTTCTGATAATGTATTTACATCTGATCTACAGCATTGTGTTAGAAGATTCAACACACTTCTCCCTGGGCTTGTTCTCAGTTCAAGGATGTTCAGCAGTGTCCAGAAAAGCAGAGTCTAATTTTTCGTTCGGTCCCTATTTCTAGTCCCTATAATGTGATCATGACACACTGCAGATCTGTGTTAGATATCACTCACTTTACAGCTCTGGAATACCCTGAATTACTTTAACAATTAAAATTTTTCAAAATTACTTCTGAGATTTACAAAGCTGTCATTAGGAGACAAGACAACATATGACTGGACAACACCCTTTGAAAGTGAATAGTGATACACCTTGCTTCCTGCATTACACTGAAGGACCCTTGCTCCTTACTACCTCGTGGTCCCATTTTGATCTGTTTAATCCCTAACTGTGCTGCCTTCCTTTATCATTGTTTTTTTTCTAGGAAGATTATTACTCTCAGAACAACAAAAAATTCCCCAAACTAATCCCAACCAAATGTAAAAAAGAAACATTTATTCAAGACTTCTTTCTTCTCTAATTATATGGCCATTTCATACTGTCCTCTGATTCCTCCATCCTCCTTCGGCACAATCAACTGTCTAGCAAAAAGGTTGTGAAGAGCCTGTGTTTCATATTCCCTAGAGCACAATCAAAGCTTGAAAAACCAGGGGTGTGTTGCCAGCTGCATCACTCATTTCTTGTTGTATGCCTGAAACCAAGGCTGCTCTGAATGTCTGTGGTAAGTGCTGAAGTAGCAATGAGGAGAGGCAGAAATCTGAGGTAGGGAAATATCTGTCTGCAGTCATGAAACAGCAGAACTTTTCTACTTTCACAGAATTCACACAGACACAGGTAACTGCATTGGAATTATGAAATACATGGGACTGGATATTAAGCATGTTTCCACTGGATTGAAAAGCTCAGACCTAAGCCAGATCTTCTTGGCCCAAAATCTGTCATTATTTAGCATTTGTTCAGTGAGCTGAGCAAAATAAATTGGGAAGTTAATCTGATTTTAAGACAAATGTGATTTTTTTGTTTAAAGATCTTTCTCTGCTTGTTGAAGAAGAGATACTAAAGGTTGGGATAAACCAGGCTACATTTAACTTTATTTTTTAAGCAATTGGAAAAATATCCTTATTTTTTTTGCATATGAATTTCCAAATATTATCCTCAATTAAAATTATTAGTACTTTATCTTATTTACCATATTGGTTGATTTGGGTAAAAAATCTTTTTTGGGATATTGAAAATAAGTGTATTGCTTTCCATTGTTGTCTTTGCCCATCATTTTCATAAATGGTTAGTTCTGGTTTACATATTGTTCTCTAACAAAAAAAAAAAAGAAAAAAGGAAATGCACAGACAGAAAACTGAGTGGGGTGCCAGAGATTCTGAGTTTAAACAGGATTACACAGTTTTTCTTTTCTTTTCTTTTCTTTTCTTTTCTTTTCTTTTCTTTTCTTTTCTTTTCTTTTCTTTTCTTTTCTTTTCTTTTCTTTTCTTTTCTTTTCTTTTCTTTTCTTTTCTTTTCTTTTTTCTCTTTTCTTTCCTTTTCCTTCCTTTTCTTTCCTTTCTTTTTTTTTTATTTTTGTGTTTTATGTTGTAGAAAATAAAAAAGCTCATGTAATACCTCTGAGAGAAAGGCAGTTCATACTTGTCTTCTTTCACTGAACGTCTTGTACCACAGGTTCTGTATCTGAATACCAACAGCCTGGTTACAGAGGCACTTACAGATCTCTGTTCAATGGTTCCAAAAATAAAATTCAAAGGGGAAGGCTTATATTTTCCTTGGTATTGATCAAGAAAAGTCACTACATCTTTTTATTGTAACTTTTATTATGTTTTTAAATTTAAGTCTTTGTCCACTTTCTCTTCCTTTTCTTCCCTATTTTTTACTGGAGCTGATGACCAATTTCTGCTCCAAATACAAAAAGATTTGTATCTGTGATAAATTACAGCATTTGTCAAAAGACTGTCATTGCTTTAATGATATCCCTGTCTTGAGATGTTTCACTTGTGTTTTGCTTGTCTAGAGAAAACGCATGCTATGTGCTTGGAAGCAAAGTCCTTTTACATTTCTATACCTAAGAGAGTCTAATGAGACACTTCCAATTACAGTAATTTCAAGCTGCTTTATTTAGACCTTATAGAACCAGAATATTGTGTCTTTGCAGGAGCACATTACTGATTTTTCCTTGAGTACTATCTCTCCATTCCAGCAAGGCAAATACTGCACCATATAATATCAGATTGCTTATATGATTAAAATCCATCACATACCTTTAAGAAAACAACACCACTGAATATACAGCCTTATATAGAAAGAATATCCACAGTTTTTGAAAACCACCAGGCCTTGACTGACAATAAGTGGAGTTTTTAAGAGTTTATGGCCATATTTTGTCAGGAAAAAACCCCAACTAAACAAAACCAAACAAGATAGCCACCTGCAATAGCACCATCTGCTGGCCCTCAAAATTTGATACAAATTGTCATTCTCTGACTGAAAACCATACTGCTCATCATGGACACAGTTTATGAGCACTTACTCATAGAGAACTGCTAGTATAAATGGAAAATTTTGCAGTAAAAAGCAGCTCATTTTCGTCCATAATGATTTTTTTTTTTTTTTAGAGTGGCCAAGAGTTGGCAGGAGCTCTTGTTTCTTTTAATAATAGTCTGTAAGCTTTAAAGCAGGAAATGCTTGCATTTTACCTGAAATTAAGATTAAAAATAGGGATCTTAAGGTATTGGAAGTGATGCATGAAATTTGTCTAGAAGGGAATTTGTACAAAGTAACTTCTTTTCAAAATGTTTTTTCTTAAAATGGAAAATACATATCATGAAAATAGAGATCTGTTCACATTTTGGTTTTAGTTTCCCTTAATTAAATTTAAAATATATTTTCAAGATTGGGTAAAGAAAGACAGAATCAGACTAACTGAGTATAAAATATAAGAGAATAAAATTTTACAAATAGAAAGAAAAAGAATGAGGTGAAATCTTCGTGTTACTGAAGTTCATTATCAACATCTTTTAAAACAGTCAGAGAAGGATGTTGGGTTGTCTTCAGATGAATTTCATTGTTTCTCAAATGCTGATAAAGTAAAATGAGGTTACTAAACAGAGAATATCTACATTTCAAATAAGAAAAGATAGTATATAAGGAATTTGTAAAGCAAAATAGTTTCTAAATGCAAGTTGGGTTACCCAATATCAGTCACTTCAGTCATCAGGCAGTCTTTCTTCAGGACTCTGTTCACTTCTTTGCAATAAGGAATCAAAAATTAATATGCACTTAGCATTGGATCTTCTGCCAATATTCAGAGAGCTTGTTTCTATAATTTTTATTTTTTTAAAAATCTGACTTAAAGAATTATTCTTGGTGACTTACAGTAGTTCCCAGTTTGTGTCAGATGATCCCCAGAACAATTTCTTCTTTCCTTACTGAATTTTGGATTCTTACAGAGAAGCAAATCAGAATGGACTTGAGTGATATATTTCAGATAATTATTAAGTCACCAGAAATGTGTCTGCCAAAATGGAGGGTTTCAGGAAGTGCCATGCCTGAAGCTGAATTATTCAACAAGGTTTACACAAAATCAAAAAAATGTGGCAGAAATCATGAAGGTTTGTTTCAGAACTTCTGAGGTTTGTGTTTTTTACATACTATTAACAAAAGTCAAGGAAATGAACGATTAAATGCATCAAATTAGTACCACTGATGACAACATGAACATGAAGTTCACCAAGGCCAGGTGCAAGGTCCTGAACCTGGACCAGGACAATCCCGAGCACAGACACAGACTGGGGGAGGGGGCCGGGTATAAAGCAGCCCTGAGGAGAAGGACCTGGGCTGTTGGTTTATATGAAGCTGAAAATGACCTGGAAATGTGCACTAGCAGACCAAAAAGCCAACTCTGTCCAGGCTGCATCAAAAGAGGCATGGCTAGCAGATCCAGGGAGGTGATTCTGCCTTTCTACTCTGCCCTCATGAGACCTCACCTGGAGTGCTGCACCCAGCTCTGTGGCCCCCAACGCTGACCTGTGTTAGTCCAGAGGAGTCCAAGATGACCAGAGGAGGATTGAACCTTCTCTCCTATGAAGACAGGCTGAGAGAGCTGAGGCTGTGTAGCATGGAGAAGGCTCCCTGGCCTTACAGCAGTGTTGCAGGACCTGAAGGGACACTACAATAAAGGTGGAGGGTGACATTTTACAAGGGCATGCAGTGACAAGACAAAGCAAAATGTTTTTAAACCAAATGAGAGGAGGTTTAGATGAGATTTTAGGAAGTAATTCATTACTGTGAGGATGGTGAGGCACTGGTACAGGTGGCACAGAGAAGTTGTGGATGTCCCATCCCTGGAAGTGTCTAGGGCAAGATTGGCTGTGGCTTTGAGCAAGCTGGTTTATTGGAAGGTGTCCATTCTATGACAGAGGATTTTGGAAATAGATCACAGAATAATCAAGGTTGGAAGAGATCTTCTAGGTCATGCAGTAAAACTGTCAATCCAGGAAGAACATAGCAGTCCCCAAACCACATCCCTAAGTGTTACATCCAGATGTCACTTGGACACTTCCAGAGATAGTAACTCCACTAGCCCCCTGGGCAACTTATTCCAATCATTCTTTCAGTGTTTTTTTTTTCATCCTAATATCCAATCTGGTCTTGTTCTTTCACTTGAGACATGCCAGAAGAGATGATCATTAAGGTCCCTTTGAACCCCAACCTTTCTATGATTCATAAAGGGTGAGGAAGTGACCTGCAGAAAGTCTCCAAGGAAACCAGAGACAGAACCAGAAACCAAGGTCAACCCGCAGTGTCATACTCCACTTGCTACAAGTTAGGCTATAAAAAAGATCACTGAATTCCTTCAAGGCTTAAATGTTTCTTTAATATGGTCTATGTGAATTTTTTTTTTTTTATTCTTATTCATAGGTGTCAGGCTTGTAAGAAAACCCTAGTAAAAAGCATAGGTATGTACTGACCCATGTACCAACCAGAAACCAGATATTATTCAATAAAAATATTTCCCTTTTTATTGAAAATTATTTGAACTCAGTTGACAGAAATTAGGACACCCAAATACATGGAGAAAATTTCCATGCATGGAGGTCGTACAATTTTTGACATTCTTTCATTTGACAGGAATCAGCCTTTATTTGCTATTAGAATATGTGGCATACTTCTAGCACTTCATCAAAGTTTTTTAAAGACCACTAACACAAGATGAATTTCAGTGACCTTGCCAAAACAACTTGAAAATAATGTCCTCTATTAAAAAAGTCATACTGGAATTACATCTTTTCCCAGAACCATGCAGTTTTGTTTGAAATGTTGTAAGTAAGTATTTTATTATATGTTTGCCTTCCTTTTGAGCATATTCAGGCAGAAATTTTAGTAAAAATGCAGCAAAGACAAGCTTGAGCAGTTAGAATTGTCATCAAGATTGTAATTTGTGAGATACATGTTCAAGTTCATGCTGTTACTATTAATCAAATATTTTTCTAGCCCAGACATCAGAAGGTCCAGTAAATAAAGAGTTTTTTACATCCTATTCTTAACCACTGAATAATAGGATGCAGTGCACTACATGATCATACAGAGTGGAACAGCTGCCATAGTACAAGTTGAAGAGACAAGCTGAAGTCTCATTCTGTGGATAAGTAGGATGCTCAAGTGAATTCAAGTAAATCTATAGCATCCGTCTTCTTCCTCATATTTTTTTTTCCAGAAAGAAAGGAAAAGTTCACTTCAATGGAAATCAGAATAAAGCTAGTGTTACAAACAAAGCATAATTTAGTACACAATTATTTTTCCCTGCCATCTTGATTTTATGCAATACTTAGAGTAAAATAGTACTTTCATAAACAGAGGGATGCACATGTAAATTTGATAACACTGATTGTTCAGTTTTCTTCATTTCTCTCAACAGTTCAAAAAGATCTCTCTCTTCTTTCCCAAGTTTGGTATTTAGAGTGGACCTACTGACATCCCTAGTCATTGAATACCAGAAATCCTCTCTGACCTTCTTGAAAATCTGAAGTTTCTGTTTTAAGAAGAAAGATTCATTAAAATGAAGAGGTTGACATGTTTCTCCATGATTCATACTAGGTAAGTTTTGTAGTATTTGTGACGTAGATTTATACAGGAAATTATTTAAATAAGTGCTGATGCATGTAAGTGGAGATATCATGTCAGAAACATACACAGACATAGAAATCTTACAAGCACTGGCATAATACACATGTAAATTCGTTGATATTTTTTGCTCAGTTTTCTCCATTTCTCGCAACTTTTAGAAAATATTTCCTGGTCCATGTAGCTTTTCTTGCAATTCAAAGCATTTTCAAAAAGAAAAATATGAATAACTATATGAAAATTACTCATGGCATAGCCTATATCTTGATATGTTTAGATCAGATTAGAGTAAGCCTTAAGAGTTTAAATCATTTAGCTATAACACAACATGCTATTTGCATTGCCAGACAGAGAAGAATGTGTTAAACAACACATCAGAAAACATTCTTTTGATATTTCTGTCCTACTCAAAAATAAGTCTTTCCGTGAGTATAAAGAAACACTTTGCTCCTTTATTCAGTGACACTGTGTGGTTTATTTTTTGTGACACACATTTCATTTTACGTAAACTAGTTACAACACTGCCTGTAAAAGAAATCAATCTCATCAGCGCAGAGGGGGCAATTTTTTCATCTCCAGTTTGAAAGGAAAGGGTACTGCAAAATGAATTACTGGAGGAAAGATGTGAGGATTACTTCTAAGTACTTGCTGACATGTTCCTCCCAGATATCTTTTGGCACAGTTTCACTGGGAACTGACTCAAGCCTTACAGAAAAATGTGTTTACAGAGGACCCATGGTAAGTATAACAGATTTTTTTCAGAGCAACCTGAACCAAATCTATAGTATTGTTGATCTTACTGTATGCAGTAGTTTAGTCTGTCTGTGGGTGCTTCATGACTAATGGAGCCAGGAGAGCATAAACTTTCATGAAAGAAGTTATTTAAATATGGGATTTCAATCCGTTTTTGTTTGATTGAAGCAAAGAAAGTTTAGGACGGTTGTTAGGTGGTTATGATGTTGAGATGAGGATTTGAGGGATAGCTGCAAATGCTAAGATGCTAATAAGCAATCTTCAGGGTGAAAAGGATCTGATCTACAGGGGACTTGCAAAATTCCTAAAATCCATATTCTTCACAGGAACTACATGCCATACCCTATAATATGTCTATAATAAGAGATCTTTTGCCCATGTTGCAGTTAAAGAATAGGGTCTTTGATAATTCTCTACTGCTATTTTGTACATGATTTTTTCCTCATTATGTGGACTATTTCTATGACTGATACAGGAGACAAAACCACCTTCTTCTTTCAGGCAAGCATGTACATACATGTGCAAACATACACATTTGTATTTCTTATATGATTCATCAAAACCTCTGCATCTTATGTGTATGTGAAATGCTCTATTATAAATGATGAGGGGATTAGGGAAAGTCTTTAAGCTTTGTATCATTTAATAGAAATTTTTGTATGTTCCATTTACATTGTTTTATCTAGTCTATTTCACTAATTCATGAGGGAGAGTTCTGTTGTTAGGGTTACTAACACAGAGCATGAGAGAGAAATACCCCTGAGTAAAAACCTTATTAACAGCTATTCACTGAATTTAATTCTTTCTGGAATACTGCCACCAATTACTTTTTGGCATGCTGACTTACACAAGTTTCACAGTATCTTATACTAACAGTTGCCATGAGTACACACCATCAGAATTACCTTAATTGGCTGAGTATTTTGGAAGTTTCAGCCTGGCATGACCTGAGCTCACATGGACTAGAGAATGAGAAGGGAAAACTAAAAAAAAAGTAAAACTTAATGCTGAAGTACACAACGTCTGTCCACCCTTCCTGAACTATAAAGATTTTGATTTCCTTCTTTCTCTGCCATATTTTAACCTTAGAGGTTCCCATTTAATATGAATAAAATTTAATTCCAATTAAAAGAGGAGGTTTATCATGGAATGTTCTTAATGTTCTTGTATTGAATGATCCAGTTTTGACCAGGACAGAGTTAAATTTTCTCATTAGCTGTGAGCAGGAGGGGCTGGGACCCCTGTGGGAATGTTTAGATTGTTATTCAAACCACCTCAGGTCATCATTGCAGTGAGAAGAAGGGCGTGGTGTTGTAGGGAACAATTATGCATTGCTGCCCAGAGTCGGCAGTGAGCACTTCTGTATGTGAACTCTTTTTTTCTATACTTTTGCTATTGATACTGTTACTGTTCATTTTTTTAACTCACTCCTCTTTCCAGTAAATTTTTTCTTATCTCAACCCATACTTATTGCCTTTTGGGCTTCCAGTTTTCAAGTCCATCCCCAAAGTGAGAAAGAGAAGGGAGGGGGAGGGGAGAGGGAGGGATGGAGCAAATAAGCAGCATCTGATTTGGGATAGTCTTGGTGGGGGATGGGACACTAAACTGGGCAGAGCCATTCCTAAACCATGACATTCAGCAAAAGCAAAATATGTGTGGAAGGACTGAAAGGCATTTTGTGGACTTTAGACATGAAGTACTCATTTTAGGTGGATAAGGATTTAGTTGTATGGTCGCATCCTAAAGGTAGTGGTCAACAGCTAAGAATCCTGATGAACATCAGTGATGAGTGGTGTCCCTCAGGAGCTGTACCGGGATCAGTGTTATTCTCTTAATTAATGACATAGATGAAGGGATCGAGTGCACCCTCAGCAAATTGCAGATATCACTAAGCTGAAGAGAGTGATTGCCACACTTGAAGAACAGGATGTCATCTAGAGACACCATGATAAGCTCAAATGGGCTCATGGGAATCTCATGGGGTCTAATAAGACCAAGAGAAGGTGCTGCACCTGATTTGGGGCAACCCTCAGTATCAATCTGGGCTGGGGGATGAAAAGATCAAGAGTAGCCCTGAGAGAGGAACTTGGAGGAGCAGAACATGCACCAGTAATGTGCACTTGCAGCCCAAAAAGCTAATTGTATCCTGGGCTGAATCGTAAGAAGCATGGTCAGCCATTTGAGGGATGTAATTCTGCCCTTCTACTCTGGTGAGACCCCACCGGGAGTGCTGCATGCAGGTCCGGGGTCCCCAGCACAAGAAGGGCATGGTCCTGTTGGAATGAGTCTAACAAAAGAACACCAAGATGATCAGTGGAATAAAGCACCTCTCCCATGAGGGAAGGCTGAGAGAATTGTGATCATTCAGCCCGGAAAAGAGAAGGATTTAGGATGACCTTAGCATTGCCTTCCAGTACCTCAAGGGAGTCTGCATGAAAGATGAAGAGTGACTTTTTACTAGGGTGTGTAGTGATAGGACAAGGAGTGATGGTTTTAAACTAGAAGAGAGTAGGTTTAGATTAGATACAAGGAAGAAAACCTTTACTGTGAGGGTGGTGACAAGTTGGCGAGAAAAGCTGTGGATGTCCCACCCCTGGATGCACTCAAGGACAGGTAGAATAGTCCCCTGAGTAACCTGATTTTGGGAAAGATGATCCTGCCCATGGCATGGGGATTGATACTAAATGATCTTTAAGGTCTTTTTCAACTCAAACCATTTTATTATTCGATGATTTGTATGAAAATACAGGAATAGGTATTTTCATGACTCTTAGTAAAATTAAGACCATTTTCATCAGGAGGTACCACTTCTGTAACAATTCTTAGTCCAGACCAGAAGGGAAATTTTGAGTTCAGTCATCTGTGGTATTTTTCTGACAATAACAAATTTAATGTACAGTAGAAACACTTATGTGTGATTGTGGACTGACATAGAAGAAGCTCTTCTGCATCCTGCATGTCTAATGACAGTTTATAGTTTTGACACCTTGACTTTGTGACTTTCCTATTGTAAGCATAGTTATTTTCGTTATCCATGAATATATTAGGATGATTTGAATCCTATTGAGCCTTGACCTAAAAGAAAAATTGTGGAACAATTATCTCAAGCTAATGGTGCATTGTGTATATATTTATTTCCTTTCCATTCATTTGGAAGGGGTTGCCTTTCAGTTCTATAAACTGTCTCATCTAGTTATTAGAAGAAATTATTTTATTTGCTGTCTCTGAATCATACATTATTTTGAACACTTCAGTACTTTCATTTTTTATTTATTTTCTCTATTTTGATCCTATACAATTTAAAATCTTTTTCTTTAAATGCTGCTTTGTTGGAATATATATATATTCATATATATGAATGTATATTGTCCACATTGAGGAGTAGATGAAACATTGACATCCGTATGTCACTTACACAACATTATAAAAACAAGAAAATAACTCTACATTTTTAAAGTCAAAACAATTTTCTTTCTCATTAAGATCATTGCCAATTACTTTTATAAAATTTCATGATTAGTCTTAATGTCTCATTTCTGAAAAGAAATGTTTATGTGAATCTAAGTTCTAAGGGTGTCAAATGGTCATTGCAAACAGAAATATGAATCATAAAGTGTCTCTCAGTTTTAAAGGTCCATTGTTTTTGAGGTGAATTCATTTCAACAATCAAAATTGTATCTCTTGCTTTCCAATGTTACATTTATCTATGTTCCATAGCTATGAAGGACATTACAAAAATTAAGACACAGTATTTTGAGAACACATCAATTAACTGCAATTGTTTATATCATTAGTCAGTAAATAAAAATGAGAAAAATCTGTGCTTTCTCCATGCTGGTTACCAGAGTGTGAAGTGAAGGGTTCAAAGTAAATCAGATGCAGGTACACAACTCTTACTCAATATGTGTTTTCTTTATAAAGTTTTCATGTATTCCTTAAAATCTAGAATACCATGGGTCTAAAAAACAATATACTCCTGAGCACTAAATGCAGAGTGAAATACAACCCTTACTCCAAAGTGCTCACTGACTAAAGGGGCTCACAATTGAAATGTTTTGATTGAGAAACTGAAGTAAAGATACTGGTATACTGACAGAATAAGATAATTGTCTCATTCAATCAGATGAAAGGGAAAGAATTTGAGAGACAGCCCACTGGAAAAATAAAAGCTGCTACAAAACAATGCTGTCTAGAATAAATTTTAAATTCAGACATGTATAGACTATATCCACTGTTCTCCCTGAGAGCTGTCTGCCTATAGCAGAGAGCAGAGTTCATCTTTAGCAGTTTAGGCACAGCTCCTAAGTGGTGCTTTGTATGTTGTACAAAGCTTACATTATTCCTAGGTTGACAAAAATAACAGACAAGATTCTCCCCTACCTCCTTGGCTTTTTGCCATTATACCCATTACTGAAACAAATTGTCCGGTGCTCATTATAAGGATGAGGTCATGTCTTGTGAGGTAGTTTTGGGGCTGATTTCCCAAGTGAATCAGGAATGTACAGCTCACTTAGGACATGTTCCAAAATCCAGCAATATCAGGAGAGCTGTGTATTAAATGTTGGACTGTACACTGTATCTTTCACCAGTTAAAAAGAAAAATGTGGTCTTTTGGCCCCATCATTAAAAGCAGCATCAAATGTTTTACTCATTGAGTTATTGCATGTAGAGAATATAAGAAAATATATAAGGACAACAAAAAATGCTTGCTAATTTTTTGATGGGGACAACAGTATATTTTTTTTCCTTATGAGTCCCTCTATACTTGCTAGCATTTAAAATAATGAAGCACATTCATATTAAAGATAAATTAAAAGTAAAGCCTCTGGGAAATAAATAGTTGAATATATATGAGGACTTGAAAGCCCTATTAAAATATCCATGCTCAGCTAATAACATGTTCTTTGCTTTCAATTTCAGCAAACTTTCTGTCTTTCAGACAATACTAAAATAAAGAGACATCAAATATATAAAATTTTATGCAACAGTGAATTCAATAAAACACCTTGCTAATAGTCAGAAATTGACCTTATATTTCTAAAAAGGTACAAACAATGGTAAATAACAAACTCAAAGAGGTGGTCTCAAAAGATATCAAAAAGATTTTCAGGAAAACTTTCTCAGGAAGGTGATTATTTGAACTGAGAACCTGAGAATTTAGTCAGAAGCTCAAATGTAAGGAAATATTTGTATTCCAGTTCTGATGTTTTTTTATCTATGTTTGCACTGACAAAGATAAAGTTCATAGTGGAAAAACATGGCTGATTTGTTGAGCCTGTGTATTTTCTATTTTCAAATGTCTCATCTACAAGACAGCAAATAAACAATACATGACACCTACCTTCAGTGTAGATGTGAGTCCAGCATTTTATAGCAAGTACAAATTTAGCTGAAAACTCTGTCAAACACTTTGGTCAAGACTAAAGCTGACTGAAAGTTGCAAATATATTTTTAAAGCAAAAGAAAGGAAACGCAGAGGTTCACTTCACTTTTAATAGATAGAAATCGCAACTTCTTTTTCTTCCCCAAATTTTAAATATCACAGAAGAAAGCTTAATTTAAAAGACAGAAAATATTATATTTATAAGATTCATATTTGCATGTAGGTGCATCCATATACATATCCATGAATATTTTTGCATGAATCTATAGAAATTTATTTTCCTTTTCTTACTCACAACCAATATATCATAGTGAAAGAAATAACCCTGTGTATAAATGAGGATGGGAACTTACGTTTTTCAGCAGTAGAATATGGATCACCACCTTGATGTAACATTTGACAAACTGGACAACCTGAAATGTACCGGAGTGCACAATTAAATTCTTCTTTTACAGAGAAGGAGCTGCTGTGTGAAGAGGAGGACATTTCCTCAGCCCTTAGTGTGAGGAGACTTCCTTGACCCTTAGTGTTTAATTGGTCTGTCAGTGCCCCAGGAAAGGAAACCCTTGTGCCCGACCAGCCTGTGAGTGCCCTTTAGGGGAACCCTTCACTGAGCAGTGCTGCTGGACTGGAGGGCACTTTGACTGATTTATTCAGGGACACACACCAAAGGAGGGCACAAGGGAGGCCCCTCAGCAGGTCTTCCCACTTACGACCCCTCAGTGGGTCTCACACTTGGCTCAAGACTGTTACTGCCAGCGACTGCCATCACCCATGAAGGACTCACCAACACTTTACAGCATAACATTCTTTATTAATACGATTTTGTGATCAGTTTAAGCTTCAAGGATTGTCAGAGACAGTATCTGACTGCAAAAACATGTTCAAATGACTATCTCAAATCCCCATCACAAGCATTCAGCATGCACAGAGTACAGTTCTAATCCAACAAGCATCCCTATGAGGGAGATAGAAGGTTCAGCCTGTTGACTGATCCCAGCAATAATGATGGTGTCTTCCCTAATTTTTCCTCTGTTCTTGATCTATTTTTATACTGTCTCTTTATGTTTAGGTGGACCTCAGGTGACTCTAGCCCTGCCTCCCATTGTTACTGATTGGTGTAAAATTGTCTTGCTCCACTTTTAAAGATACCATTAAAAAAAAAACATTTTGCATGTGCCCAGTGAGGGATGGCTGTACCTTGGAGGTAGGCAGCTTTGGGATGGATCTGTGCCTTAATCTTAAAATTAGGCTATAATGAACCAAGTTCATCTAAGGAAAGAGATTTCATCACAGTTTTTGGCTCATCAGCAGGACATCTTCTCCTCCCTCCATTGTTTGACAGGTGCTATGTGGTTTCTCAGCTGCAAAGTACCACTGAGTTCCCCTCCCTGAAAGAATTTCCACAGAGTCTGAACAAGACATGGTGCCTCCACTGTGCTCCACCCTCCATTCCATCCCCCTTAGCAGGCACTTACTGTTGGAGAATCATCATGGAGCATACCAACTGTGTTCTATCCAGGGAGTAGCAGCTGCATTTTACCCTATAATTTCTGTACCATTACAACTTCTGTTAGCATGTGAATATATCTTAGCTGTGTCTGATTTTACCCCCAGCCATCCTTCCAAAAGGAGCACAAGGATCCAATCTCGCTTTAGGTCAAAATCCCTAGTTTACATGGAGAATTAACACTCTGCTCTTTCTGTGATTCTGTTTTGCACTTGCACTCAAGGCAGAATTTATGAGAAAATGACAGAGTCCTTCAAAGGTTCTGTCTTGCTTTTTAGGTTTCTATCCTTTGGCAGTCTTTCTTAAACAACATAACACTGAAAACACTCTCTCTTCCTAATAAAGAGATGAAAGGCTTTTTTGGTGATTTAAAAACAAAAATAAAGTCAATTCTACATAGAAGTAACAAGAAAAAAGTCTTGAACTCCAGAGGTCTTACTCCATCATTCTGCTGAAAATATTTACTTATGAACTTTTGCAATGGACAGTGGCATTTGGATGAAGACCAGTATTGACTTCTGGACTATGTTTGATTTCATTTAGTAATACACTCTTTTTGATTTAATAATAGACCTAGAAAATCTCAGAAATTGTGAGATCTTCTGGATTGTCACTTTGTGAATAAGAACGTGACTGGGTACTTTCAATTTATAGTCAATCTAAGCCTCAGGTGCTGTCAAACTGTGAGCACAACCAAAATTGTGAAAGAAAATGAAGTCACAGAGACACAGAAGGTTTGAGGTTGGAAGGGATTCTATAGATCGTCTAGGCCAATCCCCCTGCTGAAGTGGATTGGTGTAGATCAGGTTGCACAGGTTCACATCTGGGCAAGCTTTGAATATCTCTAGAGAAGAAGACACCTCACCTATCTGGAAACCTGTTTCAGTGCTCTGTCACCTTCAGAGTAAATAAGTTCTTCCTCATATTCAGCTGGAACTTTCCATATTTCAGTTTGTGCCTGTTGCCTCTTATCCTGTTAATGAGCACCACTGAAAAGAGCCTGTACCCATTCTCTTGGCACCTGACCTGAAGATATTTGCATGTATTGGTCAGGTCCCCACTCCATCCTCTCCAGGCTAAACAGGCTGAGCTCCCTCAGCTTTTCCAGCAGGTTGGCCCCCTGTGCTGGCTCAGGCCCCTCCTCTCCACCAGCTCTCTGGCCTGTCCAGGTCTCACAGAGTGTCAGCACAGCCTGCTGGTGTGTCAGACACTCCTTCCAGTTTTTATTAGCAGCAGAGTTGCTGAGGAGATTCTCCATTATATTTAGGTAGACATAGTGACACTCTCCATGATACATGAGTAACATTTAAACTTCTGGTGTGAAATGAGGAGATTCCCAATACCACCTTTAATATCCAGAATGCATTCCAAATAAAGTCTTCTTCACTATGTCTACCTAAATATAATAGAAAAATGATGTATTTTTTTAGAAAAACATTTCATGTGAATTGATCCAAGTTCAATAAATTTTAAAGAGTGTGAGGTCAGAACCATCAGTAACAATACCAAGGATGCTTAAATGATTTAATAGCAACAGTCATACCCAGCAGTAATCTTCTGTAGTCTTAGGTTTCAGTCACAATGTTAAAAGTAGCACTAGAAATTACTCTCCAAGCTTGAAAGGGAAATTGTTACACCTTTTCTGAAAAAAACTAAAGAACAGTTTATGCCACTTTATGTAATTGTTTATGGTTAATTCAAAGAGTAATAGTTTCCTGCATTGCTAAGAAACAGCTGGTGACCAAAAGATAAATTCTTTTTCTTTATTGATAAAACATCACCTTCTGAGTGTGCCATCTAATACAAATATACATATATTTTCCCAATCTCAAAGTTTTTTTAAAATTCACTCATGGATTAAGTCATCAACCTTCCTAGGCAAAAATCATGTTTCTGAAATACTGAGAATATTTAAAGACTAAGTTCTTTTTAATTCAAAACTTCTGTTCTATCTAACTTACTTACAATGTTTAGGGAGACTCTTGATTTTGCACAATGTTTTTTACTCTGAATAATTCAGCCGCAGTTTATTGGTAGCTGACTTCAAATGAACATATAAAGTGAAGATACTCAAATGTGCTTGCATGTGTAGGATGTATTTATTATAAACAAATGTTACAAAATGAAAGTATGTTCTAATATGAGCTTCATCATTAAAAAAAAAAAAAAATTACAGCATTAAAACTTTTCTTTTTCTCTCCATAAAGAAATCCACATCTTCTCACTCATACTGAGTGCCATACTTCTGATATTAGGAGTAGTAACTGTCAGAAAATTATTTTCAAATTAATTTTCAGAATAATTCAGAAGGAATAATT
This sequence comes from Molothrus aeneus, assembly GCF_037042795.1. Taxonomy (NCBI): domain Eukaryota; kingdom Metazoa; phylum Chordata; class Aves; order Passeriformes; family Icteridae; genus Molothrus; species Molothrus aeneus. Next base: position 72,465,959 of record NC_089646.1, read on the forward strand.
TCTGCTTTGCTATTGTTTGTTCATATACATTTTGGCATGCCAAGAAAACATTAGATCCCAAAGAACAAAAGAAAATTAGTTGATATTTAAGATGATTTCAAAATCCTTTTCTTTTTAGGTTAGATTTGAAGACACTTGGAAGTAATACTAAGACAATATTTCACAGTGGATATTAAACTAAAAACAATTTAAAGTTCTCTGGAGTTAAACCCATATTTGCATATCTAATTATTAGCATAATGACACTATTGACTCTCCAGTGAAAGGGTAGGTGAGACTGCTGAGGTTAGCTTTAAAGTATGCTCTGATTATCTGTTCAGGCTTCATCTGAATATGCAGTACTAATTCTGCTATTTACTTAAAAATAAAAGCAATTTCTACAGCCACTGCAAAAATATACATTGTATATATTGCATACAAGGCACATTAAAGTTCCTTAGAAATTATTTGCTTTCAGTTTGAGTTAATGTACAATACTCTTTTAGATACAATAAGAAATCCCCGTATTTTAATTTTCCTCAACATATACTGGTTACTATTTCTAACAGTACTTTAATATTACCTAGTCTGAATCCATTCTATTTGTGACTGACTTACATTTTATTGATGCAGATTTTGACAGCGCTTTTAGGTTTACCCTTAAAAAGAAAGATGAAGACAAATTTATGCCCAAATTAATAAAATAGAGAATAAATATCCATCAAAAAGTTATGAGATTCATTGTCAGAAAAATATTTTCCTAATCTCTGATTGTTAAAGCCTTTCTAATATTCTGAAGCAAGAGGGTTTTATCCTTTCTAAAATTCTCTTTTGCAGCATGGATCTCACACCCTTGAAGTCATAGGAAACCCCTTCAGTCCAATTGGTGCAGGGTCAAAGACTTAATCCTACTGTTACAGGTTTGTATATTCTTGTTATCTGTGTAAATGTTAAATCCTGCTTTTAACCCTGATAAGCTCTTGGCCTGGGTAATACCTTCAGGCAATTAGTTCCCAAAGGTGCTTGTGTGAGAATGCTTTTTCTTTTTATCAGTCATAAAGTTGCAGCATGTCAATTTTCCTGGATGTTTACTACTGTGAGAGAAGGTGGAAACATCTCTTTAAAGTTTTCTCTACACTATAGAATGAAAAGAAAATGAATGGAATGAAATGGACATTTTTCCATTTCTAAGTTATTCAGTCCTGTTTCTTCAGCAAACAGTTCAGCCCTTTTCATTAAAGGGAGGCAGAATTAGGAGTGTCCTTCTGCTGAAAGTAATTCTGGTGAGTTTGTTCTTGGTTTGATTGAACATTAGCTCTCAGGACTGCTACTTCCACATTCTGATCTACAGCTTTTTCTGATGTTATGTCTAATTTGATTTTAAAATAAGTGTTAATTTACCTATTTTGGGAAAGATGTTAAATGATTTTGACATATGGGAAATATTTTCCACCAGCTAAGCTTCCTAAAATATATGTGAAAGAAATTATCTTGAAAAAACAATTCAGAGTATAGAAGCAGACAAATAAATAAGAAGGAATTTTGGATGTATTTATACATTTAATGTATTTTAATTACACTGGCACTTTCATTTTTCAGTAATTGCACCTTAATTGCATATATTTTTCTAAATTTAAAAAAGTAGTTAAAATGGCATTGTACTAGATGAAATAATTTCAGGCACTTACTGCAGCTGTTTTAAACAATCCTTGTGTGGAATAATTTCATGGTCTTATTATATAAGGCATTTAAAAACTGTACTTGAGCAATTCTGCCTGCAATCAACAACAATCCTAAAATATCGTTTTTTAGTCATCAAAACAACCAAAGCTGAAACCTGTGAACTAAAATAGACTATTCCTTTTCCCTTCTGGAAGGCCTCATGAGGCTCCAAAGTTTTGAAAATCATTTGACCTAGGTGCCACCTTCTCAGTTTCAGGGACAATTGTGGTTTAACCCCAGCTGACACCTAAGTTCCTTGCAGCTGTTCATTCACACTCTCCTGATGGGATGGGGGAGAGAATCAGAAGGGTAAAAGTGAGAAAACTCATGGGTTGAGAAGAAGACAGTTTAATAGGGAAAGCACAAGTCACACACGTGAACAAAGCAAAACAAGGAATTAATTCCCTGCTTCCCATGGGCAGACAGGTGTTCAGCTATACACAGGAAAGCAGGGCTCCATCACACATAATGGTGACTTGGGAAGACAAACGCCATCACTCTCGACATACCTCACTTCCTTAGTTCCCAGTTTTATGTGCTGAGTATTACAGTCTATGGTCTGGAATATCCCTTAGGTCAGTTGGGGTCAGCTGTCTCAACTCTGTCTCCTCCTGACTTCCCATGCCTCCCCTACTTCCTTGACAGCAGGGCAGTGTGAGGAGCAGAAAAGGCTTAAGATCTGTGCAAGCACTGCCCAGCAGTAACAAAAACATCCCTGTGTTATTTGCACTGTTTTCAGCACAAATCCAAACCCAGCCCCTTACCAGTTACTAGGAAAAAAATTTCTTTTTCCTAACTGAAACTAGTACAGAGACTAACTGAAGGAATTTTCCTTACAGATAAGTCTCTTACTGTTTATTACTTTCTGATACATTTCCATATTGTACCTGTCTGAATATTAAGGCTGGCAACCCAAAATTTATGCCAGATTTCTCTATGTGGCTGGTGCTTTGGATTCTCTTATAAGAATGGATTTGAATTCTCTTTAGATTCTCTTAACGACACATTCTTTCTTGAAAATGTAGGACTTTATTTGAATACCACTCACGTGCATAATATGTGTCATGCTTGACAGTGACCACAGTCAGTTTATGGAACCCGAGATCACATTTCAGTTTAGAAGATTTCAGCCTTTGAATTGTACGTAATTGCAATTGTCTTGCAGGCTGGTAACACTGCAGCAATTAATATTGCAGTTAATATCATTTTAGTGGCCAGGCACCACCCTGAAAGTGAAGACTCATTTTATACAAATCATTAAGATATTCTACAATATCTTTGACAGATTTGATATTGGATCTAAAACCAAAGGCAAATGTGGCCATGACAGACAATCTGAAAAAAGTTGAAACCAGCAAAGAGCATCTTTGCCAGAAATCTGTTGTTGTATGTCTATGGATTTCATTATACCTTAAATGCTTATGCTAAAACTCTTAGTTAATTCCTCAGGAGTTTTGTTTTAAAGCAAGAAATTTTGTTGTGGCTCTTTGTGTTGGATTTTTGCTTTTTTTTTTTCTGTCATGCATTTTGCTTTTCATAGCCCAGGGTGTGTTTAACAGTATGTAGGCTATTTCCTCTGGTCCTGCACATATTATTTATACAGATTCAGTATTGGTGAACCAATAAACTGTTTATAGGCCATTGCTAATGAGAAACAATTATTTGTAATTTTAGATTTTGAGATGTCTATAGAGACATTGTAATAAAGTTTATGAAACTATTAAGTTTCTCACAACCCAGTGATGTGCACCATTAGCAACAGGCACAAAGGTACTGAAAACAAAAAGCAGACAATTACAGCTGGATGAAAACTAGAAAGTGAACAGAGAAACATCCCTTATTCAATACATACAACAGTGAAATGAATTTGCCATCTTTGTTCTGTTTCTGCCCAGGTAAAACTCTCTCTTGGCTAATGGAAACAGATGGTAGGGCATAGAGCAAATGTTCCAAATACCTACATTATCAAATATGAGTTATCTATACATTCCCCTTTCCAAGCATAAACATAAAAAAGTAATGTGCAGTTTACTCTAGCTTAATATATAATAAATAATAACAGCAATACCATTTAGAACTTTTATAGCACTTTTCATCTGGAAATCTCAAAGCAGCTTACACGAGGGGGATAGCAGAGTAGCTCTGGCATCAAAGAGCCTTTCAAACTCATCCATTTGAGGAGTGCAAAGAACACAAAATCTGAGAAGTACATTCCTCCCATAGGCAAAGTTACAGCTAAATCTTGCATTAGTGGTATGTTATTTTAGCAACAGTCTGAAAGAGGTAGAATTGCAGCACTAAAGCTCTGAAGATATGGGAAAACCTAAAGCTTGGTATGCAATTTTCCCGCAAAAGCTAGAAAGTGAATTCTAGGCCACTAAAATCCATGTCATAATGCTTTGATATCAGTCACACAGGTATCTCCCCTTCACTGGGGAAAGAGAATGGCACTAGAACTTAAATTCTACCAGTTCTGACTCTATGCTGTAAAAGAACCTGATAAGGATTAAGTCCACCAAATTATCACAGATCTTTACAGGTAGATTGCTTTTATGTGGACAGTCAAAGAAAGAAGAAAAAAGCTAAATAAAAAAAACTCAGCAGAATTTTTTTGCAATGGTATGTCTTAACAAAAATGTTCACTTAGAGCAAAAATATATTATTCCAACACTTGGGGAAGAGACAGTGTTGTTAAAAAGAGGAATCCTCATCTCTACAACTCTCCTTTTTCTTCATTTTTTCTTTCTTCATCTATTTTCTCAGCCTTATGGATTTAAATAATTGGTAAGGGTGAATTTAAAGGGGAAATGTAGGAGGAAAAGAATGGAAATTCTAAATATTTCAGACTTGTGGGTTTTTTCCTTATATCTATCTAAAATATTTTCCGAAAATCAAAATTTGTCAATCTTCTAAGTAAAATTCCTCAGAAATAAGTCATATAGACCACACAGAGTGTCTAACATACTGTTGTGGATGCCAGGGAAGATAAATAATAATTTGATATTTCTGTCAGAAATACATTCTGAACTTTGCATTCATGGTGTTTCTTCCTTATATAATTTAATGCTCCATTTGATATCTATGCAATTGTGTGTCAGGAAACAGTCAGGAAAGTCACCTGCAATTTCCCTCTTGTTTCCTTAAAAAGCAAAAAAAAAAAAAGAGAGCTACATTCTAGCAACTTTTGGCACATTTTTCTATAATTTTCAGTTGATCTCTTTCTTGAAATATTGCAGACAGGCAGTAGGTTATATATCACTGATTCTTTGATCTCCTACATTTAACTGAGGACACCAACAAGATCTTTCATGTTTAGAGGCCAGAGTAAAAAGTAACGTTTCATGTAAAGACTGACAAATTGTCTTTTCTTCTTTTTCTTTCCCCCTCCTTTTTTTTTCTCTTTGCTGTCTTAAAACTGTCAACTTCTGTCTCAGAGATTTAAAAAAAAATGAGATTAATATGAAAAGCAGAACTGTAATTTCTACAGTAGAGTGTCTAGCCTGAATCTCTGCTCTCTGCTGCTTTTCCTGATGAAAGCTGGGAGATGTGCTGGTCTGTCTGTGCACTGAACTCACTCCACCTATAGTAAAAGAAATACATTTAATTGTTATGGTAAAATTAAGCTAATACCTATTTCATGATTCTACCTCCTTATAAAATGAAAGGCATTTTAAGAAGATCTAGTACTAGGAAGGCAAGGCTTTGTACACCAAAGATTTCCAAAGAGCCAATGCAATGGAAAGGAAGGCTTTTCTTGTGCTGAGCACCTGTAGACAAGTGGGTACCTTAACATCCTTTGTGTTTAAGTTAAAAATGAAATCAGAAGAGGCCTTCTGACATGAAAAAAAAATTAAAAAGCCAATTAAATTAAATTCCACCTGATAAAGTAAGATACTAATGAATCTTTTAGGATTAGATTGTCTCAGATCCTTAAGACTTTTACTAATGCATAAGAGAAATCAAAGAACTAGCTCTGACTGTCTGTATTTAGATCTTGCTATTGAATCTCCAGGATGTTTTATACCGTGCTACATCCTAACACCAAGTGGGTAAAGGAGATTGTGTATACAAAACTGGAATGAATAATCCTTATGTGCAGCAGATGGAACCTTGTCACATACAGAGGTAATGGTGAAACTTCCCCACCCCAGGATAAACAGTATAGTTGCTTCTTGATTGTGACGTTTTTCACTTGTGTAACAATTCTCAGCATTTTGAGAAATATTTTAAAAGATTTCTAAAGTGAAGGTGATAAGTTTAAAGTGAGTCAGCGGTTGACTAGGTGAGTAGGAATGTCTATTTCCATTTGAGCTCCAGATATCGCTGTGCAGTCATTTTGGCTGCACTGGACTGCTCTCCTAGCATTGAAGCTAGGAGAAAAACTAGAGAATTCATTTTTCAGAACAGCTTTTTAAAACAAGGAACAGTAATCTCCTCCTTTGGTACCAACTATAGTTGATCAAGCAAGATGACCGCATTCTGTTTGAACAGAACTTAACTACTGAAACTAAGTGGTGTTGATTAAGCAATTGTTCCTGCTAAAGCAAAAGGCTTCAGTGGTTAAGTGGGCTTTTTGAAAACTGACCTTTTTTATCATCAAATCTAATTGATAGCTTTTCTTTTCAACTTACCTACTGCTAATAGGCTTCTTTGTGTCTGTCTATTCAGAAAGATTGCATCTTTAAAGCAGGTTATTTCAAAAGGTCACCTTATCAAACGTTTTGCTATTGACTAAAATTTGTAGACAGCCAATTATGCTTCATTTATGTGGCTGCCTACCTGCTGTCCTGTGATTGCCCATAAACTTTTTTTCTGAAACATTTGACTGCTTTTAGAAGTGTGACAGTATTTAAATATACACAATCCTGAATGTCTTTGTTCCTACCTTAGATCACACTGACTTCAGGCCATAGGAAGCTGGTGGGGTTTGATTTATTTTCAATTGGGTGAAATTCTAGACTGACTGAAGTTAAAAAAAATAAATGGATGAAATTCAGTGAGGCCAAATGTTCAATTCCAAATTCAATTTCTAGTAAGAAAATAGACAAACCATCACTTATAATTATTCAATCTAGCATCAATGAAGTCAACTAGAAAAAGCTATCGCTGACTTCAAACCAGACATGGATTAGTTCCAAAAGGATTTTTTTTAACTGGCTGAAGATTCCCCAGCCTTTCAATTTCACTTCAGGCAGAATGAATGCTAAATCTAAATGACTGAAGAAAAAAAATAATTGTAATTTCTCTCTTTTTTTTTTTTCTTTGTTTTTGTTTTGTGGCTAGATGGAGCTAACTGTATGAATAGGAAAATTTCATGTTACCATGCCCACACTGTAATCTTTCTCTAAGAAAAGTGATTCATGTGCACTAGATTGTCAGAAGTGAAAACTGTCTTCCATTTCAGACTTAAAATGAAAAGCCATTGGGAAATATAATAACCAGTTCAGTTGCTCTTTCTAAGGTTGGAAACTAGACCTGGGAATAGTGAGATTAAAATGAAGCATGGCTGTTACAATACTGGCATGCAAAGATCATCACCTTGTTTGTTGACAGCTGTTTGTCATTATTTAGGACAATCACAGGAAACAAGAAAAACATTTTGTGAGTGTATTGCAAATGAGAGAGTTGACCATGATGGATGAACGACAAAGAAACCTTAGTTTATATTTGTTTAAAGCTTTTGATAGATACAGTTTCTTAGAGCAGGAAGGAGACAGCTGTCTGGTTTCCTGCATATCACAATAGACAGTGTGCAGAACCTTCTTGCACTTCATCTCAGTAGCAAGGTGTCGTGGTTTAAGAGGAAGTAAGTTTTCTGGGATATGCTGTGGTCACCAATAGGTGTTCAGATTTTAATATTGGCACCTGGTGTGGCCGCCGGGGACATTGGATACACACAAGGTAGTAACGCAAAGTTTCAAGAGCATATTTGCAGGCCAAAGGTGAGATAGAGTCAGAAGTAATTCACCCATTGCTGAGGCAAACATGGAAGTTCTTCCCCTGTATTTGGCACTGGTGAGGCCACACGTCGAGTGCTGTGTCCAGTTCTGGGCCCCTCAGTTTGGGAAGGACGTTGAGATGCTGGAGTGCGTCCAGAGAGGCAATGAGGCTGGTGAGGGGCTTGGAACACAAGGCCTGTGAGGAACGACTGAGGGAGCTGGGGGTGTTTATCCTGGAGAAAAGGAGACTCAGGGGTGACCTTATCACTCTCTACAACTCCCTGATAGGTGGCTGTAGTCAGGTGGGGGTTGGTCTCTTTCACCAGGCAGCAACTGCCAGAACCAGAGGACACAGCCTTAAGCTGTGCCAAGAGAAATATAAGTTGGATAATAGGAAAAAGTTTTTTACAGAAAGAGTGGTAAAGTACTGGGATTGTCTTCCTGGGGAGGTCATGGAGTCACCATATCTGGATGTGTTTAGAAAAGACTGAATGTGGCACTCAGAGCCATGGTTTAGTTGAGGTGTTAGGGCTGGGTTGGATTCAATGATCTTGAAGGTCTCTTCCAACCTAGCCATTTTGTGAATTCTGTAATAAAACTGTCTGAGAAGGCATTGCAACACTGCATAACAAATTAGCATGAGGTGTGAAGTAATGTAGGACTTCATCTGCAATCCAAATATGCAAATTTAATCACCTAAGATTATTTTTTTTCTGTGTTTGATAACATAACTGAAATCCAATTTCTTTGAATAACTTCTTTGAGCACCTTTCAAAACTCTGGGAGCAGTTTATCAGGCTTTGGGGGATACAGTCCAGCTTGTTCAATCACAGAAAAAGGGACAGATGGCAGAAATATTCCTCCTCATATACACTACCTACGAACGTAGGTAGTAAGCACATGATTTATCACCTTGAGTGAAATAAGAAGTATTCAATGCATTTTTATGTTATCAATTCAAGAATAAAAGATATAGCATGAAGTTAAATTACAATATTAAATTTCCTTATTTCCTATGAGTTTTTCATTGTTAAGAAGATTAGATGATAATGATGATGATGATGCAGCAACCAACTAAAATTTGGGAAAAAACCAAGCCCAATCTCCTTGGAAAAATTTTCTCGGCTAATGAAAACATCTGGTGCAAATTTACTGTAGATTTTATTGTAGATTAAAAATTTGGAAAGTTGTCAATATCATTAGGTCTTATAGTCAGTTCAAGGAAAGACTGAAAACTGCAAAGTCTTGCCTGCCAGCCCCCTCAGCTGACATTTCAACAGAAGTTCCTCAGTTTTAATAGTGTCTGTGTGTCTTGCCCATTCTTCTAAAAAGACCACATGCAAAATAAATCAACATGGCTGAAAATCTATTTTTACTAGTCACTGTATTGCTTCACAAAAGTAATTGTCAAAATATTTTTGCATACTTTCGTGAGAAAAATTCTTTATTTTAAGATTACTTGTGTCATTTATTAGTTCCTAATACCACTGTTATGGTCTAACTCTTAATTACTTCTGGAGGAAAGGCAAATAATTCTGAATTAATTAATCAAAAATTAGGTGTTGACCATAATTCTCATTCTAACATTAAAAAATGGAGGCAAATTCAGCTACCAAAATTACAATACATTTTTTAGAAAGAGTTTGCTTATACCTCTGATCATTAATGGAAAAATCTATTTGAAAAATACAAATTTCCTAAAGGATTGAGATGATAGGAGAAAATAAATTCCATTTTTTACTTCTGGAGTGATATAACCACTATGTAGTTTACAGGATGAATTTTAAAACCCTTTTCTCAATTTCTACCTTTGTGGCACAATTTGTAATTATAAGTAAAGGTTATAAATTTTTAACTATTGTTAGTGACCACTGCCAAGAAACGGAATCCAACAATTTAAACAATTTAGAGGGCAGAGAAAGTGTATAAAGGAAAAGAAATGTGTTATAGCATTTTGTCATGGAAATTGGACAGAGAGAGAAAACTGTGACTGAACACATCAGTAACTGAAGAGAAATTGATAAGAGAGGTAACTGAGAGTAAATTAAACATTGCATGAAAAATTCTTTTTCTATTCCAGGTGTTTTATTAATAAATAAATAGATAAATATGCACCAAACCCTAAGAGAATAAAATAATTTTCTCTGAACACCTATAGAATAAAAGCTTTTTATGTGAGTTCTTTCTTCTTCAAAGAAACATGACTGAAAAAATTATTCCATTTAGTGAGTTTTCTCAAACTGACACAGATTAACCAAAAAACTATTTCACTAACAATTAAGCTAAAAAGATAGCTCTAAATAACAAGTACATTTCCACTGTATCTTATTTTAGATGCTGCAGTTTTTGTTGATGACGCTGCTTCACTCTCTTAACCTCAAAAGAAAATTTTATATAAACTGAAAATATTGCTGAGAAAAAAAACCCAACCCTACATCACCTGATGAGCAAGCCTGTTGTTCTAAGTTTGAAAAAATGGACACCTCTTGCATAAATTTTGAATTTACTTTCAAAGACTAGGAACAAAAATAGATTTTCTGTTTCTGCTTGTATTTAGTTTATTTGCAAGTGTTTCTCTCCCCTTATTTAATAGATTTATATTCTATTGAAAGGGTAGGTGCAATAATAAAAAAGAAAACACTTAAAATCTGAAGCCAAGCAGGCCAGACTGGGAAGGCTGCCAGTCTGATCCAGCAGGAAAGATCTTGCGCTTGAGGGAATCAGAACTCCTCGTGTGGCCAGGCTTTTGAGTTCTAACATTAAATAACACCTTTAATTATATCAGAAATTATTTTGGGGTATGGTTAGTCAATTTTTTGCATATGTATTTTACATCATGTCTTCTTACATGATTCTGAAGTGTTAAACATGATGAAATGCTCAGTTTTTGGTTGCAGAATCCAGATGTAATTACTGGAAATAAAGATGTTTTTTGAGCCTTTTTGCTGTGAAACCTAATAAATTAAAAAAACCCCTTTTTTTTTTGTGTCCCTGTGGCCAGTGTGTTGATACAGTGTGTTTGATGCAGAAAACAGAAATCCCTGAATATATTAAGTACAAAGAATGAGCCTGCGAGCCATCTCAAAGGCTGTATCTTGATGATTTTTACAAGACTCTTAGAAAGAAAAATTCTTTATCAGCTGTTACTTGTTTAGTAATTTATGTCTCAAACAGCAGGCCGTGGTACAGTCATTATTCTAGATACTTTACAGGTAGAGTAGTTTCAGTTATCATTACTAATATGTACATTAATATGTACATATGCACCTGTACATTTACATATTTATTCATACTGCAAATATACTAATACAGTGATAGCTGTCTAAAAAGAGAAGATTCAGAGGTGCTAAAATTTATGTGCTTTTAAAAAATTTGCTGAAATTGACAAGAAATATAGATAAATAAATTTTTATTTTTATTTCTTCCTCATGTGCAACATATACCAGCTGACCAAGGATTGAGCTCTCAGTTAGGATGGTTTGTAGAAATCTACTCAGACCTTATTACGCTAATTGATGGATTGTGATGCCAAGAATTTGGGGTACTTCACCTTTTTACCAGAAAGATTCTCAAGGACTTGATAAAAGTTTGTCAAAACAAGTACTTGAATTTCTCACTCATATTGTGCTAACCTTCCATTTTTAGTGTAGGGTGGGCACAATTACAGGAAGAAATTTGAAAATACCCAATCACATACATAGATGAAAATTTGGACTTAACGTACCACCTGGATGTGCTTCCAACAAAAAGCTGATATAGCCTGGGGACAGTTAAGAAGATCTAGCTGGATACCATTCTGAAAGATAAGCAGTAATTAAACCAGAAGTAATGGATTTCATGAGGAAAGCAGTGTGGCATATCATGATCTGAACTACACAGGAGATCTTAGAGAATTGCCTGATTTCATTGTATGATGCATTGTATTTCATGACCATATGAGTTAAAATGTGTTGCTGAAATATCTTGGTACTAGAAAAGCCTGTTAGAATAACAATGATGTAAATTGCTTACTTCCATGTAGGAAAACTGTCACAAAGCTTAATTATACATTTGAATTGGTTCTATTACCATCTTTATGAACTCAGGTTCAAAAAGTAACAACATTTAGACTTTTGTCATAGTGATATTCACTACACACGTTCTCTTCTCTTGGTAGTCACACCTGGACCACATTAGTTCTCTCTGCCGAAGCTGTTGGGATATTTAATAGCTGCATGACACATGAACTAAAGACCTCACATCAGAGTGTCTCACTGCCTTGCTCTGCTTGGCTGGCAGTCTTTTCTGTTGGTTAAGACTTGTCTGTTTCTCCTTCTGATGAGTGTGATTGTTTATTGCATTACATTAAATTCACTGTGGATGGCTGGGTAGCAAATGGACAAGCTATAAGCTGGAGCCATAGGATTGTTGTCAACACTGCAGTAAGCTAGTGCTTTATCATCAGAAACCAAAGAGTACTTAAATGATACTGGCTCTAGTTATGGTCATAATTTATTGGCCTCAAATGACTACTTTCTGTGTGGTGCCCTGCCTTTCCTTCTCTGAATTTCTGTTTTGCTGTAGTTGGCATTATAAAATCTCAGTTCTCTTGGACAAAATCTTTATCTCTATAATATAAGAGAAGGCAAGAAAGGATGTGCAGCAGAGGTGGGGAGGCTAATAATACCTTGCAACATTGTGGAGTTTTATGTAAAGCCTTTGGAAAAAAACTCCAACCACCTGGGTCAGTGCTGAATGAATAAGCCCATCTTTCCTGATATCTCTTCTCTCAATGTTTTTCTATAAGATTTTAGTTAAACAAGCCATTTTATTGCAACTACATATCAGTTCCACAATTTGAAAGAAACTACATAGTTTTCCTAAGCATTCCTGAAGCTGGGTCAAAAATTCATTATTTTGACAAAGACCATACTGACTTAATCTCATTTTGGTTCTCTTTCTCAATTTCTCTTGGTCTGTAAGAATCCACCAAATTTTAGTTTTAATTTTTTTTTTCCCTAGAAAGTTAATTCCTTCTTAAAAATAAAAATCTTTCCCAAAACATATTTTATTTTCTCAAGAATCAACTGTTCTTTGGGCTCAAGTTAGTACTTAGGGATTAAATAAGCAGGAAGATCATTTGTTACACACTATGAGCATGATATGAACTACATAGTTCTGCCTCCAAAGACATTAGTTTCTAAAAGTAAAACTAGGATAATGTTGTTTAGACAAATGTATTTTGTTTCTGCTAAATTGTTTTCAGTTGCTTTGCCTTGCTCTGCTCTTGGCAACATATACAGGCACCAAAAGGTTGCATCGACAACCCTCTCCAAATGTCAGCTATATGAATGAGTGAGATCAAGGGAAATCTTGGTACTTCACCTGTCCATCATCGCCTTCACAGACTTTCAAGAGAAGTAAGACAACATAATAAAAAGAAGGCAACAAAACCCACCTCCATTTAAATTAATGCAGCTCGGAGTTTAGCACAGAAACAGCTTGGGTTTTAGTGCCCATTAGAGAAGGTCTGGATAGCTTGTTCAGGCTTGTTAATGATTTAGTTTTTATCAACTCTTTATTCTTAAATTGTCTGACCATATTGGCCACAAAGAAGGCTGTTGATATCTATCTTTACTCCATGGATTCCCAGAGAGCTTTGCTGGAGTGAGTTATCCCATTTCCTCTGAGAGATCCCCAGCATTCTTTGTGTCACAGCTAAACTGAGACCAATATCCCACAAGTCATACTGTATGAGGACCTGTATGGGGAGCTTTCAGCTTCAGGATGTCTGTCCTCATGCACCCAGTAGGAAAACCTGTGCTTAATTCACACACATATCCACGTTTAACCTATCACTTGCCTTGGTGCTCCTCTTAGCTTATCATGTCATATGAACAAAATAATCATGTTACTCTCAGTTTTACTAGTTTCTCACATCTATTCATATTTTGTTATTGCATTTTTCAGCACAGGAAATTACTTATTTTGGCCCTTTTTTCCTTCTACTGACCCTTACTGTCCCTTACTGTCAACAGCTGTCAAACAGAAATGGAAAGAGAAAAATGTTTTTTTGTCCTGGTGTAGTTTTCTAAATAATGGTATTTAATTGGTTCTCCAGCAGTTGTTTTTATTCCTACCCTTGAGTACAGTTTCAGCTACCGCAGTGATTGTTTTACTTTAGAATAGAAGTGACCATAGCTTAGGTGGTCCCAAAATTACATGCTATTATACTTTCTTCATCAGGGATTGCCTATCGCTTTTTTTTTCCTTTTTTTTTTCCTTTTTTTTCTATCATAGTCTTTCCTGGAATTAGTTTTTCAGTTTCTGGTTTCCTGGAGAAGGGAATAAAGAGACTTTGCAATTTGACAAAACATCGTATTTTCCAGGGCGTCCAGATACATTGTGTACATATATTCCATATGAATCTCAAAAATCAATTTGATAGATGTTTCCATTTACCAGAAATTTTGGAGAGATTACTGTATGTAAAGAAAAATAGTGCTTGAATATGCCTGGAGGCTGCAAGATCAAGCTCTTAGTTTTAATATTCTATTTTGCATACTGAGAATAAATCACATGCTTGATCAATTACGCCATTTTTCAAGATTTTTATGGAAATAGCATGCTTAAGTTTTGCATGAAATTCTAACCTTGCACAGCCAGTAGCAGTACTCCATCAGTAGTGGGCAGGGAGAGATTCTAGCCATACCTACAGTTTAAGGCTTTCTGTCAGATAATTTCTACTATTTTTCTCAGCTCTCTGGCAGAATTCCATGAGAAGAATGCTAAAGAAGAATGCTAAATGCTAAATGCTAATACTAAGAATCTAAAACTGGTCCGTAGCGGTGTCACAGATTTAGTGTGGAAGATGAGAAAGGGCATGTAAATTTTACATCTTTTGGGTTTTTTTTTTTTCTCAAATATAAAGTCTCAATTGATTCTAATACTTGATGCTAATTGGACATCGTTGTTCCTTTAGATTTTGCATTCCCTGGAACAGAATCTCCATGTTGCCAAATGGAATTAGTTGAGCATTTTTTTAATGCCAATAAATAGTGAAATCCCATTGGCTTTTCCAAGAATCAAAAGAAAGTTTACATTTTCTTGTTTAGATAATTCTATAGAATTAGACCTGAGGAAAAAATCTGTTTCCCTACCACCCACAGTGTTCCAAGAAGAGCAAAATTAATATTTCTACAGCTGCAGCCTGGAGCAAATATTTCATAAAGGATTACAGGAAATGATACACAACTGATTACTTCAAAAATACTAAACATCTACTGAAAACACTCTTTTTGGTCATTTCCTCCCAAGCAAGGACACTGTTCTAAGAGCTTAAAAACAGGCTGAGAGCTTTACATTCTGTTATTGTGGCTGTTGCACTTAAAATGAGCAAATCAGACTAAGGATTTAAACTTTTGAAGTTCCAATCAAAGACAAGCTAAAGGTATTGCACTTTCTCAGCCAAAAATCTCCACATTAATTCTTTATTTAAATCAGTATGTTTCTTTAAAAAAAAACCAACAAAAAAACCCCAACACTTTTTCTTGGATAAATATTCACTCTTTGGGGGAGAAAAAACAAATAATAAGAAAAAAAAAGACAAAAAGAAGGCATCTAATACTATGAAGAATATTTACCAACTTCGTTTAGAATAACATTAAAGAGCTTTGCTGTTCAACTAATATAAATTTGTGTGCAAAAACTCCAATAACCTTCTGCAGAATCTGGGCTTTATGACAATAAACCTCATATATAAGAAGCTCACATATTGTTTTCATGACAACATTTTAATTTGGATAACCAGATGAACCTGAATAATCATGGATCTTCCTAGAAGAAAGAAAGGTTGGAACAGATATTCTTGGAAAGATCAGCTACCAAAGACAGGATGTCATTATTCTTTAATATAATTAAAGATAAAAAGATAAAATGCGGAGTTTCTCATCTTCTGCAAAAAATTGTCAAGACTATTTCATATTTGGACAAATATGAAATTAAAGTAATTGTCAAAGCACTTTCAGTATAAATGAAGAGGACCTGAGTACTCCCACTTCTAGGACTTCATTAATTTTGTTCTCCAGCCTTCCTCAGCAGGTTGGTGCCTGACAACTTGCCTACTAAAACTTCTCTTTAAAGTCTTGCTCTTTTACAGAGCACAGACTATGTTATCTGCTAAACTCCATCTAGAAAGTTGTAGGAGAGTATAACATATGAAGGCCTTGCAAGGAGATTCATAGAATGGGTAAGGTTGTAGGGATCTCAGCGGATCACAGCTGGTGGAAATCCATCCATTTGAAAGCCAAAGCATGCCTGATTACTTCTAATTGGGTTTTCATCTTTCAGTGACCTTAACTAGGCAAACATTCCTAATAAATTCAGCATGGAACAGGGCTTACTACAGGCAAAGACAGCAAAAAAGGAAAGCATTCCTGCCTCCCCAGCTGTTTCCTGCCTCCTGAGCTAGCCAAGATAAATCTTAAATTTTCCATATACAATTTCTAGTGAGAATAGCTTTCACTTTTCTGCACATTTACAGCATCTGTCCAACATATACAGATTTTTTTTTTTTTGAGTCTAGGAGACTTGAGAAGGGAAATAAAAGCAAGAAAATTTGTGCCTGTCTTTTCTTGCAGCAGTTCTAGAGCTCAAGCCCAGGATATATATTCTGGTGTGTTCTGCTTGGAGGCTGGTGATTACATGTCCAAGATGAAAAGCTCCTCTGCATTAGGAACCTTTTAGTTACAAATGAGCGTTTCTTGATGCGTATTAAACTTGACACATCAGCTCCTGGATGAATTGCTTACAAAAGGAACTGCTTAAGACTATTAAGATATATACAGTGAAATCCTAGGTGCTAAGTAGAGTTAACATTATTCCAAAGTGTATTTCTTTTTAAAGTGTCTGGTTTAGCTTAAGTTTCTCTCTTTAATCATGCATAGTGCCCCAGGCTGCCAAAAAGGCAGCCATCAGCATTGCTTAGTGAAGGCAGCTTAGTGCTGTCAGCCATCTTATCTTCCCTGCTGCATGGGCGATAGCTTTTATCTGTGAGTATAAACATTAAAATGGAATTGTAATCCCACCTTAGTCCTACAGAAGATTTCCAGCTGTTTCTCAGATATGGAGAAACCCCTCCCGTTACAGAAAGGAATGTGTGTCTCTGTGCTTCTTTGTGCATAGGTATGTTTGGACTGTAGAAATCATGATGAGCAGGAATTCGGACAAAGAAATTCTACTATAGGAACTTTTTTGGAATAGCTAGCTAAGCCAAGGAGATAGTTTTGTATAATAATCTTAATCTAATGTAATTTAAAATATTTAAGTATACTTATAATGTGACACCATGGCCACAAGTTTTAAAACTTTATTCTCTTTAATGCACCATTCTTTTTTTCTTTCAGGGCTTTTCCTGTACGCCATCTCAGATCATCAGTTTAATTATGGAAATAAAAGACAGAAAAGGCACAGAAAAGGATATGATATCCTAAACATAAGTTAGTTTCAGTATTATTTATAAAAGAGAAGGAAAACAATTTTAATCAATATCTTAAGATAATATTCCCATTTATGCCTGGGAACTAAAATTCTTTCCTTCTCAGTCATCAGTTGAGCGCAATAACATTTTCCAAAGCATGCTAAGTACACAAATCTAGAAAATAACACTTTTTTCTAAATCAGTAAAAACATGCAGGATTATTTAGACTTATATTGTCTCATCATTCCATTAATATGTTATTCTGCCCTCTTGTCACTGTCCCTGCCTGCAGCCACACCATTATTAGATCCTTTGTGCTATAGCACTGCCGTTTGGAGCAACCTCCCTGCATCATTTTTACTGCAATAACACTTCTATTTTTTCTGACCATAAATTATTAATTTCATACTCTTAACTGCTTTCACTGTCCTGTTAATGTTGTATGAAACTTAACTTTGGGAATACAGGGAATGCTCCTGGTTGAGCTGGGGTTGACAGAAAAGAAGAAAAGATGGATGATATTGGGCTGTCCTTCTTTTGCTTTTACACTGTTTCCTCAAAATGGAGTGTGTATTATACCAGGGAATACAGAGCATGAAGATCTCATCCATCAAGACAAAAAAAATGGCCATTTTCTCAGCTGACCACTGACTTCCATTGAAAACTCCTACTTCATTCTGCATTAACCCCCAAATTGGATGCAAATGATGGAAAAGGTTATGTTTAACTTAAAAAGCATAAGGAATTGTCTTAATGTCAACTCACATGCTTTAAGAAGAATCCTTCCCTAAACATTTATAGGAGTCCTTAAAATATTTTTGTTGGGTTATCAAAGCCATACAAAGGGTTTTGATTCCCAATTATCATTAGAAATTAATTGAAAGAGGGTATTGAAATCCCTTATGTACAGTTCTGAATATGTAACTCATATTATGTGGATAAGCAGAAATTAATAGGAAATGGCTGCCCCCAATGCACTAAAAGCCTTGATCGTGGCTTTCAGTTATATTGAAAATAAATTTATTGTATATTTTTGAGATTCTAACAATTCCCTTAGAATGTTATTCCCTAACACTAAAATGACACTGAAAGAGTCAGCAAAAAATTATAGACATTTAAACTGTCATGTTTTAGAATCTCAAATGTATATTTATATAACAGATAGTTACAACAGGGATAACTTCTGTTAATTTTCTCCTAAAAATGTACACACAAAAGCATTATTATGTTTAATAGAATCTCTATGTTCTTTCTTCCTTCTCACTTAATACCTTTCAAGGACCTTTGATTGTAGCTGGTTTTAAGCCTCTGTGGAAGCATTTGACATTCTTACCCTGGATTTGATCCAGGAATGTGTCCTCAAATCAAGACAAGTCTCATCAGACTGGGATTGTTACCATCCTCCCTCACTGAAATCAATAGTTTATACCAGCTAGATTAGAACAGACTAGATATATAAAATTTTCCTGGTCATTGCTAACTGCACAAAAGTAAATGCATTAAACTAAATAAATTGAAAAAAAGCCTTGACCATTTCAATTTGGAATATACTTGCTCGATAAAAAACCCCAAAAAACAATCTGCTCTATTTTCATTGAATACTTTATATATATGATCACAAAACCAGAATTATCAAATTATTCTTGCTTTATTAAAATCAGAAGGAAATAATCCCTTTCTCATTCCATAGACCTGGATCAAGCCCCTTACAAGCAGTTCCAGTAAAAACAGTGGAATTGCTTACAACAGAATATGGCTTGAATTTTTAATAATTATTCTGAATTTAATCAAATAATCTGAATTGATATAATCTGAATTTAAAAAAAAGGAAATAACAAAAATAAAGAAAAAAAAAGGTTCTATCTTTGATGAAGCTCAGGGATTTTTTTAAAATGTAAATTTTTATCTGTGATGATTAAAATGGAACAAATTGTTAAAATAGTTCCCAACTTCCTAGTCATACTGAATGAGGGGGAAATTTTACTGAAGAGATAATTGGCATATTTAGCTAATCTTTTATTAATGTAGCACAATTGTAACATACATCTTGTCTCAGAAAAGTCAGCATGGAAATTTTTATGTCATTATGCTGTGGCTTCACTTTTTAATAATTCTCTGTAGATTCAGTTTTTTGCAACAAAAATGAGATTTTTCATTTTTATGTGTACTGTATACTCCACAGTTCTATTCAGTGAAGAAAGAGCAGGTTCTTTTCATTGCTAAATCCTTATGCAGTGTATTTCTTTGTGGGAACTATGCAAAAATTTCAGTTATACATTTTAATCTAAAGAAAAATAATAATAGTGATTGCTCTTTATGCTTTTGATATCTAGCATTTTATACAAAATCATGTTTTATGGAATGTGTAAAAAATACATTCTCAATCACAAAATGTCACCTTATTAACAAGAGGTTTGTGACATCTCAAAAGACTGTACAGAAAGGTATCAATTTTAACTCTTCAATACATTAATGTGAAAAGTTTGACTCCTAATTTTGTAATCAGTATTTCAGATACAAGAGAATTCTCCAAAAGTACAGAAACTCAAGCTATAAATTAATGATAGATATACACTTGAAAAACTGTCACTAGATATAAAGAATAGGCAAGAATTCCTTATTTATAGAAGGACAAAAATAACATGACCAAGTTAACCAAAGTTAAAAGGGAGTAAGAGTAAGTAATGTCCACAAGCGTCCATTCCAGTGGTTTAGGAGGAATGCAAACAACTGAAAGGGAAATAGTGTTAACAGAATCCATATTTGTTATAATCCATATTCCATATTTTAAATGTAGCCATCTAGGACAGAATTTAGTGAATCTTGTTGATGCTACATGAATACTCACACTAGAAAGATATGATCAATAACATCAACACCACCATTGCACTTCTGCACTGATTTTTACTCTCTATATAGTCCTCATATAAATTTGGATTCAAATTCTCCAACTCTCTGAGCACCCAGACAGAAAGGACACATCATCTAGGAACAACAAATATAATGGTGGATAGCATTGGTTTTAATATTTAGGTGTTATGTGAATGAAAGTAGGATTTTAGAATCACAGCATGCTTAAAGCTAGAGGAGACCCCCTGAGGTCATATAGTCCAAACCTCTACTGAAAGCAGAGTTATGACATTGCAGATGCAATTGCACAAATGCTGAGTAGAGGGAAAGGATCCCATGGCCTGCTTGCTACCATGCTGCTCATGCAGCCCAGGGTGTGGACAGCCATATTATCTCCAAGGCACATTGCTGACTCCTCTTGGATTTGCTGCTTCCTAATCAGCCAATTGCCATCTTGTACTGTTGAGTATTATTCTACCCTAGCTGTATGAAATTGCATTTGCTTCATCCTCTCCTGTTAAATGCCCATCAGCCCATCTTTCCAAGTTTGTCTGGATCACAGTGGCTGCCCTGCCCTCCAGCATAATGGCCATGAGTCATGACCCAGTATTTACTGTATTTCTAAGGGTAGATTTGATTTTGTGTCATATTCCATGTCATTAATAAAGTCATTCAACAGTTTTGATGCAAGAGTCAGTCCTTAAAGAATATCACTAAGTGAGCAGCTGCCAGAGATCATTCCAAATTTCCATTCACTTTGTAGTCCTCTTATCCTGTCCCTATCTCACTGATTTACCTACAATGACACCATGGCAGATGGGGTCAGGAGGCTTGCTGAAGTCAAGGGAAACAACATCTTCACAGAGCTGGCCTTTTCAACATGATTTAGCAAGAGAATATTTCCCCTTGGTAAATTCATGAGAGCTGTTCCTGATCATTGTCTTGTCATCCATGCATTTGTAAATGGCTTCTGTTGGATTTGCTCCATAACATTGCATTGGACCAAGGTGAGGCTGACTAGTTTGCAGTTCCCTAGTTTCTTCTTGCTTTCTTGAAGATGACTTTGATGTTGGTCTTTTCAAACTCTAGCAAGTTCTCTGATTGGTATGACCTTTCCATCATGGTAAAGATCTTGCAGTGGTATCAGTCAGTTCCCTCAGTACCTCTGGATGCAATTCCTCTGCAGCCCAACAATTTCTGTACCTATCGATGACCCAGGTGCTCTCTAATGTATCTTTCTCTACCATAGTTACTGCTTCACTTGAAAAGACTGCAAGGAGTACAAGGAGCTGAATAATATAAGAGCAGATTTTACAAATTTTAAAAAAAGAAATTCAAAAAGGCATAGAGAATATTGGTCTTTTCTGTGTCCTGTATCAACAGGTTCCTTACCCTGCTGAATAGTGAATCCACCTTTTTCTTAGTCTTTTTGCTGCTGCTATGTTTATTGTACTCAATATCCACTAAAAGTAAGTGATAAGAATACATAATTTTATATTGGTTTTATTTTTTTTTACAAGACAGAGAGGAAGACAAGTCTTAACCAACTCTACTTGTGACCAAAAACTAGAGGTGAGGGAGAACTACACAAAAAATTATACTTTTCTAAGTTGCTGATAAAATACTAGCAAATAATCAATCCACTTTTTTATCACTAATCTGAAGTCTACATTCAAGAAAAATAATACTTATTGAATATCTATAAATAAAAAAATTACAAAAGACATCACCATGGCTGACATGCATTTTCTGTTAAGCATTCTAAACTGTTTACTTTTCTTGTGCAATTTGAAATAATCCTAGAGCAGCACAAACATTTAAATTGGGCTACAACAGTTCCCCACTTCCTCCCTCTTCTTTTGTAGCAGCTCCAGCTTTCATTTGGCCTACCAATGAATCAATTCAACTTACAAAGCTTTCAGGAATCTATTCTATTTCTTTTTTGGGTTAGTTTTCTGCTGAGTTTGCAAGTGAACTGACACATCAGAGAGCCAAGATAAGCAAATGTGCCAGAGCAAAGGGTGCACTGACACTTAAACTTCCTTAATCTCTCATGAAACTTCACCCTGAATTAGTATCCAAAATATAATGCTTGTCTAGATATTTGAAATTCTTCATTTATCTATACATTTTGTTTGTTCTTTCTATTTATTATTACAGTAGTAGCTATAAGTAAGTTAGAATTGCCTGTGAGTTATTGTTCAAGTACAGGGAAAGAAAAAGTCATCATCTAATGGCCTGGGCAAAGGAAAACCAGAGAAACAGAACTCTCCAAATAGTGTTGGTATCTTAACTGAAAGCAGAGCTGGTCTTCTTAATTCAATTTTAATGCCTGTCTGCTAGAAGGAAAACAGGATTATGAGTGCATTTCCCACTCAGAAAAAGTCTGCTCCCTACATATGAATATTGGTCTTGTTCTCCTCTTTGGCTGGGAAGTATCTTCTAAATACTGATAAGGTTTGACAGTCCTCCAGAAAGTCAGTAGCAAAACTAGTAATTCACTTCCAGCTCCAATTTATTTAATTGAAAAAACATCTACTGAAGTTTGGACTGCAAACAGATAGATATCCCAGTACATGACTATCAGTGGAAGGAAAAGGTTAAAAGTGAGGGATAATAAAACCCCCACCATTTTTTAGACATGGTTCAACTTACAGAGGATTCTGATGAAAATATTTATTTCATCACAAACAGTAAATATGACATCTTTCTAGTTTGTGGTTTGTTTTTGTTTGTTTGTTTGTTTGTTTTCTTTTCTTTCCATTAGCCTTATTTGTTCAATAAATTACAAAACTTAAGGAAATGCTTTTTGGGTTTTTTGATGTCCTGGCTACACAAGACCCTTGTATCAAGTACACATTAGCAAAGCCACACATAGTTAATTTTAATGCTGGAACAATATTTTACTATGTCTCCTGGAGAAAGGATAATGGAAAGCATTGAAATCCACGAAAATGCTCTTTATGTGGCAAGATGTTGGATGTGCTGGAGCTGCCCGGGCCGGCCCCAGGCGGTGCCAGCGGCTGCAGCGGCCCCAGCGCAGGGCACGGCTGAGCCCCTCAGCCCCGGGGAAAGCCTGGGCAAGGGAGGGCAAAACGCGGCCCGGCAGCCAGGGCTGAGCCAGGGGAAGCGAGCGAGAAACAGCCCTGCGAGCCCTGAGGGGACAGCGGGAGCAGGGCCGGGGGCAGGAGAGACCCGGCAGGGACGGCCCGGCGGCCATTGTTACAAAATGGTGAAAGGTAATTAAGTAAATTGATGCTATGCAACATTTAAGTTCTCCAACAGATGCTAAAACTTATAGGTTTTTTTCCTCATTCTTTGAAAGATTGAAGATGGTTGGAGAAATAGAAATAATAAATGACATTAGAAATTTTGAGTTCCTATTATGTGTTTGCCTTACTATTCAAAATGGAATATAATCAGCTATAAGACAGATAAAGTCAATAGGACATAAAACCACTTTTAATTCATTGACTGATAGGAATGTGTTTAAGTATATACTTAAGAGATTAAGCCTATACTTAAGAGATTAAACCTTCACTGCTGAATTACAACCCTTCTGGGATGTTATGGCAGTAGTAGCATCATTGATCTTTGACAGGGATACACATAGTTAATTAATGTCTTAGAGGAATGGGTAAGATTTTCAAGCTCAAGTGCTTTTTTAGGACTTTCCCTAATTATTTGGATCTGAAATGAAAGTACATTGTATTATATAAGTTCTCTGAGATGTACATCTATAAAGAAGATGTCCAATCTAACCAGGCAAGCATTAAAAGTGGTTCTCCTTAGCAATAGCACCGTGATTTTCCAAATCAGCTTGCTAATGATCTTGAACAAAGTAGAGCTACATCAGTGATGCATCCTCTTACAGACTTCCAAAGTCTTTTTCAGGAGTACGCCCCTGGCCTATCAAGCCAATGGCAAAATGTGCATTAATTTTGAAGTGGCTTAGATTTCAGCTAGAAATCATTGTTTAAAATAGAAAAGTTCCATCTGAAAAAGGAACATTTTACTTTAGAAATCTGTCTTCTTCTGAGGAAGAAAAGTTGATCTGGATGTCTGTTTTTGGGGAAAGAAACATAGGGACAAATGCTAGAGAGTGTAGAATCATAGCTGTTTACTGAAGCTTATTTGAGCCTCACAGTAATACAGTGATAAATAGTTAGCAAATACTCTCTGAACTTTAAAATTGAGGTCAGATGTCTTTCTCAAGCATATGTTCTAATACCATGGGTTATTTGTCATGGTGCAGGAATTAGGAAATATAGCTTTTGAGGCTGAACAATGTCCAAAGGTCAGACTGGTTCATTGCATTGTTCTTACAGCACATAAAATCTATGAGAGTATGAGCTTTGGAGCTGAACCTTGCATACAAAAGTTTTTATTTTCCTATATATAAAAATGAAGCTCCTTTGTGTGAGAAACTTGACATACCAGAATAAAGTGTATCAGCCTGCTTTCTCAAATATTATGTATCAGATCCATTGTGAGAAAATTACCCTTTATGTATCTGGTGGTATACACATTGCATAAATTGACAGGTTTTGCAAAAACCTCTCTACTCTTCTTTACTATGACATAGGCTGCTGTTTAAAAGATATTGAGCTATTTCCTCTCTACAACACCGAATTTTAATGTATACTTGATAAGATTTGAGCTGCAGTGATGTCTAACACTTTTGTACTTTACAATTGTTGCTCCTGATTTGTACTTACATATTTTATTAGTTACTGGTTTTGATGTTTGGTACTTGCAAGGTGCTAGCAACAGCTTATGCTGTTTTTGATTACACGGTTAGACAGTACAGTTTAGTACAATATAGTGCAATTAGAACTACTCAAAAATCTACTTAGCCTTCAGCTTGTAAAGTCATGAGTTGTCTAAATATGCAATGTGCCCTTTTCATGTAGACATTTTGCAGGAATGTGCATAAACAGGGCTGTTATTTTATTCCTTCCTTCTGTAAAGAGGGAGTAAACTGAAATGACAAGATAGATCCTGTGTGAATATTTCCTCTGGGACTTTCAAGAAATGTAAAAAGAAACTTGATTAATTTCTGGTCCAGAGCATAAAGAGTGATAGAAGTTAGAGAAGAAAGACTGGAGCAAACTAAACAAGTAGAATTGCCAAGATTCAAATACAGCTCTGTTCGGAGTTTTATTTTGCAAAATTTTTTTTTTGTCCCTCATCACAAGACACTGGTTCCATAATAATCAGAATTCCCCATGTAGACAGTTCAGGGATATATATTAAAAATGTAAATTCTTTGGGATTAGGGTAAAACTGCTTGGTTTTGGAATCTGTTCCTTTCTCAGTCCTTACTTATAGCTAAAGGATCAGAACAGGTGATTATATATTCCAATGATTGCAAAAGTCAACAGGTCACCTTGGATGTGAAAAAATACTGATCAATGGTTGACTACATGATTAGTTTGAAGAGATAGCTAAAGGGCTGAACAAGCCAGGTCCATATTAATAAATTACCAGGTGGCTAAAATACTTATGGGGAAATAACCAAGTCTGAGTCCCCCACTTCTTAAGTCAAGATCCTCCTTAACAGGATTTTTGGTATTTTCACTTCTGCAGAGATAATCTCTAAAATCTGCAAAATCTCACTCTCGTCACACTCACAAAGAACTGAAAAAGCATTCTGGGCTTGAGAATACATGAAGACACAGGAGATATTTTCAACTCAGCTCTAACGACCTGGATAACAGGAAAAAGTAGTGCTGGACTTGAATCCCTGACATTACCGTCACATAAGTCCTAACAAACATTCAAAGTCACAATGCTTGTTGTTATCAACAATTTTTGAACTGGTAGTCTGAAGTTTTCTTTCTTTTTGTAAGTTTATCTCAGTTTCTTTAATCTATCTATATGTTGATCAAAACAGATTTTCGAATGTTATTGTAATTTCCTGGTTATTAATGGATCAAAAATATAAGATGATCACAGTTTTCAAACACTTTATTTTCAGATTTTTGCTCTTGATCTCAGGACATAAAGAAAATTACGTGTAAAATGATTGTATCAGTCTTTAAAAACTTTAGCTTCATTTTGAAGATCCAAAATAATTTCAACCTTAGAATATTTGTTTGCTCCTTTTACAAATTCTTCAGCATATATTTTCACAGCTTGCTGGCTACTCTCAGAGGTACTTACCGTGTTGCTAACACCAAGTAAAACCCTGTTACGTTTAAACCCTTTTTTACTTTTTCCATCTCCTGCATGAGGAAGATTATAGTATGGAAGAAAAGGTGACTTTTGAAAGGTACAACACAAAGTAACTCTTAAGCTGATGGCCAGTACTGGTGATATCTGCCGCTGTTACTCAAAGTCAGATAATCACTAGATCAAGCAGGTGACAACCTTGTCTCAAACACAAATTTATGTGAAATAAATATTGTTTGAATTTTAGCTGGTCTGTGTTTTACTAACTCATGAAGGCTCATTCATGAGCTCCACCTAAATGAGTCCTTACTGTAAGTGCTCCTCATAATTTTAGAATAAATTACAGACAATATTATTCACAGTGCATTTTACATAAAAGTGTTAATGGCCTTTTCAATCTGTCTCTAACCTGGAGCTATAAATACAGGCTAACTTGAGAAGCTGTCAGTTTTTCTGTAGTTACATTGGCATAACTATGTCAGCAGTGCTTCAGAGCAGGCAGTGTGTACACTAGCAGAAGGAATTTCTCCCTCAGTAGTTTTACTACCTCCATGCAAAATATGCTATAAGCTGGCAAACCTATTCTGGTGAAAGACCTGCATTTATGTGAGGGAAGAAGAATGATTTCAGCTGGAGTACGGTTTTTTCCCATTATATTGACAATACTAGGCAGCAAAACTTGTGGATCAAGCTTAGATATTTGTCCTTGATTTCTTGATCCATTTCCATCCATATACCATCTTCCTGCCTAGCCAATTTCAGCTCAAGGAGCCTAATTTAAAGCTGGTATAGAACAATAAAAAAGAAATGATCCCTAGGCATGGGTAGGCCTTAAGATAGCTGAATGAGATTAATTTCCTTAATTGTATTTCCAGCCAAGTAGTTTCTTCCCATACATTAAGTGTGTGTATTGGTGTTTCCTAAACAGTATGTAATGAAAATAATATTCACCTGTAACTGTAATTCCTAAGCCAGTAAAGACTACAATTCATGTGAGGGAAAAAAAAATCCTTAGCTGGGTTACAAAAGCACTGAAACACAGAAATACAGTCTTTGCTGTATTTTCTTGATACCAGTATAAAGAGGAACAGGATTTCACCAAAACCATCATGAAAATCTTTGTGCCTTTCAA
Source organism: Molothrus aeneus (assembly GCF_037042795.1). NCBI lineage: Eukaryota > Metazoa > Chordata > Aves > Passeriformes > Icteridae > Molothrus > Molothrus aeneus. Next base: position 72,493,212 of record NC_089646.1, read on the forward strand.
GAGCCTCTCTGTCTTTATACATCCATATATACTTTAAATATAAAACCAAATGTAGCTGGGTAGCTTGTGTAGCAGACTGATACTGTGTGATTTCCTGTGCTTACTGCAATATTCCAGCTGAGGCATGTTGGCATTTTTGTTGACATTTTTTTGACGTACCCATATTTCCAGGCAGCTAACTCTCTGGTATAACACTTAGAATGGTCTACTGCAGAAAGTCTGAGAAGTTTGGGCAGTTCCAACATCAAGTGTCTCTCAAGTATCTTGTAATTTGTCTTTGATACAATGTTGGAGCTCTCTCTTTTCATGGTATTAAGCCATTTCCTCAGGCACAGGATGCCTTTTTTCCAGACTTGTTCCTTTGAGATCTGGGCAGCAAATTTGGGTTTAATCCACTTGCATCTTCATTGCAGTTTTACTGGAAGCAGCTGTTACCCCTTCTTTAACAGTTTGCTGGCTGTCAGGCAGCCTGAGGGACCCACCATATGACATCCGTCCTGGGTTCTAAATATACACCTGCACAATATTTTTTCTTGAGGCAAGAGTAGAGCAAAGGGACTTTTGCTTCCTTTTGCACTAATGTATTTTCATCTCTTGACTGAAGAACTTTTATTTATTCCATGTATTTATACTTAAAAACTTTTCATCTTTTGAATAGAAGGGTTAATTCTACTTTTTGTACAGTCTGGAAATGTAGTACAGCTTCATTGCCTGCTTTACTAGACATAAACGTCAACACAACAAAATATAAATGTGTTGCTTGTTAAATCTCATTACAACTTTATACAGAACATTTAGGCAAATTTTAGTTAAGAGAATAAGAGAGCCCATGGACACAGACCACGACCTACCTGTCATATTATTAGAAGTAGGCTCGGAAAAGATGTGTGTAAAATTTCAACATTTTGCAGAACAGAAGATAACAGTAAGATTAAGCATGATAGTGTACATGTCAGCCATAAATGTAAAAATGTTGAAAAGTGAAAGAAAGTTCTCTAGCATGATAGGGACAAAAAAGACAGTAACAATGCATAAACCTGTTATTACATTTTTTGTTTCCTGCACTGTATGACAGACTGATGGGTCCTAGTAATGGAATCAAAAGTGAAGGCTAGAGAACAATTCTTCACCAGAAGAAAAAAAGAAAAAGAAGTCCAGAGTAATAACACTTGTCAGAGAAAATATAATTTTGAATAGATGTGATACATATTACTTCTTCCAAAGTTGAACAGTGAATTTATAGCTATTTTACTTGTATAAGGTTTTCTTAGTCTTAGAGACACTCAAGTCCATTCCATGCAAAAACTATATTAAAATAATAATTTAAAGAGGGGGAGAATTTTACACAGCACCTTAATGAAAAAAGAAGTAGAAATCTCAAATTAGTAAAATCTATACTAGCTTATCAAAAATATTCTTTAGTGCTGTTATTGGGAAAATGTATACTTATAAGATGCTGATATTAGATATTGGAGATGGAAATTACCAAAATTATTAATGAGAAGTTTCTGATCTTCATCCCTGTGTCTTCAATTTTGTCATGTGGACAGAATGGAATTTACCCATTAAGATTCTTTTTTTGACCTTGTCTTTCATGTTGGAACATGTTAGAACATTTATCATTCCAACCAAGAATTTGTTTTCTCAAATAACAGTAAATAGACATTTGACTCTAGTAAACTCATTTTTGTCAAGTATTTCCATAAGCTGGTTAGTACTAAAGATTGTATATCAGTAGCAAAGCTCTCAAAAATGCTGTCAATATCTGCTCTTTATAAGATTTCAGGGAGGGAAGGATTTATATAACTAACTAGAAATCTCCTTTACATTGTTCCTCTCTACAAATATTGTAATCCAGTCACTGAACAACAGCAATAACAAATGACATATGGCTTAGATGAGGCCATAAAAAATAGTAAAAAATAAAGATAAAGGTGAGGCAAATAGTTGTGAACTGCATGAAAAAGATATATTAAGCTCTAGCATAGGTTAGGCCCTGATCATTGTTCTATTTTCAGGACCAGGCTGAGATATTTACATAGCATAAGTAGTGTGAGAGATCTCTAAAAGTAGCTCAGAACACCTATATCTGCTAAAGCTCTGAGCACCTCCTTCCACACTGCTAATTTTCTAGTAGAAATTCACTGTGGTTTCTGAGATTCTGAAGGCACAGAACAGGTGTTACTCTCATTTTGAAAGCTGATCAAGAGCACGTTAGAGGATGTAAACAGCAACAAGGAAACAAAAAATAAGTCCAGCGCACACAATTCTATCTGGCTGGTATTTTAAATGGCTAAAACCTGAACAGCACACTCTCTCAAAATATAATAAAAGAAACTAAAGGATCCATATAAGAACTAAAAGGATTGTTATAATCTACAAACAGGTCTAATTGAATGGACAAATTAGCCAGTGCAAACAGCAGTTGCTGCATATTGGATGATTCACAGTGAACATAAAGAGACACTGTTCTGCAGATGTTTTGCATTGGAAGAAGGATATGGAAAACCATTTGATGGGAAATAACTGTTTGAATACAGAAAATATTTTCACATATGCCTAGAAGTTCTGCTAAGTCGTATCCAAGAAAAACCTGTTTCACTGTCAACACGCTTTCAAGAATATTGAGGAATTGTCTGTTATTAGCACCTGTTTCACTGAAGAGTATGTGATTGTAGAAGATATGAAACCTTTAACTTTCTCTAGAAGTTCAAGTGGGTAATAAAAACCAGAAGCATCAGTTATCTGTAGTAATTCTTAAAGCGGACCCCAACAGAGAAATGATTGAAAGTAAAAGTGCATGTTGTTGAAGTATTTCAGGCCTAGAGTCAGATTTCAGGATGAACAAATGGAAGGAGTAGAGCTCAGAGGAGCTGGAGTCACACTCCTGATTTGGATTTGTGAACATAGATGGCTGAGCTGAGGCTGTGGTCTGGAATTTTTCCACAGTTCAGTTCATCTTTTCATTTGGGCTTCTGCTAGCAGAAATAGGAATTGGCTAAATTAATTGCCGTTTTCTTGTTTGCCAATACTGTTAGCTTTAATAATCTAGTCTATTTTCAAGATCTACCAACAGTATATTCATGTACTTTTCATCTCTTTTCCTCAGTCTAAGACTTTCAGTCAATTTACCCTACCATACGTCACATACATAGCTACACTATTTATTGATTCCTCACTTCCACCCACAAATGGCCTATAAAACCTCTCAAAACAAAGAGTATGATTTACAAGGCAATCTCAGCAAGAAACAGCAAATGGTCTCATACATTTAAATGCCCCTGTAAGATTAAGTGAATACACTGGGCAAAATATAAGTTGTTCTGTACAAATCTGAAGTGTGCTTCAGGCGCTTTTTTATGTATAGAGATCATGAGGTGACCTACTCTCAGATGTAAAAAAAATATTTATTGTCAGGGACCAAAATCAGGGTAATGAGTGTTTCTTGTTTCCCCATAAAAATATAGCTAGGGAAATGTGTGATTGGTAAGCTGAGCTTAGTCTCAGGTAGGGGCTGTTTCCTGCAGAAATCATTGTGCTCCAGATTCAAGGTGCCTGAGTTACTTGGAACAACACACTCTACCATATCTGACATGGAATAGAAATGTTTGAATGGCACCGTTTCAAGCAGTGATTCAGTCCCTATACATTTTGAGATAGATTAGTGAAGTCACTAATAGAGTTGGAATGCAATATAAGAAAAAAAAGTATTAGCTTTCTGTTGAGACCCTGGATAGGTGGCAACAATGAGTATGAAGTGAGAAATCTTCAGGAATTTGGCAGTAGTACTCCTAAGGAAAATTTTGTACTGTAATATTTTTCTTGGCCTCATAATATTACTTTCAAGGTCAGCCTAGGGTTCCATATAAAAATGGGGAAAAATTATACTGAAAAATTGTACCATTTTTTCTAATTGTCAAATTTTATCTTATCACATCTTCTTCTATAAAATGAGAAAAATAAATGAGGCTTGCTGAATTGTATTCAATATGCAGTATATCCTGCATAGTCATATCTAAAACAACATTGGGTCTTCTAAGAAAACATTCAATGTTCAGGTGATCAGGTATTCAGAATTTTAAAGAATAGGAGCCTGAACTAAATTTCTTAAAGGTATGTTTAAGCATCTAATAAAAGCTTTGTGGTAGTTTTGGCTGGGTTAATGTTCTTCACAGTAGTTAGCAAGAGGCTATGTTTTGCATCTGGGCTGGAAAAAGTGTTGATAAATAAATATATTTTAGTTATTGCTGAGCAGGACTTGCACAGAGCCAAGACCCTTTCTGCTCCTCATACTGCCCCACCAGTGACGAGTCTGGGACTATACAAGGAGTTGGAAAAGACACAGCTGGGACAGCTGATCCCAAAGGGATATTTCAGACCACGTGGTGTCATGCTCAACATATAAAGCTGAGGACAAAAAAGGAGGAAGGGGATGTTCATTGTGAAGGTGCTTGTCTTCTCGAGTCACCATTAGATGTGATGGAGCCTAACTTTCCTGGAGGTAGCTGCCCATGGGAAATGATGAATCAAGTCCTTGTTTTCCTTTGCTTGTGGGTGCGGCTGTCCTTTCCCTCTTAAACTGTCTTTATCTCAACCCATGAATTCTCTCACTTTTACCTTCCAATTCTCACTCTCATCGCATCAGGGAAGGAGTGGCTGTGTGGGGCTCAGTTGCCAGCTGGGTTTAAACTATGACAGGTTTATTGTTTTAAGATGATAAGATGTGTAGCTTTCTGTGACTGGACTGGGTTTTTGTGTCCTTTTGAAAAAAAAAAAGTTATATTCAAAAAAGTATTTCAGTGTTAAATCTCTAAAACATTTAATAACATGCTACAGTGGAATTCTAATTAGTACATTGCAACATTTTAGAATCAAGATATTAATTCCTAAGAATCAAGATATTAAGTAATTCAGGCTAGGTGTGTAAATAATGTACTTGCTAACAATAGGTTTACTTGATCCTGAGAATAACTGGTTTAAAGTAGTGGAATGATGCCAAAAAGGTAAAGATGAATTGCAGAGGAACCATAATGAAAAAGAATGTGAAAAATATGAAGAAAAATAGACATAATAATTTATAATTAAAATTTTCATTGCAGTAAATAAAGCATGTTAAATATCAACCTATAAATATGTAAAATTACATAGCTTAATTTTGCTCAAGGGATTGGAGAATATTTTCAGATTTTAGTTCCTAAATAACACATATGTTTGGGTTTTTTTTAATGTCAGGTTTAATCCTGAATGATACCATTCAGGAATCTGTGGCAATACAGCAAGATACATTCAGTGATGTCTATGGTACCCCAATGTCTCAATGTGGTGTATAGACAAACACATGCTGTATTAATTTTTGCATGTTGCAGACAGAATTTAATACATTTGTTTTCAACGTTAAACAGCAAAATAAATAAAACAGCTGTATACAGGGTTATATGTGGATGAAGAGAGTTACAATTCCATTTATTTTTGTATTTCAAAGGTATAAAGGGATAAAAAGCAAAGGGAACCTCTCAAAAATGGTATTAACAGATGATGAAACTTTTTTGAGAGAGATTACAAATGATTTATAAAGGTCAACACCAAGTAGAATTTCAGGGAGGTCTTAACATTAATCAACTTTCTTAAAACTTTTAGGAGGTGTAAAAATATATGATTTCTATCAGCTATTCCCTCTTGCTGAGTTTATAGTTTACTCACAGTACTATATGATTGCCACTTTGAATTAAACACCTTTTCACACCATTTACTGTCCAGATGGCAGAGTGTTCTGAGTATGACAGAGCTGAAACCCCAGGAGCTCTGAGCAGTGCACTGGAAATACATCACAATAAGCAGATACCTATTATCTACTCTTGACTTGGCTGTAATCTCCTCCTCCAAATCCTTGTCTATCTGCTCTTTCCTTTGACTTTTTTCTCAAAATACACTACCTCTGCACTTTTTTTAGAAAGCTTTGGATAGGAGATCTCTGTTAAAGTCTAGACCACCCTCTGTAAAGTTCAACAGTTTGACAATTTGCACCTCTCACTGCCTGGTAGCCAGCAGTGGGTATCATCTCTTCTGTGCTCTTAGCTGTGAACATGTTTGTCAGTGGTGTGAGAGAAAGAGGTGCTTTAAGCAGCTGTAGAGCAAGTCCTGTGGTGCTCCCTGTGGCCCTGGGCCATCCAGATTCTGCCAGTTGCTGCTCTGGAAGATGGGTACAAGAGCAGGGACATTGCATCGCTTCTCCTCCATGTATCCTCCTGGTTCTGTGGCTTTCTCCTTTACAGATGCACTCATCCCTTCCTCTACTTTCATATCTTGCTCTCAGCTTAAACGCTTGTACCAGATTTTCAAATGGTCATTTCCTAGCCAAATCTCAAGAATTGTTGTCTATCACCCTGCTCATTCTGCCCATCAACCATCCTTGACAGTTAACCATATTTTTCTCCATGAGATATTCTCTGTATTACATTGACTTCTGGTCCTATGCCCTCTCCCATGTCTATTCCTAGGTTTTTAGTAACTCTTTATTTGGTGAATCTTTTAAAGGATTTTTCCTTCTTCAAATTTCTATATTTCCTGATGTTCAGTCACAACTTGTCATTCTCCATAATTCCTCAGGTTAACTTCAATCATTGATGCATATTTAACGCTGAACATTTTGCAGGCAGTGTACTGTTTTAATTCCATACTCCTAAAGAATATCTTAAATTTTCATCTTGTCTCTCTAACATAAACAACTAACACTTCAGCCTTCCTTCTTTCTCCCAATCCCAATTTCTGTTCCTCACCTCACTTCATGCTTCAAGGCTTACTTTGACATAATCAGATTTTGACATATCTCATCATCCACAAATCAAGGTTGTGTTAGATATGTACAGATTTTCTGTATACTGTTTTCAGCTTTAGCTTTTGACAAAATGGCAGCTTGCCATCTCCTTGCAACACCTTTCACAGGTATAAGAACAGAATAATTTTCAACTGTCCTCCTTCAGAATGCCACTTATGGAATTTAATCCCAGCTTCCCTTTTGCCTATTTCTCTACTTTTATCTTCATTATGTCAAACATACTACTTGTTTTCATTCCCCGGACTCTCCAAGTACCTCTCTACTTTCCTTCTACAGAATAATTTTCTATTATATCTTCCTGTTATTGAAATAGTCTATAAACATCTGGTTTCATCATACTTTAAATGCATCTTTAAAATCCTTTTCAAAGACAGCTTTAATGAACAGGAAGCTTATAAGAAAGATGGGGACAGACTTTTCAGTAGGGCCAAAGGATAACGCTTTTAAACTAAAAGAGGGTAGCTTCACTTTAGAGATAAGGCAGACACTTTTACAATGAAGGTAGGGGAACAGGTGAGAGCAGTGGAAGTTGGAAGAGGTTTCCCAGAGAAGTGGTAGATGCTGCATCCCTGCAAACATTCAAGGTCAGGCTGGACGGGGCTCTTAGAAACTTGATCTAGTTGATGATGTCCCTGCGCAGTGCAGGGGGGTTTGGACTTAGAAGACTTTTAAAGGCCCCTTCCTACCCAAACTATTCCATGATTCTATAACATGAAAATTTTATACTTCTGCTGTACCAAGATCTTTCATTCTCTTCTGCTCTTCAAATTGACTGTCTCACACTGTTACTTCTTGTTATATTCTATAAGCTCTTTGAAGCTTGGATGACCTTTCCATTTTGTTTTGGGTCAGTATGTTCCCGGTTCATTACAATATTCTTGCCCTTTCGTGAATTGCCTCCCAGAATTGCTCTTTTTACTGGGCCATTGTTCCAGAAAAAATCCATAAAATGTTTATCACTTTCTCAAGGATTTAATTTACTAATTAACAATTTATTTCAATAGAATAACATAATTTAGTATACATTTTGGTAAAGGCTCAGATTCATTACATGAATGAGTTATTATAACATTATCACAAAAAACAGGAGGCCAAAATTTAAATGCATTATGGACATATTTATGTCTGGATTTCAGAACAGAACTGGAAGATGATTTCTGCTTACTGGGGAGGAGTTCTCAGAGACAATTCATACAAGTAAGAGACTGTTTAGGTGCACTTTATGCAACTGGAATACTCTGCTGTGTTCTGCAGAGGGGAATGAGCTCAAACAACATGCTAAGGGAGGGGGAGAACTGAATAAAAAGTTAAAAATACCCTGCTACATTTTTTTTTGCAAGGCGAGAAAAAAAAAGACCAATTAACAATGCTGAAGAAAAAAAGTAAAAAATCCTATTTACAGATTTCAGAAAAGGAAATAGAGCTGAATCCAACTATATCTACAGACAGAAGCAATAACTCAAACTTGTTACTGGGGAATAACTGTACAAACTTACAAAACTGAAAAAAAATCTTTCAATTACATCTTAAAGAATGACAAAAAAACACCTTCAGAAACACTCTTGTTTGTGGGGACTTACAATTAATAATGCATTCTACTTTTCCAAGATATCTTTTTGACAAAAATGGTATGTGATATAAATATATAGTATTACCCTCTCCTCACTCAGCATAAATATAAATTCTTAGAAAATTAATCATTATAAAGTCATTTAAAATAGGGGTGGAGGGGGTAGAGTTGTTTGTCTTTTGGAACTGAGAAAGTTATTTTCTAAAAGTTATAGAAAAAACTACGGAAATGCAACTAACATTCACAGCAAATATGTAGTAAAAAGAAAAATAATTTAGAAGTGCAACCACAGTAATTAGTAGTGACTTGATTTACAGCTGATGCAACAATGTTGGAAGGTTATTTTTTTCAGGCTTCTAGCTCAGTGAAACAGGTTTCCTCTTGCATTTCATAGCATGTAAAGAAGAGAGAACTGCATAATAGTGTATCTACCAACAGGATTCTTTTCTAAGCAGTCTGAGCAAACTCAATTTGAGCTCTTCTTAAGCTTAATGAAAGAGCCTAAACCTCCTGTTCTAGAATACTGGCTCCTGCTGCCTTATGTTGTGTGCATATATACTTGTCAGAATTGAATTTGCTGTTTATCTGTTTTAAAGATACTAAAAGTAGGGAAATCTAATATTTTGTTTATTTCAAATGACCCTTTCAGCTTTGCTCAAGCATAGAAATAATCTGAAGTACTGTGCACCATTATTGCTATTTTAACAGGAAGGAAACCCTCTTTGTTCAAGAGACCACACCTGCCAATCCACACACTATGCAAGACTGATCCCTATTGCATACATTTTCCTAACCAGCACATAGGTAATTTAAGACATGATCTACTAGCCAGCTACAGCTGAGGCCCAAGGACAATCACCTTTCAACTGAAACAAAGAAAATCTAATGGGAGAGCAGATTTGTCAGGAACAGCAGCAGGGTGCAGCACCTTCCTGACCTGGCTCCTCATGCCCTGGCAAACACCAGCTCTCTTTCTCTGGCTGTCAAACAGGTAAGCCTCCCCATTAGTCTCTGTCTCAGAGTCCATAACTGGGGTAGCAGAGGTTAAATAATCTATGAAGTGTGAGAATGAAAACACACATCGGTCTTAAACTCCTTATTTTAGAATGTTAGCAGTAATCTGAAAAATACTGCTAGTTTCCATGTGAGATGTGCTATTATTTCTGCTGAAATAAATCCATTTTGATGCCAACAAAGAGAAATAGCATGATTTATCTGTACCTAGATGTCTACTATAGCATGACATTAATTATTTTCTGGAAGCATTTATTTCTTTTTAATGACTATAGAGAAAGAGCCTAGGGTGATTCCGATGTAGAACTCCAGCCAATAAATACACTTGGATCAGTGAATCTCAGATCTGCATGGCAGTCAACTCCAAGTGTTTAGCTACAGCTCACCTGAGACAAGCCCCTCAGTCAGATTAGCCATAACTCACAAACTGGTTTAGCAGTGTTTTACTTGTGTTCATTCAGCTCTGACACCTACAGAAGTAAGAAAAAAACCAAAAAAAATAAATGCTTCTTGGGTAGCCCAGGACTCTTGAGTTGTATCAAGACCTGTGCATTGCAACTGGACACAACCAAATCTCTTACCTGGACTCTGCATCAAACAGAAATTGCTTTTCTATTGTGCCCAGATCTGGAGTTGGATGCCATCCAGCATTTACAGCCAGATACGCAGGAAACCCTCCCCTTTCTTCTCATTGGGATGAGCCATTTCAAAGGATGTAGCTGTCATAGATCTTCCCATGTAGGACCTAGGTATCTAGCTGGGGTATAGAAGGGTCTTACTGTTAATTTAATAATGAATTTTATGATGAATGGTGGTAAGTTTATTAGTCAGTAGCTCAGTGTTTAACGGCATGAACTCAAGATCAGCATTCCCATCTGTCAGTACCTTGTATTACTGAGACGAAACAGATGGCAAAGCTGATGGAATTGAAATTAAACCCCTCAGCCCAGGTTTACACCTAACTGCATCACCTTTTACTGCTTTATGATTGGCTGCAGAGGGGGAACATCTTAAGATTCTTTATTTGTAGAATACCTAAATACAAGGAATGTGAGGGAATGCTGCTGCATTGCTAAGGCCACAGGAGAGGAGCTGTGCTCCTGAGAAGATGCCTAACATCATTGATAGTTCTCAGCTTTTATTGAAGCATGAACTTTTTTTTTCCTCTAAGCATGACTATGCTGAAATACAAAGTTATGTTTCTAACTGAGCTAAGCCAGATTCAGGAGTAAAAGGGATAGGCACTTTTACCCATTCCTACACTTTCAGCCATATAATTTTCAAATGATTGATTTTTTCATCAACACTAAACTTGATTGCAGGCAACTTTAAAATAAATAAGATTTCTTTTAAAAGGCAATTAGATTATATAAAAGAAAAATAAAGCTGTTTCTTTCCAACAATTTAATTAGTTAGTGTGTTTTACTCTGAAAAAAAAACCACCTGGTGTATGCATTATATTTTCAACTCCCAGCAGTATGAACAGGCAAAGTTTAGTCAATAATTTCCATCATAAAAACCTAAATGTTATATGTAAAGGATCCGTATCTTTCTAATTCTTAAAAGTGTATATATATGAATTTTATTTTGTGCCATAGGGATAAATTATGTAAATTTTGACTGTGATACTTCTTACCATCTATTGGGACTAGACTTTTCTTTACAGAAACAGAACTCAGCATTGATGTCCAATGTTTGCAAAGTTTTGGAATATTTTACCTGCAATACAGTCAAAACATCAATATTTTTGGCACCTACACAATAATACTACAAATGAACTTAAGCAAACAGCATAACATAGTCCTCAATTTACAATAAGCTTGCAATTGTGACAGAACAGGAGATTTTTTTTAATAGGTGTGATTTAGTGTAGGGTATTGTTGCCTGACAGGAACGTTGCTGCATCTGGCAACTATAAAAATGTGTGTGATCTGCCATGAAAATCTACTTTACTGAAATTAGTTAATGCAAATCTGTATTTTGATTTAGTTTGTTTGATTGTTTTTCTTAATAGCTTGTTGGTTTCTTTTTTTCTTCCTTGGTCACAAGGAATCTATACGAAAATTTTTCAGTAGGTTAGAAGTACTAGAAATATCTGGATTTTATTATTTATATCACTCTTTAAAATGAGAAATTGCAGTTTCTTCTTTACCTTCTCCTTCCAACAAAGTAAAGGAGAATTGTGAAAAAAAAGGAACTAAACCAGCAAACTTCAGCATGTTTTGGGGTTTTTTTTTGGTAGGGTTTCTGGTAGCTAATCCATTCTTGCATCAGTAATCATTAATCATTGTAATTCTGTCATTTTTGTAATTACTGGAATAGCCTCTGAAATCAAATATTCTTCCCCTAAAAATATACAAGGGTTTTTTGTCTCATATTTCTTCATTTTACCAAATTTAGTGCTTTAAAAGTTACATTTCTTGCCTGAGTTATTGAGATTCCTCCACTAGTCAAGTCTCAAGATTATTATCTCCAGGCAAAAAGAAGCTTTGAAGACTAAAACGGTATAAACTCCTAATTTTGGAATGACTAAAGTTAGGGGGCAAGAATCCTATTCTGGAGTCATAATTTTTTTTAAATCATAGTTTTATCATGATTTGGAGCTCAGTGTTTTCCTAGTGCAACATCTAAGTACAGTCTGGATGCTACACAAGAAGGATTATGTTGTATGGTGGACTTAATTGAGACATATTATGTCTTAAAGTTTTCAGTGAATATACAAAGGAAAGTATCCAAAATGAGTAAAACATCTTTCCATATTAATCTCTGGCACTCCTACCCTGCTTTAGAGTGCTTTTAGTGCTTTTTTTAGTGTTTCATCTGATTTCTGAATGAAACATAAACGATTCTTCACAAAAAAAAAGAAAGAAAAAAAGGAAAACCGATTCTGATGAGAAGTTAAAATGCATTTCAGGTTGTAAATACTTCAAAATGTCTGAAAATATAAATTTATTTTAATTTTATGTTGGTTTTGTTTTTATCATCTGTTATGATATGTAGCAGAAAAAGAGGATTTTAATCTTTCCAGAGTAGTGGTACCTCAGACTTTTTAACTCTGATAAAACTCTTAGGGGGACATGTTTGGAGTTGCAGTGAGAGGGTGCCTATGGGTTTTGCCTGCCTCCTGATGGAACAGTCAAGACAGGAAGAAGCTTCTGACAGCATTTACCTTTACTGAGTTACTATACTGTTCCAGGATTATTTTTGGCTTGCCCATATTATTCCTCCTTAACTGCCATAAAATCATATTCCCTTCCCCCTGATAATGTTTATCCTGAGCTTGTGCCTAATTTTGGAATGAGGCGTTGGTATGTTGCCACCTTTTTATAATTTATCTTCCTCACAATTTATTTATCCATCAGATGCTGCAGAACGGAAAGACAGAGTTTTTTTCCTCATGGGCTTTCTGTTCTCACTTTAGTCTTCTGTGCATAAAGGAAAAAAGTCCCCCAGCGAGGTGACTGTTCTCTCAAGCATTGGGACAACTCTGCTGTCTCCCAGCAGTGGAACAGAACCGTAGCCATGAAACCTGACCAAATGCAACATTTTTAACTTGGAGGTGAAGTCAGTGGCATAAGCCACAGGAGCCTGACCTGATTACCACCTTGGGGAAAAGTAACCTCCAAGAACACGAAAAAATAATCCCTTGCAAATGTAGTGATATTTTACATAAGTGTGAGTATCAGTCTTACTGGTTACTGTGGCAGGACACGTCCTCCCTATCTCTGCCACAGAGAGTTGGTGCAGATATGGAAGAGACAACCCAGGGTGAAAGGTTCAGCAAGGGGTCATCTCTGGTGCCTAAAGGCTCAGGCCCCAGATAAGAATCAACATCAAAGTCTGGAGAGCAGATGTGGGAAGAGATAAAAGAAATATCCTTGACTGAGAGACACTGTTTTACAAACTATAAAAGACAAGTTATCAAAAAAGGCAGAAGGCTCTTATGCCCTAACAAATGTTTGAGACTTCTCTCTGGAGTTTGGATGCAGATTCCACAGTTACTTTCCTGGGAATTGAGGGAAAGGATCTCGATCTGCACCCCATTAACAATTGGATGGTAAGGTACATTGAATCCTAAGTTATATTATTTCTTCACTATCTGTAAAATTAATGATACCTTTTACCTTGAGCTGAATGTATCTATTAGTAATCTCTTTTCCTTATTCTTGTGTAGTATAGTTTGTTTTAGTCTTATGTTTGTTAGTTTTGTGTCTATTAAATAAATAATTCATTCTATAATAGACCAAATCAGGTCTTATTAAACAACTTGTGAATGAGAGTGGGTTTTGGGGTGCTGGCCACCTCAATGAAGTTACTGCCTGCAGCTGGAGACCTGGGCAAAAGCAGGGACTTATCTAAACCCCCACATCTATTCATAACATTTGTGACTGTTCAGTATTTGACTCAAAAGGAAAGTGACTGAAGTTTATAATAGCAGTATGTAAAGAACTGCTGTTTTGAAAACAAAAATAGGCACCATATTACTAAAAATACAGGAAAGTACTCTGGAGTTTGTTTTTAGTTTGCTTGATTATCCATTAACATTATTATATGTACCTCTATTCACTATTTATAGTGGTGTCTGTGTCCTGCTTTGGAGAGGATTAAGGAGGTTCTAATTATTCCTGTGGCAAAATTAGACACAAATGAGGTCAGTGCTACACCCACAACCAGTTTATTAATACTGAAAATGGCCCTAACAGAAGTGATAGGAAAGGTAGAGATAAAGGAAGGAAAAGAAGCAATATTTTGGAGAGTTGAGAGAGAGAG